>NC_138770.1:269787523-270387523 GCF_965119305.1 Pelophylax lessonae
GGGAGGGAGGGAGGAAGAGAGAAAGAGAGATAGAGAGAGAGAGAGAGAGAGAGAGAGAGAGAGAGACAGAGAGGGAAGGAGAGAGAGAGAGAGAGAGAGAATGAGAGAGAGAAATAGAAGAAGAGAGAGGGAAGAAAAGAGAGAGAGAAGGAGAGAAAGAGAGAGAGAGAAGGAGAGAGATCCATATACAGAGAGATGTACTGTACAGTGAGATCCCATATACAGAGAGAGATGGGGAGAGATCTTCACATTACAGTGGCTCAGTGAATATCCTGTCACAACCGTGAACAGGTTACACTCATTAGAAGAGTGTATATGGCAGCTGACTGGTGTTCTTTCTGCAAACATGGCCAAACTATAGCAGTCTGCATTTCTGGATTTGTTCTTTGACTGGAAGTTGATAGTTGCAACTTGTCCAAGATGTCTCATTCTAATGGCTATCACAAAGTGAGTCCACGTTTCCGATCCTTGAAATCAGACACGCAGTGTCCATAACAGTATTACAATTCAGTTTAGTTTTTGGTAATAGTGATTCTCCCCCTGTTTGTATATGTGCCATCAAGGCACTGTCTACACATGTAATGTAATTGGTTAGTATTACCCTACTGAAGTTAATACAAAAATCCCTATTGATTGTGGGGCACTAATATTGCCACTAGACCACATTATTACTGTGAAGTCTGTCCACATTCATCATTAAAACATGAGTGGTATTCTTATACACTATACATGTATGTAATAAAGCTTGCACATATACTAAGCATTTTATTGTATAGATCTAGATGTTTGCTAATGACATCTCACCATGGTAATCAACAAGGCTCATGAAATAGCTGATGTAATGAGCTAGAAAGGTGAACATAATTATTAAGAAATTTCCTATTTAGACATAAATAATTATGAAAAGTAGTTATATGTTTCTAAAGAAATAGCAATCAGGCATTGTATGTAAGTGAAATGCAGAAAATGCTTCTCAGTGTGGTTCTGTATTTGACATTTATTGAAAAAGCTTTGAATAGCAAGTCAGACTGAATATGCTGTCCATGGTGCTGAATTACAGTTTACTATTAATTAGTTAAACAAAAGACAAAGCAAGCAATGGAATGAATATGGCATGTTTTGCAAAGTATCTATTTACAATGCTATGCATCTATAGATTTCCATTATACTTTTATCACCTTTTTATAGAGCGTTATTATTACATCTTTTTTGATAGGATTTTGGTTTGCACAGCAAAGCAGATTACAATTTAAATTTCTTTACTATTAGTTAGTAGTGGGCAAAGCTTCCCCCTTCTTTCCAGCTCTGCTGTTTTAGCAGTTGTCTGTAAATTAATACTGAATGATGAAGTTGGCCTAGAATCGCAAAGCTGGAAGCTTCCCTTGGTGGTCTGCCGGTCTATTCTTCTACAGGCATGTACGGAGATTGTGACTGTGAGTAGGGATGATCAAACAGTTCGGGTCGACCATCGGTTCGACCCAAACATTGGCTGTTCGAGGTTCGGCCGAATTTAGAACTTTTTGCGGAAAAAGTTCGGAATTCAGCAACCAGAACCGACCAAAATGCAATGGTTCAGGAAATGGGCTTTAAAAGCCCGTGATTGGACCAGAACCATCAGTAAAAGCCAATTGAGGGGGCAGGAGAATGCTAGGAATGTGATTGGAGTGACTAGGGGGTCCATAGTCCAATCAGTAGTGAATACGCCCCCCAGTATATAAGATAGCCCCCGCCAAATTCCTAGCATTGTTATACAGGGACATGGAAGAGAGTGGAAGCAGTTCTGTTACTTCTGCTTCAAAGTGTCATTTAGCAATTTTTAGTGTGAGGAAAGGGATATCTAGTGTAGTTAGGGTGCTATTTTCCACTATAGTTAGCTTTAATTATTCAGTTTCTGTAGGGAAAGTGTTAAGTGTAAGGGGACCGTAGTGTAGGGTTAACTGACTCTGACTGCTATGGCAGGGTGACAAAACCCTTCCATATCAGGGTGACCGCTATAGAGAAAAGATCGTTTCTCTTATGTCACTTTCAGAGCACTGATATGGCTTCTCACCGGTCAGCTTGCTTTTTTGCTGCAGGCGTTTATAGGGCTTTTTTGAGGAAATGTTTGGAGTCAGGCATGACATCTGAACATCTGTGTAGGTGTATATATATACATACACCCATGTCTGTATATATACACATACACATATATAGGTGTGAAAGTAGCAGAAACATATGCTTGCGCTAATTAAATAATTAACAGGCATATGGCTCCGCTCCTATAACACCTATATGTGTGTGTATGTGTATAAATATATACAAGTGTGTGTGTATATATATATAACCCTATACAGAAGTTCAGATGTTTTGCCTTCCTCCAAAGACCCAAAAAAATGCCCAAAAAATGCCTGCGTCAAAAAAAAATGCCCAGGTGTGTTCTTGCAGGCGTTTTTTTGGGGCATTTTTTTGGGGTCTTTGGAGGGAGGCTAAACATCTGAACTTCTGTATAGGGTTATATATACACACACACTTGTATATATTTATACACATACACACATATAGGTGTTATAGGAGCGGAGCCATATTAGTGTGAATTAGCGCAAGCATAGATTTCTGCTATTTTCACACCTATATATGTGTATGTGTATATATACATACATGGGTGTATATACCCCTACACAGAAGTTCAGATGTTATGCCTGCCTCCAAAGATGCCCAAAAAATGCCCAAAAAAAACCACCTGCAACAACACACCTGGGCATTTTTTTTGGCGCAGGCATTTTTTTGGGCATTTTTTGGGGGTCTTTGGAGGCAGGCAAAACATCTGAACTTCTGTGTAGGGGTATATATATATATATATACATACACCCATGTCTGTATATATACACATACACATATGTAGGTGTGAAAGTAGCAGAAACATATGCTTGCGCTAATTAAATAATTAACAGGCATATGGCTCCACTCCTATAACACCTATATGTGTGTATGTGTATAAATATATACAAGTGTGTGTGTATATATATAACCCTATACTGAAGTTCAGATGTTTTGCCTGCCTCCAAAGACCCCAAAAAATGCCCAAAAAAATGCCTGCGCCAACAAAAAAAATGCCCAGGTGTGTTCTTGCAGGCGTTTTTTTGGGCATTTTTTGGGGGTCTTTGGAGGCAGGCAAAACATCTGAACTTCTGTATAGGGTTATATATACACACACACTGTATTTCACAAATATATAGGTGTTATAGGAGAGAAGCCATATTAGTGTGAATTAGCGCAAGCATAGATTTCTGCTATTTTCACACCTATATATGTGTATGTGTATATATACAGACATGGGTGTATGTATATATACCCCTACACAGAAGTTCAGATGTTTTGCCTGCCTCCAAAGTCCCCCAAAAAATGCCCAAAAAAACGCTTGCTACTAAATCGGCAAGGTGTGAAAATAGCGGAGCCATATCCCTGTTCTATAAGTGCCATAATACAAACAATCTTTTTTTTTATAGTTCTGGACATGCTACAGAGCTGAAACTTCACAGATACACTTTTTAGACCCCCCAGACACCAAATCCAAAGTCAAAATCCAAAAATCTCCTTTCTTTTTTTTTTTAATTTTTTCAATAATTGTCTCTCCAACAAAAATGACAATTTTTAAGAACTTTTTTTGTGTGATTAATAGTCCCTGGGGCATGACCCAGAACCCTAGGTACTTTTTAGGGGCATTTATTGGGTTTTAGGGCTTCAAAATGGTGTTTTTTGATTACCGAAGTTCGGGTCCCATTGATTTCAATGGGGTTTTGAAATCCGGGCCGAACTTTCGGGAAGTTCAGATGTTCTGGCCGAACCGAACTTTTGAAAAGTTCGATCATCCCTAATTGTGAGTGTGCTGGAAAGAGTGTGTGTGAGAAATTTCCAGTTCTAATACAGAGCAGCCTACCATGAACACATGACACCAACAAAGTCTTCATCATGTGAAAAACTGATGCTCTGAGGAAAGTTATGCATAACCATAAAAATACAGGGAAATATATACACTGCTCAAAAAAATGAGAGCAACACTTTGAAAACACATCAGATTTCAATGGTAAAAAATCTTATGCTGGATATCTATACTGAAATGGACTAGGTAATGTGTTAGGAACGAAAGGATACCACATTGTTTGATTGAAATAAAAATGATCAATCTACAGAGGGCTGAATTCAAAGACACCCCGAAAGCCAAAGTGAAAAAAATATGCAGCAGGCTAGTCCATTTTGCTGGAATTTCATTGCAGCAACTCAAAATTGTACTCAGTAATTTGTATGGCCCACCACATGCTTGAATGAATGCTTGACAATGTCGGGGCATGCTCCTAATGAGATGACAGATGGTGTCCTGGGGTATTCCCTCCCAGATATGGACCAGGGCATCACTGAGCTCCTGAATAGTGTTGAGCGAACACGGACTGTATTATTCGTGTTCGTACCGAATAATTGGATTTTTGTTACCCGAACACGAACACGGACACTTTACTGTATATTCGGGTAAAAATCCGTGTTCGGTCGTTTTATTTCCGGGTTTTGCATGCTTTGGCGCTCTTTTCATGGCGGGCTTTCAACAGCCAATCAACAATCGTTTAACTGGTGTGCCTTAAGCCATCCCAGCCATGCCTACAAATGTCTCAGTAGCTGTGATTGGCCGTCTGAAGCATGTGACCAAGTCTTTATAAGTTTGAGGCAGCCGCAGCGGCGTCATTATGCTGCTTAGATCAGGGACAGAGCACACATCAACGTGCTGGCTGCTGATTAGGGAAAGATAGGCAGGAAAAAACCAATTGTGTCCGGATAGAATTGAGGGACAGGTCGGAGTGTTTAGGCAGGGCGAGTTGTAGGCATTTTAGGGATAGAGTCTGCTGAATTATAGGGTCAGTGTGTTCTACAAACTACAATCGATATTGCTGTGTGGGGTGGGGTCTGCACTTAGTTCTCCTGATCTACGATCTCTTCTCAATCCTGTTAGGGACAGAGTCTGCTGAATTTTAGGGAAAGTGTGTTCTACAAACTACAATCGATATTGCTGTGTGGTGTGGGATAGGAGATAGGCAGGTGTCAGTGATCCACATCCATTTTTCTGTGTGTGGGCTGCAGTGAACACAATCTTTTTGGGGTGCAGTGAACACAATCCTTTTGGAGTGCAGTGAACAAAATCTTTGTGGGGTGCAGTGAACAAAACCTTTGTGGGGGTACAGTGAACACAATCTTTGTGGGGTGCAGTGAAGACAATCCTTGTGGGGTGTAGTGAAGACAATCCTTGTGGGGTGCAGTGAACAAAATCTTTGGGGGGTACAGTGAACACAATCTTTGTGGGGTGCAAAGAAGACAATCCTTGTGGGGTGCAGTGAACAAAATCTTTGGGGGGGTACAGTGAACACAATCTTTGTGGGGTGCAGTGAACAAAACCTTTGTGGGGTGCAGTGAACACAATCTTTGTGGGGTGCAGTGAAGACAATCCTTGTGGGGTGCAGTGAAGACAATCCTTGTGGGGTGCAGTGAACAAAATCTTTGGGGGGTACAGTGAACACAATCTTTGTGGGGTGCAGTGAACAAAACCTTTGTGGGGTACAGTGAACACAATCTTTGTGGGGTGCAGTGAACAAAACCTTTGTGGGGTACAGTGAACACAATCTTTGTGGGGTGCAGTGAACAAAACCTTTGTGGGGTACAATGAACACAATCTTTGTGGGGTACAGTGAACACAATCTTTGTGGGGTGCAGTGAACAAAACCTTTGTGGGGTACAGTGAACACAATCTTTGTGGGGTGCAGTGAACAAAACCTTTGTGGGGTACAGTGAACACAATCTTTGTGGGGTGCAGTGAAGACAATCCTTTTGGAGTGCAGTGAACAAAATCTTTGTGGGGTACAGTGAACACAATCTTTGTGGGGTGCAGTGAAGACAATCCTTGTGGGGTGCAGTGAAGACAATCCTTGTGGGGTGCAGTGAACAAAATCTTTGGGGGGTACAGTGAACACAATCTTTGTGGGGTGCAGTGAACAAAACCTTTGTGGGGTACAGTGAACACAATCTTTGTGGGGTGCAGTGAACAAAACCTTTGTGGGGTACAGTGAACACAATCTTTGTGGGTTGCAGTGAAGACAATCCTTTTGGAGTGCAGTGAACACAATCTTTGTGGGGTACAGTGAACACAATCTTTGTGGGGTGCAGTGAACAAAACCTTTGTGGGGTACAGTGAACACAATCTTTGTGGGGTGCAGTGAACACAATCTTTGTGGGGTGCAGTGAACAAAACCTTTGTGGGGTACAGTGAACACAATCTTTGTGGGGTGCAGTGAACAAAACCTTTGTGGGGTACAGTGAACACAATCTTTGTGGGGTGCAGAGAAGACAATCCTTTTGGGGTGCAGTGAACAAAACCTTTGTGGGGTGCAGTGAACACAATCTTTGTGGGGTGCAGTGAAGACAATCCTTGTGGGGTGCAGTGAAGACAATCCTTGTGGGGTGCAGTGAAGACAAACAATCCTTGTGGGGTGCAGTGAACAAAATCTTTGGGGGGTACAGTGAACACAATCTTTGTGGGGTGCAGTGAACAAAACCTTTGTGGGGTACAGTGAACACAATCTTTGTGGGGTGCAGTGAACAAAACCTTTGTGGGGTACAGTGAACACAATCTTTGTGGGGTGCAGTGAAGACAATCCTTTTGGAGTGCAGTGAACACAATCTTTGTGGGGTACAGTGAACAAAACCTTTGTGGGGTACAGTGAACACAATCTTTGTGGGGTGCAGAGAAGACAATCCTTTTGGGGTGCAGTGAACACAATCTTTGTGGGGTACAGTGAACACAATCTTTGTGGGGTGCAGTGAACAAAACCTTTGTGGGGTACAGTGAACACAATCTTTGTGGGGTGCAGTGAACAAAACCTTTGTGGGGTACAGTGAACACAATCTTTGTGGGGTACAGTGAACACAATCTCATACTTCTGAAGCTTTGAGGGTGCTGCCTGTTCTATACTCCTCCTCCTCATCCATCCTTTTAGGTGTACAAACAATAGTAATTGGGGCCTAGTGTGCTTCTGTACGTGTGAAAAACATACACTTTTTTTTTTATCATATTTCCTATTCCGCTATTCAATAAAAACCTTTGGGGCTCAATGAAATTGCGGAATAGTCTGTGTCGGTACGTGTGAGATCCACCTTTCCAAGTTTTTGGGGTTCATCTCATACTTCTGAAGCTTTGAGGGTGCTGCCTGTTCTATACTCCTCCTCCTCCTCTTCCTCATCCATCCTTTTAGGTGTACAAACAATAGTAATTGGGGCCTAGTGTGCTTCTGTACGTGTGAAAAACATACACTTTTTTTTTATCATATTTCCTATTCCGCTATTCAATAAAAACCTTTGGGGCTCAATTAAATTGCGGAATAGTCTGTGTCGGTACGTGTGAGATCCACCTTTCCAAGTTTTTGGGGTTCATCTCATACTTCTGAAGCTTTGAGGGTGCTGCCTGTTCTATACTCCTCCTCCTCCTCCTCCTCATCCATCCTTTTAGGTGTACAAACAATAGTAATTGGGGCCTAGTGTGCTTCTGTACGTGTGAAAAACATACACTTTTTTTGATCATATTTCCTATTCCGCTATTCAATAAAAACCTTTGTGGCTCAATTAAATTGCAGAATAGTCTGTGTCGGTACGTGTGAGATCCACCTTTCCAAATTTTTGGGGTTCATCTCATACTTCTGAAGATTTGAGGGTGCTGCCTGTTCCATACTCCTCTTCCTCATCCTCCCTTTAGGGTAGGAAAAAATTTAATCGGGCCTAGTCTGTGTTTGTACGTGTGAGATACACAGTTTTTTATCCTATTCCGCTATTCAATACACACCCTTTTGGTGTAAAAAAGATTAAATTGCGGCTTAGTTTGCATATTTGACTGTGAGATACACCCGTGCGATACTGTTGTTCTTTTGTTCCGCTATTCAATAAAGACCTTTCTAGGGCAAGATCTTAAATTTCAGAAATATGAGGAGAGCGTCAAATAGGGGCCGTGGCCTGGGTCGTGGTGGTGCTGCTGCTAGAGCTCCTGTTGCAAGGAGAGGACGTGGTCGATCTGTGCCAGCTACACGCACAAGTGAAACACCTTCCTCAAGTGTGAGTAGGCGACAGAACCTGCATCAGTATTTGGTAGGGCATCATACGCCCCCTAGAAGTGATGAGGCCAGAACAAGTGGAGGCGATAGTAGATTGGTTGGCTGCTGACAGTGCCTCCAGTTCCTTCACATTGTCTCCCACCCAGTCTACTGCAGAAAGGTCACAGTTGGCACCTGCAGCCGATGTCCAACCGTCTTTCACCTCACCCCCTTGCAAATCAGGCAAGCAGTCTGAGCCCCAAGCCATACAGCAGTCTCTTCTTCTTTTTGATGACTCTGTCAGCAGGGTTTCCCAGGGCCATCCACCTAGCCCTGCCCCAGAAGTGGAAGAGATTGAGTGCAGCGATGCCCAACCACTTATTTCTCAAGATGAGTACATGCAAGGATCATCGCAGCACGTCTCCGATGATGACGAAACGCAGGTACCAACTGCTGCGGCGTTCAGCATTGTGGAGACCGACAAGGAGGGCAGGGGTGAAGACTGGGTGGAAGATGATGTGGAGGACGTTGAGGTCCTCGACCCCACATGGAATGAACGTCATGCAGGTGACCTGAGTAGTTTGGAGGAAGAGGCGGTGGTCGCACAGAGCCACCAGCACAGCAGAAGAGGGAGCAGGGTGCAGAAGCGGAGCGGCCGTGCCCTAGACACTACGCCCGCTACTGCCCAACGCAGCAAGGGAACGAGCGCACCAAAGTCAGCTCAAAGGAGTTCTCTAGCGTGGAAGTTTTTTAGAAAATGTGCTGATGACAGGACACGAGTGGTTTGCACCCTGTGCAATCAGAGCTTGAAGCGAGGCATAAACCTTCTCAACCTGAGCACAACCTGCATGATCAGGCAACAACATCTGTAGTGATACCGGCACCTGCCACCCCGCAAACAGACGATCTGTTAGCAACACCACCACCTGAGTCACCAACAACCATCTCCACAATGTCCCGTGGAAGCGTTCAGCTTTCCATCTCCCAAACACTTGAGAGGAAGAGGAAGTACCCCCCTACCCACCCGCGATCCCTGGCCCTGAATGCCAGCATTTCAAAATTATTGGCCTTTGAAATGCTGTCATTCCGTCTGGTGGAGACGCACAGTTTTAAAAACCTTATGTCGGTGGCTGTCCCACAGTACGTCGTGCCCAGCCGCCACTACTTTTCCAGGCAAGCCATCCCTTCCCTGCACAACCAAGTGGGGGAAAAAATCAGGTGTGCACTGCGCAACGCCATCTGTGCCAAGGTCCACCTAACTACCGATACGTGGACCAGTAAGCACGGTCAGGGGCGTTATATCTCCCTAACGGCACACTGGGTAAATGCAGTGGCGGATGGGCCTGAGGCGGATAGCAATTTGGCGCATGTCCTTCCACCACCGAGGATTGCAGGGCGCTTCAGTTTGCCTCCTGTTCCTAACTCCTCCTACTCCGCTTCCTCATCCTCTACCGCCTCCTCATCCGGACAGCGTAACACCTTCACCACCAACTTCAGCACGGCCAGGGGTAAACGACAGCAGGCAGTTTTACAACTTGCCTGTTTGGGGGACAAACCACACACCGCGCAGGAGTTGTGGAGGAGCATGGAACAGCAGACAAATGAGTGGTTGCTGCCAGCGAGCCTCAAGCCCGGCCTGGTGGTGTGCGATAACGGGAGAAATCTCATAGCAGCTCTGGGCCTAGCCGGTTTGACACACATCCCTTGCCTGGCGCATGTGCTGAATTTGGTGGTGCAGAGGTTCCTTAAAAACTACCCCGATATGTCAGAGCTGCTGCAGAAAGTGCGGGCCGTTTGTGCGCACTTTCGGCGTTCTCACCCTGCTGCTGCTCGCCTGGCAGCGCTGCAGCGTAACTTCGGCCTTCCCGCTCACCGCCTCATATGTGACGTGCCCACAAGGTGGAACTCCACCTTGCACATGCTGGAAAGACTGTGCGAGCAGCAGCAGGCCATAGTGGAGTTTCAGCTGCAGCACGCACGCGTGAGTCGCTCTGCGGAACAGCACCACTTCACCACCAATAACTGGGCCTCCATGCGAGACCTGTGTGCCTTGTTGCGCTGTTTTGAGTACTCCACCAACATAGCCAGTGGCAATGACGCCGTTCTCAGCTTAACTATCCCACTTCTATGCCTCCTTGAAAAAACAATTCGGGCGATGATGGAAGAGGATGTGGCACAGGATGAGGAGGAGGAGGAGGATGAAGAGGTAACATTTCCAAGGCTTTCAGGGCAGTCATTCGCAAGGGGCTCCGAGGGTGGGTTCCTGCACACACAAACGCCAGGGACACAATTGTCCAGCAGGGGCACAGTTCTGGAGGATGAGGAGGATGAGGAGGAGGAGGAGCTGGAGGAGGAGATGGAACCATGTTCACAGCAGGGTGGCACCCAGGCCAGCTCATGGCCATCACTGGTGCGTGGCTGGGGGGATACAGAGGACACGGACGATACACCTCCCACAGAGGACAGCCTTTCGTCGCCTCTGGGCAGCCTGGCACACATGAGCGATTACATGCTGCAGTGTCTCCACAACGACCGCCGAGTTGCCCACATTCTAACTTGTGCTGATTACTGGGTGGCCACGCTGCTGGATCCCCGTTACAAGGACAACGTACCATCCTTAATTCACTCACTGGAGTGCGATCGCAAGATGCGCGAGTACAAGCGCACGCTGGTAGACGCGATGCTGCTGGCATTCCCATCTGACAGCGGGGCCACAGTGGAAGCACAAGGCAGAGGAGGAGGAGGAGGAGGTCGCCAACGCAACCAGGGCACCGCCAGCACCTCAGAAGGCAGGGTTAGCATGGCCGAAATGTGGAAAAGCTTTGTCAGCACGCCACAACAAACAGCAGCACCAGCAGCTCAGATGGAACGTCTTAGCAGGAGGCAGCATTTTACCAACATGGTGGAGCAGTATGTGTGCACACGCCTACATGTAGTGAATGAGGGGTCTGCCCCCTTCAACTTCTGGGTCTCCAAATTGGGCACATGGCCTGAGCTTGCCCTTTACGCCTTGGAGGTGCTGGCGTGCCCTGCAGCCAGTGTATTATCTGAACGGGTATTTAGCACGGCTGGGGGTGTTATAACAGACAAGCGCAGCCGCCTGTCCAGAGACAATGTGGACAAGCTCACGTTCATTAAAATGAACCAGGCATGGATCCCACGGGACTTTTCCGTACCTTGTGCAGAATAGCAATGGATACCGACCTTACCCACCCATTGTTCCATTTTTGCTCTTTCTCACTCTTTTGGGGTGTACCCTCATTTAAAATTTGTGAAAAGAAGCAGTGTTGGCTACCTCGTCCTCCTCCTCAGGGCCAGATTAACGTAGGGGCTATTGGAGCTGCAGCTCCATGCAGGCCCCTACCTTTTATATAGGCCCCGGTTTGGCCATATTCACTGTGACCGCTCTTCTGTCACTTGTAAACACAGAAGTCTGGCTTCTATGCTTTCTTCCCCAGGCAGCACCCTCAGAACCTCCCCACACAGCGCGAAGGCCGGACAAGGAGGGACAGTTGCCGATGCATGGATGTGTTTATGGGCTTCAGAGACAGCATCCCATGTTGTATTAGGCATGCATGGCTGCACCCTTCCTCCTCTGGGTGCATGCCAAGGCACGGCCCTTAAGGCCCTTCAAAATCCTCAGCACCAAGACCATGATGCTCTTAATCCGGCCCTGGTCCTCCTCCACCGCTGCTTCCACCTACACCGCCCATAGGTGTGCGCAGCCTATTGCATTAGGGTGTGCACCCCAAAGTTGAAATACACATGCATGTGTTTGCCTACATGTACATGGCCCCGATACATTACTCTCCCTGCTGGCAAAGAGAAATAGAGCAGAGCAGGTGCGAGGGAGATCTTTCCCATCTCCTCACTGGCAAACAGAGCGATAATGCTATGTGCCCTAGGTGATTAGGGTGTGCCCAGGTACACCAGGCACACCCTGTGCGCACGCCTATGACACCGCCACATCCACCACCACCTCAACCTCCCTCCTACTCCATATGGGCCTCGTCCTTCAGAGATGAAGAACATTGTTTTATTTTTCTGTTTTTTTTTTGTTGTTTTAAGTTATTTCCCTATCCACATTTGTTTGCAGAGCACTTGCCATGCTCTTAACTACGTTTTGCTGCCATTTGCAGCACTCTAGCCCTTTCCATTGGTGTTTTAGAGCCATTTTAGTGCCTTAAAGTTCGGGTCCCCATTGACTTCAATGGGGTTCGGTGTCCGGGAAAAGTTCGGTAAAAGTCCGGGACACGGACCCGGACTTTTTTTTAAAGTTCGGCCGAACCCGTCGAACACGGACATCTAGGTGTCCGCTCAACCCTACTCCTGAACAGACTGAAGTGCAACCAGGCGGCATCAGATGGACTGAAAAATAATGTCCCAGAGGTGTTTTATTGGATTTAGGTCAGGAGAGTGTGGGGGCAATTCAATGGTATCAATTCCTTCATCCTCCAGGAACTGGCTGCATACTCTCACCACATGAGGCTGGGCATTGTCGTGCACCAGGAGGAACCCAGAACCCACTGCACCAGTGTGGGTTCTGACAATGGGTCTAAGAATTTTATCCCAATACCTAATGGCAGTCAGAGTACCATTGTCTAGCCTGTAGAGGTCTGTGCGTCCCTCCATGGATATGCCTCCCCAGACCATCACTGACCCACTACCAAACTGGTCATGCTGAACGATGTTACAGGCAGCATAACATTCTCCCCGGCTTCTTCAGACCCTTTAATGTCTGTCACATGTGCTCAGGGTGAACCTGCTTTCATCTGTGAAAAGCACAGGGTGCCAGTGGCAAACCTTCCAATTCTTGTGTTCAATGGCAAATGCCAATCAAGCTCAATGGTGCCAGACAGTGAGCACACGGCCCAGTAGAGGTCATCGGGGGCCCTCTGGCAACCCTCATGAAGTCTGTTTCTGATTGCTTGGTCAGAGACATGCACACCAGTGGCCTCCTGCATGTAATCTTGTAGGGCTCTGGCAGTGCTCATCTTCTTCCTCCTTGCACAAAGAAGCAGATGCCTGTCCTGCTGATGGGTTAAGGACATCCTACAGCCCTGCCCAGCTCTCCTAAAGTAACTGCCTATCTCCTGGAATCTCCTCCATTCTCTTGAGGCTGTGCAGGGAGACACAGCAAACATTCTTGCAATGGCACGTATTGATGTCCTATAGGGGAGGAGTTTGACTGCCTTTGAAACCTCTATAGAGTCCAGGTACCGTCTCATGCTACCAGTAGTGACAAGGACCCTAGCCAAATGCAAAACTAGTAAAAAAAAAAAAACAGTCAGAAAAGATGAGTAGGGAAAAAAATGTCAGTGGCCTCCACCTGTAAAACCATTCATGTTTTGGGGGCCATCTCATTGTTGCCCATCTAGTGCATCTGTTGTTAATTTCATTAACACCAAAGCAGCTGCAACTGATTAATAACCTCCTCTGCTACTTAACTGACCAGATCAATATCCCAGGAGTTTAATTGACTTGATGCTATACAGATTAAAAAGTGTTTCTTTAATTTTTTTGAGAAGTGTTTAATGAAAAGTATATGACTCTCATAGTTCCTGAATCCTGACCAACAGGTACCTTTGACCAGTCAGAAACCATGGTAGCTATATATTTACGTCACAATATTAAAGCTATTAGCAAGCAATTTTCCAAAGTAGCAATAACCACAGTTAGAAATGAAATTCTAAACACACACATTCTTTATGTTCTAGTTTTAGTGCAAATAACAAATGGCAGAATTTGTGCATGTGTATGCGTGTGTGTGGGAGTGAATTTATGATCATGTGAAGCCCTTACAATACAATGTACAATAGGAATACAGTTTATTTATGTTCAAATAATCTCAAAATAAACAGTTTTAATAAAGAACAAACCATTCACCTACAAATTTTGATTTTAGCCTAATCTTTACAATTTACATCAATTTTCCTTAGAAAACAACAAAAAAGTAACGTCTTACAAACTATAAAAGGAAAAAACCTAAACCTGAACATTAGGCAAATAGATGTTTAAAGAAAAAATAAATAAATAAAAAAACGTTCCCTATGTTATTGTGGGCCATTCTGTAACATCAGCTTCAGGAGCCTGTTTCCCTCTAGTGCTTAGCATAAACACTGTGTCATTATCTCCTAAATGCAGAGCGAGCAGAGATCACAGCTGAGAGCAAGGGATCTTGGGACATGTGGTCCGAGGAGCCAGGATTTGCACTGATGTCAGACTCCTGCAGACTACAAGTGTCACCCGCCTGGGATAGAGAGCAGAATGCTGGGTGAGAACAAATATAGCCTGGTCTGGGGAAGAGTCTTTATCTTGGGACCATGACCTTCAGCTGAGAGCAGGGACCCAGACACTCAGAGGATGCAAGCAGGCACTGCGGCCTAGGTGGCGTGGAGAGTCTCCGACGGGTGTTCGAGTGGATCCACTATCGCCAGCTCCCTGTCGGCTCAGTGACTGTCTGGGGTCACTCCCATTGTCACCAGTACAGATCCCGCTGAATCCCAGTGTCACAGGGTGTGCGGCCAAGAACCCTTCTCTGGTTACAGATTCTTCAGGAGTTTGTTCCCAGAACCTTCTATTCCCTTGAACCTTCTATCCCATCATCAGGATTTTTGAGCAGGCAGAAGCCAATTCTCTGTGCATCCCACAAAGACAATGCATGCAGACACCTTTATTCCATCTCTTTACATTAAAGATTTAAAAAAAAAACACTTTCCACATGCTATTTTCCGTTGCTGGACACCAAATTGTTGTTCTATAATTGAGCCACAAAGTTTATTGGGCTTGTGGCATCAGAAGTTGAAGGGAGTAGTCTGACATAAAGGGTAATTTTATTCCCTTTTATACCTGCGGTCATAGGTTCTTTCAGGGTCTACTGGTTACTACCGTTTGACTTATTGTAATCTTATTTGCATTACATATCCATTTTATATTTGCCAAGAATAGGAGTTTAACACTGAAAAAATATTTACCTAAGTCATTCTTGTTTTATATGCTTTAGAAATCTTAAGAAAAATACTTGCTTACTTTACTGAAGTCTGGTGTCTGTGTAATTGCTTTATCATTTTGAAACATGTCCAAACCCAGGGTGTCAGAGGTGTCGGGAGGCTTGCAAGATCAGGGAAACTCTTGGGGTCAGTCATCTTCCAGCGGCCCTCACGGAGGTGGTGCTACATGTATGTAGAAATAGCGTACATACCTGAATCTGTTCTGATCTCAGCCTTTTGTAATTTCCTACAAAGCAGAACTCACAATGGACAGCATTCTGAGTCAGTCAGGGCATTATTGTTTTTCTTAGTGCTGTCATTCAACAGTTTGAGCATGTTAACAGGAGGAGACCATGTATATTTATATGTTTGCCTTTAGGTCAGCTTCAAAGCCCAATTCAAGCCAAAATATATATATTTTCATTTTGGAAAGAGTGATGAAAGGTTAGAGCTTGGGTAATTTTATTCCACTCTAAACCTGCAGAAAAACATTTGGATTAGATGAAGGCTTTTCAAAAACAGGCCTACAAGTGTTAGTACTGTAGTACTGTAGTACTTTCCTGGAGTCCTGAGCAGCTTTCCAAACGGTTTCAGCATACATATGTGATAAATCTTATAGTGTGCATAATTACATAAGTATCTTAAAAAAGACACACCCATCAAGTTCAACAGAATAGAGTAACAAATGCAGTGTAGTGTTGTGCAGGCTTCATACTGTATATATTTTAGATAGAACAAAAAATACTGCGCTACCCTTAAAGTGTGTTTTGAAGGCTAGTTTAAAGTGCTTTAGTGATGCTAAAAAAATTGTGCAATTATAAAGTGCTAATGTGAAATGATTACATTGCAATATCTCATTGATATCATATCGCTGAAAAGTGCATAATATGTGCAGAAATTACAATAAATATTGCATATAATTCAAAACCAATATATGTGATTCAACTTGTGCAAACAATAAATCAAACAAAATGATTGGATAAGTCCTTGATAGTATAAAAAATGTGCTATAAACAATACAATGTGATATATATTTCTTCAAAAATCAGTCCATAATACTGCTAATGAAGGAAAATTACCACTTCCGAAGACGTCACATTTCTGACGAAACGCGTCAAATTGGTACGCACGTTGCCTCGTTCTGAGCAGACTGCTGGACCGCACGCCGAATTCCCACTTCCGGGTATGGCAGACCTCGCGGTTACACACACAGCGGCGTCCTGTCACATCAGCCGCAAGGCTGCACAGGAGCTCAGAAGTGGCCGGAGTGACATACTCAGCCACCATCGATATAGCAACGATCACTTTACAGAGACTGTTTATATTTGGATGCACGTTTTGATATTTTAAAGCTTGGTGTTTTTTGGAGTGGAGAGTTTTTAACCACTGCAGTTTTTTATGGATATTTTATGTGGATTGATGTTTCGTGTGAAGTGCACAAATAAAGGTTGTTAACCTTCTACACTATGAGGAGCCTCTCTTTTCTCTCATTCTGAGCCTACACCAGCACCCCAAGGATTCCACCCACCAGCGAAGTCGGCATATTAACCAAGCGCAGATAGATTCTTGCTGGCGTACGCCACCAGAGTCCACACCATCTGGTAAGTGAGCTACCTTACCAATTAGCACCTTGCGGTGAAGCGGAGGGCTGCTGAAGCTGTCACAACTATAATAGGACTTC
This sequence comes from Pelophylax lessonae, assembly GCF_965119305.1. NCBI lineage: Eukaryota > Metazoa > Chordata > Amphibia > Anura > Ranidae > Pelophylax > Pelophylax lessonae. Next base: position 269,804,290 of record NC_138770.1, read on the forward strand.
ACAGCACCAATGCACTTTTTTCCTTTTCCTTCATTACCAGTATTATGGACTGATTTTTGAAGAAATGTATATCACATTGCATTGTTTATAGCACATTTTTAATACTATCAAGGACTTATCCAATCATTTTGTTTGATTTATTGTTTGCACAAGTTGAATCACGTATATTGGTTTTGAATTATATGCAATATTTATTGTAATTTCTGCACATATTATGCACTTTTCAGCGATATGATATCAATGAGATATTGCAATGTAATCATTTCATATTAGCACTTTATAATTGCACAAGTTTTTTAGCATCACTAAAGCACTTTAAACTAGCCTTCAAAACACACTTTAAGAGTAGCGCAGTATTTTTTGTTCTATCCATTTTTTAGTTAACTATTTAATAGTTTACTTGACTACTTGCAGCTTCCCCAGTTTTATAAACACGCATCCTAGGCGCGAGTAAAACTACCATTACAAACTATGTATATATTTTAAACATATTAAATGACGTCGTCTATGTTATTTACCAATTTATTTTTATATAGTACATGTAGCCAGCCTGCCTAGACCTCCTGATCAAACCTATCCTTCTCCCTGCCCAGATGCAAACTCACCTAAATCTAACAGCTGAGGCTGAAATCTTCTTGTTACACCTGGACAATGGATTTGTATTGACCTTTATGGGACTGTCTACAAATTTTCTTCCATCTCATAAAATCCCCATTACACATATGAGAACCCAGTGAGAAGGCATACTAAGAAGATTTTGGTCACTGACTGCAGAAATTGTACAAGACCATAACTGTTGGGTTCGGGTATTTATGCATCTGAGTCAGGAGAGGATTGGATTCTTTTTATCAGGGAGACTAGGCAGGCTGGATATGTTTATTTCATATGACAGTATATTTATCTTTTAAAAAAAAAAAAGAACAGATGCTATCATGGCTAATCTTCTTCTAAAAATATTAATGTCTCTGGTGTCTCTAACTTGGTTTCCAAGTCATTGACCAGCAAGTAACATTTAGATTAGAAAATCAAAGTGTAAACTTCATACTTGTTCTTGGCAGGGCTGAATTTTCTATTAAACATGGTAGGGATATGTCTATGGGCACTAATGTTAGAAAGGAGCCAGAGGCAGGGAGTATTTGTGCCTACTGCCTCCTAAGACAATCCCTCTAATAATTGCTAGTAAAAAAATGAATGGCTCTTTAAGGGATGGTAATAGGCTCAGCCACCTTATAATTGATTTTTTTTTAGCTAAGAGGAGCTGCCGGTGTGCCCTCCATGCATCAACTTTCCCTCCACCACAAGCCAGTCTTGAGTAACTGTCCCATTTTCTTCATTGTGGCATTGTTCTTCTCAGCTTGCCTCTCTATTAACAGCCATCCCGGTGCCAGTGTCCATACTTCTGTTAGCAGGTGGAGAGTAGCATCTAGTACTTCATCCCTAGGAGCAGCAAATAGCAAAACACGAACTTAAAGAGCACCAGAGGTCAATTACCTCTTCATTCCCTTTCCACTTTACCAGCACTCATAGCACTATTCTTAGTGAATATAAACACATATTGGTCACATTACTTTGCGAGGCCGGAGGCTAGTTGGAAGTAGTGCCCATATTATTACTTCTTCTCACCCATCAGATGGCTCCAAGTATTTTATAAAAGTGACAGAATGTATACTTTGCTCCACCAGTCCTATGACACCTCTTCATCATGTGGCACTCACTTTCCTAGACTGGCTGTTAGCCCCTTCAGTATATTAGTGATACCTCTTTAAGCCATAAAAGCTACACAGGACTCTCTCAAAACCTTACAGATTATCTTGTAAACAATTCTCATAGCATGGGAATTTTTCCCTTCAACCAAGAGAGTTAATTAAAGCTAGCCATAGATGAGTCAGTTTTTTTTCATTTAACCAGTATGGGAACTTCCTCGCTGTCAGAATACACTGATCAGTGCTGCAGGCTATAGCCTGCAGTGCTTATCTAGTGGAACATTTCCCAACAGTCTGGTTGAACAGAAGTAGATCAGTAGATCAATTTCTTTCCAAGAAAATACCCATTTATGGATTGAAATCTGGCCTCTCTTCCTGTTTAACCACTTGCCGACCGCTCACGTTGAGGGTACTGCGGCAAAGTGGCTTGTTATCGTCCAGCGACGTAGACCTACGTCGCTGGACAACGCCCCCTCTCGGCGGCGCACGTGCCGCCGGAGGCTCGCTCCCACTGTATTCAAACACAGCGGGAGTCGGGCCAGGGGAGGAGAGGCGGTGATCACCGCCGCTCTTCCCCGATCGTCGGGGATCGAGTGAGGAAATCTGCCCACTTGTGTTAACAAAACGGGCGGATCTCCTCTGTGACAGACAGACACAGATTACACTAATTCAGCATAGCTGAACCTGTGATCTGTGTCTGTGTCACACAATCCCCTCCCCCCACACACGTCAGTAAGCATGAGGCATACATTTAACCCCTTGATCACCAATAAAATTAACCCTTTCCCTGTCATTATTACAGTAACAGTGCATATTTATAGCACTGATTACTGTAGTAATGTCACTGGTACCCCCAAAAGTGTCAAAAATCTCAGTTAGGGGTCCGATCTGTCCGCCGCAATGACGCAGTCCCGCAAAAAAAAAAAACGCAGATCGCCGCCATTACTAGTAAAAAAATAAACAATAAAAATGACAAATCTTTACTGTAGTTAGTAAACGCGATAACTTTTGCCCAAACCAATCAAAATACGCTTATTATGATTTTTTTTACCAAAAATATGTAGCAGAAAACAAATTGCCCTAAAATGTTAAAAAATTTAGATTTTAAATTTTTTTGGGGAATGTTATATATGATCCCCGCTGAGCAGGAGGATGACAGCTGTGTCTCTGCGCTGTGTGTGGAGACACAGCTGTCAGTTCCCCATGCATCTCTAAGGGGGAAATCGGATGGGAATGGACCGTCGGTCCATTCTCATCCGATCCGATCCGTTGGACGGATGGAATATAGGGTTTCCATCCGTCCAGATTTGACGGATGGGATCGGATGGGATCGGATTCCCAGAAGGAAGCCTCTTCTAAAGATGATGCACAAGAAAGCCCACAAACAGTTTGCTGAAGACAAGTAGACTAAGAACATGGATTACTGTAATCATGCCCTGTGGTCTGATGAGAACAAGATAAACCGGTGAGGAATACAAAGACAAGTGTGTCTTGCCTACAGTCAAGCATGGTGGTGGGAGTGTCATGGTTTGGGGCTGCATGAGTGCTACCGGCACTGGGGAGCTACAGTTCATTGAGGGAACCATGAATGCCAACATGTACTGTGACATACTGAAGCAGAGCATGATCCCCTCCCTTCGGACACTGGGCCACAGGGCAGTATTCAAACATTATATCAACCCCAAACACACCTCCAAGACGATCACTGCCTTGTTAAAGAAACTGAGGGCAAAGGTAATGGACTGGCCAAGCATGTCTCCAGACCTAAACCCTATTGCGCATCTGTTGGGCATCCTCAAATGGATGGTGGAGGAGCGCAATGTCTCTAACATCCACCAGCTCCGTAATGTCGTCATGGAGGAGTAGAAGAGGACTCCAGTGGCAACCTGTGAAGCTCAGGTGAACTCCATGCCCAGGAGGGTTAAGGCAGTGCTGGAAAATAATAGTGGCCACACAAAATATTGACACTTTGAGCCCAATTTGGACATTTTTACTTAGGGGTGTACCCACTTTTGTTGCCAGCGGTTTAGACATTAATGGCTGAGTGTTGAGGTATTTTGAGGGGACAGCAAATGTACACTGTTATACAAGCTGTACACTCACTACTTTATATTGTAGCAAAGTGTAGTTTCTTCAGTGTTGTCGCATTAAAAGGTATAATAAAATATTTACAAAAATGTAAGGGATGTTCTCACTTCTGTAAGATACTTTACATATATATATATATATATATATATATATATATATATATAGTTGAAAAGAACATCTGTAACCTTCAGAAGCCACCTAAGGTCTATTGCACTATTAAAAACCACCTTAACCTTCCTAGCGGTATTCCCAAGTGTGGCTCGGGGTTAAATTTCAGTGCCAAAAGCGGTAACCCCGAGCCACACTCAGGGTACTGCTAGGAAGATCGCTGGATTCTGGAAGAGAGGTTACTTACCTTGTCCCCGGAATACAGCGATGTATAATGGCGGTGTGCGGCGGCCAGATCTTCCTCCCGATGCTTTGTGCCCCTGCTTCCATCTCCTGCGACGTTACACTCATAGGGGGGGGGGGGGTGGAAACGGCGGCAAATTCAAATAGTAAAACAAACTAAGCACACTGATACATTAAAAAATAAAATAAATTCACATTAGTTTGCCCCCCAGTGCCCTGTAAATAGTTGTAACTAAATGTAAATAGTTGGTTTGGGCTGCTCATTCTTATGAATTACATGCAAAATACTGTAATTGTACCGCTTTCAGCACCTAAAATCCGAAAGAATCATGCCGCCAGGGAGGTTAAAGCCTAACCTTAGCTTTGCTATCACTTTAAATAGTTTGTTTTGGCAAAGATGGACCAAACAAACTATTTTCTTCACTAAGGCCCTGTTCACATAGGGGCGATGCTACTTCGCACCGCGACCTCTGAGGTCGCGGTGCGAGCAGGGCGCCGCGACCTCGGAGCGGCCGCCACGGACTTCATAACATTGAAGTCTATGGCGGTCGCCTCCTGGTTGCCCCAAAGAAGCTCCGGACCCTTTTTCTAAGTCAGAGCGACTTGTGTCGCTCCTATTAGAACGGGTCCGCAGCTTCCCTATGGGAGGCGACCTACGGTGACCTGTGAGGCGACCAGGTTGCCTCACAGGTCGCCTCAGTGTGAACTGGGACTAAGAAATGTGGCTTCTGTCAGTGCAGTAGAAAAAACTAGATGTAGTATCAGTTACATACAGCACACAGTGCTGTGTTCCAGCAGCAGAACGGGGACTTCTTGTCCTGATCCTGGAACAAAATGAAGCCAGGCTGAATACTAATTGTATTTTTAAAAATTGGCAAATGATGTCATGATCCCTACCTCAGTCAATTAGAGGAAGTCTTGTATCCACTGATAATAATATAAGGCTTTCTTTGAATGGCTGAGCAGTACTTAACCTGACTTGATTTTGTTCCAGGATTTTTCGAGGAACGGGACAGAAGTCCCCATACTGCTGCCAGAACACAGCGCTGCACACTATATGTAGGTAATGCTACAAATGGGGCTTACAGCAGCTGAATTGCTTAGTCAAGGAAATCATTTGTTTGGGCCAGCTTAGCACAAATGAACTAATTAAAGTGATAGCAAAGTTGAGTGAGGCTTTAATCTAGCCTTTCATATTGACTCAAATGGTAAAATTAGGTGATGTTAATAGGGAGGGTGTTTGCCAAGATATGAATTCATAGTCAACAAGTAGTGTTTTTACTATAATTATACTAGAAAAAGCCAAGCCAATTGATCAAAATACCAAAACAGACGTTATGTGTATGTCCGAAATAAATTCCAAATCTTGTCGGTACTTAAAGTAATTGTAAATGACCGCCTTGTAAAAAAAAGAGGTATATGGCGCTGCTTAATATTGGAGGGACTATAGTGAGACTAATTAACCACTTCTGGACCGGAAGGATTTTCCCCCTTAATGACCAGGCCATATTTTGCGATTCGGCACTGCGTTCCTTTAATGGACAATTGTCGTGCGATGCTGCACCTAAATAAAATTGATGTCCTTTTTTTCCCACAAATAGAGCTTTCTTTTGGTGGTATTTGATCACCTGTGTGATTTTTATTTTTTGCGCTATAAACAAAAAAAGAGCGATTATTCTGTAAAAAAAAAACCCAAAAAAACAATATTTTTAAAATTCTGCTATATAACATTGCCAACAAAAAAAAATAAAATCATAATGTTTTAAAATTTAAGGCCAATTTGTTTTCTGCTACATATTTTTGGTAAAAAAAAATTGCAATAAGCGTATTTTGATTGGTTTGCGCAAAAGTTATCGCGTCTACTAACTACGAGAAAGATTTATGTCATTTTTATTGTTTATTTTTTACTAGTAATGGCGGCAATCTGTGATTTTTTGCCAGACTGCGACATTGTGGCGGGCAGATCGGACCCCTAACTGACATTTTTGACACTTTTGGGGGGACCAGTGACATTACTAAAGTAATCAGTGCTAAAAATATGCACTGTTACTGCAATAATGACACTGGCAGGGAAAGGGTTAACACCATGGGTGATCAAGGGGTTAAATGTGTACCTAGGGGCGTGTTTATAACTGTGGGGGGGGGCGTGGCTTGTGAAATGATCACAGAGACCTGTGTTCCTAAATAGAAGGATCACAGGAGCTCTGTGATCATTCCAGGGAGAAGAACGGTCGGTTGTGTTTACAACAGCTGATCGTTCTTCTCTCTCAGCAGGGAACGATTGTGGTTGTCAGGCGGCAATCGGAGCCGCCTGCCCCGTGCATCAGCCTCCCCGCTGACAAACGGGGGCGGGAGCGCGCCGGCGGCAGCACGTGTTTGCCCCCTAGCTGCCTGTGCGTGACTGACGTATACCTACGGAGGTTTGTGCAGGAGCTGCTGCCTGCCGCAGTATAACTGCGGCGGGCGGTCGTTAAGCAGTTAAAGTGATTGAATGATTAAATCAACAATTTGAATATACATATCTCAATAAAGTGCTGACTTGGTGAAAAAAATCCATAAATGTGTCTATTCAAATTGCCGATTTAATCAATCAATCAAACACTTTAATTAATCTCACTATACTTCCTCCAATATTAGGCAGTGCCATATACCTCTTCTTTTCCATTCCATTTATCTATATCCCCTTGTGGGATTATAAATGAGGTAGGCTGCAACCAGTTAGGTATATCCTAGCGCAGACTTTTTATTACACCTTGTAAAACAACCCATTCAATTTAAAATAGAAATGAAAGGCAAAACATTTGTGTATAGATATAAAAAAATATATAAATACCTTTGCTTCCCTTTTTTGTAAGTAATCACATTCCCTCTGTTCTCACCTGCATAAGAACTGGAGGGAAGAGAAGCAGCAGCACGCTGATCTTCCCAGTAAAAGGCTGTGCAGGACAGGTGTATCAGAAGCCTGATCATTGTAGAACAGGCTGTGTTCCCACAATTGCTAGAGAACTGACCATACTGTGTTCTCCTGCTTAGTGTGGTCAGTTTGTAATAGGAAAGCAGATGGACTGGCAGAAAACACCAGGGATTTCATGCATCGGAAGCAATACAAATAGAACAGGATACTTTTTTTTATACAAGTACATGGTACAGCAGGCACACATCAGGAATACAAAATTTTGGGGTAACACATTTTTTAAAGTATCCACTTTTTGGATTTTGTCAATAAAAGTACACTGTTGTACATGTATTTAATCATAATTTTGCCTGTGTATTTTTAAAACCCAATGGCAGGTTGACCCTTGTGACTGGGGATTAGGGCATCTGATTTTATAACCCTAAAGGCTCCTGAGATGCAAACCAGACCTTGATTCTGGGTTAGAAGTCATTGGACTAGCATAAAGAAAATCCTAGTAGTGACATCTATCTCTATACTGTACTCCATTAGTATGAGCTTCTATAAATAAGATTTTAAAATGTGTGAATTTTTTACTGCCAGGAAAAAGTGAAGGCAGTCCATTTAAGCTTGAATATGTGTACATACTGTAATTGCTGTTCCATGTTTAGCACATTTCCTGGCTATAAACGGTACATTCTTTTTTTAGTTTTGTAGTTCAGTTTTTTTTTTTAGAGTCGGCTTGTTCAGAATTTACCATTTTTTAAATGGAATCATTCCTGGAAGTGTAAAAGATAAAAACATGACATCCTTTTCTTGGTGGAAAATGGAGGCCAATGCAATATATAACAGGAACACATTAACTATGTCATAAAACTCGGATGTACAACACTGAAACAGTGAATTTATTGTGACGGCAGCTCTATAGCAACTGACATGATGGAATTACTGTCACATAACATTGAAATAGTGAATACATGGTAAAGTGCATTATGAACTCACAGGGAGACATTGAAGTCCACAAAATGTACTAGAAGCATATATTTTCTTTGAAAGTGATTATATTTATTCAAAAGGGTCTTTTAATACAGAATACAATGTACAACACACAACACACAAAACAGTTATGTTAGAAGGGCTCTTAAAGAACCAGCAATCTTCAAAGCATCTTAGTTTTGCTGGTGTCGCTAATATAGAACAGGAGCAGGTTGTATAGAAAAATATCTCTCCTTTTAATATACATTTCCAGTTTTTAAAATACACAAATTAATGCAGCTTTGTTTTCATTACCAATGTAACCACTTTATGACCACCCGCCGCAGCTATACTGCGGCAGGCAGCCGCACCTGCGCAAGCTGCCGTAGATATACGTTGGATAGGGGTGAGCGTGTGCTGGCGGCGGCACGCTCCCGCCCCCGCTAGTCTGCGGGGAAGCCGATGCACGGGCATCCAGGGCCATCTTACCGAATTGGCAAGCTGGGCATTTGCCCGGGGCCCCACTTGCCCTGGGGTTAGTCCTGATTCCTGTGTGCATCCCACCGCCGAACTTAGCAGGTGGCAAGCGCCTGTCAGCCCTGTGCTGCTGTCAGGCCACTTGGGCCATGGAGGGGGAGCCCACAACTGCAGGAATGCCTGTCCTCCTCCACAGTAACAGGCACACACAGGACAGTCGAGTCTGACTCCCGTCCGTGTGTGTGCTCACCGGACCCAGCCGCCGAACTTGGAAGCTGTCATTAGCCTGGCACTGCTGTACCAATAAATATCGCCTTATCAATATTTTGCATTATCGTGGGTGATTGCGTAGACATCCGACACCCACAATCGTTCACCGCTGAGAGAGAAGGACGGTCGGCTGTTGTAAACTGGAATGATTTTCTTTTCCAGGGAAAACTTCTCCCTGGAATGATCATAGAGCCCATGTGATCCTTCTATAAAGGGTCACAGGTCTCTATGGTCATTTCATAAGCCACGCCCCCCACAGTTGGAATCACTCCCCTAATCTCACATTTAACCCCTTGATCACCCATAATGTTAACCCCCTTCCTTGCCAGTGTCATTATTACAGTAACAGAACATATATTTAGGGAGACGCGGAGGACTAAGGAGAAGCCGTCGCTGCATCAGGTAAGTGCACTGGTCACTCTGCATTGAAGGGGGCATGCTGTGGTCACTCTGCATTGATGGGGGCACGCTGTGGTCACTCTGCATTGATGGGGGCATGCTGTGGTCTCTCTGCATTGATGGGGGCATGCTGTGGTCACTCTGCATTGAAGGGGGCATGCTGTGGTCACTCTGCATTGATGGAGGCACGCTGTGGTCACTCTGCATTGATGGGGGCACACTGTGGTCACTCTGCATTAATGGGGGCATGCTGTGGTCACTCTGCATTGATGGGGGCATGCTGCAGTCACTCTGCATTGAAGGGGTCACACTAGGGTCACTCTGCATTGATGGGGCATGCTGTGGTCACTCTGCATTGAAGGGGGCACGCTGTGGTCACTCTGCATTGATGGGGGCACGCTGTGGTCACTCTGCATTGATGGGGGCATGCTGTGGTCACTCTTCATTTAAGGGGGCACGCTGTGGTCACTCTGCATTGATGGGGGCACGCTGTGGTCACTCTGCATTGAAGGGGGCACACTGTGGTCACTCTGCATTAATGGTGGCATGCTGTGGTCACTCTGCATTGATGGGGGCATGCTGCAGTCACTCTGCATTGAAGGGGTCACACTAGGGTCACTCTATATTGATGGGGGCACGCTGTGGTCACTCTGCATTGATTTGGGCACGCTGTGGTCACTCTGCATTGATGGGGGCATGCTGTGGTCTCTCTGCATTGATGGGGGCACGATGTGGTCACTCTGCATTGAAGGGGGCATGCTGTGGTCACTCTGCATTGATGGGGGCACGCTGTGGTCACTCTGCATTGATGGGGGCATGCTGTGGTCACTCTTCATTTAAGGGGGCACGCTGTGGTCACTCTGCATTGATGGGGGCACGCTGTGGTCACTCTGCATTGAAGGGGGCACACTGTGGTCACTCTGCATTAATGGGGGCATGCTCTGGTCACTCTGCATTGATGGGGCATGCTGCAGTCACTCTGCATTGAAGGGGTCACACTAGGGTCACTCTATATTGATGGGGGCACGCTGTGGTCACTCTGCATTGATTTGGGCACGCTGTGGTCACTCTGCATTGATGGGGGCATGCTGTGGTCTCTCTGCATTGATGGGGGCACGATGTGGTCACTCTGCATTGAAGGGGGCATGCTGTGGTCACTCTGCATTGATGGGGGCACGCTGTGGTCACTCTGCATTGATGGGGGCACACTGTGGTCACTCTATATTGATGGGGGCACGCTGTGGTCACTCTGCATTGAAGGGGGCATGCTGTGGTCACTCTGCATTGATGGGGGCACGCTGTGGTCACTCTGCATTGAAGGGGGCACACTGTGGTCACTCTGCATTAATGGGGGCATGCTGTGGTCACTCTGCATTGATGGGGGCATGCTGCAGTCACTCTGCATTGAAGGGGTCACACTAGGGTCACTCTGCATTGATGGGGCATGCTGTGGTCACTCTGCATTGAAGGGGGCATGCTGTGGTCACTCTGCATTGATGGGGGCACGCTGTGGTCACTCTGCATTGAAGGGGGCACGCTGTGGTCACTCTGCATTGATGGGGGCATGATGTGGTCACTCTGCATTGATGGGGGCATGCTGTGGTCACTCTGCATTGATGAGGGCATGCTGTGATCACTCTGCATTGATGGGGGCACGCTGTGGTCACTCTGCATTGAAGGGGGCACGCTGTGGTCACTCTGCATTCATGGGGGCACCCTGTGGCATTTTTTGGGCATTTTTTGGGCATCTTTGGAGGCAGGCATAACATCTGAACTTCTGTATAGGGGTATATATACACACACACTTATATGTATTTATACACATACACACATATAGGTGTGATAGGAGAGAAGCCATATGCATGTTAATTATTTCATTAGCGCAAGCATAGGGTTCTGCTATTTTCACACCTATATATGTGTATATATACATACATGTGTATATATACCCCTACACAGAAGTTCAGATGTCATGCCTGCCTCCAAACACGTCCACAAAAAAGCCCTATAAACGCCTGCAACAAAAAGCCGGGTGTAAAAGTTGCGAAGCCACTAACCTGTTCTATATTAATTCTAATACAAACAAACTTTTTTTTTTGGTTCTGGACATGCTACAGAGCTGAAACTTCACAGGTACACTTTGTAGACCCCCCAGACACTAAATCCAAAGAAATCTCTTTTTTTTTTTCAATAATTTTTTCAATAATTGGCTCTCTATCAAAAATGACAATTTTTAAGAACTTTTTTTGTGTGATTAATAGTCCCTGGGGCATGACCCAGAACCCTAGGCACTTTTTAGGGGCATTTATTGCGTTTTAGGGCTTCAAAATTGTGTTTTTTGACTAAGTTCGGGTCCCATTGATTTCCAGAAGTTCGGGTGTTCTGGTCGAACCAAACTTTTGAAAAGTTCGATCATCCCTACCCTAGTAATCACAGCACTCATGTGCCATGGAGAACTACAAGTCCATGTGCCACAGTAGCAGACAGGACTTATAGTCCATTTATTCACAAATCTCTGTAAATGAATGATGTGGTTGCACTGGTGGAGCACTGCACAGTTGCGGGGGGGGGGGGGGGGCGTTTGCACCATGTTACATGTAACACCCTAAATATAGGTATTACTTGCAACAGGTGGAGTTAGCCTGTAAACCCAACATGCAAAAACCTTCTCAATTGCATACAGATAGCAAACTCAAAGGAAGCATTTCTTTAATGGGGCACAGACATCATTTAAAACCCGACAGAGGTGCAAACCGTTTTTCCTACAAGGCCCTGTTCACATGGGGTGATTTCATCTTCATCTGTGCAGGTCCATGATGCACAGGTGTTGCCAGTGGTGGGACAAGGTCATCCAGTGCCCAGGGCAAAGATGGCAAACTGCCCCCAGGGATTGGACTAATAGTGGTGTAAGGTCTGTTTGTGAGATGCATTAAAAAAATTATTTACAGTGTTACACTGCAGCAGCCTGGAGAGTTTCAAATTGTTGCACACATATGGGGTAGTGGTCGGTGATGTCACTAGAAGGAAAAAATATCCTTTGGTTGATAGTAACACTAGGAGATGCTGCTATATTGTTGGTGTTAATCAAAGGAGGACTGATAGGCATCTATGTCAGTGGGATGAGGGAGTGGATGTGGACTATAAGGGGTGCATGGACCTACAGAACCCTAGGGGGTCTCTGAGGGAGAAAGAGGGGCTGAAAGGTCTCTAAGGGCTCGTTTAGACATGCGGCTATAATTGCTGGCATTTAACAGGTGGTGAGGGGGACATATGTTGCTACCACCTATTTTAACCCTAAAAATGCTCACCTGTGCCTCTATTGTGTGCAGTGCATGCCATTCAAAATGTGCCATGTGTAAAGCCCTGACTAGCAGCATCTCCTTTTCCAGGTGGGCAGTTGGGGCACTAAAACTTCAGCTTAACTGCCTGTTTTACCTCCCTCACACCTGTAAAAATGAGCCTTATGGCCTTGCTTACACTTGTGCTTAGGTGTGTGTGTGTGTGTGGGGGGGGGGGGGGGGTCGTAAAATAAGGTGGCTGAGCTGCAGTTTTACTGTCTTCACCCCTAAGCTTCAAAGATAGTAGTATGGGGGTATGTACATGATGCAGCTGTGATGCTATACATCTCAAACAAATTATCCCCCTATCACGTTTGGTGGGCAGTACTGCCTGTTGAACTTGGCCCAATTACTGTAAGTAAAGTCAATGTTAAAGAAATCATGAAATAATGCACTAAGGACCTGTGCAAGGGCTTTATACAGACTGTAGGTGATAAAATATGAATTAGAAAATAGAAAAAAAAAATGAGTTAGGTTAGGTTTATACCTACAGGTATGCACATGCATGTTTTGCTCAATAGGCTGCCCTACGGGTGAGAAACGTGGAATGGCCTCCTTTTCTAAAAATGTACCGCACCAAACCACATGGTGGCTGTAGCCCTTAACCATCAATTGCACTGTTGCACTTTTACTAAAGACAGTGCACTTCTGTGTTTGTAAGGAAAGCCACAATTTTGTGCACGAGGAGATAGCAGATAAGAGTAGGAGGCAAGGTAGAGAGAGAGGAATAGGCAGGGGCAGAGCGGAGATGAGCTGGACCAAGAAAGAGTAACGACGGAGAAGGTGAGGTGTACCAGGAAGGAGAGCAAATTGAGGGCGGGAGTGTGGCTTGCTGCAGGGTAGAGTGATTAAAAGCTGCAGTATATAGATAAGGCAGAGTTGCATGAACAGAGGAGTCAGAGAATCAGTAAATCATGTGGTGAATATAAGGCACAGTCACTCACTGAGTGAGGCCCTTTCTGCCCACCCCTTGTACCAGGCCTGGGTGTTGCATACATCCTTGTGATGGCAGTTCCATTCATGTGTTTTTGGATATAATGGCTGCACAGACACAGCCATTCTGTCCCAATATGACATCCATGTGGTTACAGGTGTGCAGCCCTAAATGCACCCAAGGTGAGTTCTGAGACACACACCAGCTGCATTCATACCCATAGCTGCTGTGTCCCAATAGTCATAAATTATATTGTCTGCACAGGGATGAAAACAACACATGTGCACCCCCATGCCAATAAAACATGGCCTTGCATGGGGCATGAATGTAATCGCCCTATGTGAAAGAGTCCTAAAACTAAAACACAAATTTGTATTTCACATGGTTTGTTTTTGAAATAAATAAATGTTGCACTCTACTCAGGAAGAGTTCTCCTTTTCCTTCCCAAGGGAGCTGCTGATTACAGGTTCCCCTGGATTACCATTAGCAACATTAGTGCAATCTGGCATTTCTCCAAGTGTTTTTTTTTTTTTTTACCTCAGACAAGAATCAGTCCAGTTTCTTTGGTTTTTATGTTTTATTAGGAACTTGGATAGGAGAATTGATGAGTGGGATACTCCAACTGAATATAACTATGCACAATAGGCAGGGATGCCTTGAATAAATTCTGTTTAACGCTGAGTAACGCTGAAATTGAGCTGGTCATGACTAGGGATGATCGAACTTTTGAAAAGTTCGGTTCGACCAGAACACCAGAATTTCCCGAAAGTTCGGTTTGGATTCCCGGACCCCATTGAAATCAATGGGACCCAAACTTCGGGAGTCAAAAAACACAATTTTAAAGCCTTAAATCCTAATAAATGCCCCTAAAAAGCACCTAGAGTTCTGGGTCATGCCCCAGGGACTATGAATCAGGCAAAAAAAAGTTCTTAAAAATTGTCGTTTTTGATAGAGAGCCAATTATTGAAAAAAAAAATGAGATTTCTTTGGATTTAGTGTCTAGGGGGTCTAAAATGTATACCTGTGAAGTTTCAGCTCTGTAGCATGTCCAGAACCAGAATTATAGCATGCCAAACCTTCAAAAATGACTTTTTTGCTTAACCGTGCCTTTCTTTTGCTCCTAATCAACTGCGCAGCCAATGTGTATGATGGGGACATAATGCAGTGCACTGGGAACAAGATTAGCAGTGGACTTAATGCTTACAACAAGAACAGGCATTGTAGAGGCTTTATCAACTGTGCGATGTGAAAATCACCTGCAAGACGCACACTGCTATGCGACCCAAAGTTGTCGCTAAATAAAGCAGATGTGTGTGACGCAGAGTAGCAAAGCCTTTTGCAGTGGACTTAACGCTTACAACAAGAACAGGCATTAACTTGTCACTGAGGCTTTATCAACTGTGCGATGTGAAAATCACCTGCAAGACGCACACTGCTATGCGACCCAAAGTTGTCGCTAAATACAGCAGATGTGTGTATCGCTGAAATGTATTTTGCACAATAGCTGACTAGCAAGTACGTATACTTGCTGTAGATATATCAGCAGTGCAACGTGCTCACTAGACGGAACCCTGACACTTAAAACTCTCCCTACAAAAACTAGATTATTGAATCTAACTATAGTGGTATATAGTACCCTAACTTCACTGCATATCCCTTTCCTCACACTAAAAGAACAGCTCCATACAGCAGAAGATGATTTCTAACTGACACTGTCCCTTTAAATTTTTATTTTTTTTTGTCTAACTCAAATAGCACAATCGCTGTATTTCTAACTACACTGACAATCTTTCTGTAAGCTCTTCTGCTGATCTGGAGCTTTACAAGCAATCGGCTATGCAGCAAACGTTGTTTAACACAGCAGGAGAAACACAAATGCTTCCAGTCTCTTCCAAAGCCTCTGTATTACAGTGCTAGAGGTTAGGCGGGGCTATGTTATATACTGGGGGGCGTATTCACTCCTGATTGGCCTCTGGTCCCCGTAGTCACTCCAATCACGTTCCTTGCAGACTCCTGTCCCCTCATTGGCTTTTACTGACGTTTCAGCCAAATTTCGAACACCCAATGTTCGGGTCGAACTGATGGTCGACCTGAACCGTTCGATCATCCCTAGTCACGACTAGGCCACTGGTTTCAGTCTGTCACGAACTGTGACGGAGAACTGAATGAATTCTCCGAGGTAATCTGTACTCTGAAGCAATCTGACTGTACTGCAGAACAACTTCAGGGCCCTTCCTGGCACCCCCTTTGTTCCTAATCTTCAGGGTTCACTACACGGCACCCCCTTTACTGTAACACTCTGAGTGAGCTAGCTCCTTGATCCCCTGACTTCCCTGGAGTCCCTTCCCTTCTCTGGAGTGGTCCCCTCTCTTAGGCAGACCCCTAGGCAGATCCTTTAGAACTCATGATACTGTTTTTCCCAAAGTCCTCTTCCCAACAGCTCCACTGATCAGCGCACTGGATCCTCTGCAACCCAGCTCCACTCATGGTCCCTAGGCCGACCACCTGGACCACCTTCCTCACTCTACAGGAGGAGAGACAGCCGTCCACCTCCTCTTGGGACTTTGCTCCCACCAAAAGACACCCTGCCTCCTGCGCTCCCGGCTTTTATCACCAATCCAATGATGCACCTCTTCAGGTGCCAACCCACTGGGACAGTTACAAAAGCTCGTGCATCATTGGTCAGGTTTCCTCCACTGTCCAACAGGCCTCCCCATTGTTTACAGTAGGGATACTCCCTCAGACCAGATGAATACACACTGAGCACAGAAAGAACACCTTACTAAAGATCAGCCCCCCCTGATAAGCAGCAGGAGCATTCAATGCTTTTACCTAGCACCTATCTAGGAGGGTGTTACACTACTTTGTGTTTAAAAAAAAGAGGGGTGGAAGTGTGATTCTGCTTTCTCCTCATAAGTCTAATCATTTAACAGACTGGAAAGTGGTAGAGTAGTGAAACTGGTGTGGATCCCAACTTATGGGCATAACAGCTCATTCTAAAGAATGCCACTCTTATGAATCTTTAAAAAAGATTGCTACTCTTGCGCACTGCCTCTTTTTTTTCCATTTCACAAATGATAAAGTGGAGCTCAAGGATTCCCCCCATCCTTACACTTTTTAGTTTTTAAACACTTATACAACATGACCTCACCGCATGTTTATCCCCTTCTAACGGCAGGGGTGAGCATTCTTCCGGCCCTGGAGTACTGTGAGCTCAGCCTGCGTGATGACATGCCTAACGAAGTGGCCATAGATGGATAAAAATTTAGGAAGTTCAGCAGGGACCAGCCAAATTTCAAAGCATGTGTGGCCACTGCAGTTTAACAGAAGCTGATCTACTGATTGACTTCTATTCAACCGCCGTGTTCAATAAAAAGACACTCGATCAGTGGCTGCAGCACTGATCTGTGAAATCTCCCCACTAGTGCAGCAGGAATGATTCCGCCATCCACCTTGAGTCTAACACTTTGACCCAACACTTCATGATCAGTCATTATGCTGCTTTTAATTATTTTTATAGTTTTTGCAATAAAGTTTGAAAAAAAATATTTTATAATTATTTTCTCTTTTGTCTTTCTTGGGTGTATAAAAAGTCCTCTATGACAAATAGTGATTCCTAGTATGTGATCCAGTCACCTAGGATCAACTACTCTAGAGCAACTACATTGCTCTAGGTGCAATGCACGCTCACCTGAAACCAAATAGATATCTCACAATGTAATCAAAGCACTCCACACAGAAATCCAGCTATCTTCCCTTTAGATCCTCCTCTATCCAGAGTAGTTACACTCCATGGGAAAATTCAAATAAAACAAGATGGGTTCATCGTGCAGTACGTTTAATAAAAAATGTATTTGCTAAAATAGCTTAATCCAATGCACTCACATTTACAAGGACTTGTAGTCCACCTTAAAAGTATTCCAAACAAGAGCCATAGGCTGGTCATGGAACGCCTCCAGCTCCCCCACTTCCTAGCACAGGTGCCAGTGACACCAGATCTGATGTCACAGGCTCCTCCTACGTGTTACGTCACCAGTCACGTGACTTCCTCAGGGTAGGAGCATGAGCAAGAAAAAAGGTTTTTACTCCTGTATGGGATGCTATGCATACAAACGTAGTGTATAAGAATATCACAGCAAAGGCAGATGCAAACGGTCACACTCAGGTCTAATGCGAAAAATTATGTTATGCCGCATTTTGAGGGAGAACCCTCTTCCTCGGAGCCAAAGCGATGAAAGTGCAGAAAAACGCAGCTTGCTGTCCTTTTTTTCACTGCACTATTGTGCAATAGTGTGAACTATGGCTATAGGATAACCTGTATTTTGGACTGTCTACGTATTTGGGGTGCTGTCAAAAATACATCCCACTGCATTACATTGTATCTGGTGTAAAGGGACCCTTAATTTGTTTTTCTGTACTTGAAGGGATTTTAGAGGGATAAAACAAAGACAAATGTGTATGTGTTGCAGAGATGTACTGCATATTTTTCTTATTTTGCCCTGACATACACTTTCATTTCATTTGCAAATCCTCTTTAAACATTTGATCATCATTTTGGCATTTTAAAACTGCAGTATAACATGCAAATGAAAAACAAATGCCTAACTGAATTTTTTTTTGACACTTTAAGCAGATATTTACATAGCAAAAACAGACATTATGATACATATGTATTGGGGAAAAAAGGAGTTAATGGCTGTATAGTTCTACATAAATACATTTTCCCAGTTTTCACTTGCTATTAATGTTGTCTTGCATGCTACCTGTACCAGTTTCCTTAGCAACCACACCAAGCAACGAGTTTTTTTTTTTTCACAAGCACCCAGGCATATTTCTTTCTTCTATTGTTTTAGATCAAGCATTGTTTTTTTTTTTTGTTTTGTTTTTTTTTTCCTTCCTTTTTATGATTGACAAAATACAACTGTGGAATAGCTCACATAAGAAAAAAAATGTTTTGCCTATGTATAATCAAACAGTTTGATTTTGCAAATGCTTTGCATAATGTTGTAGGTTGTTAAGTAATATAAAAAGTGCTACAGATTACAATTGGGTGAACAGCCTGGGTTCAATTTGAGGAGGTCCATCAAATCCACATTTCAAATGTTTGAAATTCACAAAGCCCAGGCAATACCAATGTTATCCAACTAAGGTATGAGAGATCAAATCTGTTAGTAGATCCAGGCTCTTTTTGGCACTAGTAGACACAAATACAATAAATATTTACAAACCTTTCAAATATCAGGTTTAGGGGTTGCTTCAAAGAAGTACAGTGGCTTGAAAAAGTTTTCAAACCCTTTGAAATTTTACACATTTTGTCATGTTACAACCAAAAATGTAAATGTATTTTATTGGGATTTTGTGTGATAGACCAACACAAAGTGGCACATTGAGAAGTGGAAAGAAAATGATAAATGGTTTTCAACATCTTTTACAAATAAATATCTGTAAAGTGTGGCGTGCATTTGTATTCAGCCCCCTGAGTCAATACTTTGTAGAACCACCTTTCACTGCAATTACAGCTGCAAGTCTTTTTGGGTATATCTCTATCAGCTATGCACATCTAGAGAGTGACATTTTTGGCAATTTTGCTTTGCAAAATAGCTCAAGCTCTGTCAGATTGGATGGAGAGCATCTGCGAACAGCAATTTTCAAGTCTTGCCACAGATTCTCAAATGGATTTAGGTCTGGACTTTTAATGGGGTGTTCTAACACATGAAAATGTTTTGAACTAAACTATTCCATTGTAGCTCTGTCTGTATGTTTAGGGTCGTGGTCCTGCTGGAAGGTGAACCTCCACCCCAGTTTCAAGTCTTTTGCAGACTCTAACAGGTTTTCTTCTAAGATTGCCCTAAATTTGGCTCCACTCATCTTCCCATCAACTCTGACCAGTTTCCCTGCCCCTGCTGAAGAAAAGCATCCCCACAACATGATGCTGCCACCGCCATGTTTAATGGTGGGGATGGTGTGTTAAGGGAGATGTGCCGTGTTGGTTTTCCGCCACACATAGCGTTTTGCTTTTAGGCCAAAAAGTTTGATTTTGGTCTCATTTGATCAGAGCACCTTCTTCCACATGTTTGCAGTGTCCCCCACATGGCTTCTTGTAAACTGCCAAAGGGACTTCTTATGACTTTCTTTTAACAATTACTTTTTTCTTTCCACTCTTCTATAAAGGCCAGATATGTGGAGTGCATGCCTAATAGTTGTCATGTGTACAGATTCGCTTACCTTAGCTGTGGATCTCTGCAGCTCCTCCATAGTTACCATGGGCCTCTTGGCTGCTTCTCTGACTAATACTCTCCTTGCCCAGCCTGTCAGTTCAGGTGGTAGGTTTGCAGTTGTGCCATACTCTTTCCATTTTTGAATGATGGATTGAACAGTGCTCTGTGAGATATTCAAAGCTGGGTATGTTTTTTTATAACCTAACCCTGCTTTAAACTTCTTGGCCTTCATGGAGCTGTTTGTTTAAAAGGGTTCTCTAACAAACTGTCAGAGAAGTCAGGTCCATAGGGTAGAGGGAGTTCCACAGCGCGTGCATATGCACATGAGCAGAGCAGCAACGGGCCAAGCAGATGTTCATGCCCGTGGGTTAGGGAGCATGCACATGCTCACTTGTGCAGTGGCACATGCGCAATCACAAATCAATGTGCGCACCTGTCACTAATGCTGATGCCAGGCGGGCTATTTAAACAGGCCTTCTGTATAGACTTATTGCTGTTTGGTCTGCAGCTTCATAGTTACATATAGTTACATAGTTACATAGTAGGTGAGGTTGAATAAAGACAATAGTCCATCCAGTTCAACCTGTGTAGGTGTGTGTGGCTGTAATCATCTCACATAGCCCTGAATGTTCTGTTCCTTGAGATGTACGTCTAAGAGTCTTTTGAAAGCCACCATACTACCCGCAGAAACCACCTCTTGTGGTAGAGAATTCCACAATCTTGTAGCCCTAACAGTAAAGAACCCCCCACGTTGCCTGAGGTTAAAACGCTTCTCCTCTAACCGCATTGTATGCCCTCGAGTCCTCATGCAGTCCCTTCGACTGAACAGCTTTTTTTCTAAGCTGAGATCCCCATTGAGATATTTAAAAATTGCTATCATGTCCCCCCTCAGGCGTCTCTTCTCCAAGGAGAATAAATCAAGCGATTGCAGACGCTCTTCATAATTAAGGTCCTCCAATCCCCTAATTAGTTTAGTTGCCCTTCTCTGTACTCTCTCCAGCTCCAACACATCCCTCCTGAGGACTGGTGACCAGAACTGGACAGAATACTCCAGATGCGGTCGGACCAGAGTTTTATAAAGTGGAAGGATTATAGTCTTATCTCTGGAATACATCCATTTCTTTATGTGTGCTAATATTCTGCTGGCTTTGGCAGCTGCCGCTTGACATTGCATGCTATTGCCTAGTCTATGATCAACCAAGACTCCCAGATCTTTCTCCATTTTTGATTCCCCCAAGGGTTCCCCTCCTAATGTGTATTGTGCTTTTATGTTTCTAGTCCCCGAGTGCAAAACCTTACACTTCTCCACGTTAAACCTTATTTGCCAAGTCGTTGCCCACTCCTTTATTTTGTCCAGGGCATCCTGTAGGATATCTGCTTCATGCTGTGCAGTTATTGCCCTGGCCAATTTTGTGTCATCTGCAAAAACTGATATCGAACTACTGATCCCGTCCTCAATGCTGTTTATGAATAAATTGAACAAGGTTGGTCCCAGGACTGAGCTTTGGGGGACCCCGCTTACCACCTCAGACCAGTCTGAGTATGCGCTGTTTATTACCACCCTTTGGACACGCCCTTTTAGCCAGTTCCGTATCCAAGAGCAAACCCTGCTGTCGATACCTGCAGACCTTATTTTATAAATTAAGCGCTTATGGGGAACTGTATCAAACGCCTTAGCGAAATCTAAGTACACCACATCCACTGATCTGCCCCTATCTAGCTCACAGCTCACCTCCTCGTAGAATGTTAAGAGATTGTTTTGACAAGAATGCCCATTTGTAAACCCGTGCTGATTACTGCTGATGATGTTGTTGTCTTTAGCAAACTCTACGATATAGTCTCTTATCATCCCCTCCAGAAGCTTACATACTATTGATGTCAAATTGACAGGCCTATAATTTCCCGGTATATGCCTCTGACCCTTTTTGAATATCGGAATCATGTTTGCTTTCCTCCACTCCCCTGGTACATCTCCTGTCCTAATACTGTCAGCAAAGATCAGGAACAGTGGTCTAGATATAACCTTACTGAGTTCCTTGAGTACTCTCGGATGTACGCCATCCGGGCCTGGTGATTTGTTTGTGTTAATTTTATCCACATGTTAGCCATAGCGGCAAGTCCTGTGTATTACTACTAACCATACAGGCATGGTCAGTGTACCCCTCCGTTTCCTGTGTAAATACTGACGAGAAAAAAGCATTCAGCACGGTTGCTTTTTCAGTGTCCTCTGTAACCATCCTCCCCTCATTGTTAATTATGTGTGCAATATGCTCTGCCCTAGTTTTTTTGCTGTTGATATATTTAAAGAATTTCTTTGGTTTTTTTTTATTATCCTCCGCTATTTGTCTCTCAAAGTTTATTTTAGCCATCTTGATTTCGTGTTTACTTTTCTTATTTGCCTCCTTGTATTGGTCGAAAGCCGATACTGTGCCCTCTGATTTATATTTCCTGAAGGCCAATTTTTTTTCCCCTAATAAGTTTTTTAATGCTACGGTTTAGCCAGCCAGGTTTGGCTTTGTCTCTTCTAAATTTATTTCCCATAGGAATGCACTGCAAGATGCATTGCTTAATATGTTCCTAAAGCATTCCCATTTTTCCTCTGTGGTCAGTATTCCCAAGGTTTAGTCCCAATTTACCCTTTCCATCAATGAATACAATTTTGGAAAGTTTTCCCTTCTGAAGTTTAGGGTTCTTATGTTCCCCACTTGCCTTGCTATATTGTTATTTACGCTAAATGTGATCATCCTGTGATCGCTAGAGCCCAGGTAGTCCTGGACTCCTACCTCCGAGATTAGGTCTGGGTCATTAGTGATCAATAGATCCAGGACTGCATTTTCCCTAGTCGGAGAGTCCACCAACTGTGACAGGTAATTATCCTGTAAGGTTTCCGTGAATAGACGGGCCTTTTGTGAATGTGAAGTCCCCTCTACCCAGTCAATGTCGGGATAATTGAAGTCCCCCAATATGATGACTGATCCTAGTTTTGCCACTTTACCCAATAGTGCTAAAAATTCCAGCTCTACCTCCTCCCCTTGTTTAGGTGGCCTATAGCAAACCCCCACAATTACTTTTCCCTTTTCTCCTTCCCTATGGAGTTCTACCCACATGGATTCTAACTCCATACTCATCCCTTCCGTAATGTCACTCCTGTCTATCACCCTTACATTGTTCTTGATGTAGAGACATACCCCTCCCCCTCTTTTTCCTACCCTGTCCTTCCGGTACACCGAATACCCTTGGATATTGGCCAGCCAGTCATGTGAGGGGTAGAACCAAGTCTCCGTTATTCCCACAAGGTCTATGTCCTCCTTATGTACTAACATTTCCAACTCATCCATTTTATTAGCTAGGCTCCTGGCATTAGCATATACCCCTCTTAGTTTTACGGAAGTTAAACGTGATTGGTGGTTACGTTTATTCCTGTTTGGTCTGAGGTTTTCCCGCACAGACCTACCAATTGACGTTGTGTCCCTACAGTCGCTGCTGACTCTAATACTACCTTCTGTCCTTTGCTCCCTCCTGACTGACTCTACTTCTGAGCCCTCCCCCCGTCTCCTAGTTTAAAAGCCCCTCCAACTTGGTGGCCATCTTTCTCCCCAAAAGAGCTGTACCGTCCCCATTAAGGTGCAGCCCATCCTTACTAAAGAGCCGGTAGCCGACTGAGAAGTCAGCCAAGTTCTCCAGGAACCCAAACCCCTCCTTCCTACACCAATTCCTCAGCCACTTGTTAAGTTCCCTAATCTCTTTCTGCCTCTCTTGTGTGGCTCGAGGTACCGGCAGTATTTCAGAGAAAACCACCTTGGAGGTCCTATTCCTCATTCTATTACCTAAGTCCCTGAAATCGTTCTTTAGGATCCTCCACCTTCCTTTTACTTTGTCATTAGTGCCCGCATGCACCATGACCACTGGGTCATCCCCAGCCCCACACAATAATCTGTCTGCCAGATCTGCGATGTGCCGAACGCGGGCGCCCGGTAAACAACATACTGTTCGGCTACCCAGATCTTTTTGACAGATTGCCCTCTCTGTCCTTTTGATAATTGAGTCCCCAACTACCACAACCTGTCTAATCTTTCCTGAGTCAAGGCCCCCCTTCTTACTGGAGCCGCCCCCTCCCCTGGCAGCTGGGGGAGGGTGCCTGCTCCAGCTCTGCCACCCCTGAGTTGATATCCCCCTCAACCTGCAACTCGGCAAATTTGTTAGGGTGTACCAACTCAGGGCTGGCCTCCCTGACGCTCTTCCCACTAACCTTCCTAACGGTCACCCAGCTGCGTACCTCTGCTGCTTGTGTCTCCTCTATTCCTCCCTCCTCTATGCTGGCCCCTGCCAGCTTCGGTATGTTGTTCCTGATTCCGTGTGACCTCTGATCTTAATCCAACTTATCCCTACCCTGTGATTGTCTGCTTCCTACCCTGACCCCGGCTTGTCTACTGGATTTCACTTCTGCTTCCTGATTCTGCTTAACTGTTCTCCTGGTATTGACTTGGCTTGTGACCCGACTTTCCTGCTGTCTACCATCTAATCTGCCCAACCATTACCAACCTGGCTTGTCTGACCCTGCATGCTGCTCATCCGGCCTGCTACAACTGTCAGCCCAGCAAATCCTGCTTCCAGCTGCCTTCTACAGTCTTCCAAGGTCTGTACCAGCTCTTCTTCTACCAGCCTGCTCGCTGCCACATCTACCTGCTGACTGCTGCCGCGCAGACTACTGGACCAATTACAGGAACTCCTACGTCACCGTGCTCCTGTGGCTGCTGTCTCACTAACAGTGGCCTTTGAGCTGGAGCTGTATGAGAGACCCTACTCTACACGTCAGGCTCACCGACCAGGTATGTGACACAAACCTCTGAGGGCTCCACAGAACAGCTGTATTTTTACTGAGATTAAATTACACACAAGTGGACTCTATTTACTAATTAGGAGACTTCTGAAGGCAATTGGTTCCACTAGATTTTAGCTGAATACAAATGCACGCCAGACTTTTCAGATATTTATTTGTAAAAAAGTTTGAAAAACATTTATTTCTTTCCTTCCACTTTACAATTGTGTGTTAGTCTATCACATAAAATCCCAATAAAATTAATTTACGTTTTTGGCTGTAACATGACAAAATGTGGAAAACTTCAAGGGGTATGCTTTTTTAAGGCACTATACAATGCATTCTATGAGCAGCACCGTTTTAATGGGCATTTTGGCCATAGAGAAATTTGGCAATGTATTTTTGGCTAAAGAATTACAGACAGAAACAGCATTCATTTGACTGAAATTAGTTTATACAAAAGGCTTTTTAAGGTGGCTTGACTGGAAGATAGTATTAGCTCCCAAATATTTCAAGATATGTTTATTTGGCGGGAAAAAAAAAGCTGGCATTGCTTATGCACCCTATTTTTCCTCCTCTGCACATGGCAGAATGTTTGAGCCTATTGGCTATAATTGGTGCAGGAAACATTTTCCAGAACTTCATCACTGGCTGAGCTTGCAGGGTAATAGCGATGCACAGCCTTCATTGGTTCTCTATCTCTTATTGATTTCTCGCTGAAATATCTACCTAGTTTACCTTGGTTATTTTAACATATCTATCTTAATGTTAATATAATTTTTTTGAGGGATCCTTTTCTGTGTTTTTTAGAGTTGCGAACCTTGTTAAGCCAAACCATCTGTGTTGCATTGGGGAGATTTCTCTTTACTTCCTGTCCCACAGCTGCAACAGCAAAAGAGAGGAAACCCCTGGCAGTCAGCAGGGTCACCAGAACTAGCATACTCATTGGAAGATTATTCCTCCATTCCTTTTTGGTGACCACTCCAATGTAACATTTACTTTCAATGGCATGTGTTCTAATATTTCTCCTTTCCATCTAAAATTAAAATTAAGGTTTTGCCTTCATTTGCACTTTAACCACCTGCCGACCCCCGCACGACTATTTACTGCGGTGGTCAGCCCCTACTGGGCAAAGCGACGTAGGACTACGTCGCTCGCCCATGAGCCTCTAAGGGGCGAGTGCGCGCCGCCTGAGGCGCGCTCCCGCCCCCGCTCATTCACTAACATCCGCCACTCGCAATCTCCCGCTAGATGTTAACAAAGCTGCCTGCCATTCTCCCTGGTGTAACAGCAGAGATTATACGATCCTGCTATGTAGGATCGTATGTCTCTGTGGTTACATCACAAGCCACGCCCCCCACAGTTAGAATCACGCCCCTAGGAATACATTTAACCCACTGTTTACCAATAAAGTTAACCCCTTCCCTGCCAGTGTCATTTTTAAAGTAACAGTGCCTATTTATAGCACTGATTACTGTAGTAATGTCACTGGTACCCCCAAAAGTGTCAAAAATGTCAGTCAAGGGTCTGATCTGTCCGCCGCAATGTCGCAGTCCCGCAAAAAAAATTGCAGATCGCCGCCATTACTAGTTAAAAAAAAAACAATAAAAATGACATAAATCTTTGCCGTAGTTAGTAAACGCAATAACTTTTGCGCAAACCAATCAAAATACGCTTATTGCGATTTTTTTTGCCAAAAAAATGTAGAAGAAAACAAATTGGCCTAAAATGTTAAAAAATTTAGATTTTCATATAAAAAAATGTGAAATATATTGTTATTTTTTCAAAATTGTCGCTCTTTTTTTGTTTATAGCGCAAAAAGTAAAAATCGCACAGGTGATCAAATACCAAAAGAAAGCTCTATTTTGTAAAAAAAGGACATCAATTTAATTTGGGTACAGCGTTGCACGACCGCGTAATTGTCCGTTAAAGTGACGCAGTGCCGAATCGCAAAATAGGCCCTGGTCTTTGAGCAGCCAAATCCTCCGGGGCTTAAGTGGTTAACATTATAGTAATTATTTCAACCAATTTTTTTCCAAGAAAAAGAAGCTCTAAACATTTCCTACAGTTTTTAGATGCAATATTACAGCATGTGAGGAAATATAGCATTTATAATCTAAAGAACTGTTTGGTCCTAATTCAAAGTCTTAAAAGCCCACCCTTTAACCCCCTCCCACACCATACTACCCGCCCCCTCTTAAAAATCTTTACAGCAAGTTTTTTTAAATATATATATATATATACATTAATATAAAAGAAAACCCTTTTACTTACCTTAAACTGTGGTCATATTATTTGCTGGGCACTGCACCTTGTTTACAGTCCTTTTACGGTCATTTTACAGTTGTCTATATTCCTGTGTAACATGAAAATTTCCTTTTGGTTGTCCAGCAACATATCCTCTTAAGATTTGAAAGACTTCAGTGGTAATATTACAACAAGGGGAGCAGTTAGTGTAGACATAGACTGCAGTGCTGTACCACCGGCCCCCACTCCCAGAAGAATCAAGGGTTACAGACAGGCAGATTCAGATTAATGCAAACAACTTCTTGACAATTAAAAAAAAAAAAAAACTTTACTGAATAGACTGAATGAGGGTAAGGGTGTAGGGAGGTGGGTTAATTTTACCCAGAGATGTGCTTAAAGCTAGCTGATCTACAGCTAATTTTAAAATATTTACAGGACAACTATTTTGAATGCAGAAAGAATATTATTGCAATTGTTTTTATTGTTTCAGTCAAAATTAACCTTTAATGTTCATTTTCAACATTTTCCAATTACCATAGCTGATGCAAACTGCTCCTGTAAACTGATCTATTGTGCACACTGACTTCTGTTTCAATATACATAATTTATTCAAAAAAGTGCATGCACATTGGAAGGTCTGTCACATGAGCCACTACTAATACAAAGTGACATCCTTGTAGCATAGGAAGTCCACTGCAGGACCCCATCTGCATACCAAACGATAGTCCAGTGAGCTGATTGCTCCTTACTTGGTTGTCTAATATCTGGCATGCATAGTAATTTGCGTGTTTCACCTAAATGACTTGCCTGTTATGGCTTGCTATTCATAATATATTTTTTAAATATCTGGGCCACAACATTTTAAATGTACAAATTTTAGATAGGCCATTAGTTTGAGTTTCAGACTAATTGGGCTAACATAATCCAGAACATAAAATAAACCCAGACAGTAAACTATTCACATATCCAGACATTTAGTTAAAGAGAAGTCACACAACTGTTAATGAAATATGACATTGTGATAGCCTTCTGTGACAGGTACAGGTAACTATTAGTAGGAAATTATTAAGACAAAGAACAAAGTGTAGCAATTAGAATCCCTCTTTCAGTGTTCTGAATAAATAAACCAACATTTATAAATGCCACCTTCATACTAACAACATAAATGTTATAACAAAACCATAGTTATTAAAAAACATTAATTAAAATAATTCATAAAAAAGTATCTTGCATATTGTTGGGTTCTCTCATTTAAAAATAAAGCACATAATAGCTAGCCCCTGTTGCTGAATATTCTAAATCTATTAGTCATAGACATATCATTTGACATTTGTCATATCTATTAGTCATAGACATATCATAGACATTTGTCACCATCTATATATTAATGTTAGAAACAATATTATACATAGCAGGATAGGAGTTGTGTCAATTCTAAATGCTTTTCGCAGAAGGCTTCATCAGGAGTTCAGAGATACTGTTAGATACTGGGAAACCTCATTATAGAACTTAAACCTAAATCACCATAAAATACAGGCTTAAAATGTTAACTATTAACAGATCAAACAAATAGTATACATGTTTTTGCTATAGACCTGACAATAGGACCTACTCTAAGTGCATATTGCTGTGCATGTGGTGTATCCTTTTCAGTGCAGGCAGCAGAAAGGGAGTAGAACAAAAAAATAGATCGTAGTGATCTATAAAAGATACATATTATAGCTCAACACATGTTTTCTATTATAATATTTTATCACATAATAGGCACAACTGTTATCATGGTTACCTGCAGTCTAGCTTTGAGCATTGCAGGGGTGACACAAGGAGTATATCTAATTAGAAAAAAATAGGCTTCTACCAATAAAAAGCAAATAAGTATTCATAAGGTCTCGCAAACTAATCTTATTATCATATTGTTAAAGTCATTCTCTTACTTAGTGTGGATAAAGGTACTTTCAAAATGTTCCAATCCACAGAGATAATGATTATTGTGCTTGGGTACTAGTTGAGGAGCACTTAGAGAGAAGTCAGAATATTACCCATAAAAAGTTGGTTATCTGTGAAAAGAGTGAATAGTGAAGTAAAGAATCCAGCTTTGTATCTGAAGTTTACTCCCGCATGTGTCAGCTGTCCCCCTAGTACACCGCTCATGCTGTTCACTATGGCTGCCATCCACCTGCCTTTAATGGCCCTCTCCCCTCCAGTCACATCAACATCAGTACATAGCTGACATCACGCATGCCACAGAAATGCATGAACAGAGCCCACATTTTCTAAATTACAGCATAGCCATGAATCAGATCAAAGTCTAAATACAGAAAATTAGTTAATGATAAACAAAGGACAGCTGCAGTTTCGTGGTTTGAATGGATTAAAAAATCAACTGACTAAATTAGCTTTTTTACACCCAAATGATTAATATAAAGGTGTATCTTTTTCTACATATAACTTGTTTTTCTGTACTGTACAGCAACTATGGTAATACCCAGCCCTATGCAAATTCAACCTCTATCTGCACCTAGACAAAGTCTTTAGGGTGCTAATGGATGTAAACCCAAATTCATATAATTTAGCCAGTTGGGAACAGGAATTATTCTGAAATGAGCTAGCTGCATAACTCACATTGTTTAAATAATAATGCCTTTATGGACCTTGCTTTGTGCACTGGTCGAAATCATTTGATGGAGAAGAGATTATGGTGTGGGGTTGTTTTTCAGGGGTTGAGCTTGGCCCCTTAGCTCCAGTGAAGGGAACTGTTAAGGCATTAGCATACCAAGACATTTTGGACAATTTCATGCTCCCAACTTTGTGGGAACAGTTTTGGGATGGCCCCTTCTTGTTCCAACATGACTTTGCACCAGTGCAAAAAGCAAGGTCCATAAAGACATGGATGAGCGAGTTTGGGGTGAAGGAACTTGACTGGCCTGCACAAAGTCCTGACCTCAACCCAATAGAACATCTTTGGGATGAATTAGAGCGGAGACTGCAAGCCAGGCCCTCTTGTCCAACATCAGTGCCTTACCTTACAAATGTTTTTCTGGAAGAATGGTCAAACATTCCCATAGACACACTCCTAAACCTTGTGGACAGCCTTTCCAGAAGAGTTGAAGCTGTTATAGCAAATATATGCAAAGGGTGGGCCAACTCAATATTAAACCCTACTGACTAAGACTGGGATGCCATTAACCACTTCCAGCCCAGCAATGTCATATGACGTCATGGACTTTGAGTGGGGATATCTGAATGATGCCTGCAGCTAAAGGCATCATTCAGATATCTTCTTTTTCTGCCAGTGATTCCCTGCCCCATAAAAATAATCATAGCGGCTGTTCAGCTACTTGATTGTTTTTTTAGGTGACGGGAGGGGACGTTCCCCCTCTCGCCACCCTCCGTTACTTCTACCGGCTCGTCCAAGTAATCAGCAAGACAGAGAATGAATCGGCTGGATTCAGCCGTTTACCATAGAGCTGACCGAGGACCAGATGATAACCTGTAAAGGTGTAGTCTATAGAGATTTTTAAGTACCTAAGTTTGGCACCATTCCACAAGTGTGTGCAGTTTTAAAGCATGACACATTATCTCTTTTTCTCACCTGCGTAAGGACTTGGAGAGGTGATGGTGAAGAAACATCAGCACATTGAACTTCCCAATGATTGTTTTTTGAGGGGGGGGGGACAGGTCAACAGAAGTATCATTGATGTGCTGTCATGTCTACTGTAATCAGTTCAAAATAGGGAACATGGGGCTGGCAGGATCGCCAGGTATTTCAAACATGAAGAAATGCAAAGAGAATAGAATACTTTTTTAACACAAGTACATGGTAAACAGATATCAGATATATAAAATGTTGGGGTGACATATTCTTTAAATAATAAAATGAAAAATTCATATTTTTGATGGCTGTTTTAGATCAGTTGAGTTCAATAAACTTGAATCTTTTTTACGTTACGAGTAGTGAGTTGGCTTGCTGCATAGAAAATGATGGTATGAAATGCAGGTTTCTTTTTAAGTTCTCTGTGGTTCCTCATGATTTGCCCAGGCAGAATTTTTATTACCCTGTCACAAATAAAACATCAATGCAATAGGATATACCATAACCTCAGAAAAACATTCTCATTCCATCAATAGAACAATATGAAACAAAAATAGTAAGCACATGGGCTTTAGATCTTTTAATCACTTAGAGGCTACTCGAGACATAGGTGCAATGTTCCAATGTGCCTTGCATCTTTTTTCAAGCATTTTGTAACCTTGTATCTTTTGGTGTTTTATTGTTCTTTGAAAGGCAGCTATACCCAACTGAAAACACAATGCAATTGATCTATATTTGTCCCTGCAAACAATAGGCCACAGAGGACTATATTTAAATGCAAGTCAGATATTTATAATGATATTTAGGGTATGTATTGTTTTTGAAAAAAAACAAAAATCCTTGAAAAAAAGGTAATGTATTTAGTAGGGGCATGTTGGAGCTAGTTATGAGAAACAACTCATTGAACTAGATTAACTCTTGAGAAGAGGCAATAAAGAATTTCATGTTGCCTTTATATAAACTTATACATGGTTTCATTAAGAAAAGATGTTTCATCTCCAGCTGCAAAAGGGTTTATTTACTGTATCAGTTGCGAACATATGCTGTAGCCTTTCGTGGAAACTGTTTCTAGCAGAAACAACAGATTGTTTAAAGTGTAATTCCACTTGTTTTTTTTAATATTTTGAGCCCCCACTTGTATAGAAATAAACGGTGTCCACACTTTACCTATAAAACTAATAAAAGCAAAACTTTGTTTTAAATTTTGTATAGAGTGGTGAAGGATTAGAACACCTGTCAGGTTTTTATTGCTGTATGTACCTCCATTGTGGAGATTCACTCTCTTTATTTCTACTGTTTCCTGTTATCAGAGAGAGAGTGAAAGGAGAAGAAAATCCTAAGTTTTGAGTTGTCACCAGAGCATTAATAAATTGCACATCTTCAAATGGTTCTAACCCGGATGACAACCAGGAAATCCCTTACTGTTTTGGCTATGGGACAGGACGTGAAGGGAAATCTTGCCAGTGTGACACAGAAGAAAAAAACGGACAAGGTTTATAACCCTCTATTATTCTTTCCAAAATAAATAAAACATTTTGCCTTTCGTTCTACTTCAACCTCTCCATGCATCCAGCATCTCTGATATTCTGTCGGCAGAATCTGCCATTCTGCCCATTTACTATGAGCGCGACCTAATGATGACACACTTTGGGCTCACAGACTGGGCTCACAGTATTTCTGGGCTCAGTAATTGTCACACATTACTAAGTGATGACCTCCAGACAGTACAGCATTTTTCTGATGCCACTTACTTTCAGCTGGTGTTCCACTTTAATTAGATGATCCTAAAAATAACTTATAATTTTAAAAATACCTAGATAGTCATTGTAAAGATTTACTAGAGTGTTGCAGGAGTTCAAGAAGGAAATGCGTATATTGTTAAAGTAAATTGAAACAATCAAATGTTTCTTATCTATCCACCCAATTAAAAAACACACTCATACACACACACAGCCTCAATATGCACAAACCAATAACCATAGTTGATCCAGAAGAAAGCAAAAAACCTAATAAGACATGATCCAACTCTCTACAGTTGAGGGGGGGGGGGGATTCTTTTCTGATCCTCTGTGAGGCAATCAGATATTCTCTGGATTAACTATCTTTGTCATTATTACCTCTAAATATTAATATCCAGTTACTTTTGTGCATTTAGGGATGCAGCCAGCTTCTCTTTTAAAACGATCTACTGAGCTGGCAAGAACCAGTTATTGGGTTTGATTTACTAAAACTGGAAAGTGAAAAAATCTGGTGCAGCTGTGCATGGTAGTCAATCAGCTTTTAACTAAAAAAAAAACTGGAAGCTGATTGGTTTCTATGCAGAGCTGCACCAGATTTTTCACTATCCAGTTTTTGTAAATTGACCCCATTGTGTCGATTTCACATTTTCACAGCTCTTACTGGTCTTTTTCATATGTGAAGTTTAAATCTCTTTTCCTCTAGACGTAAAATGTGCTCCTTGACTTCTGTAATGACCTGAAAGTAAATAATTCTATACCAAGTTCACTATATGGACTACGTATGTATTTATTCATGTTAATCATATCATATTTTATTGCCTCTTCTCAGGAGATTATACATTCAGTTCCTCTAATCTTCACTCATAGCTGAGCTCTTCCATGTCTCTTATCAGTCTGGGTGCCTTTTTCTGCACTTTTTTTTTCCAAACAAGTTTATTATTATTAATGTAATAAAGGAATACAAGGTTTAAGAATATTGCATGTACAACAACATGCATTTACATCACATGAGTAACATGCGAATAACAAAACAAATTGAGATATTTTGTCACGTGTAGACTAGAAAGATAATTGACTGTGGGTGTAATTTATTATATATATTAGGAAAGTCCATTTATATGCACATATGGATCCCACTGAAACATAACAAATGATTAGTCTGGTAAATCACAGTGCAGGTATGCATTTTGGAGCAGGGTGTACTATTGGAATCGTTGTCGAACAAAATGGATATTTGGGTACTTGTGTCCAGCACAAGTACTCATGGAATTTTGACCTTGTAATGGGGGCGGTAAGGTTAGGTATGGGGTAGGTATAAAGAAGGGTTGAGAGTAGGTTATAGGGGGGGGGGGAGATGCAGGGAGCGTTATGTTACAAAAAATATCAGGTATGACAACAAAATGATGTCTCTTTCTCTTGAGTCCATAGCTCTTTTTAATCCACAATTATTATTTTTTTTAATAACTTTAGAAACTGCAGCTTGGCTATGATCTACCAGAACCCCCAGGTCCTTCTTCACCATTGACTCCCCCAGCTGCTCTCCTCCTAGTATGTATGCTGTTTTTAGCCCCCAAATGTATAATTTTACATCTATTAACAATAAACCTAATTTTCCAAATAGTTCCACAATTAAACAGTGCATTGAGGTCAGCTTATAAATTGGAGACATCCTGTAAGGATGTTATTCTACTGCATAGCTTGCTGTCACCTGCAAACACTGACATTTTACGTTTATTCCCAGACCCTATATCATTTATAAATATGTCAAAAAGTAAAAACAGAACCTTGGGGTACACCACTAACCTTAGACCATTCAGAGTTTGAATCATTAATTGCTACTCTCTGAATAAGGTCTTTTAGTCAGTTTTCTATCAATTTAAAAACTGAACTTTCTTAGCCTGTAGACTTTATTGTACACATTAGCTGCACATAGAGAACTGTGTAAAATGCTTTGGAAAAATCTAAGTATACTATGTTCACGGTCACTGCTTTGTCTAAGTTTTTGCTTACCTTCTCATAAAAAGAAATCAGATTTGTTTAACAACTTTTGCATAAATATTATTTTCTAGAAAAATCAATTCCTTATGCTCCTTTATTAAAATCTCAAGTATCTTCCTGACTATAGAATTTAAATTGCCCAGTCTGTGCCAATCCATTGGTACCATGCCAGTCATTAACCACCTTCCACCCAGTCTATTATAACAATTTGGCCAGGCAGAAGCACTGAAATTATATGATGTCCTCCCAGTTGCACACCTCGTGCGCACCCAAGGGGCTGCAGTGGCATGATCAGTGACCCACTGTGTCCACCAGACACAGCAGAACACTATATTCATATAGTTGTACCGGGCCGTTGTGAACCACACGTGTCAGTTGTAAACAACGGCTTTCATTTATTGCCATTGTGTACTAATATGATGATCTCTGTTATTGGTCACTGCAATCACATAGTACAGAGTCAATCACAGAGTAAGTGTAGCTATGGCCAGTCACAGTTATCCCAATAGTACACAATGGCACATGAATGGATGCCATTCACACATAAACAATCATAGTGTAAAAAAAAAATCCTGATCACCTCCCCAGAGCAGTACAGTGTCATTATGGTGACACTGTACTGCTCTGGTGACAGTATACATAAAAAATGTAAAAATATTGTGGAAAAAAAATAAATAAAATATACAGGTACACAGTATGTATTTACATACTCTCATTAACCACTTAAGCCCCAGCCCTATTTCGGACACTTTTTGTTCACGCGTTAAAACCAGTATTTTTTCCTAGAAAACTACTTAGAACCCCCAAACATTATATATATTTTTTTAGCAAAGACTCTGGAGAATAAAATGTCGGTCATTGTAATATTTTTTATCACGTGGTATTTGCGCAGCGGTCTTTAACCACTTAAGCCCCGGAGGATTTGGCTGCTAAAGGACCAGGGGGTTTTTTGCGATTTTTTACTGCGTGACTTTAACAGACAATTGCGCGGTCGTGCGACGCTGTACCTAAACGAATTTGACGTCCTTTTTTTCCCACAAACAGAGCTTTCTTTTGGTGGTATTTGATCACCTGTGCGATTTTTTGATCACGCGCTATAAACAAAAAAAGAGCGTAAATTTTGCAAAAATAACAATATTTTTCACATTTTTTTATATGAAATTCCCCCAAAAAAAAGTAAAAATCAAAATTTTTTAACATTTTTCGGCCAATTTGTTTTATGCTACCTATGTTTGGTAAAAAAAATCGCAAAAAGCGTATTTTGATTGGTTTGCGCAAAAGTTATCGCGTTTACTAACAAAGGGAAACATTTTTGTCATTTTTGGTGTTTTTTTTTTAACGCGTAATGGCGGCGATCTGCGATTTTTTTTTCGGTACTGCGACATTGCGGCGAACAGATCGGACCCTTGACTGACATTTTTGACACTTTTGGGGGTACCAGTGACATTACTGCAGTAATCAGTGCTATACATATGCACTGTTACTGCAAAAATGACACTGGCAGGGAAGGGGTTAACTTTATTGGACAGGGAGGGGTTAAGTGTGTCCTAGGGGCGTGCTTCTAACTGTGTAGGGACATTCCTATTGGTGTAAAAGCAAAGATCAACCGTTCTACATAGTAGAACGGACAGATCTTCACTTTTACACAGGGAGAACTGACAGGCAGCTTGTTTACACAAGCTGCTCTGTCTTTCTCCCTTCACAGGAGCGATCACAGTGTGACTGGCGGACATCGAGTCCGCCGGTCACACGCACTGACTTGTCTGTGAACGAGCCGCGGCGGGCGCGCGCCCGCCCGCGATAGGCTCGCAAGTCAGTGACAGGCGAGTGACGTACCGATACGTCACTCTGCCTGGCCGGGGCTGACCGCCGCAGTATATAGTCGTGCGGCGGTCGGCAACCAGTTAAAGCGCCATTTTTTTGGAAAATTTTTGAAAAATCACATTTCACTAATTTTAAAAAATACTAAACAGTAAAGTTAGCCCATTTTTTTTGTATATTGGGAAAGAACATGTCACGCCGAGTAAATAGATACCCAACATGTTACGGTTTAAAATTGCGCCCCCCCCGTGGGATCGCGACAAACTACGGTCAATAGAGATCTCAATCTGCGACGCTTTAAATTTATTTAACGGTTACCAGTTTTTTTTAAATTATTGCTCACGCTCTGGCGATCGCGGCGATACCTCATATGTGTGGTTTGAACAGCGATTTAATTTGCGGCTCGACTTCCGTATTTTTTGTGCGCGAGCTAACGGTGACGGGGGCGGCTAAATTTTTTTTTTTCCCATTTATTTTATTTATTTTTTTAACTTTATTAAAGTTTTAAAAAAAAAAAAAAATCTGATCACTTTTATTGCTGTCACAAGCAATGTAAACATCCCTTGTGACACCAATATGTAGTGACAGGTACACTTTATGGAGGGATCGAGGGTCTAAAAGACCCTAGACCCCTCCACTACACTTCCCTGTATGCAAAACGCCAAAAACGGCATTTTTGCATACAGCCGTTTTTCAAATTTGCCGCCTTTGCAGCACAGTAACCCGGAAGTGACGTCATGGACGCCGCCTCCGGGTTATGTCATCGGAGACCCGATCAATGCCGTTTCCGGCATTCATCGGGACTCCATCCAGCCGGCGGACGTGCCGGCTGGGTGCTCGGGGCTCCTGGTGGGACGGGAGCCCCGGGCAAAGCCACGGAAGGCGGCGGGAGGGGGGGGACGTCCCCTCCCGCCCCCCCGGGTACCGATCGAGCGGCTTCCGAGTCGCATCGGTCGGTACCGACGGAAAGCCAACCGTCGGCTCTAAACCACGGTACCGGGATGGTGCCTCTAGCTAGAGGCATCATCCCGGTACACTACCGCAAAGTTTACCGACGTAGACCTACGTTAGTATGCGGTAAGTGGTTAATAAGTGTCCCAAATCACTGCCATGGCAGTCATATGGTGATGTTGTGCTACTTTGGTGACAGTATGGGAAAGATGACATTGTAATAGCATGTGAAAGTGTCTGGTACTGAAGTGGTTAAAGAATCTTTAAAATTAGAAACAAGGGCTTAGATATAATAGAGCTCAGCTATTTGAGGAACCTTGGGTACATGCCATCTGATCTAGGTGCTTTATTCACCTTTATTTTGTCTAAATATTTCTGGATCATATCAATTTTGTGGATCATTTGGGGCTTTGTCAATACTATCCCCATATCCCCATTAAGGACTCCAGCTTCCCTATTTCCTTTGTATATACAAAAGTCTGTGTCATCTTAGATTTCTAGGGTTGATTTTAACTTCTTGTGTTTAACTTTTGGACCAATGTCTTTTTTTTGCTATATAACTATACTTACAGATGTAAAGATTTGCTTCACTTCACCTGACTTTACAGTTTAATAGATCACACGGAAACTTAAAGACTGTAGCACTTACTGAAGTAATTTTAGGATTTTGCATATGCTTGCAGTTCCTTACTGTTGTGAATATACCTATAAAGATTTGTAGGTTTTGGAGTTTCTTTCTCTAGTGGGGTTACATCCCTACTAAACAACTAACAAAATACAATACAAGTTTACAGTAAAATTACAAAAATATGTTACTAAGAGAAGTTACATTTTTATAGCCTTGTATTAAGATAAAAGAACAGTAGAGACTAGTGTTGAGCGAACACGGACTGTATTATTCGTGTTCGTACCGAATAATTGGATTTTTTTTACCCGAACACGGACACGGACACTTTACTGTATGTTCGGGTAAAAATCCGTGTTCGGTCGTTTTATTTCCGGGTTTTGCATGCTTTTGCGCTCTTTTCATGGCGGGCTTTCAACAGCCAATCAACAATCGTTTAACTGGTGTGCCTTAAGCCATCCCAGCCATGCCTGCAAATGTCTTAGTAGCTGTGATTGGCCGTCTGAAGCATGTGACCAAGTCTTTATAAGTTCGAGGCAGCCGCCGCAGCAGCGTCATTCTGCTGCTTAGCTAAGGGACAGAGCACACATCAATGTGCTGGCTGCTGATTAGGGAAAGATAGGCAGGAAAAAAACATTTGTGTCCGGATAGAATTGAGGGACAGGTCGGAGTGTTTAGGCAGGGCGAGTTGTAGGCATTTTAGGGATAGAGTCTGCTGAATTATAGGGTCAGTGTCTTCTACAAACTACAATCGATATTGCTGTGTGGGGGGTGGGGTGAATCTGCACTCAATCCTGATCTACGATCTCTTCTCAATCCTGTTAGGGACAGAGTCTGCTGAATTTTAGGGAAACTGTGTTCTACAAACTACAATCGATATTGCTGTGTGGTGTGGGATTGGAGATAGGCAGGTGTCAGTGATCCACATCCATTTTTCTGTGTGTGAGCTGCAGTGAACACAATCTTTTTGGGCTGCAGTGAACACAATCTTTTTGGGCTGCAGTGAACACAATCTTTTTGGGCTGCAGTGAACACAATCTTTTTGGGCTGCAGTGAACACAATCTTTTTGGGGTGCAGTGAACAAAATCTTTTTGGGGTGCAGTGAACACAATCCTTTTTGGTGTGCAGTGAACACAATCTTTGTGGGGTGCAGTGAACAAAATCCTTTGTGGGGTGCAGTGAACACAATCTTTTTGGGGTGCAGTGAACAAAATCCTTTTTGGGGTGCAGTGAACAACATCCTTTTTGGGGTGCAGTGAACACAATCTTTTTGGGGTGCAGTGAACAAAATCCTTTGTGGGGTGCAGTGAACACAATC
The DNA here is from genome assembly GCF_965119305.1 of Pelophylax lessonae. Classification (NCBI taxonomy): domain Eukaryota; kingdom Metazoa; phylum Chordata; class Amphibia; order Anura; family Ranidae; genus Pelophylax; species Pelophylax lessonae. Next base: position 269,843,047 of record NC_138770.1, read on the forward strand.
TTTTTGGGGTGCAGTGAACACAATCTTTTTGGGGTGGAGTGAACAACATCCTTTTTGGGGTGCAGTGAACAAAATCCTTTTTGGGGTGCAGTGAACAAAATCATTTTTGGGGTGCAGTGAACACAATCTTTTTGGGGTGCAGTGAACACAATCTTTGTGGGGTGCAGTGAACACAATCTTTTTGGGGTGGAGTGAACAACATCCTTTTTGGGGTGCAGTGAACAACATCCTTTTTGGGGTGCAGTGAACACAATCTTTTTGGGGTGCAGTGAACACAATCTTTGTGGGGTACAGTGAACAGAATCTTTGTGGGGTGCAGTGAACACAATCTTTGGGGGGTACAGTGAACACAATCTTTTTGGGGTGCAGTGAACACAATCTTTGTGGGGTGCAGTGAACACAATCTTTTTGGGGTGGAGTGAACAAAATCATTTTTGGGGTGCAGTGAACAACATCCTTTTTGGGGTGCAGTGATCAAAATCCTTTTTGGGGTGCAGTGAACACAATCTTTTTGGGGTGCAGTGAACAAAATCCTTTGTGGGGTGCAGTGAACAGAATCTTTGTGGGGTGCAGTGAACACAATCTTTGGGGGGGGTACAGTGAACACAATCTTTTTGGGGTGCAGTGAACACAATCTTTGTGGGGTACAGTGAACAGAATCTTTGTGGGGTGCAGTGAACACAATCTTTGGGGGGTACAGTGAACACAATCTTTTTGGGGTGCAGTGAACACAATCTTTGGGGGGTACAGTGAACACAATCTTTTTGGGGTGCAGTGAACACAATCTTTGTGGGGTGCAGTGAACACAATCTTTGGGGGGGTACAGTGAACACAATCTTTTTGGGGTGCAGTGAACAACATCCTTTTAGGGTGCAGTGAACACAATCTTTGTGGGGTGCAGTGAACAACATCCTTTTAGGGTGCAGTGAACACAATCTTTGTGGGGTACAGTGAACAGAATCTTTGTGGGGTGCAGTGAACACAATCTTTGGGGGGTACAGTGAACACAATCTTTGTGAGGTGCAGTGAACACAATCTTTGTGGGGTGCAGTGAACACAATCATTGTGGGGTGCAGTGAACTCAATCTTTGTGGGGTACAGTGAACACAATCTCATACTTCTGAAGATTTGAGGGTGCTGCCTGTTCCATACTCCCCCTACTCCTCATCTAGCCTTTTAGGGGTACAAACAATAGTAATTGGGGCCTAGTGTGGTTGTGTACGTGTGATATACATACACTTTTTTTGGATCATATTTTCTATTCCGCTATTTAATCAAAAACCTTTGGGGATCAGTTAAATTGGGGGATAGTCTGTGTTGGTACGTGTGAGAGAGATCCACCTTTCCAAGTTGTTGGGGTTCATCTCATACTTCTGAAGGTTTGAGGGTGCTGCCTGTTCCATACTCCCCCTACTCCTAGCCTTTTAGGGGTACAAACAATAGTAATTGGGGCCTAGTGTGGTTGTGTACGTGTGATATACATACACTTTTTTTGGATCATATTTTCTATTCCGCTATTTAATCAAAAACCTTTGGGGATCAGTTAAATTGGGGGATAGTCTGTGTTGGTACGTGTGAGAGAGATCCACCTTTCCAAGTTGTTGGGGTTCATCTCATACTTCTGAAGGTTTGAGGGTGCTGCCTGTTCCATACCCCCCCTACTCCTCATCTAGCCTTTTAGGGGTACAAACAATAGTAATTGGGGCCTAGTGTGGTTGTGTACGTGTGATATACATACACTTTTTTTGGATCATATTTTCTATTCCGCTATTTAATCAAAAACCTTTGGGGATCAGTTAAATTGGGGGATAGTCTGTGTTGGTACGTGTGAGAGAGATCCACCTTTCCAAGTTGTTGGGGTTCATCTCATACTTCTGAAGGTTTGAGGGTGCTGCCTGTTCCATACTCCCCCTACTCCTCATCTAGCCTTTTAGGGGTACAAACAATAGTAATTGGGGCCCAGTGTGGTTGTGTACGTGTGATATACATACACTTTTTTTGGATCATATTTTCTATTCCGCTATTTAATCAAAAACCTTTGGGGATCAGTTAAATTGGGGGATAGTCTGTGTTGGTACGTGTGAGAGAGATCCACCTTTCCAAGTTGTTGGGGTTCATCTCATACTTCTGAAGGTTTGAGGGTGCTGCCTGTTCCATACCCCCCCTACTCCTCATCTAGCCTTTTAGGGGTACAAACAATAGTAATTGGGGCCTAGTGTGGTTGTGTACGTGTGATATACATACACTTTTTTGGGATCATATTTTCTATTCCGCTATTTAATCAAAAACCTTTGGGGATCAGTTAAATTGGGGGATAGTCTGTGTTGGTACGTGTGAGAGAGATCCACCTTTCCAAGTTGTTGGGGTTCATCTCATACTTCTGAAGGTTTGAGGGTGCTGCCTGTTCCATACCCCCCCTACTCCTCATCTAGCCTTTTAGGGGTACAAACAATAGTAATTGGGGCCTAGTGTGGTTGTGTACGTGTGATATACATACACTTTTTTTGGATCATATTTTCTATTCCGCTATTTAATCAAAAACCTTTGGGGATCAGTTAAATTGGGGGATAGTCTGTGTTGGTACGTGTGAGAGAGATCCACCTTTCCAAGTTTTTGGGGTTCATCTCATACTTCTGAAGATTTGAGGGTGCTGCCTGTTCCATACCCCCCCTACTCCTCATCTAGCCTTTTAGGGGTACAAACAATAGTAATTGGGGCCTAGTGTGGTTGTGTACGTGTGATATACATACACTTTTTTTGGATCATATTTTCTATTCCGCTATTTAATCAAAAACCTTTGGGGATCAGTTAAATTGGGGGATAGTCTGTGTTGGTACGTGTGAGAGAGATCCACCTTTCCAAGTTGTTGGGGTTCATCTCATACTTCTGAAGGTTTGAGGGTGCTGCCTGTTCCATACCCCCCCTACTCCTCATCTAGCCTTTTAGGGGTACAAACAATAGTAATTGGGGCCTAGTGTGGTTGTGTACGTGTGATATACATACACTTTTTTGGGATCATATTTTCTATTCCGCTATTTAATCAAAAACCTTTGGGGATCAGTTAAATTGGGGGATAGTCTGTGTTGGTACGTGTGAGAGAGATCCACCTTTCCAAGTTGTTGGGGTTTATCTCATACTTCTGAAGGTTTGAGGGTGCTGCCTGTTCCATACCCCCCCTACTCCTCATCTAGCCTTTTAGGGGTACAAACAATAGTAATTGGGGCCTAGTGTGGTTGTGTACGTGTGATATACATACACTTTTTTTGGATCATATTTTCTATTCCGCTATTTAATCAAAAACCTTTGGGGATCAGTTAAATTGGGGGATAGTCTGTGTTGGTACGTGTGAGAGAGATCCACCTTTCCAAGTTTTTGGGGTTCATCTCATACTTCTGAAGATTTGAGGGTGCTGCCTGTTCCATACCCCCCCTACTCCTCATCTATCCTTTTAGGGGTACAAACAATAGTAATTGGGGCCTAGTGTGGTTGTGTACGTGCGAGATACATACACTTTTTTTGATCATATTTCCTATTCCGCTATTCAATAAAAACCTTTGAGGATCAATTGAATTGCGGGATAGTCTGTGTCGGTACGTGTGAGATCCACCTTTCCAAGTTTTTGGGGTTCATCTCATACTTCTGAAGATTTGAGGGTGCTGCCTGTTCCATACTCCTCCTCCTACTCCTCATCCATCCTTTTAGGGGTACAAACAATAGTAATTGGGGCCTAGTGTGGTTGTGTACGTGCGAGATACATACACTTTTTTTGATCATATTTCCTATTCCGCTATTCAATAAAAACCTTTGAGGATCAATTGAATTGCGGGATAGTCTGTGTCGGTACGTGTGAGATCCACCTTTCCAAGTTTTTGGGGTTCATCTCATACTTCTGAAGATTTGAGGGTGCTGTCTGTTCCATACTCCTCCTACTCCTCATCCATCCTTTTAGGGGTAGAAACAATAGTAATTGGGGCCTAGTGTGGTTTTGTACGTGCGAGATACATACACTTTTTTGGATCATATTTCCTATTCCGCTATTCAATAAAAACCTTTCTAGGGCAAGATCTTAAATTACAGAAATATGAGGAGACCGTCAAATAAGGGCCGTGGCCTGGGTCGTGGTGCTGCTGGTAGAGCTCCTGTTGCAAGGAGAGGACGTGGTCGATCTGTGCCATCTACACGCACAAGTGAAACACCTTCCTCAAGTGTGAGTAGGCGACAGAACCTGCATCAGTATTTGGTAGGGCATCAAACGCCCCTAGAAGTGATGAGGCCAGAACAAGTTGAGGCGATAGTAGATTGGTTTGCTGCTGACAGTGCCTCCAGTTCCTTCACATTGTCTCCCACCCAGTCTACTGCAGAAAGGTCAGAGTTGGCACCTGCAGCCAATGTCCAACCGTCTTTCACCTCACCCCCTTGCAAATCAGGCCAGCAGTCTGAGCCCCAAGCCATACAGCAGTCTCTTATTCTTTTTGAGGACTCTGTCAGCAGGGTTTCCCAGGGCCATCCACCTAGCCCTGCCCCAGAAGTGGAAGAGATTGAGTGCAGCGATGCCCAACCACTTATTTCTCAAGATGAGTACATGCAAGGATCATCGCAGCACGTCTCCGATGATGACGAAACGCAGGTGCCAACTGCTGCGGCGTTCAGCATTGTGGAGACCGACAAGGAGGGCAGGGGTGAAGACTGGGTGGAAGATGATGTGGAGGACGATGAGGTCCTCGACCCCACATGGAATGAACGTCATGCAGGTGACCTGAGTAGTTTGGAGGAAGAGGCGGTGGTCGCACAGAGCCACCAGCACAGCAGAAGAGGGAGCAGGGTGCAGAAGCGGAGCGGCCGTGCCCTAGACACTACGCCCGCTACTGCCCAACGCAGCAAGGGAACGAGCGCACCAAAGTCAGCTCAAAGGAGTTCTCTAGCGTGGAAGTTCTTTAGAAAATGTGCTGATGACAGGACACGAGTGGTTTGCACCCTGTGCAATCAGAGCTTGAAGCGAGGCATAAACCTTCTCAACCTGAGCACAACCTGCATGATCAGGCATCTAAGTGCAAAGCACGAGCTGCAGTGGAGTACACACCTTCAAAACCAAGAAACGTCTCTGGCTCATCCTGCTTCCTCTTCTGCTGCAGTCTCGGCCGCTCCAGCCACATCTGTAGTGATACCGGCACCTGCCACCCCGCAAACAGACGATCTGTCAGCAACACCACCACCTGGGTCACCAACAACCATCTCCACAATGTCCCGTGGAAGCGTTCAGCTTTCCATCTCCCAAACACTTGAGAGGAAGAGGAAGTACCCCCCTACCCACCCGCGATCCCTGGCCCTGAATGCCAGCATTTCAAAATTATTGGCCTTTGAAATGCTGTCATTCCGTCTGGTGGAGACGCACAGTTTTAAAAACCTTATGTCGGTGGCTGTCCCACAGTACGTCGTGCCCAGCCGCCACTACTTTTCCAGGCAAGCCATCCCTTCCCTGCACAACCAAGTGGGGGAAAATATCAGGTGTGCACTGCGCAACGCCATCTGTGCCAAGGTCCACCTAACTACGGATACGTGGACCAGTAAGCACGGTCAGGGGCGTTATATCTCCCTAACGGCACACTGGGTAAATGCAGTGGCGGATGGGCCTGAGGCGGATAGCAATTTGGCGCATGTCCTTCCACCACCGAGGATTGCAGGGCGCTTCAGTTTGCCTCCTGTTCCTAACTCCTCCTACTCCGCTTCCTCATCCTCTACCGCCTCCTCATCCGGACAGCGTAACACCTTCACCACCAACTTCAGCACGGCCAGGGGTAAACGACAGCAGGCAGTTTTACAACTTGCCTGTTTGGGGGACAAACCACACACCGCGCAGGAGTTGTGGAGGAGCATGGAACAGCAGACAAATGAGTGGTTGCTGCCAGCGAGCCTCAAGCCCGGCCTGGTGGTGTGCGATAACGGGCGAAATCTCATAGCAGCTCTGGGCCTAGCCGGTTTGACGCACATCCCTTGCCTGGCGCATGTGCTGAATTTGGTGGTGCAGAGGTTCCTTAAAAACTACCCCGATATGTCAGAGCTGCTGCAGAAAGTGCGGGCCGTTTGTGCGCACTTTCGGCGTTCTCACCCTGCTGCTGCTCGCCTGGCAGCGCTGCAGCGTAACTTCGGCCTTCCCGCTCACCGCCTCATATGTGACGTGCCCACAAGGTGGAACTCCACCTTGCACATGCTGGAAAGACTGTGCGAGCAGCAGCAGGCCATAGTGGAGTTTCAGCTGCAGCACGCACGCGTGAGTCGCTCTGCGGAACAGCACCACTTCACCACCAATAACTGGGCCTCCATGCGAGACCTGTGTGCCTTGTTGCGCTGTTTTGAGTACTCCACCAACATGGCCAGTGGCAATGACGCCGTTCTCAGCTTAACTATCCCACTTCTATGCCTCCTTGAAAAAACAATTCGGGCGATGATGGAAGAGGATGTGGCACAGGATGAGGAGGAGGAGGAGGATGAAGAGGTAACATTTCCAAGGCTTTCAGGGCAGTCATTCGCAAGGGGCTCCGAGGGTGGGTTCCTGCACACGCAAACGCCAGGGACGCAATTGTCCAGCAGGGGCACAGTTCTGGAGGATGAGGAGGATGAGGAGGAGGAGGAGCTGGAGGAGGAGATGGAACCATGTTCACAGCAGGGTGGCACCCAGGCCAGCTCATGGCCATCACTGGTGCGTGGCTGGGGGGATACAGAGGACACGGACGATACACCTCCCACAGAGGACAGCCTTTCGTCGCCTCTGGGCAGCCTGGCACACATGAGCGATTACATGCTGCAGTGTCTCCACAACGACCGCCGAGTTGCCCACATTCTAACTTGTGCTGATTACTGGGTGGCCACGCTGCTGGATCCCCGTTACAAGGACAACGTACCGTCCTTAATTCACTCACTGGAGCGCGATCGCAAGATGCGCGAGTATAAGCGCACCCTGGTAGACGCCATGCTGCTGGCATTCCCATCTGACAGCGGGGCCACAGTGGAAGCACAAGGCAGAGGAGGAGGAGGTCGCCAACGCAACCAGGGCACCGCCAGCACCTCAGAAGGCAGGGTTAGCATGGCCGAAATGTGGAAAAGCTTTGTAAGCACGCCACAACAAACAGCAGCACCAGCAGCTCAGATGGAACGTCTTAGCAGGAGGCAGCATTTTACCAACATGGTGGAGCAGTATGTGTGCACACGCCTACATGTAGTGAATGACGGGTCTGCCCCCTTCAACTTCTGGGTCTCCAAATTGGGCACATGGCCTGAGCTTGCCCTTTACGCCTTGGAGGTGCTGGCGTGCCCTGCAGCCAGTGTATTATCTGAACGGGTATTTAGCACGGCTGGGGGCGTTATAACAGACAAGCGCAGCCGCCTGTCCAGAGACAATGTGGACAAGCTCACGTTCATTAAAATGAACCAGGCATGGATCCCACGGGACTTTTCCGTACCTTATGCAGAATAGCAATGGATACCGACCTTACCCACCCATTGTTCCATTTTTGCTCTTTCTCACTCTTTTGGGGTGTACCCTCATTTAAAATTTTTGAAAAGAAGCAGTGTTGGCTACCTCGTCCTCCTCCTCAGGGCCAGATTAATGTAGGGGCTATTGGAGCTGCAGCTCCAGGCCCCTACCTTTTATATAGGCCCCGGGTTGGCCATATTCACTGTTACCGCTCTTCTGTCACTTGTAAACACAGAAGTCTGGCTTCTATGCTCGCTTCCCCAGGCAGCACCCTCAGAACCTCCCCACACAGCGTGAAGGCCGGACAAGGAGGGACAGTTGGCGATGCATGGATGTGTTTATGGGCTTCAGAGACAGCATCCCATGTTGAATTAGGCATGCATGGCTGCACCCTTCCTCCTCTGGGTGCATGGCAAGGCACGGCCCTTAAGGCCCTTCAAAATCCTCAGCACCAAGCCCATGATGCTGTTAATCCGGCCCTGGTCCTCCTCCACCGCCGCTTCCACCTACACCGCCCATAGGTGTGCGCAGCCTATTGCATTAAGGTGTGCACCCCAAAGTTGAAATACACATGCATGTGTTTGCCAGCAGGGAGAGTAATGTATCGGGGCCATGTACCTGTAGGCAAGGAGAAATAGAGCAGAGCAGGTCCCAGGGAGATCTTTCCCATCTCCTCACTGGCAATGCTATGTGCCCTAGGTGATTAGGGTGTTCCCAGGCACACCCAGCACACCCTGTGCGCACGCCTATGTCACCGCCACATCCACCACCACCTCAACCTCCCTCCTACTCCATATGGGCCTCGTCCTTCAGAGATGAAGAAGAACATTGTTTTATTTTTCTGTTTTTTTTTGTTGTTTTAAGTTATTTCCCTATCCACATTTGTTTGCAGAGCACTTGCCATGCTCTTAATTACGTTTTGCTGCCATTTGCAGCACTCTAGCCCTTTCCTTTGGTGTTTTAGAGCCATTTTAGTGCCTTAAAGTTCGGGTCCCCATTGACTTCAATGGGGTTCGGTGTCCGGGAAAAGTTCGGTAAAAGTCCGGGACACGGACCCGGACTTTTTTTTAAAGTTCGGCCGAACCCGTCGAACACGGACATCTAGGTGTCCGCTCAACCCTAGTAGAGACCAATATTACCAAAACAAATCACAGTCTGCGTTTGTAGTAGGCTAATATGGCTGTCTTATATATGGTGCATACACAAATATAGATCAGCAAACTATTCAAGAAACATGTATTATAAAACATGTGGTACACACAAATACTAACAATTACTTTAAGCTGACCACATTCAAATGTACTGTATATCAAAAAACTATAAATAGACTATAAATGCATTTAATACCATGTCAAACCCAAAAGTAATTACTAAATATTTTGCATGACTGATTTTTTTATTCTTTAGTTTTGAATGAGAGTACTGAAATAAGGCATAGCTAAACTAACATTTTTACAAAGTGTTGTAAAGCCTTTTTAATTACTATATACAGAACTTTATTGTTCAATGCTTAGACTAGTTTTATTCGTTATACATCTTACAATGGTTTTTCATTTAAAGAATCTATTTGTTTGCTTTTCCAATGTCTGCCTCAACCCTCACTTTCTGCAAAACAAAAAGATACCAGATGCTAAAACTTCAGTTGCAGATGTTCTGTTAAAATGTATGTAGTGCCAAAATCTACAACATATTTTTGGATAGTGCATTGAAGGATTAGAAGCCTTATCAAGTCGTTTTGGCTGATTGTGTTCCGGCTGGGTAGAAAAACCTTCTCTAAATGTCCTGGTGACCTTTGTAATTAAGACATAAAATTATGGGAAATCCAAATTTGTAAATCAAGACAAGATATGGGAGGACACCAATGAAGATACCTGTTCAATTGACAATTATCCAAGAGGGAAATTACCTTTATTTTCGAGAGATTTCCTCTCACTTAAAGACAAACTAGACGTACCTTCACTGAGCAGACAGGTAGATGTTCAAACAAATGGTAACCACCCCTGCCTAAAACTGATCTTTACAGCAAGGAGCACATGGAAAGGCAACATGTGTCAAAAAACAACAAAGAAAGATTCCCAGCTCACTCACCAAGCAGCCTGCAAAAAACCAAATTGACCCATCTAACAGTTCATGTTAAAACAAGGGCTTTAACATTTGCAAATATATGCATAAGCTACAGGACCACTTCACGACACCCTAATGCAATGCAGTCTTAAAGCAGAGTTCCGGGCACAGAAAAAAATTTTCAATGAACATACCCCCGGGACAGTCAGGGCTAGTACATTCCACAATGGCTAGCCTCTGATCTGTCCCGGTTCGCACTTACCTGCAAGAAGAAATACTTACTTATAAAATTTCTTCCACAGCGTTCCCATCTCTCTTGTGGGCAGCTGAAGCCGGCGCGATCCTCTTCTGCGTCTTCTTCTGTGTCCTCTTCTCCCAGAATGCGCCTGCACCGGCCCCTCTCGTCACTTCCGGAGCGGAGCCGCATTCCTCCACAGCTTCTGGGCATGCTGTAATAGCAACAATTTTATGTGCAGATTCAGCAGGGAGTTTTCTTAAATAATAATGAAGTGTAATATCATTGAATTATGGCCATCAGGTTTAGAAGGGCAAATAAGGGGGCTTTTGGTTAAACCAGCACCTTCACTAAAAAAAGAGGGGTACAATGCAGCTACAGTGTAATTTAATTGGAAATTGTTGTACAGGATTCTTAGGGAAAGCTGATGAGTGGCATTGGGAAGGATTTGGGTCAGTTAGGAAATTATACTTTAATTTGGATTTCTAGCTCTTTAGAAATCCAATCCTTTGGTGCCCTTTTTGTGCATGGACAGCATGCCTCTAACCACCTCACAGTGTATCACTCACATTCTCTGCACCCTCTGTCCCCATTGACAAAATATATTTAGGCATACCCCAGTTAATGTGACAAGGGCACTCTTAACCTGACTCTACACAGATAATTTTCAGCTCATAGGGAAATAAGTGTCAGTTACCTGAGATTGATTATCACTGGGGTTGGTTAACTCTGCAGTTAGTCTTTTACTAATAATAGACACACTGACTGTTCACAGTATCTGCTGTATCATTTCTGACCCTTAAGAAATTACTGTGACACCCACTGCCATGCCAGACAGGGATGAAACAGATTTTAAAATATGGTAATGCTCCTCAAAGAGGCAGGAATTCTTTACTTTCTGATGAAAACAATTAGAAAACCATCTTAAATATTGGAAAAGTTTGTTATGTTTTGCTATAAAAAAAGTAGTAAACAAGATTTGCCTGGTCTTTGGTTTTGGCAGAGTCTATTTCACTGCAGCACAAGTCCAATTATGAAAACATCACTGGCTCTTGGAGGTAACTCTTGGCACTTTCACATTGTTTCAGTAGAAAAATAAGAACTGTCAGACTGCAGATGTAGCCACTTACTCAGGTCCCTGAGGAGGGCATTTAAAGAAATGACAGGTCAAAGTTTCTGAGCAGTGTGCTGAGAGTGGTTGAACTGTTTTGTGATCAGCAGCCATTCCCAGTTTTTCTAACTGTGTCAGTATTTCTGGGTGACCATATCTTACAGTCCGTTAACAAACATATTACCAAAAATAATAAAATGACCATTTGTAAAACAGAAAAAATGATATATTTGTAGATAGATTTACACATCTATTTACACAGTAGTTACACATCTATTATGATATTTAAAGTGACCAGTTGGTCTACATTATATCGTAGGCATGTCTGGTATCCATTTGGTTATGACTTACTTTTTCATTCAAGTAGACACTTGTTATGACTATACTTTTATCACATCATAATGTATGGAATATACATGGATTTTGAGAACTGGGTTGTATAAAAAGGGCAGCATCATGTCAAGTGGAGCCAGACTCAAAATGCATATTACTTTATTTGCTCTGTTAAATTATTTACATAGCATTATGGCCTGTTAGGGGCTCTTTTAGAGGCATAGCAATTTACAATAATGTTAATTAAAAGTTTCTGGCTTAAAGCTTTTTAAAAAGTTTAATTATATTTATGGTGTAACATGTTCGTATTCAGTCTTCCTCCATGTGATAGCAGGTGGGGGTTCCTCTGCCTTGAAAATGGCATAGCTGTGTTAAAATGTTCCCGAACTGGCACCAGCTTGAACAACCTATACTGTACCCCTCAGTACTCGAACCAGGCTCGGTCTCACCGCTCGCTCCGGTCTCCCGCCACGCGTGCGTTCCACAGAGGTGCAGGAAGCAACATCAATGGTTCTCCCCAGCCTTTAAACAGCAACCAGATCTCAATGCATTTCCCCTATAGGGGCATCGTCAGGAAATAACTGATTTCCTGTGCACGCGGGGCGGGGGACCGGAGCAAGTGGTGAGACCAAGCCAGGTTCAAGTACTGAGGAGTACAGTATCGACTGTTCGAGCTGGTGCCGGTCTAATATCATAAAAGCATTACTACAGTAATGCTTTTTATTGGTCATTTTTAAATCAACGGTGCTCCAAATCTGTGAGGATGTACACTGGGAGGGGGATTTGGGGGGATTTATGCTGGGAGAAGGGATTGGGGGAAGGATGATTTGTGTTGGGAAGTTTTAAAGAGGGGAAGGAAGGGGTTGTGTTGGGATGGAGGGTGGATTTGTGCCAGAGCTAGGGAGTAAATGTGTGCTGGGAGGGGGGAATTGCAGGAAGGAGGATTTATTCTGGGGGGTGTTGGAGCATAAGATTTGTGCTTGGATGAGGAGGTATGCTAGGAGGGAGGATTTGGGGGGGGGGTTGTTCTAGAAATGTGGAAAGGACTTACACTGAGAGGGAGAGGACTTGTGCTAGAAGATGGATTTGTGCTTGAAGAGGGCAAGATAATTTGTGCTGGAAGAAGACATTTTGGGGGATTTGTGGTGCTGGGATGGGAATTGGAGGGTAAGAAGGATTTTTGCTTGGATGATTTAAGGAAGGGGCATTGGGTAGGAGGGGGGATTTGTACTGGTATGGGGACATATGCTGGGAAGGAGGATATGGGGGAGGATAAAGAGGATTTATTATGGGAGAGGGGACTGGGTGGGGGAGCATTTGTGCTGGAAAGGGTAGAGGATTTGTTTTTGAAGAGGAAATTGAGGGGGTGGGGATTTGTGCTGGGTCGGGGAAGAAGGAATTGTGCTAGGAGGGGTAATGGGAATTTAAGCTGAGGAAGGAGAAAGAAGATTTGTGTTGGGAGGGGATTTGGCAAGAGTTTGTGTTCTGAGAGGGGATGAGATGATTTGTGCTGGGAGGATGAGTGTGCAGGTTAGTGCTGATTTTTTTTTTTTCGGAGTGTAGTAGGAATTTTGCTGAAAAGGTAAAGTGGAGAAGAGTATTATGTGGGGCATTTTGCACTCACCTGAACCCTACACTGTGTCTTACACACCCCTGACTTCTGCACACTTTTTGTTTTGTTTCCTGAATCCTACTATGCATTACACACTTCTGACCCCTGTACTGTGTGCATAACACTCTTCTCCCTTACATTTTGTGCATGACACTCCTGTTCCCTGCATCCTGTGCAATGTGTACTCCTGGACCCTGCTCTCTGTGTGTTATGTACTCCTAAACCAGACACGGTTTGGGCATCACTCTATGTATCAGTCAGTGCCTCTGCGTTACATACTTCTGATCCTTGAACACATTTCATTGCACACCCTAGACCCCTGCAATTTGAGTTATGTATTCTAAACCTGACACTGGCAGCAGTGCTCTGTGCAATGCACACCACTGATCTCTGCACTCTGCTTTTTTTTTTTTTTTTGCTGGGGTCTATATGTACTTGTGAGAGTCTGCCTATGGCACAGCAATAAAAGCATATTTTAGTACAAGGAAGCCCAAGTTTTTTTTTTTTTAACCTTAATCCCCTCCCACTGTTATTAGTTTGACCACACCCACTTTTTGCACTGGCACAGGTCACTACCTCTCTCAAGTATCCCTAATTCTCAAGTTCTAAAGCTGGTAAGGCATGAATTTGTAAAAGGAATAGTGAGCGTAATCTAGGGAAGGTTTTGTAAAATTAAAGTTGTTTAAAAGCAGCTAGAGTTTAGTCATTCAAGGATATAGTTTATCTCTGCTAAAGAGCATATATATAACAACAAAATAGGTTACTATATTAGATCTTGCATTGGATGGAAAATATTTGATTAAGTTGGGTGTTTTGTAGAAACAAGGAATGGGGTGTTTGGACTACAACAGAGGTATTATGCTCCATGCAGCGTTTGTCAGAGGTGCAGCTGTCTTCTAGGGCATATGCATATTTTCTAACCTCATTGAAACTCTTCCAAGGGCTCTTTTTTTTTTCCTGCATATAATATTGTAAAATAGAGCTGTAACCATTTTTCTTATTATGTTATGCACTCTTTGCAATTTTCTCACCATACCAGCATCAAGAAAGGCCCCTACAGTATATTATTACATTTTCTCTGCCATACTTGACAGAAGACATCAAGTACTCCTCTAGCATCCTTTCATGTACTCTACATCTTACATATATTTTCCTCCTTCATCTAAAACTTAGACTCATCCAAGCAATTGTCATCCAATGTCTGTGTTCTTTTTCCAATTTAAACGTGTTCTTTTTAATTTTTAATGTCAAATATGGCCTTTTCTTTATAACTCTGAATCTAAGACCAGCATCCCTGTGTTTTCATTTTTCAGATGACACTTTTGGTATTTGGTGTGTACTATAATAAAATAGCGAATTGAGGACATTTAGGGTATTTTTTACTTTACTTTTTTACTCTCTTAAGCTGGCCATACATGGATCGAAAATTGGCTTGTTCAGTAGGGACCACCCGATTTTTGATCCATCTATGGCTGTTCCCGCTCAAGTAAAGTTGATTTAAAGAATGGCTTCCTTCCAATGGGAATGCTGGAAAATTTTCACGGAGAGAAGCCAATCTTTAGATCAACTTTAAAATTGGCTGCAGAGCTTATCAGTGTATTCTGACAGGGTAAGTGTCCCGCTGCCACAATACAACAGTACAATAGCACAGCAGGAAGGAAACCCCCTATTCACCTTGCTTGTGTGAATGATGTGCATGTTTTTTTTATTATCCCACTGGCTGATAAAAAAAAAAAGTGATGCATCTATGGCCAGGTTCAGACAGTAGTGCATGATTTGTATGAAATCTTTAACTTCTTGATAAACTGATGGATGGAAAAAAAATATTTTGCAAAATAACAGACTGAATATTTCTCAGCGAAAGTAGTTTGGGTACATTTTGAGCTGGGTTCACACTTTCCCTGTGTGCTGAGTTAGCACACATGCACTAATGCTTTTACATGCCTTGCATTAACATGCACTATTTTTAGCAATGCAGTGCACCACAATGTGTAGTGTGTTACAGTGTATTGTGGTAATCTGAAATGTATGTGCATTGCTGCTTCATTACCACAGTGCATTGTGGTGCCATTCAAAAAGAACATATGTTACTGCAACCAGGGCTGCTGATAGGGCAGTACAGTTGGCCTTCTGTAATGGGCCCAGGTCCCATCAGTCCATAAGGGGTGCCTGGGCACCTGCAGAGCAGGAAAGCCAGCTGTACCGCCTTGTGACTTTTGTGGACCTTCTGTAGCACTGCCAGATTTTTCCTTCTGGCTGCACTACAGGAGGTTAATAAAAATTTAGCGAAGGCGCCTAGCCCTTTAAAAAAAGATGTTAAAAACCTGCTGCCCCTTTAATTGTTTAAAACAATAAATGAGTATATATAGTAGGTAAAAAGGCACTGGTAATCTTTTTATAGTGCTGGATACAAATACTACGGTATCTCGTAATTCATTGAATTTATAAATATTAAAAAATAGTATAAAAAAGGTACGTGCTGTGTTATCCAAAGTGCAAAAAGAATTACTATATATCAAGGTGCTAACTAGTGCATCAACCTAAAATTACAGGTGCTGGCTTTTACTAGTGCACAAATTACATAAATATATTGTTATTATTTAGTTAGTGCAACAAGCAAATAAAGGTGCTTACTGGTGCATAAACATAATATATTTAAAGTGCAAGTGCTGACCTTAATTATGCAAGGATTATAATAAATAAAAAGTGCTTACTAGTGCATCCACAATAAATTCATATATTAAATCACGTACAATCGTGCTCACTATTACAGTGCTCCAAAAAATGTGATAAAGTGTCTCTAAAATTAGTTCTGAGCAACCAAATTGTGCTTATATAATCTTGATTGTTTGGATCTAAAGTGCTCCAGGTGATGGGGTGTGTCACACGTAGCCTCTTACCAGCTTCAGTGCCAGGAGGGCACAACGAATAGTAAGAAGCCAATTGTTATCTTATAGTGTAATTCAATACAAATAAACAGTATTTCACTATTGGAGGCTATCTTTCATATCTTTATATGTGCGGACTATATGGTCCATGTACAAGTAACGTAGGAGCAGGATATTCAAGTAAAAGAAATCAAGGAGAGGTCTGATCCACCCAGTTAAAGGGATCACAGGCGTTGGGGGTCCTTGTGACCTGTCGGAAGCTGGTAAGAGGCTACGTGTGACACACACCATCACCTGGAGCACTTTAGATCCAATTAATCAAGATTATATAAGCACAATTTGGTTGCATGAATTTGCTCAGAACTAATTTTAGAGACACTTTATCACATTTTTTGGAGCACTGTAATAGTGAGCACGATTGTACGTGATTTAATATATGAATTTATTGTGGATGCACTAGTAAGCACTTTTTATTTATTATAATCCTTGCATAATTAAGGTCAGCACTTGCACTTTAAATATAGTATGTTTATGCACCAGTAAGCACCTTTATTTGCTTGTTGCACTAACTAAATAATAACAATATATTTATGTAATTTGTGCACTAGTAAAAGCCAGCACCTGTAATTTTAGGTTGATGCACTAGTTAGCACCTTGATATATAGTAATTCTTTTTGCACTTTGGATAACACAGCACGTACCTTTTTTATACTATTTTTTAATATTTATAAATTCAATGAATTACGAGATACCGTAGTATTTGTATCCAGCACTATAAAAAGATTACCAGCGCCTTTTTACCTACTATATATACTACAGGAGGTTAGGTTCTTGTATCTGCACCTTCCTCCAGCTGCCCAGGGCCCCCTGTGGGCCTTCCTACCCTGCAGCACTGGCGGCTTCCCTCCCTTCCTGCCGGCTGCTGCAGTGGATGTTTTTAGGTTGGGGAGTGGGGGAAGGGAAATACTGTATGTAATTTACCGGCCCCTTCCTTTGCTGAAATCACTCACTGTGTCCATTCATATCTAAAGCATAGTAAACTATGTTTACTATGATTACGTTTGTGAATGACCAGGAAGCAGCGCAGCACAGAGCACTTCCCAATCATTCATAGTCCAGTGCAGGTGAGGCTGCAGAAAAAGGGAATCTCTCTGTCCTCAGTCCCTTTCTCTGTCTCAAAAGTGAGACATCAGGGGTTTGTTTAGACCCCTGATATTTCACCAAAGCCCCTCAACAGGACAATTAAAAAAATAAAAATGAATAAAAATTTGAAAAAATAATTTGAAAAAAATGAAGGGCTCCTTCACATGTGCTTTGCTTTCTGAAGAGCAGTCAGCATTTGGATAACTACTCAGAGAACATTTGACAGGCAGTGAGGAGATATATTGACTCCTCACTAACTGCTTTAACCCCACATTACTGCACCGCAACTGCGTGCTTTCCACTTGGCTGTGGGGCACTTGCAGAGTAGTGCTATTTGCTTGAATGGGTCTTATTTAAAGCAGTTATAGATTCTGCTATGGCTGCAAAGCATAGAATCACAACATTTTAGCAAAAATATCATTAGATATTTTCAGGGGGGCGAAAGGAGGGCCTTGTCAGGTAGGCTGTAACAAATTATTAATTAGTACTTTGAAGCAGTAGCACAGTTGCTAAGTGGTTAGTAGTAGGGTCATTGGCATGAAAAGTTCCCTCTTACACTCCAAACACATGCTGGTAAGTTAATTGGCTCCTGTCTAAAATAGCCCTAGTATGTATGAACCTGTTAGGGACCTTAGATTGTAAGTTCCTTGAGGGCAGGGACTGATGTGAATGTATAATATATATGTAAAGCGCTGTTTAAATTGATGGTGCTATAGAGTAGCAAAGCAAAGTGAAGTACCTGTAATAAATAAACATGCAGCAATAGCCATTGCTAATATCAAATAGCTAATGATCGCAGACACAAAGCACCAGTTGTGTCCATGTAGCTGCTGCTTCCTAATTGACATTAATAGGACTGCCTGCACAGGGATGCATGGAACACCAGTGCAGACCCATGTGGGCGAACATGGCTCTTGCACAGGCATACACTTAACTACGCCCAGGTGAACAAGGCCTAAATCTATTTATTGGTACATTGCTAAAAAAAAATAATGTTTTCAAGAAACAAAGACATTTCTCAGGGTTTCCAAACTTTGAATGCTACAAACACACATGCACACACATGCACACACACATACACACACACACACATACTGTACATGTGTGTATGTACACATACATGCAAACACATCACTGATGATTGCCTAAGTGTAACATACAACTCCTAAAGTCGTTATCCATCTCATATGTAATCTAGACGTTTAGAATCCAATTGGATGTTAATCTACATGATCAGACTATTAGACCATTGGATGCTAATCTAAATAATGAGAGCAAACTCATCATCTACAGTACATCCAATATACAATTACAATTTTTTACATGTTAGGCAATCTTCCTCCAATTATCAGAATTTCCCATCATTATACATATACAAGAATGTGGTTGGGGTTTCTTGCGATTTGCTGTTATCATTGCCTCTTCTCTGTACATGGGGGGTACTCCTCCTCTATATAGGATCATCTTAATGTTTAGCCTTACATTTGTATAATAAAATATATAATTTCAATATCCATTATACAGTGCAACTGGATATGCTGGTATGAGTTATATTAATTATACAATTTATTATGAATAAATATTTTCATTGCAAAATAAATAGAAATGCATAAAAACAAAATGCAATGCCAAACTTAAAGTCATCATCATCATAAGCATAACAAATTACCTTACAGAAGAAAAAATCAGTCTGATTCAAAATCAAAACAAAGTTTAGTACCATGGCATATGTTTTGCACATATTGCTAGCTTGCTGAAGAAGCAGATGACTGACAGTAAAAGAGAAAATATATCACTACCACACACTAAAACTTATAAATGCAAAGTCAAAAAAGGAAGAATGAAAGAAAAATAAAGGGAGATAGGATATGGACCATACCCAATTTTTTAGCTTAACAGATGTACAAAATATGCTGAAATCTGTTACGTGGGAAGGCTTAAAAGAATATAAGTAGATGAATTCACGTTAATTTAACTTCATAAAAGATAACAGTCAAGGAAAGGGTTTTGTAGAAATGGTATCAGAAGAAGAGCAGTCATAGATAATCATAGATTTAAATACAGTGGTACAAATATATCTCAATAACATAATCTTTATAAAATGACTGGTGTCAAGCAATTTTACATTGTAATGATTGTAGGTAATGCTATTTTGTTCTTAAGTAGTTTTGTGAAGTAGGCACAGAGGCGGCAGTTGTATGTCCCTGTTTGTCTACTAAGTTGAGTCTGAGTTTATTGCCAGGAGATTAGTTACAGGTTTCTCTGTGAGTGGACAAGGCTAGAGCAACATGTAGGCAATTGGACCTTGTTCATTTAGTAGAGGACTGTATGCCTTTATGGGACTACTAGCAACACCATGATTAGATGCTGGACTATGTGATCCCCTTTCTATAAGAAGCCAAGCTCTTATTTCTCCTCTCATAATATATATCTATAAACTATGCTGCACTGAGTGCCCCCACCTTCAAGTGATGGCTGAAATATATAAATATACACTGTTTGCCTCTAATAAATCAGTAAACTATTAAACTTAGTTGCCACGTTTCAAGGGAAGATAAATTTAGTCCAGCTAAAGTGGAAGTATAGATAATTATTAACTAAGCCTAAGCCTACTCTCGACCCCATCCTGAGCCTATTCTAACTACTCTGTAAAGAAAAGTAGTCTATACCTACCTATGCTGAGGGCAATCCAGTCCAGTCACACAATCTCTCCTGCTGCCAGCTTCAGTGAAGAGGAGATATCGCTGACAATGGCAGAAGAGCCTGGGTGATGATGTTGTTGGTTGTCCCTCATCTACACTGAAGTCGGCACTGGAACCCAATCATGTGACCTGACTGGGACGACCTCAGAATAGGTAAATGTACAGATCTTTCCTTTCACAGGGTAGTTAAAATAGTGCTGGTTAAAAACAGAGGTTTTTATTACATACACTGGTAAATACTTCCATGTCAGGGTAAATGTGCACATTAGTAGGTGTGCCCAAGGTTTTACTTTTTAAAGGTACAGGAGCACAACAGAAGCCCAGACATTATAACAGCTAAAGACCTACAGTGTATTGCCACACTGTACACACGTTCCAATAATCGTACGATAAAAACACGCTTTCGACCTGATCGCACAATAATCTGATTGTTAGTATACAGCTTTCTACAGCCGATTACAACAGTTGGTCCAACAAAATCCGAAGGGACAAACAGGAAAACTTCTGTCGTACGATAGCCCCGAGAAAGACAATCGTTTCATCAGTACACTATGCGTCCGCTAAAAATCGATCGACAAAGACTGCGCATGATCAGAAACACTAAAATAGCACGGAAAAAGCCTGGCTGCCATTGTTTTTGTTTTGTACCATCTGATATGTAGCTAAGCAACCAGGAAGCTTTTCCGGAATCGTACAACAAAAATCATACGGTTTGTATGCATTGTTGAATACGGTGTTAGTACCATGCAACAAAATGCGAACGCTAAGTTGTCCGATTATCTAAACGTGTGTACGGGGCTTATGTCTCTGCCAGATCTGGCTGTTTTTTGTTTTTTATTGGTTGAGCCGGATGGACTTCTTTTTTCAACCTCATTAACTATGTAACTATGGCAACCACTCTGTTAAGTTTTTGGTAACCTTAACTTTTTTTTTTTTTTAACATATGGCAGTTTACTGCTTACCATTGTACCACTGTAAGTTATTCACTAGACTTTAGCTGCTTACATTTTAATACAAAACTGGAAAAATAGGTGTTGTGGTGTGTTCGAAGTTCTAAAACTTTTGACTGCTAGTGTACATATAGATTTTAATTTATAAATATATTTTATTATGTATACCACTAAATTGTCAAGTACCTAACATTTTGTCATGAAGTCATATTTCTATTGTTATTTATTATCATTGCTTTTCACCTGGTCACTGACATGAGCCTCATCACCATAAGTGCATTTCCTGACAGTCTTTTCAATTTATCATCGATCAATTTATTATTTAAAATTTTTATGTAATATCTGCTCTTGGGATAGTATTGATTATTTAGTTCAGAACATTTGGAACCTCAGAAGATTATGCATTTTAATATGGCATATTGAGGGTTAATGCATCTACAGGAAGTACTTCAGTAAATATGTGAGATTTGTAAATCACTTTTTAAAAAAAATAAAAAAGTTTTTAAATGTTCTTGTTTTGAAAAGACACTGGTTTACACATAATAAACCGGCAGGGGAGAGAAGGTAAGTGGCTTGAAAAGGGCCTGCAGTTAGGCATCTTCACCCGGGGCACTAATTGGCCCTGTCCTGGCATTGGCTTCAATATATGTGTGAGATCTAAAGTAGATGTGAGATCCCTTGATGAACTGATGAGGTCAAAGGAAGGAAACCCAGGTTGGAAGTGCAAACCTTCTGTATCTATTTTGTTTAATCTTACGTGAGTGCAATAAATATATATTTTTTAACATTATTAGGAGTAATACAGAAAGGGGAGACAGTGGATCTTGTAGCCAAGGGAGATCTTGGAGAAGCTAAATCTGTTTTAGTAGGAAAAGTCTCTGGAGGAGGTTTTTGCATAAAAAAATGACCTGTATTAGAAATAAATTTTAATATAACAGAAAATTCTGTTTTTAAATTTCTCTTGATTGTGATTTTGTATCCCTTGACAAGTTAAATTTCACTGGGTTCACTAAGCTCTAGGCAAATTCCTTTGCACAGTACAAATTCCCTTTTAATATGAACAGCCTTTTAGCCTTTAGTAAATCAACCCCATTAAGTTGCCTTTCATTGAATGCTTGTATCAACAGAAAAGGGATTTTAGATCTGTTTGAGAAGACACTCTTCTATGTTGAGTTGTAGATCTGAATACACGCTTCAATTGCATTTAGAGGACACAGATATTTAGTGTTGTGTTCATAATTTTAGGGTACCTATTCACCTATTTTTCTGTCCCTGTGACATCCCATGACAATAGGACAAGACATCTGGGAAATAGTTGTCACCAGGACAAAACATACAGTCCATAATAATACCTGACATTATTATTATTATTATATAGGATTTATATAGCGCAGACAGTTTAAGCAGCGCTTTACAACTTGAGGGTAGACAGTACAAATACAATACACTTTAATACATTAGGAATCAGAGGGCCCTGCTCATTAGAGCTTACAATCTAAGAGGGAGGGTCAAGAGATACAAGAGGTAATAACTGTGGGGGATGGGCTGATGGAGAAAATAAAAGTAAAGTTGTTAGGTGGATGCCAGATAGGTTTCTCTGCAGAGATGTGTTTTCAGGGATCGTCTGAAAGTAGACAAAGTAGTAGATAGTCGGACAGATGGGGGTAGAGCATTCCAGAGGATAGGAGAAGCTCGGGAGAAGTCCTGGAGGCGAGCATGGGAAGTGGTTACAAGAGAGCTAGAGAGCAGGAGGTCTTGGGAGGAATGAAGAGAACGAGTTGGTCGTTATTTTGAGACCAGATTAGTGATGTAGCTGGGTGCCAAGTTATGGATGGCTTTGTAAGTTATGGTTAGTAATTTGAATTTAATTTGTTGGTTGAGTGGCAGCCAATGGAGGGATTGGCAAAGAGGGGTAGCAGACACAGAGCGATTTGCAAGGTGGATGAGCCTGGCATCAGCGTTCATGTTGGACTGAAGGGGGGATAGTCTTTTTAAAGGTAAGCCAATGAGAAGGGAGTTGCAGTAATCAAGACGAGAGATGACCAGGGAGTGGATTAGAAGCTTTGTGGTACCATTGGTTACGAAGGCACGTATCTTGGATATGCTGCGGAAGTTGAGGCGGCAAGCTTTGGACAGTGACTGGATGTGTGGCCGAAAGGATAGTTCAGAGTCCAGGCCTTGCCATGGGTGGACGGGTTAATAGTTGTGCCGTTGATGTTGACAGAAAAATCAGGGGAAGAGGACCATGGGGGAGGAAATATCATGAGCTCGGTTTTGGATAGGTTGAGTTTGAGGAAGTGATGTGACATCCAGGCTGATATGTCTGTTAGTAAGCTGGTGATGTGTGAGGAGCTGAGGGGTGGAGAGATAGATTTAGGTGTCATCAGCGTAGAGATGATATTGAAAGCCATGGGAGGCAATCAGCTGACCCAGGGAGGAGATGTAGATTGAGAAAAGGAGTGGTCCAAGGACAGAACCTTGGGGGACCCACGACACAGAAAGGAAGAGGAGAGGAGGTAGTAGAGTTGTAAGTAGCACTGAAGGTGCGTTGGGATAGGTAGGATGAGAACCAGTGAAGAGTACGGTCACTGAGGCCAAAGGAGTGGAGTTTTTTGAGGAGGAGGGGGTGGTCTACTGTGTCAAAGGCAGCGGAGAGGTCCAGGAGAAGTAGTACAGAATAGTGTCCATTGGTGTTTGCTGACATAGGTTCTTACCCCTCACTGTTTTACTTTTAATGTGTTTTTTTTGCTGTCTGCATGCCATCAAGAGAGATTCGTCATAAGGTTTTGGCTGGAGTTAGGATATAGGCATCTATAGGCATGTATAGGCATGTATTCTTGTATACAGTAGGTTACACCAATTCTTACAGATACATTTAGACCTCAGGCACACAGGACATTTTGCAAACTCTACTGCGATTTGGACATGTTAAATCTCTTGACAAGTCGCACCAGTGTGGATGGGGGCTTATTGATAGAAATATGATTTTTTTTTTTGCATGAGTAAACATGCAACACCTACATACAGTGGCACCTCTAGAAATGCAACTTTCTTAAAAGACTTTTTCCTACAAATTCTATGTTTCTCAAATTCCTTGCAGTTTACTAAGACTGAATGAATGTTTAAATGATTTTCATTTGCATTGTATTGTTGCATAGACTGCTCTCATTTTGAATAGTAAAACAATGCTTTTATATAGCCGTTTGTTTTGTTTAAAAATGTGTTTGTATATTATATACTATGGGGTTACCTTTAAGCCCTAATAAGTATATAGTGAAGCCAGGATTATACAATACTCAATAAAACACAAAAACAAACTATATGGCTCTAAGATAGCTAGAGCAGTGGAGTGGAGTGTGGATAAAGTCACAAAGCCACAATGCAAAAGGGAAGTAAAAGTATGTGCTAACTAGTCCCAAAAGGAATATGTATCTGCTCTGTATGAGTTTAGGATATTAACTCTTGCACTGTCAAAACAAAAAAAACAGCAGACGCAGCCATCTAAGTCTGAGCTAAGCAAGGGGATCGAGAAAAATATGATCATTTAAATAGTTTTTTAACATCCTTACCCTTTCTTTGTTTTTTTTTTTTTCTCTTTAAAATCTGTACATTTATCTAATAATCTGTACATCTGATTCACATCTATCCCAACAATAATTTCTTCTTATTATTTTTCCATGGTTTGTGTAATAATATTTCAAAATTCACTTCCATTCCATTTCTATCTTTTTTTTTCTGTTAAAGGTGTCTGGGCTTCCATACTCTTTTTATGTTTTTGTTCTAGCTCATGTATCTCTGTTATTAATCTATTTATATTAATAGTTCTTTCCTTTTTTGTCCTAGAGCCTATTGAGATGAGTATAGTTGAGCGGACACCTGGATGTCTGTGTTCGGCGGGTTCGGCCGAACTTGAAAAAAAAGTCCGGGTCCGTGTCCCGGACTTTTTCCGAACTTTACCCAGACACCGAACCCCATTGAAGTCAATGGGGACCCAAACTTTCAGGCACTAAAATGGCTCTAAAACACCAATGGAAAGGGCTAGAGTGCTGCAAATGGCAGTTAAGAGCATGGCAAGTGCTCTGCAAACAAATGTGGATAGGGAAATAATTTAAAACAACAAAAAAAAAACAGAAAAATAAAACAATTTTCTTCATCTGTGAAGGATGAGGCCCATATGGAGTAGGAGGGAGGTTGAGGTGGCGGTGGATGTGGCGGTATAGGTGGAAGCGGCGCTGGAGGGGGACGAGGATGCCAACACTGCTTTTTTTCAGTCATTTTAAATTAGGGTACACCCCAAAAGAGTGAGAAAGATCAAAAATATAACAATGGCTGGGTAAGATCGGTATCCATCTCTATTCTGCACAAGGTACAGAAAAGTCCTGTGGGATCCATGCCTGGTTCATTTTAATGAACGTGAGCTTGTCCACATTGTCTCTGGACAGGCAGCTGCGCTTGTCTGTGATAACGCCTCCAGCCGTGCTAAATACACGCTCAGATAATACACTGGCTGCAGGGCACGCCAGCACCTCCAAGGCGTAAAGGGCAAGCTCAGGCCATGTGCCCAATTTGGAGACCCAGAAGTTGAAGGGGGCAGACCCGTCATTCACTACATGTAGGCGTGTGCACACATACTGCTCCACCATGTTGGTGAAATGCTGCCTTCTGCTAAGACGTTCCATATGAGCTGCTGGTGCTGCTGTTTGTTGTGGCGCGCTGACGAAGCTTTTCCACATTTCGGCCATGCTAACCCTGCCTTCTGAGGTGCTGGCGGTGCCCTGGTTGCGTTGGCGACCTCTTCCTCCTCCTCTGCCTTGGCCTTGTGCTTCCACTGTGGCCCTGCTGTCAGGTGGGAATGCCAGCAGCATCGCTTCTACCAGCATGCGCTTGTACTCGCGCATCTTGCGATCGTGCTCCAGTGAGCGAATTAAGGACGGTACGTTGTCCTTGTAACGGGGATCCAGCAGCGTGGCCACCCAGTAATCAGCACAAGTTAGAATGTGGGCAACTAGGCGGTCGTTGTGGAGACACTGCAGCATGTAATCGCTCATGTGTGCCAGGCTGCCCAGAGGCAACGAAAGGCTGTCCTCTGTGGGATGTGTATCGTCTGTGTCCTCTGTATCCCCCCAGCCACGCACCAGTGATGGCGATGAGCTGGCCTGGGTGCCACCCTGCTGTGAACATGGTTCCATCTCCTCCTCCATCTCCTCATCCTCCTCATCCTCCAGAACTGTGCCCCTGCTGGACAATTGTGTCCCTGGCGTTTGTGTGTGCAGAAACCCACTCTCGGAGCCACTTGCGAATGACTGCCCTGAAAGCCTTGGAAATGTTACCTCTTCATCCTCCTCCTCCTCATCCTGTGCCACATCCTCTTCCATCATCGCCCAAATCGTTTTTTGAAGGAGGCATAGAAGTGGGATAGTTAAGCTGACAACGGCATCATCGGCACTGGCCATGTTGGTGGAGTACTCAAAACAGCGCAACAAGACACACAGGTCTCGCATGGAGGCCCAGTTATTGGTGGTGAAGTGGTGCTGTTCCGCAGAGCGACTCACGCGTGCGTGCTGCAGCTGAAACTCCACTATGGCCTGCTGCTGCTCGCACAGTCTTTCCAGCATGTGCAAGGTGGAGTTCCACCTTGTGGGCACGTCACATATGAGGCGGTGAGCGGGAAGGCCGAAGTTACGCTGCAGCGCTGACAGGCGAGCAGCAGCAGGGTGAGAACGCCGAAAGTGCGCACAGACGGCCCGCACTTTCTGCAGCAGCTCTGACATATCGGGGTAATTTTTAAGGAACCTCTGCACCACCAAATTCAGCACATGCGCCAGGCAAGGGATGTGCGTCAAACCGGCTAGGCCCAGAGCTGCTATGAGTTTCGCCCGTTGTCGCACACCACCAGGCCGGGCTTGAGGCTCGCTGGCAGCAACCACTCATTTGTCTGCTGTTCCATGCTCCTCCACAACTCCTGCGCGGTGTGTGGTTTTTCCCCCAAACAGGCAAGTTTTAAAACTGCCTGCTGTCGTTTACCCCTGGCTGTGCTGAAGTTGGTGGTGAAGGTGTTACGCTGACCGGATGAGGAGGCGGTAGAGGATGAGGAAGCGGAGTAGGAGGAGTTAGGAACAGGAGGCAAACTGAAGCGCCCTGCAATCCTTGGCGGTGGAAGCAGATGCGCCAAACAAATTTAAAAGGTGTATCTCACACGTACCGATACAGAATATGCCATAATTTAATTTTTTACACTCCAAAAGGGTGTATATTGAATAGCGAAATAGAAAAAAATTTATAAAACGGTGTATCTCACACGTACAAACACAGACTAGGCCCCGATTACAATTTTTTTGTACCCTAAAGGGAGGATGAGGAAGAGGAGTAGGAGGAGTTCGGAACAGGAGGCAAACTGAAGCGCCCTGCAATCCTTGGTGGTGGAAGGAGATGCGCCAAACAAATTTAAAAGGTGTATCTCACACGTACCGATACAGACTATGCCGTAATTTAATTTTTTACACTCCAAAAGAGTGTATATTGAATAGCGGAATAGGAAAAATTTTATAAAACGGTGTATCTCACAAGTACAAACACAGACTAGGCCCCGATTACAATTTTTTGTACCCTAAAGGCAGGATGAGGAAGAGGAGTAGGAGGAGTTCGGAACAGGAGGCAAACTGAAGCGCCCTGCAATCCTCGGCGGTGGAAGGAGATGCGCCAAACAAATTTAAAAGGTGTATCTCACACGTTCCGATACAGACTATGCCATAATTTAATTTTTTACACTCCAAAAGGGTGTATATTGAATAGCGGAATGGAAATTTTTTTATAAAACGGTGTATCTCACACATACAAACACAGACTAGGCCCCGATTACAATTTTTTGTACCCTAAAGGCAGGATGAGGATGAGGAGTAGGAGGAGTTCGGAACAGGAGGCAAACTGAAGCACCCTGCAATCCTCGGCGGTGGAAGATGCGCCCCAAAAATTTGGGAGGTGTATCTCACACGTACCGATACAGACTATGCTGCAATTTAATTGTTTTTACCCCAAAGGGTGTAGATTGAATAGCGGAATAGAAAATATGAAATAAAAAGGTGTATCTCACACGTACAAACCCAGACTAGGCCCCAATTACAATTTTTTGTACCCTAAAGGCAGGATGAGGAGTAGGAGGAGTTCGGAACAGGCAGGAGGCAAACTGAAGCACCCTGCAATCCTCGGCGGGGGAAGATGCGCCCCAAAAATTTGGGAGGTGTATCTCACACGTACCGATACAGACTATGCCTCAATTTAATTGTTTTTACCCCAAAGGGTGTAGATTGAATAGCGGAATAGAAAATATGATATCAAAAGGTGTATCTATCTCACACGTACAGACCCAGACTAGGCCCCGATTACTATTTTTTGTACCCTAAAGGCAGGATGAGGAGTAGGAGGAGTTCGTAACAGGCAGGAGGCAAACTGAAGCACCCTGCAATCCTCGGCGGTGGAAGATGCACCCCAAAAATTTGGAAGGTGTATCTCACACGTACCGATACAGACTATGCCTCAATTTAATTGTTTTTACCCCAAAGGGTGTAGATTGAATAGCGGAATAGAAAATATGATATCAAAAGGTGTATCTATCTCACACGTACAGACCCAGACTAGGCCCCGATTACTATTTTTTGTACCCTAAAGGCAGGATGAGGAGTAGGAGGAGTTCGGGAACAGGCAGGAGGCAAACTGAAGCACCCTGCAATCCTCGGCGGTGGAAGATGCGCCCCAAAAATTTGGATGGTGTATCTCACACGTACCGAAACAGACTATGCCGCAATGTAATTCTTTTTACCCCAAAGGGTGTAGATTGAATAGCGGAATAGAAAATATTATATAAAATTGGTGATTTTTCAATAGCACATGTGAACACAGCAGTGTCCTATGTTTTATGTCACGGTCAGTTCTGCAGCAGGCTATGAAGGGAAAAAAAAGAAAATTCCCCTTTAAGTTTGTAATTTTTAAATAGATTAGTACAGACTATGCCACAATTTAATTTTTCTTAACCCAAAAGGGTGTATATTGAATAGTGGAATAGAAAAAAGTGTATAAAATTGAAAATCACTTAATAGCACATGTGAACAACACAGCAGTGTCTTATGTCATGGTCAGCTCAGAGAGAGTCACCAGCAAGCAGGCTATGAAGGGGAAAAAAAAAATTCCCCTTCAACTTGTAGTAAAATATAGCTGATGAACGCTGCACACAACTGACTGATAAAAATAGATTTTTTTCTCCCTCCTCCTCCTCCTCCTCCTCCTCCTTCTCAGTGGGCTCAAGTGAGGGCAAAAAGACCGTTCACTGCACCACCCCCCACACAGCAAAATCGATGTAGATCGCTAACGGACGATTGTTCTGTCCCTGCCTACTCGCTCCAGCCTGTCCCTAATATGCTCAAATAACTGTCCCTGCCTACACTCCGACCTGTCCCTGCATTCTTTTCGGACACAATACAATTTTTCACTGTCTGTCCCTAATCAGCAGCCAGCACGTATGATGTGTGCTCTCTCCCTAATCTACAGCAGAATGACGCAGCGCGCTGGGGCTCTCGAACTTATAAAGACATGGTCACATGCTTCAGATGGCCAATCACAGCTACTAATACATTAGTAGGCATGGCTGGGATGGCTTAAGGCACACCAGTTAAACGCTTGTTGATTGGCTGTTGAAAGCCCGCCATTAAAAGCGCGCCATTACATACAAAACAGGAAATAAAATGACCGAACACGGATTTTAAACCCAAACATACAGTAAAGTTTTCGGGTCCGTGTTCGGGTAACAAAAATCCAATTATTCGGTACGAATACAGTAATCCCCCGCTACATCGCGGTTCAGTTTTTGCGGTCCCGTTATTTCGTGGTTTTTTTTGTAATGTTATTTTACTATATAAATCATTAAAAATGAAAGATTTTTGTGTTTTTCGTAGCTCTTGCTCTGTCTCTAAGTATCTTTTATGTGTTTAAATGAGTTTCTATTGTTTTAAAAGTGTGTTTAAAGACCTTAAAATGCTTCTACACGTACAGTGACAGTAAAAAAATCATGCCTACAATGCATTTTAATAGGGTTTTTCTATTTTGCGGAATTTTAATTTTCGCGGCTGGGTCCGGAATGTAACCCCCGCAATGGAGGGGGGTTTACTGTAATACAGTCCGTGTTCGCTCAACACTAGAGATGAGTACTCCTCTGATATATGCTTTGTGGGTCTCCCAAATTGTAGTGTCTGAAAGATATTGATCGAGTTCTTTCTCTATCTTTTTCCCTACTTCTACAAGCCCGATTCCAAAAAAGTTGGGACACTGTACAAATTGTGAATAAAAACAGAATGCAATGATGTGGATGTTTCAAATTTCAATATTATATTCATAATACAACATAGATGACATATCAAATGTTTAAACTGAGAAAATGTATAGTTTTAAGGGAAAAATAAGTTGATTTTAAATTTCATGGCATTAACACATCTCAAAAAAGTTGGGACAAGGCCATATTTACCACTGTGTGGCATCCCCTCTTATTTTTTTATAACAGTCTGCAAACGTCTGGGGACTGAGGAGACAAGTTGCTCAAGTATTGGAATAGGAATGTTGTCCCATTCTTGCCTAATACAGGCTTCTAGTTGCTCAACTGTCTTAGGTCTTCTTTGTCGCATCTTCCTCTTTATGATGCGCCAAATGTTTTCTATGGGTGAAAGATCTGGACCGCAGGCTGGCCTTTTCAGTACCCGGATCCTTCTTCTACGCAGCCATGATGTTGTAATTGATGCAGCATGTGGTCTGGCATTGTCATGTTGGAAATAGAGATGTATAGAACTGTTCGCCGGCGAACAGTTCCCGGCGAACTTAGCATGTTCGCGTTCGCCGCTGCCGGCGAACATATGCGATGTTCGGTCCGCCCCCCATAAGACATCATTGAGGCAAACTTTGACCCTGAACTTTACAGTCAGCAGACACATTTCCAGCCAATCAGCGTACCTCCCTCCCACACCCTCCCACCTCCTATAAATAAGCAAGGGCAGCATCCATCTTAGATCATTCTGAAGCAGTGTGTGTAGTGAGAGTAGGGAGAGCTGCTGCTGCTGCTGTTAAGCTAGGGACAGTTAGTCAGTGTTCCTGGTCTTGCAGTGTTCTTGGTCCACTACTGCTGTAATATCAGCACCCCAAAAAGCCCTTCTAAGGGCTGGTATTTGTGTTTTTTTTTATATATATATATATATATATATATATATATATATATATACCTAGCGTCCCCAAAAGCCCTTTTAAGGGCTGGTAATTGAGTTGTTCTTTCATATATATATATATCTATATCTATCTAGTGTCCCCAAAAGCCCTTTTAAGGGCTGGTAATTGAGGATTTTTTTATTTATATATATACATATATATATATATATATATATATATAGTGTCCCCAAAAGCCCTTTTAAGGGCTGGTAAGGTAATAGATTTTTTTCTTTATATATATATATCTATATATATCTATTGTACACTGCAGTTGCCTGCCCGCTGTGTGTGAGAGGCCACAGACCTACCACAGACTGTACTGTGTGCACACCACACTCATTTCGGGTGGCACAGGCACAGTACCTGGCATTTTAAAAAATATTTTTTTTTCCTCTGTCATAATTGCAGTGAGTGCTGTGTCAGGTCCACAGAGTGCACTGTACCCACTGCAGTGCACTGCCCACCACTGATATATATACGTTGGCACAGCATCTTGTTGCAATAAATTGAAAAAAAAAATATTTTTTATTATTGCAGTTGCCTGGGCTGCCAGTGACTGTCAGGTCCACAGAGTGTACTGTGCCCACTGCAGTGCCACTGTGTGCCCACCCACCACTGATATATAAGGTGGCACAGCAGCTTGCAAAGTAAAAAAAAAATATATATTTTTTTAAATTGCAGTTGCCTGGGTGCCAGTGACTGCTGTCAGGTCCACAGAGAGTGTACTGTGCCACTGCACACCCACCACTGATATATAAGGTGGCACAGCAGCTTGCAAAGTAAAAAAAAATATATATATTTTTTAAATTGCAGTTGTCTGGGTGCCAGTGACTGCTGTCAGGTCCACAGAGAGTGTACTGTGCCACTGCCCACCCACCACTGATATATAAGGTGGCACAGCAGCTTGCAAAGTAAAAAAAAATATATATATTTTTTAAATTGCAGTTGCCTGGGTGCCAGTGACTGCTGTCAGGTCCACAGAGAGTGTACTGTGCCACTGCCCACCCACCACTGATATATAAGGTGGCACAGCAGCTTGCACTCATAGTACAACAGTAACAACACATTAAAAAAAAAATGACAGGCAGAGGCAGGCCACCCCGCAAGGGCCGTCGTGGTCGTGGTGCTGTGATTTCCTTAGGCCCTAGAATAATGCCCAGTGTTCAGAGGCCACCACAGACCCTGAACTCAAAAAATTCTGAGGCCATAGTTGACTGGCTTACACAGGACACCCAATCGTCTACAGCTTCCGCTCGGAACCTTAATGCACCATCCTCCTCCAGCTCAGCTTCGGGCACCTCTCAATTTACCACTCGCCAGCCCGCCGGCACCACCACCAACACTAGCACCACAGCCGCTTCACTTGATCCGTCAGAGGAGTTATTTTCACATCAGTTTGAAGAAATAAGTGATGCGCAACTATTAGTGCCAGAGGATGTAGATAATGGGGATATGTCTCAGTCAGGCAGCATTATACACATGGACGTACATTGTGATGATGATGATGTTGTACCTGCTGCTGCTGCCTTTGCTGAGTTGTCAAGTGAAGCGGCTGATGATGACGATGTGTCTGTGGATGTCACCTGGGTGCCTGCTCGAAGAGCAGAAGAAGAGGGGGAAAGTTTAGATGGGGAGACAGAGAGGAGGAGGAGACGAGTTGGAAGCAGGGGGAGGAGGTCATCGCAAGGAGCTAGTGGCGCAGTCAGACAGCATGTAGATTCGGCACCCGGGGTCAGCCAGACAGCACGCCAATCAACGCAAGCTGTTGCCACCACCAGAATGCCGTCCTTGCAAAGCTCAGCAGTGTGGCATTTTTTTTGTGTGTCTGCCTCTGATATCAGCGATGCCATTTGTAACCTGTGCCAAAAGAAACTGAGTCGTGGGAAGTCCAACACCCACCTAGGTACAACTGCTTTGCGAAGGCACATGATCTCACATCACAAACGCCTATGGGATCAACACATGAGTAAAAGCAGCACACAAACTGAAAGCCACCATCCTCCTCCTGGTCCAGCATCTTCAGCCACGTCAACCACTGCTGTCCTCCATGCCCCCTATCAACAACCCGCCCCTCCGCCTCTCACCTTCAGCAGTTCCTGCTCGTCACCTGCCCACAGTCAGGTGTCTGTGAAGGAAATGTTTGAGCGTAAAAAGCCAATCTCGCAGAGTCACCCCCTTGCCCGGCGTCTGACAGCTGGCTTGTCGGAACTCTTAGCCCGCCAGCTTTTACCATACAAGCTGGTGGAGTCTGAGGCCTTCAAAAAATTTGTCGCTATTGGGACACCGCAGTGGAAGGTACCCGGCCGAAATTATTTTTCACAAAAGGCAATCCCCAACCTGTACTCTATTGTGGAAAAGGAAATCATGTCACGTCTGGCACACAGTGTTGGGGCAAGGGTCCATCTGACCACTGATAGCTGGTCTGCAAAGCACGGTCAGGGCAGGTATATAACGTACACTGCGCATTGGGTAAACCTGCTGGCGGCTGCCAAGCATGGAATGCGTGGCTCTGCTGCAGAGGAGTTGGTGACACCGCCACGACTTGCAGGCAGGCCTGCTGCCACCTCCTCTACTCCTCCTACTCCATCCTCTTTGCTAACCTCCTCAGCTGAGTCCTCTTCTGCTGTTGCGTCTTGCTCCACACCAACTGCACCCCCCCAGCTCCCCAGGGGCTATTCCACATGCCGGATACGACAGTGTCACGCTGTCTTGGGGTTGACTTGCCTGAAAGCAGAGAGTCACACCGGACCAGCACTACTGTCCGCCCTGAATGCACAGGTGGATCAGTGGCTGACCCCGCACCAACTGGAGATCGGCAAAGTGGTGTGTGACAACGGGAGCAATTTGTTGGCGGCATTGAATTTGGGCAAGTTGACACATGTGCCGTGCATGGCACATGTGTTGAATCTGATTGTGCAACGTTTTGTGCAGAAGTACCCAGGCTTACAGGATGTCCTCAAGCAGGCCAGGAAGGTGTGTGGCCATTTCAGGCGTTCCTACACGGCCATGGCGCACTTTGCAGATATTCAGCGGCGAAACAACATGCCAGTGAGGCGCTTGATTTGCGACAGCCCGACACGTTGGAATTCAACACTGCTAATGTTCGACCGCCTGCTCCAACAAGAAAAAGCGGTCAACGAGTATTTGTATGACCGGGGTGCTAGGACAGCCTCTGCGGAGCTGGGTATTTTTTTGCCACGCTACTGGACGCTCATGCGCAATGCCTGTAGGCTCATGCGTCCTTTTGAGGAGGTGACAAACCTAGTGAGTCGCACTGAAGGCACCATCAGCGACATCATCCCATATGTTTTTTTCCTGGAGCGTGCCCTGCGAAGAGTGCTGGATCAGGCCGTAGATGAGCGTGAAGAGGAAGAGGAAGAGTTGTGGTCACCATCACCACCACCAGAAACAGCCTTACCATCGATTGCTGGACCTGCGGCAACACTGGAAGAGGAGTGTGAGGAAGAGGAGTCAGAGGAGGAATGTGGCTTTGAGGAGGAGGAACACCAACCACAGCAGGCATCCCAGGGTGCTCGTTGTCACCTATCTGGTACCCGTGGTGTTGTACGTGGCTGGGGGGAAGAACACACCTTCAATGACATCAGTGAGGACGAGGAATTGGACATGAGTAGCTCGGCATCCAACCTTGTGCAAATGGGGTCTTTCATGCTGTCATGCCTGTTGAGAGACCCTCGTATAAAAAGGCTGAAGGAGAACGACCTGTACTGGGTGGCCACGCTACTAGACCCCCATTATAAGCAGAAAGTCTGTGATATGTTACCCAATTACCGGCAGTCGCAAAGGATGCAGCAGCTACAAAATAAGTTAAAAACTATGCTTTACACAGCGTATAAGGGTGATGTCACAGCACAACGGGAATCCAACAGGGGAAGAGGTGAAAGTAATCCTCCTCCTACCACCACAACCACGCCGGCAAGGACAGGACGCTTTACAGACGTCTTGTTGATGGAGGACATGCGGAGCTTTTTTAGTCCTATGCATCGCCACAGCCCTTCGGGGTCCACCCTCAGAGAACGACTCGACCGACAGGTAGCAGACTACCTTGCCTTAACTGCAGATATCGACACTCTGAGGAGCGATGAACCCCTTGACTACTGGGTGTGCAGGCTTGACCTGTGGCCTGAGCTATCCCAGTTTGCCATTGAACTTCTGGCCTGCCCCGCTTCAAGTGTGCTGTCAGAAAGGACCTTCAGCGCAGCAGGAGGTATTGTCACTGAGAAGAGAAGTCGCCTAGGTCAAAAAAGTCTTGATTACCTCACGTTTATTAAGATGAATGAGGCATGGATCCCGAAGGGACTGACAGTGGGGGATGCATTTGACTAAAAAAGGCCTGGTGATGACTGAGATGCCTTGGCCTAAAAATGGTCCACACGCTGCTGTATATAATCATTCTCTGCATGCCGGATGACTTACGTGACGTCTCCGCCACCAACTACGGTTCAAGCCGCAATGTTTTAGTGCACTTTCTGCCTTAAAACCTCAATTTTTCAGGCCGCTGCTACAGCAGCGGCTGCAACAATACCTGCTTTTTCATGCATGTGTACATGCCTAATTTTTCTGGCCTCTGGTGCTACACTGTGGCTGCAAAAAAACAAAAAACAAAAAAAAAAGGCACATACATGTGTCAATTCCCCTTCGTGATCGTTACCTTGTCGTGGTGAAGGGGCTTGCGTATCACAATGAAGCGATCACCTCTAGGATTGTGTTGGCACACCCCAGATGATAAGGTCGTTGCTTCATTGTGTACAGACCAAAAGCGATCCGCAGGATAATTTTTCATAAAAAAAAACATTCATTTTCTTTCATTCTTTCTGCGGAGCTGGGTATTTTTTGGCCGCGTTACTGAATGCTCATGAACAATGGCTGTAGGCTCATGCGTCCTTTTGCGGAGATGACAACCCTGGTGGTCAGTCGAACCCAAGGCAACATCATCGACCTCATCCCATATGCGTTTTTTCTGGAGCGTGCCCTGCGAAGAGTACTGGATTTGGCTGTAGATGAGCATGAAGAGGAAGAGTTGTGGTCCTCATCACCACCAGAAGCAGCCTTGTCGTTGTCAATTGCTGGACCTGTGGCAACGCAGAGAGAGGAGTCTGAAGAAGAGAAGTCAGAGGAGGAAGGTGGCTTTGAGGAGGTGGAATACCAGCCACAGCAGGCGTCCCAGGGGGCTTGTTCTCACCTTTCGGGGACCCTTGGTGCTGTATGTGGCTGGGTGGAGGAAGAGACCTTCAATGATGTCAGTGAGGACAAGGAACGGGACATGGCTAGCTTGGTATCCAACCTTGTGCAAATTGGGAGTTTGCGGTTGTGCAAATGGACTGACTGACTGTTAAACGGGGAGTTTGGTCTGTCAGAGTTTGGTCTGTCACTGTGAAGCGGGCGACGGGCATAACCCTTACACTACTTGACCGATAAAACATCATACCTGATCGTATTCACACACTGGATGTTTTAGTGCTGGTTTACACTGCCGCTACCACTAAAGTAGCGTCGCTTCCAGTGCGACTTTGGCGCGACTTAGCGCGACTTTGGCGCGACCTCATCGCGAGGTGACTTTTTATTTGGCCAATCACAATATCATGTTTTGTGACCGTCACCTAATTTCCTTTTCCTGTTTTTTGTTTTACATATTTCCCCATGTGTGCAGTGTTGTCTGTGTCATAGCTCAACTGATAGGCATGTTTGCCTTGGCATATCATATTTCAGCTTGCCAGAAAGAAAAAAAGACAGCTGGTAAGACACTGCATTAGTTTTCTACTAAAAATCATAAGAAAAATGCTGTTTTTTTTGGGTTGTGGACATACTACAGAGCTGAAACTTGACAGGTACACTTTTTAGACCCCCCAGACACTAAATACAAAAAATGACATGCCTGCCTAAAAAAATGCCCGATAAATGCCTGCAAGAGAAAAAGCCAGCCGCAGAGAAGCCGTATTCCTGAAAATATAAGAAAAATGCTATTTTTTAGGGGTTCTGGACATGCTACAGAGCTGAAACTTGACAGGTACACTTTTTAGACCCCCCAGACACTAAATACAAAAAATGACATGCCTGCCTAAAAAAATGCCCGATAAATGCCTGCAAGAGAAAAAGCCAGCCGCAGAGAAGCCGTATTCCTGAAAATATAAGAAAAATGCTGTTTTTTAGGGGTTCTGGACATGCTACAGAGCTGAAACTTGACAGGTACACTTTTTAGACCCCCCAGACACTAAATACAAAAAATGACATGCCTGCCTAAAAAAATGCCCGATAAATGCCTGCAAGAGAAAAAGACAGCCGCAGAGAAGCCGTATTAATGAAAATATAAGAAAAATGCTGTTTTTTAGGGGTTCTGGACATGCTACAGAGCTGAAACTTGACAGGTACACTTTTTAGACCCCCCAGACACTAAATACAAAAAATGACATGCCTGCCTAAAAAAATGCCCGATAAATGCCTGCAAGAGAAAAAGCCAGCCGCAGAGAAGCCGTATTACTGAAAATATAATAAAAATGCTGTTTTTTAGGGGTTCTGGACATGCTACAGAGCTGAAACTTGACAGGTACACTTTTTAGACCCCCCAGACACTAAATACAAAAAATGACATGCCTGCCTAAAAAAATGCCCGCTAAATGCCTGCAAGAGAAAAAGCCAGCCGCAGAGAAGCCATATTCCTGAAAATATAAGAAAAATGCTGTTTTTTAGGGGTTCTGGACATGCTACAGAGCTGAAAATTGACAGGTACACTTTTTAGACCCCCCAGACACTAAATACAAAAAATGACATGCCTGCCTAAAAAAATGCCCGCTAAATGCCTGCAAGAGAAAAAGCCAGCCGCAGAGAAGCCATATTCCTGAAAATATAAGAAAAATGCTGTTTTTTAGGGGTTCTGGACATGCTACAGAGCTGAAACTTGACAGGTACACTTTTTAGACCCCCCAGACACTAAATACAAAAAATGACATGCCTGCCTAAAAAAATGCCCGCTAAATGCCTGCAAGAGAAAAAGCCAGCCGCAGAGAAGCCATATTCCTGAAAATATAAGAAAAATGCTGTTTTTTAGGGGTTCTGGACATGCTACAGAGCTGAAAATTGACAGGTACACTTTTTAGACCCCCCAGACACTAAATACAAAAAATGACATGCCTGCCTAAAAAAATGCCCGATAAATGCCTGCAAGAGAAAAAGCCAGCCGCAGAGAAGCCATATTCCTGAAAATATAAGACAAATGCTGTTTTTTAGGGGTTCTGGACATGCTACAGAGCTGAAACTTCACAGGTACACTTTTTAGACCCCCCAGATGCTAAATCCAAAGAAATTTTTTATTTTTATTTTTTTTTTAATTTTTCCAATAATTGGCTCTCTATCAAAAAATTATAATTTTTAAGAACTTTTTTTTGCGTGATCCCTCTCCGGCATGCCACAGTCCAGGTGTTAGTCCCCTTGAAACAACTTTTCCATCACTATTGTGGCCAGAAAGAGTCCCTGTGTGTTTTAAAATTCGCCTGCCTATTGAAGTCTATGGCGGTTCGCCCGGTTCGCCGGTTCGCGAACGGCGAATTTTAGGTTCGCGACATCACTAGTTGGAAAATGCAAGGTCTTCCCTGAAAGAGACAACGTCTGGATGGAAGCATATGTTGTTCTAGAACTTGGATATACCTTTCAGCATTGATGGTGCCTTTCCAGATGTGTAAGCTGCCCATGCCACACGCACTCATGCAACCCCATACCATCAGAGATGCAGGCTTCTGAACTAAGCGCTGATAACAACTTGGGTTGTCCTTGTCCTCTTTAGTCCGGATGGCATGGCATCCCAGTTTTCCAAAAATAACTTTTTCTGACCACAGAACAGTTTTTCACTTTGCCACGGTCCATTTTAAATGAGCCTTGGCACAGAGAACACACCTGCGCTTCTAGATCATGTTTGGATATGGCTTCTTTTTTGGCCTATAGAGTTTTAGACGGCAACGGCTAATGGCATGGTGGATTGTGTTCACCGACAATGTTTTCTGGAAGTATTCCTGAGCCCATGTTGTGATTTCCATTTGAGTAGCATTCCTGTATGTGATGCAGTGCCGTCTAAGGGCCCGAAGATCACAGGCATCCAGTATGGTTTTCCGGCCTTGACCCTTACGCACAGAGATTGTTCCAGATTCTCTGAATCTTTGGATGATATTATGCACTGTAGATGATGATAACTTAAAACTCTTTGCAATTTTTCTCTGAGAAACTCCTTTCTGATATTGCTCCACTATTTTACGCCGCAGCATTGGGGGAATTGGTGATCCTCTGCCCATCTTGACTTCTGAGAGACACTGCCACACTGAGAGGCTCTTTTATACCCAATCATGTTTCCAATTGACCTAATAAGTTGCACACTGGTCCTCCAGCTGTTCCTTATATGTACATTTAACTTTTCTGGCCTCTTATTGCTACCTGTCCCAACTTTTTTGGAATGCGTAGCTTTCATGAAATCCAAAGTTTATGAGATTTGTAAATTAGTCCATTCCTTTTTTACTCACAATTTGTACAGTCCCAACTTTTTTGGAATTGGGTTGTACTTCCTGTATCAATCCTTCATTAATTCTCCAAGTATTTATATTTCTCTGCGGTCCTGAAAGTTTTATTTTCGTAGTTACTGGGGCATGATCGGATATAGTCATTATCCCAATTGATGTATTAACGACTGCTTCTATCAGCCTCTGTTCTATCATAATATAGTCCAATCTTGAGTACATCGCGTGCACAGGGGAGTGGAAGGAATAATCCCTCTCCCTAGGATGTTGGACTCTCCATGATTCTACCAGCTGAAAGTGAAATAACTTTTTCCTCACCATCCTGAGTAGATGACTTTCTGTCGCCTGTGCACTCGATGCGCTGTCCAAAGTCAGATCCATGCAGAAGTTAAAGTCACCTGCCAGAATCAAGTTACCTTTTTTTGAAGTGCGTCAGCTTCTCTAGTATTTTTTTCAAGTATCCTCTCTGGTTTTTTGTTTGGGCAATATACTGTATGTTTGCCAGTGTGCAGTCCATTCCCTGTAGTTGTCCCTTTAGGAAAATGTAGCGTCCTTCTGGGTCAACCATCCTTTCCTCTAAGGAGAACCTCACGTCCCTCCCCATGCCGATTGCTACCCCCTTTGCTCTCTTAGTTGGTGAGTCTCCATAATACCAGACCGGATAGTATTTTGAATATAATTTCACATGTGTATTTTATGTGTCTCCTGTAAAAATATTATACTAGCAGAGTTTTGTCCAAGTTCTTCTAATACCTTATGTTTTTAATTGACGTGTTTAATCCTCTTACATCGTATGTCAATAAATTTAGGGTGTTCATGTTGTCTCTCCTTCTCCTCTCCCCTCCTGAATTTTACTTCCTCATTCAATTTTATCTACTTTTATCAATCTGTACATCTACCAGCTGGATAAATCGAGTTATAGTAGTTCATTGAACTGTTCCATTATCTTATCCATACCGTATTCTTTCTATATTTGATTTCAATATCAGTTTTTTTTCTTTTGTTTTTTGAGAATTCAGGTTTTTTGGCTTGAATTTCCACCTGTACGCCCTTTAGGAGATATTATATATACATTATCCACCTGTATATTTATGTATTTTGGTTCTCCTCTCCCATTCAGAATCCATTTTTTATACATGTTTAGCATGGAGATATACTTCTTATTTTCCCTCATTATTACATTTGATTTTTTATTTATCCATCTGTACTACGTCCTCTTAATACAAATCCACTAGTTCCCTTTTTTAACTTCCTCGATTTTCCATTTTATTACAATTTTAATTTTGTTCCTTTATTCTTCTGTTTTTGTCACCTGGTTTAGTCTAGTCAATGTTTGTGATGTTTGTTCTATGTTTTTTGTTTCCATGCTGACGTTGTCTTCTAAAGAGGGTGTAGTAGGAGTCCTAGGTGCCATTCATACAGGTCTTCCCCTCTTCTTATTGGTCAGTGATTTGCTTACAGCCTGCCCAGCCCATTTCCCTTCCTTTATAAGAATCCCATCCAATTCCTTATCCAGGTGCATGGGGCATGTCCCCGAAATGTGTAACCACGCCCCTTCCCATTTTGTCATACTCGTGTATCTCTGGCTCTGCTCTTGGTCAGAAGCTGATGGTGCGCTCCATGCTGGTTCCCACCAAAGGTCCCGGTAATCATCACCACATCCTGCTCTGGCTCTACGATCTCCAGGCACGTATTCTGCATGTACAGCACAGCTACTTCCAGACATCATTCTGCTCCGCGTGCCCTGTTGAGCTCTGCATATACCAGAGAACTAGTAATGATTTTATGATTTTATGCAATATGAGTGCATTTTTAATTTATTGTAATTTTTATTGTTTTAAATAAATATACACTTAGATGGCAGCTCCTGCTGTTTCTTTTGTTTTTATATAATACTCATGCCACTGAAATCTCCATTCATGAACCCTCTTGTCCTGCAATAGGTGTCAAACACAATGCATTTACAGATTTTGCTTTTTTTTTTTTTTTGCTTGTTTTATAAGGATGACATCCTATCCATACTGGGCATGCACTCCGTCAACAGCCCCAACCATAAATCTATTTTACATCCGTTTTTATATGCTTCACTTTTTTTAGTATGAAAACTAGATACTTTACAGCCTCTCCTGGGAGATACCAGCTAGCTTGGAGAAAATAAAATTGTAAGATATAAAAAAAGGTTTCTTTCTTTTTCCATTTAAAATGCATGCATAAGTGAAAAGGATACTATTTCTATTAAAGCCTAATATATTTTCCACAAGACAATATATAGCAACATTGAACAAAAGAAAATTAATTCATTCGTAGCAAAATGCCACAATAGATGTTGTTTAAGGCACCTAAAAGTAGATTTATAAACATTGGAAGACATCAGTGGGAAGTAATCATTGTAAGAGAATAAAATTCAGAAATATTCATTCCTAGATTTGTAGCATGCACAGCAACTAAGAGATTTCTTCAACTAGGTGAAACAGTTTGCTATAGCAACAAGCCAGTCATTTAACATTGCAGATAGAAGATTGTGTGTTGATGCAGAACTCTCAGTAGCAACAGAAAAATAGTAAAGACCAGGTTCACTAAACTTCTTAAAGGACAAAGCTGCAAATTAAGGAGCAGATGAAAGAAATAGGAGAAGTTTATCCTTCTGGAGTTTTTGTTGAGCAAAGTAATGGTTTGTGCTAGTTAATTTATACCTGATGGCATGGATACCGCAAAGCTGTTTCAGTAGTCTGGCCAGTTAGCATTTCATTTACCCTAGCCTGTCAGTTGGAAAGCAAATTACAGGTTTAGTGATTCAGTTAAATGACTTTGGACAGTCTCTGTCATTAAAAAATAATATAAATGTCTGGATAGGCAACTAATAAGGGGTTCTACATGAAAAAAATAAAACCAAAAGCAAGGTTTTTTGGCATGATTGACGACAAATAATTTACAGGTTGCACCTGCTGACACAAATAAGAATGGGCATCTTTCGTCGTGTTGCCAAACTTTTTGTCTCTAGCACCTGGTAAGAATACACCAGTAAAGACAGCTATTAATACTATGTAAATCGGAGAGATTTTTAGAATTGTGGAAAAAAATAGC
The DNA here is from genome assembly GCF_965119305.1 of Pelophylax lessonae. NCBI lineage: Eukaryota > Metazoa > Chordata > Amphibia > Anura > Ranidae > Pelophylax > Pelophylax lessonae. The sequence continues at coordinate 269,885,395 of NC_138770.1, forward strand.
ATTTATCATCGGCTCACTATATGTCCATTAACCCTTTTACTGCCAGGTACGTATGGGCATACGGACCTACAGAACTTCTTGCAGCTGGCCAGGTCCATACACTGTACCGACCTCATTCCTCCTTGTTTTATGAGCTCAAGGTCACTTTAGTGACCATGAGCTTATATCAGAATTGTTCAGCAGACTCTGCTGAACAAAATCTTAGCTCCAATCAGTGAATGCCAATCCGCTGATTAGAACTATAACCCCAACCCCCCCGCTGCTGCCGTCACTGTTATATTGGCACTTCTCCGTACTTTACCTTGCTTTACACCTCTTCCCCACCTAACTAATCCTTACAGCACCTCTCACTAATGCTGTACACCAACCCCCCCCACACCCCTGCACTGATCCTGAACCCCCCCGCAACACAATCCTCCCTGCACCAAATTAGCCTGGCGGGAGGGCAGAGGGTGAAGCCAGAAGCAAAAAAAAAAATGTATAACCCCTAGGCCACTATTCTGACCCCCCTCCCCTGTAGTGCCCCGCATTTTTGATCTGCCAGGACCCCTCCCCACACTGCAACCGGCTGGCTTTCCCTGCCCGCCTCCCGACGGCTGCATCTGCTGCTCTAGAGGGATCCCGGATCGCTGGCCATCAGGATGGAGAGTGGGGGCTGGTAACCCCATTTACCAGAAGCAGAGGCTTCCATCCATCCATAATTAATAAAACTGAGCCTGCAGAGAAAGGGACTGAACTCTCTTAAGTCTCTTTCTCTGCTTAAAAAAAGAGATATTTGAGGTCTGTTTAGACCCCTGATGTCTCTCTAAAGCCCCCCCCCCCCCCATCATTAAACAAAATGTAAAAAAAAATGAATTGTATCTGTTAAAAAAAAACAAATTGTAAAAAATAAAAATCATAGTAAGGCCCCTTTCACACAGTCACCTCCATAGGATGGAATCAGTGGGGGTCAGTCTACCAATGCCCTGCAGATGACAGGTCCGTCTCTGCTCCTCAGTGCAGAGCGGAGACAGACACAGTTCAGGTCTCCTCTATGGGGAGATCAGGGGAAAATGGACCGCCTGTCCATTTTCATCGGATAATATCCGATCCATCAGATGGAAAAAAAATAGGACCTGTTTTTGCGGGCAGGAGCAGATAGCGGCAGATGTTAGTGGACATGTCACTGCTGACATCAGCCGCTCCATAGGGGGACTGGAGGGTCTGATCAAGTCCGCCAGATAAACTGACAACCTGATCGGACAGCCCATGTGAAAGGGGCCCTAAAAGTAAATGTAGACATGCATCTAAATCGCCCTTGCCTCTGAAGCCCCAAGGCTATGCTCCAGAGGCAACTGACAGGTTGTGAGGAAGCGATGTGATGTCTCATCACCGCCTGTTTTAACCCCATTTTTGCCAACAAATGCGCTGCAACTGCATGCATGCATTGCATGCAGTTGCGGGGCATTTCCGGCACTTCCCCATTAATTTGAATGTGTAGCGATCGGCAGGCTGCATCGCTACAAGTCAGGTCAGCTTTGTCTGCTAATAATGGTTTTAGTGTATTTTTTGCAAAAATATTGTGTTGATAAACATTTGCGCAAATACCGTGGGGCCTAAAAAAAATTTAGCACCTTATTTTTAATATAGAGCTCATATGCTTTCAGAAAATATATGGTTTTGGGTGTCTTTCACAAATTCTGAAAGCTGTAAGGGAAAAAGGAAAAACCTTCCAATTTCTAGAGAAATTTGGATATTTACAGTTTTGCGTCTGTTCGTCTTTCACTATTTCACAAAAAGGCGCAAATTAAAAGTTACAAATATTTGTTTTTTAATAACTCAATACAGGTTAAGCTTTTCCATTTAGTAGGAATTTTGTAAAATTTGCTGTGTTTTTATCTGCTAATAATGATGTTAGTGGATTTTTAACAAAAAATTAGTTTTGGTAAACATTTGCGCAAATATCTTGGGACCTGAAAAATCAGTAGCGCCTTCTTTTTATTTTACTGGTCACGTGCTTTCAGAAAATATATGGTTTGGGTTTTTTTTACAAACTCTGAAAGCTATAAGTGAAAAATAAAAAAGCAAAGGAAAAATTGCAAAAATGGTTTTGCCAGCTGAGCTTAAAAGTGGAGCACACAGCTTGACAGTGAAACGGTGAAAAGATTTTCTGAAAGGGTTGAGTCTCAGTTATAGATAGTGTTGAGCGAACACGGACTGTATTATTTGTGTTCGTACCGAATAATTGGATTTTTTTTACCCGAACACGGACACGGACACTTTACTGTATGTTCGGGTAAAAATCCGTGTTCGGTCGTTTTATTTCCGGGTTTTGCATGCTTTGGCGCTCTTTTCATGGCGGGCTTTCAACAGCCAATCAACAATCGTTTAACTGGTGTGCCTTAAGCCATCCCAGCCATGCCTGCAAATGTCTTAGTAGCTGTGATTGGCCGTCTGAAGCATGTGACCAAGTCTTTATAAGTTCGAGGCAGCCGCCGCAGCAGCGTCATTCTGCTGCTTAGCTAAGGGACAGAGCACACATCAATGTGCTGGCTGCTGATTAGGGAAAGATAGGCAGGAAAAAACCATTTGTGTCCGGATAGAATTGAGGGACAGGTCGGAGTGTTTAGGCAGGGCGAGTTGTAGGCATTTTAGGGATAGAGTCTGCTGAATTTTAGGGTCAGTGTCTTCTACAAACTACAATCGATATTGCTGTGTGGGGGGTGGGGTGAATCTGCACTCAATCCTGATCTACGATCTCTTCTCAATCCTGTTAGGGACAGAGTCTGCTGAATTTTAGGGAAACTGTGTTCTACAAACTACAATCGATATTGCTGTGTGGTGTGGGATTGGAGATAGGCAGGTGTCAGTGATCCACATCCATTTTTCTGTGTGTGAGCTGCAGTGAACACAATCTTTTTGGGCTGCAGTGAACACAATCTTTTTGGGCTGCAGTGAACACAATCTTTTTGGGCTGCAGTGAACACAATCTTTTTGGGGTGCAGTGAACAAAATCTTTTTGGGGTGCAGTGAACACAATCCTTTTTGGTGTGCAGTGAACACAATCTTTGTGGGGTGCAGTGAACAAAATCCTTTGTGGGGTGCAGTGAACACAATCTTTTTGGGGTGCAGTGAACAAAATCCTTTTTGGGGTGCAGTGAACAACATCCTTTTTGGGGTGCAGTGAACACAATCTTTTTGGGGTGCAGTGAACAAAATCCTTTGTGGGGTGCAGTGAACACAATCTTTTTGGGGTGCAGTGAACACAATCTTTTTGGGGTGGAGTGAACAACATCCTTTTTGGGGTGCAGTGAACAAAATCCTTTTTGGGGTGCAGTGAACAAAATCATTTTTGGGGTGCAGTGAACACAATCTTTTTGGGGTGCAGTGAACACAATCTTTGTGGGGTGCAGTGAACACAATCTTTTTGGGGTGGAGTGAACAACATCCTTTTTGGGGTGCAGTGAACAACATCCTTTTTGGGGTGCAGTGAACACAATCTTTTTGGGGTGCAGTGAACACAATCTTTGTGGGGTACAGTGAACAGAATCTTTGTGGGGTGCAGTGAACACAATCTTTGGGGGGTACAGTGAACACAATCTTTTTGGGGTGCAGTGAACACAATCTTTGTGGGGTGCAGTGAACACAATCTTTTTGGGGTGGAGTGAACAAAATCATTTTTGGGGTGCAGTGAACAACATCCTTTTTGGGGTGCAGTGATCAAAATCCTTTTTGGGGTGCAGTGAACACAATCTTTTTGGGGTGCAGTGAACAAAATCCTTTGTGGGGTGCAGTGAACAGAATCTTTGTGGGGTGCAGTGAACACAATCTTTGGGGGGGTACAGTGAACACAATCTTTTTGGGGTGCAGTGAACACAATCTTTGTGGGGTACAGTGAACAGAATCTTTGTGGGGTGCAGTGAACACAATCTTTGGGGGGTACAGTGAACACAATCTTTTTGGGGTGCAGTGAACACAATCTTTGGGGGGTACAGTGAACACAATCTTTTTGGGGTGCAGTGAACACAATCTTTGTGGGGTGCAGTGAACACAATCTTTGGGGGGGTACAGTGAACACAATCTTTTTGGGGTGCAGTGAACAACATCCTTTTAGGGTGCAGTGAACACAATCTTTGTGGGGTGCAGTGAACAACATCCTTTTAGGGTGCAGTGAACACAATCTTTGTGGGGTACAGTGAACAGAATCTTTGTGGGGTGCAGTGAACACAATCTTTGGGGGGTACAGTGAACACAATCTTTGTGAGGTGCAGTGAACACAATCTTTGTGGGGTGCAGTGAACACAATCATTGTGGGGTGCAGTGAACTCAATCTTTGTGGGGTACAGTGAACACAATCTCATACTTCTGAAGATTTGAGGGTGCTGCCTGTTCCATACTCCCCCTACTCCTCATCTAGCCTTTTAGGGGTACAAACAATAGTAATTGGGGCCTAGTGTGGTTGTGTACGTGTGATATACATACACTTTTTTTGGATCATATTTTCTATTCCGCTATTTAATCAAAAACCTTTGGGGATCAGTTAAATTGGGGGATAGTCTGTGTTGGTACGTGTGAGAGAGATCCACCTTTCCAAGTTGTTGGGGTTCATCTCATACTTCTGAAGGTTTGAGGGTGCTGCCTGTTCCATACTCCCCCTACTCCTAGCCTTTTAGGGGTACAAACAATAGTAATTGGGGCCTAGTGTGGTTGTGTACGTGTGATATACATACACTTTTTTTGGATCATATTTTCTATTCCGCTATTTAATCAAAAACCTTTGGGGATCAGTTAAATTGGGGGATAGTCTGTGTTGGTACGTGTGAGAGAGATCCACCTTTCCAAGTTGTTGGGGTTCATCTCATACTTCTGAAGGTTTGAGGGTGCTGCCTGTTCCATACCCCCCCTACTCCTCATCTAGCCTTTTAGGGGTACAAACAATAGTAATTGGGGCCTAGTGTGGTTGTGTACGTGTGATATACATACACTTTTTTTGGATCATATTTTCTATTCCGCTATTTAATCAAAAACCTTTGGGGATCAGTTAAATTGGGGGATAGTCTGTGTTGGTACGTGTGAGAGAGATCCACCTTTCCAAGTTGTTGGGGTTCATCTCATACTTCTGAAGGTTTGAGGGTGCTGCCTGTTCCATACTCCCCCTACTCCTAGCCTTTTAGGGGTACAAACAATAGTAATTGGGGCCTAGTGTGGTTGTGTACGTGTGATATACATACACTTTTTTTGGATCATATTTTCTATTCCGCTATTTAATCAAAAACCTTTGGGGATCAGTTAAATTGGGGGATAGTCTGTGTTGGTACGTGTGAGAGAGATCCACCTTTCCAAGTTGTTGGGGTTCATCTCATACTTCTGAAGGTTTGAGGGTGCTGCCTGTTCCATACCCCCCCTACTCCTCATCTAGCCTTTTAGGGGTACAAACAATAGTAATTGGGGCCTAGTGTGGTTGTGTACGTGTGATATACATACACTTTTTTTGGATCATATTTTCTATTCCGCTATTTAATCAAAAACCTTTGGGGATCAGTTAAATTGGGGGATAGTCTGTGTTGGTACGTGTGAGAGAGATCCACCTTTCCAAGTTGTTGGGGTTCATCTCATACTTCTGAAGGTTTGAGGGTGCTGCCTGTTCCATACTCCCCCTACTCCTCATCTAGCCTTTTAGGGGTACAAACAATAGTAATTGGGGCCCAGTGTGGTTGTGTACGTGTGATATACATACACTTTTTTTGGATCATATTTTCTATTCCGCTATTTAATCAAAAACCTTTGGGGATCAGTTAAATTGGGGGATAGTCTGTGTTGGTACGTGTGAGAGAGATCCACCTTTCCAAGTTGTTGGGGTTCATCTCATACTTCTGAAGGTTTGAGGGTGCTGCCTGTTCCATACCCCCCCTACTCCTCATCTAGCCTTTTAGGGGTACAAACAATAGTAATTGGGGCCTAGTGTGGTTGTGTACGTGTGATATACATACACTTTTTTTGGATCATATTTTCTATTCCGCTATTTAATCAAAAACCTTTGGGGATCAGTTAAATTGGGGGATAGTCTGTGTTGGTACGTGTGAGAGAGATCCACCTTTCCAAGTTGTTGGGGTTCATCTCATACTTCTGAAGGTTTGAGGGTGCTGCCTGTTCCATACCCCCCCTACTCCTCATCTAGCCTTTTAGGGGTACAAACAATAGTAATTGGGGCCTAGTGTGGTTGTGTACGTGTGATATACATACACTTTTTTTGGATCATATTTTCTATTCCGCTATTTAATCAAAAACCTTTGGGGATCAGTTAAATTGGGGGATAGTCTGTGTTGGTACGTGTGAGAGAGATCCACCTTTCCAAGTTTTTGGGGTTCATCTCATACTTCTGAAGATTTGAGGGTGCTGCATGTTCCATACTCCTCTTCCTCATCCTCCCTTTAGGGTAGGAAAAAATTTAATCGGGCCTAGTCTGTGTTTGTACGTGTGAGATACACAGTTTTTTATCCTATTCCGCTATTCAATACACACCCTTTTGGTGTAAAAAACATTAAATTGCGGCATAGTTTGCATATTTGACATTTGCATATATTGTGCCTTGTTGCGCTGTTTTGGGTACTCCACCAACATGGCCAGTGGCAATGACGCCATTCTCAGCTTAACTATCCCACTTCTATGCCTCCTTGAAAAAACAATTTGGGCGATGATGGAAGAGGATGTGGCACAGGATGAGGAGGAGGAGGAGGAGGATGAAGAGGTAACATTTCAAAGGCTTTCAGGGCAGTCATTCGCAAGGGGCTCCGAGGGTGGGTTCCTGCACACACAAACGCCAGGGACACAATTGTCCAGCAGGGGCACAGTTCTGGAGGATGAGGAGGATGAGGAGGAGGAGGAGCTGGAGGAGGAGATGGAACCATGTTCACAGCAGGGTGGCACCCAGGCCAGCTCATGGCCATCACTGGTGCGTGGCTGGGGGGATACAGAGGACACGGACGATACACCTCCCACAGAGGACAGCCTTTCGTCGCCTCTGGGCAGCCTGGCACACATGAGCGATTACATGCTGCAGTGTCTCCACAACGACCGCCGAGTTGCCCACATTCTAACTTGTGCTGATTACTGGGTGGCCACGCTGCTGGATCCCCGTTACAAGGACAACGTACCGTCCTTAATTCACTCACTGGAGCGCGATCGCAAGATGCGCGAGTACAAGCGCACGCTGGTAGACGCCATGCTGCTGGCATTCCCATCTGACAGCGGGGCCACAGTGGAAGCACAAGGCAGAGGAGGAGGAGGAGGAGGTCGCCAACGCAACCAGGGCACCGCCAGCACCTCAGAAGGCAGGGTTAGCATGGCCGAAATGTGGAAAAGCTTTGTCAGCACGCCACAACAAACAGCAGCACCAGCAGCTCAGATGGAACGTCTTAGCAGGAGGCAGCATTTTACCAACATGGTGGAGCAGTATGTGTGCACACGCCTACATGTAGTGAATGACGGGTCTGCCCCCTTCAACTTCTGGGTCTCCAAATTGGGCACATGGCCTGAGCTTGCCCTTTACGCCTTGGAGGTGCTGGCGTGCCCTGCAGCCAGTGTATTATCTGAACGGTATTTAGCACGGCTGGGGGCGTTATAACAGACAAGCGCAGCCGCCTGTCCAGAGACAATGTGGACAAGCTCACGTTCATTAAAATGAACCAGGCATGGATCCCACGGGACTTTTCCGTACCTTATGCAGAATAGCAATGGATACCGACCTTACCCACCCATTGTTCCATTTTTGCTCTTTCTCACTCTTTTGGGGTGTACCCTCATTTAAAATTTTTGAAAAGAAGCAGTGTTGGCTACCTCGTCCTCCTCCTCAGGGCCAGATTAATGTAGGGGCTATTGGAGCTGCAGCTCCAGGCCCCTACCTTTTATATAGGCCCCGGGTTGGCCATATTCACTGTTACCGCTCTTCTGTCACTTGTAAACACAGAAGTCTGGCTTCTATGCTCGCTTCCCCAGGCAGCACCCTCAGAACCTCCCCACACAGCGTGAAGGCCGGACAAGGAGGGACAGTTGGCGATGCATGGATGTGTTTATGGGCTTCAGAGACAGCATCCCATGTTGAATTAGGCATGCATGGCTGCACCCTTCCTCCTCTGGGTGCATGGCAAGGCACGGCCCTTAAGGCCCTTCAAAATCCTCAGCACCAAGCCCATGATGCTGTTAATCCGGCCCTGGTCCTCCTCCACCGCCGCTTCCACCTACACCGCCCATAGGTGTGCGCAGCCTATTGCATTAAGGTGTGCACCCCAAAGTTGAAATACACATGCATGTGTTTGCCAGCAGGGAGAGTAATGTATCGGGGCCATGTACCTGTAGGCAAGGAGAAATAGAGCAGAGCAGGTCCCAGGGAGATCTTTCCCATCTCCTCACTGGCAATGCTATGTGCCCTAGGTGATTAGGGTGTGCCCAGGCACACCCAGCACACCCTGTGCGCACGCCTATGTCACCACCACATCCACCACCACCTCAACCTCCCTCCTACTCCATATGGGCCTCGTCCTTCAGAGATGAAGAAGAACATTGTTTTATTTTTCTGTTTTTTTTTGTTGTTTTAAGTTATTTCCCTATCCACATTTGTTTGCAGAGCACTTGCCATGCTCTTAATTACGTTTTGCTGCCATTTGCAGCACTCTAGCCCTTTCCTTTGGTGTTTTAGAGCCATTTTAGTGCCTTAAAGTTCGGGTCCCCATTGACTTCAATGGGGTTCGGTGTCCGGGAAAAGTTCGGTAAAAGTCCGGGACACGGACCCGGACTTTTTTTTAAAGTTCGGCCGAACCCGTCGAACACGGACATCTAGGTGTCCGCTCAACCCTAGTTATAGATAACTGTATGTTTAGCCTCCACCATTCGAGCATGACTTATGTGCACAGCTGAAACTTGGTTGCACCCAGGGCTTAAAGTGGTTCTAAAAGGGAAGGCATTTTTTACCTTAAAGCAATACCTGCAAAAGTGTTTTGCACCCTTACCTCCCTATATAATTACCAGAGTCCTGTATTGATCTGGCGCTATGTCCATCTGCAGCAGCGCTGCTTTCACTGACTCCTTCCACTGTCAATCAAATTTTGTACGGGTGGATCGGGGGCCGAACCGCGTTTTGTTTGTCTATGGAGGCACACAGCATGGCTCAGGAGCAAGTCCATAGGTGTACATCATTAGGAAGTGGCTTCCTTTGATGGCGCACAAAGAACAGGAGAAGCCTAGACTGCTGGCGGGGACCAAAGGAGAGAAGGATTGGAGCCACCCTGTGCAGTACCATTGCACAGAACAGGTAAGAATTTTGTTAAAGGAAGTCTTTACAAGCAATTTAAAAGCCAGAATAGGAAGAAATGAATTATTAGATATTAAAGAATATATAAACCCAACATTTCATATTCCTGATATGTGCCTAATGTACCATGTACTTGTATGTAAAACGTATCTTGTTCTCTCTGTATTGCTTCCTTTGTGTAAAACCCCTGATGATCCTGCCAGTCCTCCTGATTTCCAGTTAAAAAGGAGCCTCACTAGGCATGACAGCACAGTGTGGTCAGTTCTCTAGCAGTGCTGGGAACTTAGCTTGCTCGTCTCCAATTATCAGACTTGTCCTGACACCCTCTGCCCTGCACAGCCATTTACTTAAAAGATCAGTGCACTGCTGTTTTTTTTTTCTTCCACAGCTCTCTAATGTCCCTAACCAGCTAAGAACAGAAGTTATGTGATCACTTTTACAAAAGCGGAAAAAAAGGTATTTATAACGTTTTTTTTTTTTTTTTTATATGCATACATGTATATTTTTCCTTTTATTTCTATTTTAAACTGAATGGGTTGTTTTACAAGGTGAGCGTTTACATATACTTTAACAGGAGGACTTTCCCCATTGGAGGTGAGCTAAAGACTGGAGTAGTTGAGGTAGGTTGCCAATGTTGTTGCCAGGCGTAATGAGAGCTGGGAGCTTTTTTCTTTTTTTTAAAACATTTTATTGAATAATAAAAAGAAAGTAACAAGTGACAAGTAAGCAAGTCAAAGTGGTACAGCAATACACATCAGAAAATAATGTACACCTCATACACAACCAGATTACAACGATAGCCGGACATAATACACAAAGAATTAACAGGATGAACTAAGCAAAAACATATCAAGGGTCCATAAAGAAAAGTGCATTACCATAATGTACATAAGTAGCACAAGTGTGTACCCGATCAACATTAAACATGAAACATAGGGGGTAAGCAAGATGCAACTTCTGTCATAGGAAGAAGCGATCTCAAGCGGGATAATAAAAGATGCGTGTCAATGAGGAGGGAGGGATGTGCCCTGTCCCGTCTCTTGAGAGAAGCCGTGGGGTGAGCGCAAAAATGTGGCCAGTTAGACAATCCCAGGAACGGACACCCCCAAGGGGAACTAGCTGTGTCCAGGTCCGTGGGACGGTCACCCAAAAGTTTCCGAGGACATCACCCCGTTTGACAACCGGACAGGGTGAAATATGGGGAAGAAGCAGAAGTAATGAAGGTAATGATAAGCATCACAGAGAGACAAGGGGTACAAACGTCCCGGGGTAGGGAGGCAGGAGAGGAGAGAGAAAGAGAAGAGAAAAAAAAGGGGGGGGGGGACAGCTCTACGACGGGCAAAGGATGGATGTATTTTCAATGACTTAGTTAAAGCAAAGGGCATAATCTGTACATTACATTAACTATGATCGGCGGTATTCATCCAAGAAGGAAAAGTCTATCCACAAGGCTCGAGAGCTGGGAGCTTTACAAAGCAGTTCAAAGATCCAACAATCTTTTTTAGGACCCATTTTTAGTGTGTCATCAGCATATGTAGTTGCTGTTTAGCTGCTTGGCCACTTCTTGCAGGGTTTTTTGCAGTCTTTTATGTTTTAATGTTTTATTTGTGTACAGTTGTTACTGACCAAGGCAGAGCTGCCCTTTATTTGCAGCATGTCACTGCATACTTGTGCAGTAATGTCTACCAAAGCTCTGGAAGTCAAAAATATTTGTGGATATTGTCTCTCAGAAAAAACGCTCTAATGTTTATTACAACACTTTATAAAAAGCAGACGGGCTGCAATTCCACTGGCTCATTGAGTACTGAGCAATCATTAGGCACACAGACATTGTACACAGAGAAATTCCACTAAGATAATCCAAGGGTCTAGGTACCATGTGATCACTGTGATTGCTCATCACAATGATCACATGCTATTTTTTTATATTGTTGATCCATCCTGTTTCACTTAAAACAGAGCACTGTTCTAGCAAAATGTGCTATGTTTTAGCACAAAAAGTAAGTAAGTAAGTCAAAAATAAAAAGAGCAATTACCAGATGCTACCTAATAATCTCAGTCTGTCTCAAAAATATTATATATAAATATATATTTGGGTACAGTGTTGCATGACTGAATAATTACCAGTCAAACTATCACAGCACTGACAACTTTAAAAATGGAAATGGTCTGTTACTAAATGGGCATTACAAGCTGGTACACAAATGGTTTGAAGAGTTTTGTCCCTGGCCACTAAGTTGGGGGCTTTGGCTTTATTTATTTAAAAGTCAACTTTTCTATAACTTTTAGATCTGTTCTAATTCAGTTTAGGCATATTACTGTTTATTAAAAAAAATGTGTTGCAGTTAAACTACCTATTTGCAACTACTCAATTGCGACTACCTAGTATGTATTTTCAATTTGAAACACAGCAGATTGTGGTGCTGCAAGCCAACCTAAATGGTAATTGAAAAAAAAAAATATGCAATGGCAAAATGAGGTGAGCCTGACAGTGGGCTCTATTCACGAAGCGGTATCTAGCACTTGAAGAAATGCGGTAAAATACCACTCAGTGTTTTTCAAAAAAAGAAATTGGCATTCACAAAAAAAATGCTACTAAAATACCACATGCGGTATTTGGCCGTGTTTTGCAATATTTCCCACAATGTATGGTAATTTACCGCAGGTGAGCAGTAAGTTATCGAAGGTGTTGTCATATCCAGCAGGTGGTGCTTTTTTTCTTGTGCACACTTTTCAGGGCCATGGCAGAAGTGAGAGATGGTGAAGGAGAGCTCAGCAGAAGAGAAACCAAATATTCTGGCTTGGTGAAGCACATGGTTAGCCTTTCAACAGCCTCATTAGCCTTATCAGATGCACTTTCATGTTTGTCTTGTGGCATATGTTTTTAGCTGTTTTTTTATGCCTCATGTGGCACATGTTTGCTCTGTATTAGATGGCTCATTTCTGAAGGCTTAGAGCCCTTTTTAGCTGTACACTTCTGCTGTGTCCCTCACTTCTTGCTGCACATGTTTCTTGCTTATTTGCCCAAAAATGCCCAGTGTGAATGATCAGCCTTTCTTCTCCATTTGTTTGGACTTGTGAAGCATGCTCCAACATGTTTGCTGTGCATTTGTTTGATATGGTTTAGAATAGGAAAAGGAGAGAACCACAAGCAGAGGTACCTATATACTGTATATGCTTATGTCTTGTTTTGTTTTATGTTCTCTTTACTGTATTCAAGTCATCCATTGCCTTGAATGGTACTTCATCTTTTCTACTGTACATCTTAGATGTTTAACTTGTTTGGCTTCATTGCTTATCTCTTTTCTTCTAGGCAAAAAGCTGGTGACGGATTACAAGCTTCTGTTGAGATATTGGATTTTGAAAAAACACTGTTGCCTTACATCCATGAAGAGACAGTTACAGGGCAGGCCAAAGGTTTCTATACCTTGATCAACAAGAGAGGTAAGTACCTCGTGTTTGTAAATATTCTAGATGCATGTTCAATGTTGATGCTGATTTTCAAGAAGGGGAGGACATGGGCCAACTTTACTTAATGGGTATCTGTTCTCTTGCAGATGACCCCACAGAGAAAGGAAACAACCCACTATTTTCTGTGGAAGCAGATGTTCAAGATCTAAGCTTCTCTGCATCTGACAAGAATGATGACATCAGCCAGTCTCAAGAACAGCAGTCTAATGTCAGTGTTGAGGTGGTCAACCTTTTGCAACCATATTCAAGTTCCCAAAGCAAAGAAACCAATTGAAGCACCAGTAAAAAATGGGCAGGCACACACATGACATTGAATCTCACAGTTACACTGACAGCAGTCTGCAGCAGCACAGATGATGATGATCACCGACACGACACGTCCTCTCCTGAGTCACAGTGACAGTCTCTCTCCACACTAGGTGGTCCTTTCGGTCCACTTTCGTCCAAACAACACTGACAGTCCAACTCCCAGATTGCCTTGCTCCCATCCTGCAGTCCCTCACACAAGGCTTCGCTCTGTTTGGCTCCCTTGCACCATGAAATCACATGACACACTCAGGCACCACCTCCTCCATACTGGCCCCCCCACTGGTGCCACCTAAACACACTGTAGTAGGCACTCAGGTGGTCTTGGCATGTGCAGTTCTGAGCCTAGTGTCACAGCCATATTGTTTACTGGCAACCTTTTCCTGTCACTGACATATACTGGCAGGAGTAAAGTGCCCCTTTTTTTGCATGATTGTAATGTGACGGCCTTAGACCATTTGTAAAGTAGCTTTAGTTGGAAATTATTACACCAGGTTGAGAATGTGGTTTAGCCATTTCTTTAGCAGCCAAGGCTGTGCTGTGTATATTTTGTGTGCAAGGTGTGAGGAGTGAACACAGGAGTGTAACATATGAACATATACTTCCATGTATGATGTATGTGGCATGCATTGAGACATATTTGATGATAAAAAGTGTCTTACCAAGAATCCAGGCTCTGGTTATTTTGTTAGTGTCAAAATGGTGGTAGAGCTGTGATAGCCTTAATATGTGGGCATTGTGGACAGATCCTGGGAAACCTGGGAACCATATTTCTGATGAACAGATTTGCATCACAGACAACCTGTATATTTAGAGAGTGATATCCCTTCCAGTTACGATATATGTGTTTTTTATCAGAGGGGGGAAAAATACACATGGGTACAGTCTATGACAGCAATGACATTGGGAATCCCACCTACTTCATTGAAATCATTCTTAACCTTATCTCACTCCTGACGTGTGTTAGGCAGGTAGATATATTTGGATGCAATTTGCCTGAAATCCTGCAGGGCCTTAGCAAGAAAATTGGAGAAAAATGGCTTGAATACCCCCAACACCTCTCCAGCTACCATCTGATAGGAGGCCTTGCCCAGAAAGTACAGAGCAGCCAGCAACAAGGTCATGGGTGGTATGGCATGAGTATGCAGTGTGGTGGATTGCAGAAAAGGTTTTAATTCCCTAAAGAGAAGCATAATTAGGTCCTTAGACACAATTTAGAGAGCACTTCTGCTTCAGGGAAAGCATCCAGCAAGGTGAGCTGCCTAAAATAACATGGACTCATGACAACCACCCTTCTTTTTCTCTTTGCCCTCATTAGAATGGCCTGAAACTCAAACAAATTGTCCTCAAATAGCTTCATTAGGGATGTAGTGGAGAGAAATGCAATACCCAGCTTGCAAATGAGGGTAGACTAGCCAAATGCTCATTAGATTGTGATTTGGGGCCCTTTTAAACATTTTAATGCCCCACCAATTCAGGTGTGATGACCAAAGTTATCACTTCCATCATTACCGCATGCCTGGACTACTACTTAATTACCGTCTGCATTTATTCAGCTATTTCCATTTGTGAATTCCGTTTATTGCCTTTTTATGCGGTATTTGCTGAGCATTATAAGCGTTTTGCGGTAAATATCGCAAAATGGTATAGTGAATTGACAGTTGCAGGATCATATGCGATATTTATAGAAAATGTGTCCGGACACCACATGCGAGATGCTTTTGTGAATGGAACCCACTGTCTCTGCAAATCATACTGTTACATAACACATAAAACATACAGCATAATGCATCTCCCAAGCATGTAATTTAAAGCAATAATTTTTTTTCCATGTCATCCCCAAATCATAAAAGGACCCTGTTCATACATTTTTTGTTTAGGCAAAGGCCCCCAAGGATATGCCCATCTCCCCATGACCTCTTTGACAATAGATGCCCACTAGCTCAATGTATGTCTATGGGAATTACTATGTGTTTGGATAAACAAGGGTTTATTCTTTTTATAAAATTGTAGTTCTACATTAAGGATAAAATGAGCAAAGTGGCTCCCTACCCTCATTTTTTAAGGACATGTTCTTTCCTATTTTTCAACATGCAAAGTGGTGGCAAGTGCCTGCCATAAGATGCACTAGTGACATTACTTATTTGCTTCCCATCCGGTGTAGCTCTTTATGTCTTTGTGCGCAAGAGCTGAAGATTTATTTACATCATTATGCACTCCACCTTGATGAAAAAGTGTGTGTGGGGTGGGGGGGGGGGGGGGATTGCGGTGTAAGGACAATCTTTAGAAGATTGGGTAAAGGCTCACCCCTAACATAACACCTTTTGGCATTCTTTCTCTGAATGAGGTAAGAAAGGAAGTACCCCAAAATTAAAGTCACCTCAACACTGCTGCTCAGCATTTGATATGATCATTATTTTGATGGTTTCTTGTAGTGTCTTATAACAACTTAGTGGTCTTTTGTAGCCAGGAACCTCTAGTGGTATGTTACAATACATGGATATTATCTTTGCTCATCAGTTTGGTCCTTTGTTCCCAACTTCAAATTTTATCAGTGACACAAACCCACATACAGTGACCTGTAAGTGTCATGATTAAAAATATACTGTCCTAGTGATCCTTGAACTAGCAGATGAGCCAATTCAACACCATTCATACATTCTAGAATTTTCAAAGGTGCTTTGGTATGGCACTGGTGTCTCACAAGGTTATCTACTGAGTAGGTGTTTTGTATCCATTGCACACCATACAGGCTTGCCCACAGATCATGCATTATTCTGTGGTGAATTGGATGGCACTGCCACACAATAATAGAAAAATATTCATTTTTATTAGCATACCTCCTTATAATAAATGTGTCCTTTATTCATATAAAGCAACAGGCATCACAAACTATTATTTTAAGATCTTGCAGGATTGCTTTCTTTAGGCAGAATTTCTCTTCTTTGAGAAAGGGATCCTGCAAGGTTTTAAAATGTCAATTTCTGATGCCTATTGCTTTTTGTGAGTTAAGGACATTATTATCTCTATACTATGTGTTGTGATGGCACTCTCAGGCTCACTCTGCATAAACATATTTCAGCTCCTGGGACAACAATCTAAGTGTCAGCAGACTGAGAATATGTGTCTCTGGGATCAATCAACTGCAGAGTTAGCCCTTTATATAAACAATAACTGCCACCACGTTTTAAGAAACCGCACCATTTACTGTAACATTTGTGATGATTAGGAAATGTCTGTGGCACTCACTGCCACACAGACAGGAAGGTAGTTGAGTTTAAAATATTTTAGCAAACTTCGATGTGGCCATCATTTTTTACTTTCTTTTTAGAAAAATTTACAGAATTAGTCTAACAATTTTTAAATATAAGTTTTGTAGAAAAAATAGTCCAAAAAAATATTTACAGAGGAAGAAAAATGGGATTTATTGGGAAAAAAGTACTCAACACTAAGTTTGCCTAGTTTTGACAGTCGAATTTGCTGTCCAATCTGATCTACTTAAGTCATTGGCTCTCATGAATGACCCTTAGCAATCTGGTATGATATGGAAAATGGAGAGCATCAACAATGGCTGCAGCTTCTTGTGAACCTTCTAGACGGTTTCACTGAGCCAGACAGATCCAATCAAAAAGAGGGATGAAGTGTTTGATTATACTTCAGCAAACACTCTCTTTATTTTACTCTTCTAATTATATTAATATTTCCAGATGACCATGCTTTAGAATCTGACAAACAATGTATTATTAAATAGAATCAAATCACAATGTGATAGATATCAAGCATGATATTGATCAATGACCAGTCTCCTTAGGAGATGTAAAAAGCCCAATCCACTTGCTGTACATTATGGCATAGGCAGCTTTGCTAGATGCAGTTTTATAATGGCTATTAGCAGGCTTGCTTAAGTGATATCCCTCTAATGGTTTAATGGTCTGGACCTGCGTTCTGTCAGAGATGCTGTCACTGGCATGTTGTAATGTGTTATTGTGGCCAGCTTTGTCACTGAATTTTACTTTTCAATCTGATGATTTTTGTTGGTGACTTGTAAATTTTGGAAAAACAAGGGTGGCACTGAGTTCAGTACAACTCAATCCTTTAATTAGTAAAGAGATCCTGTGATACCCCAAAATATTGGCTAGTGGTGTCTGTTGCTTTATGCAAAAAAATGACAAGATTATCACTATACTAAAGTGAGACATTTAGAGAAGGACAGAGGTTTATATTTTCAATATGAGTGTAGTTTGCAAATCGAATACTTGTCCTTGTTTGCTGATCATCCTTAAAAAAGCACATTGTGCAGAAACAAATAACCAAGGTTAAGTGTCACAGTACAAACTAATGTCTAGAAAAAATGTGTTTACTTTCAAGAAGTAAATTTAAAGAACTCTAATTTTCTTAGTCATTACCCAAGCAATTACATCTTCCTTAAAAATCGGCAATGAAATCAGGCTGAAATGGTGCATGGCCATTTAACTGGTGAACCTTCTGTCAGATTTCATACCGCCTTCCTGTATTATGTGCTAAAACATCTGGCTTAAATATTCCTCGTACCACACAGTCATTTTAAAGTGATACTTTTATTCATATTCTGAACTTCACATAGAACAATGTCAGAAAAAGAGAAATAAGCATTTCTGGCATACAATTGTCACTGTCTTTAATCATATTTGTGACAAAATCATATTTTTGGCTAATCCAATTTTCTATTTTTTAATAAATTGCCCTTGCTCAGTACATGTTTAGTCTGTATAGAATAGGCAAAAGCTACAGTGAGGATGAACATTGAACAGTAGCCCATAAATAAAATGATGGCATAGAGTTGTGATTCTTCTAACAACACTGATGTGATTATATCTGCCAGTTATATGTAGCAATTGATGGCCTAACTACAATCAGTATCACAGTCTTAGCTAGGGTTATGATATCTTCATGTCAGCTGTCTCTATTACTTCTGCAGGTTGACAGCTAAAAAATCATTGAAACCTATTTTATGTTATCTCAGTCATTGGTCACATAATTTGACTCAAGCCTGATCAGTTATAAGCAATCATCATTTTAAATGGCAGAGTAACATTTTCCTTTGGAATAGAGGTTCGCTGAAATGATAGCAAGGTCAGACCAATGCAAGTCCTGTCCCTCTGCTGCTAACAGATAGGTATAAAAAATAAGCTAAAGTTACCGTCTGCTAGCAGAATAAATTAACTACTTAACATAAACTTGAAAAGCAAATACTTTAACCACTTGCCGACCGGTCACGTTGACCGTACTGCGGCAAAGTGGCTCGATTCCGTCCAGCGCCGTAGACCTACGTCACTGGACTCCTCCCCCTGTAGGCGGTGCTCGCGTGCCGCCGGAGGCGCGCTCCCGCTGTTTTCAGTCACAGCGGGAGTCGGGCCAGGGGAGGAGCGGTGGCGATCGCCGCTGCTCTGCCCCGATCGTCGGGGAATCGAGTTTGGAGATCCGCCCGCTTGTGTAAACAGAGCTGGCGGATCTCCGAAGTGACAAGGAGTGACAGATTGCAGTGTTCAGCATAGCTGAACATGCGATCTGTCCTTGTGTCACACAGTCCCCTCCCCCCACACACGTCAGTAAGCACTAGGCATACATTAACCCCTCCCTCTCCAATAAAATTAACCCCTTCCCTGCCAGTGTCATTTTTACAGTAACAGTGCATATTTATAGCACTGATTACTATAGAAATGTCACTAGTACCCCCAAAAGTGTCAAAAATGTCAGTCAAGGGTCCGATCTGTCTGCCGCAATATCGCAGTCCCACAAAAAAAATCGCAGATCGCCGCCGTTAAAAAAAAAGACACCAAAAATGACAGAAATCTTTCCCGTAGTTAGTAAACGCAATAACTTTTGCACAAACCAATCAAAATACGCTTATTGTGATTAGCAGAAAACAAATTGGCCAAAAATGTTAAAAAATTTAGATTTTTACATTTTTTTGGGGGGCAATTTCATATAAAAAAATTTAAAAAATATTATTTTTTCAAAATAAACGCTCTTTTTTGTTTATAGCGCAAAAAGTAAAAATCGCACAGGTGATCAAATACCACCAAAAGAAAGCTATTTTTGGGGGAAAAAAGGACGTAAATTTCGTTTGGGTACAGCGTCGCACGACCGCGCAATTGTCAGTTAAAGTCGCACAGCGCCGAATCGCAAAAAGTGACCTGGACGTAAGACAGCAAAATCCTCCGGTGGTAAAGTGGTTAATGTTTTTCTGAAGGCAGAAAGTATTTTTTTGTATCTTAATGCATTCTATGCAGCCCCCCCTCAGCCCCCCTAATACTTACTTGAGCACCATCTTGATCTAGCGATATTGCATGAGAGACTCGACTGACGGTGACTCTCCCTCCTGATTGGCTGAGACACACAGAGGATGCCATTGGCTCCCGCTACTGTCAATCAAAGTCAGTGAGCCAATGGGGAGAGAGAGAGGGCAGAGCTGAGCTGAGCTGAGCCGAGCCACACCTCCACGTCTGAATACACACACAGAGCAATGGCTCAGCTTTGGTGCCCCCATAGCAAGCTGCTTGCTGTGGGGGCACTCGGCAGGAGGGAGGTACCAGGAGCGTCGGCGAGGGACCTGAGAAGAGGAGGATCCAGGCTAAGTGTAACAAAAACAAGACTTTAGTATCACTTTAACTACTGGAACAAAAATGACCTTGCTGGTAAGTAAAAAGGAATTGTAGCTAACTGATCCCCACAATCTCAAGACTGGTAGATCCCACTATATTACATGTGCTTAAAGGGGATCATGCTGCTAAAACATATTTTGGCAACAACAAAAAGGTGCCCATCCACACACTGTCTCAGCATATGGTAAAATTCCCTTGGTAAGAAATGGCTTCAGATTGTTCTCCTACACATGGGAGAACCCACTCTAATGTATTTCACTCAGTAGGACTTTAATTATAGATGCCATTTTTCTGTAGTCCTGGATGTGTCTGACGGGCTGGTATTCAAGCCCACCAGCACATGCAAACATTGTGGCCATATGCCTAAAATCTTACGGTAAAACATCATGTTATTGTACTGTAAGATTTTTAGGGATGTAGCACTTATAATTCAAATTTAGGTCTCTATTTTGGCCAGTTGGCTGGGATAGCAGATTGGAGCATTTGAGTAGTATCACTTTTGTTTTTCTGCTTGACTAACTATGTACCTACATAGTTAAATCATGAATGGTGTTTTTTTTTTTTTACAAATATTTTTTTCTTTTATTATTAAACATATAAACAAAACAAGTAATTGCAACTACAATACATTACTCTGCACAAGAATTATCCATACATACAAACACACACAAAAAAAAAATTAATTTGGGGTAAGAGGGGACGGGAATATCAACAGAACAAGATTCGAGGGAAAGGAGAGAGAAAAAAAAAAAAAGAATTCCTGTTTCTATCATTGTAAAGCAGGTGACATTGGCACCCCTACAGCATCAATCCAGGCAATGGTGTTAACCTATTCTGCTGTTCTTAGACTGCTCTTATACCTATTTATAAGACAGTGGGCATGCAGTTTGACACTTGGGGAATGTGCTGTAAATACATAGTTATTACATCATAAAGGGTTTCTTAAAGTGATTGCAAACTGTAACATATACCCAGTAAAGTAACTAGCCTCAGGTAATACACAGATATTAAACAAATCCTCCTACATAAGTTGTACCTGTTTATCTGCTGTCCTCTCTCCTCTACAGCTGTTCAAAGTCCAGAATGTATATCGTGTCTGAGCTTTCTCAAATCAAGGGGCAAGTAGCTGAAGGTACACTCTGCAGAGCTTAGTGAGAGCTGATTGCAGGGGAAGGACACAATCTCCTTCACACAGCACACAAGAAGAGAGCTGAGGCTGTCAATCACAGGCTGTGTGTATGAGCTCCCTCCCCTGTCACCTCTTTACCTCTTAGTGTCAGAAATTACTCTGTTCATATGCTCTGTTCATATTTCATGTCTGAGGTTTACACTCACTTTAAAACATACATTTGTATTGCTGAGTTGTTGACTTTTGGCTTTGATGCCCATATACACAAAACATAATGTTTCATCGGGTATATTTAGTTTCACGCAACGGTGGTAAGGATACCTCCATGGCAGCAGCACATTTAGTGCATGTGCCTAGGGGCTTTGAGCTTGTGTGGATGGTATCAATTTGAGCTGTTGCTGAGATCATTCATAATCCATTGACTGTTGCATTTTACTTGCAGTTAACTTCTTTTTGACCTCCCTTCTGCAGGTTTTGCTTTCCCATAGACTTGAATACAAAACCTGCTTGAAATGAACAAAAGTCCATTAACACAAACCCTTAGTAATGTTGAAAGATGAAAAAGTAAGCAAATAAGGTACCAGATATTTTTAAAGCCCAGGAAAGTTTATGTGGATTGATATTGAGTTTGTTTGCATTCTTTTTCAAACATTAAGCACAAATTGGTGTATGTACATTTTAATTCAGGTTATCATGGACGTTAATACAATTATTGAAACGCCTTCATTAAACAGACAGCAGCCATAGCCATTTTTCTGTTCTCTTGTGTAGAACAACCACAGCAACATTGGGCTTAGATAATGATTTCATCTTAACAAGAATTTTGTTGTGACACATTTTAAAATACAGCTTTTAATTAATCCCTGGGCTCATGAGACAAAGATCAGTTTCAGTTGTGTCACTTACAAAAACAAATAGGCTGATAACCTCTGGCAGCTCTGATGCACAGGGATTCCAGGGCCCCATAACAGTTTACTGATCAAGCTTGTGAACTGTTTGCTAAAGCTACCAAGTGCCTGCTCTGAAATAGCAGTCTCTTTATTTTTGAGACCTAAAGAGAAAAATATTAATCAAGTTAACAGCCTGTAAATGTCACAGTGCAAGGACTATGGGACAGGAAGTAAGGGAAAATCTCCCCAATGAGGCACAGATGGCACACAAAAAACTGGCAGGGGTTATAACCCTCCCTTACTTTACCCAAAATAAAAAAAATAAAAAAACGTGCCTGTCCTATTTTAAAAGCTATATCCGTTTGAAACCTATATATATCAGTTTTGGATAGCAAGCTGCGAGTTGGATCAACTGCTAGCTTCTTATACCTCTGTCTCTTTGGAGTTGATTTACTAAAGGCAAATCAACTGTGGCCTTTGCAAGTGCAGTTGCTCAAAAGCTTAGTAAATGAGAGGAAGCTCTTCTGACTTCCATCATTCAATCATATGTAAGCAAAAATACTATTATTTTGTTTTCTTGCATGTGATTGGGTATTCTTTGCAAACTGAACCTTTAAATCCAATATTAAGCTCTGGAGCAACTGCACAGTCTTTGAGTGAAAAAAATAACATTATTCATTCTTCCCTATCTTTATGAGGAAAAGTAGAGAAGAATGAATCATAACTGTGAATACAATCACTTATATATATTATTTACCACTTGCTGACTGCACTTTAGCCAAAATACGACTACAGCTCAGTTGGCTAGGTCTGGGAGGGCATCCATTGACATCCTCCTAGAACCCCACCCCCTGCATGTCTTCTGTGGTGCTCATAAGGTGCACTCTGTGACTGCTGTGTCCTTCGGACAGAGCTGATCACAGATCACAGTAAAGGTCCAGTCACAGCGGCGCTTTACCATGTGAGTAGCTGTGTTATAATTTGCTCTAAATAAATAAACATGTAAAGTCCACAAGTGTGTTTATGATGATCCTGGTGAGATTCACTATCATCCACCACCTTGAAGAGTGATCCTGCATGTCAACACCACCACCAAATAGCTATAAAACTCCCTTACCAGATTACATGGACCTCTCATTACAAAAAGTCACAAGCACTTGTGGCTCCGTACTCAGCCAAGGTGTTTTACACTTCAAAGTGTCCTCCAACTTGACTCACCATTCTCCTCAGCACAGTGTCACAAAAATTCCCAAAATATAAAGGGCTCCACATAGTGTAAAATTGTAGAGTTTTATTGTATAAATAAAAGTAAAGTTACACTCACAGTGTAGATGCAGATAAAGTGCCTAAAATTGCATGTGTAGGCTGGCACACACACAAAAACCCATCCTTCTGGGACTTGAGGGTAACGGTGATGTCAGAGCGTTGCTCCAGCCTACGCAGTTCGGCATAAGTTGATGGCATCCAGGGGCAAGGGCGGCGTGCTGAGTCACCGCTTAATATACTTTACAAACAGATCATGCCTCAATCTGAGCCTTGGATAGCAACAGTGAAACCATATACCCAACTAAATTACAACCAAGCCTCACTTTCAGTTATTAAAAGGGGGTCAGAATATTATAACCTTGCAATGAGCACTAAATTCACCAATTAGGAATTATCTTTACAACAAAGCTTTGGCTCCAAAGGGCACTCTCTGCTTTTTGAGCCGAAGGTTCATTGTAAAGATAATTACTAATTGGTAGGCAGCTACTTTATACTGTGGGCCATTGTTATTATGATTCTTCTGAGATTATTTTTGGATTTATGTTCTACCAGTAAAGTATAAACAGGTTATGATGGACATTAAAATGTCATGCATAATAGTAGTGATACCTTGATGCTGTCACTATAAGCATATTGTTACAGGTGGTGTAATGCAGGGATGCAGCAGGATGTTATGGGTAATGATCAGCAGGTCTGTGATATGAGCTTTAATGACTAGTACTGTGATGGTTACAGCAGCTATAGACATGCCTGTGAAGGGAGAAATGAATGATGAGCAA
Organism: Pelophylax lessonae; assembly: GCF_965119305.1. Lineage (NCBI taxonomy): Eukaryota > Metazoa > Chordata > Amphibia > Anura > Ranidae > Pelophylax > Pelophylax lessonae. Next base: position 269,909,166 of record NC_138770.1, read on the forward strand.
TGTTTTCCTGACTGATGCTGTGATGACAAGTGATGTACACTGTATAAGAAACTATGTTTTTCACACCAATGTTATCTTTTGAAACACTTAGATTAAAAATGTTGTGATGATAAGGAAATGGTAATCAGCATTGTTATTTTTGGAGGTGCTGTGATAAGCAGCCTTGTAATGAGGAATCCTTAGATGAATGGCAATGCAAAAAGCAGAGCTGCTGTGTGATGAAGTGAAGCACCAGCAAAATGTTATTATCCAATAGGTGGAATTGTAGGCCACACTCCCGCAATACTATCTTAAACTACTAAATAATAGCACTGACTCACAGTTTGGCAAGAAAAGGCAGCGGCACACTTTATTGGTTTAATATAATTTAAATCATAAATATTTAACTGTTTGTAAACAACCACTCAAATACCGTAATAACTTTTAGTTGCTCAGTTAAAGAACTCGAGCAACCATAAACCATAAATTACCATTATGAAAATACAATGTCCCCCCTAGGATGCCAGGGTGACCCAACCACACAAAGGTGCTCGCGACAAAGGGAGGGAGGGTGGGGAACTTTCCTCTTCTTGCTCTTCGGTGCATAAAGGAAGCACCCCAGACCGGACCAAACTTATATAGCCTTTGCTACACCTGCAGGAACCTTCCTCATGCCCCTATTGGCTGACACCTGCTGCAGAGCACAGGTATAATTTTAACCCCATAAAAGCCTAATCCTGCATAGCTTAACCCCTTTATCTATCTAACCTAATGCTGCTAGCGGTGGCCACAATCCCACACAAGTGGCCACATAATGTGCCCCCTTTTATATGGAATTGTAGGCCACACTCCCGCAATACTATCTTAAACTACTAAATAATAGCACTGACTCACAGTTTGGCAAGAAAAGGCCGCGGCACACTTTATTGGTTTAATATAATTTAAATCATAAATATTTAACTGTTTGTAAACAACCACTCAAATACCGTAATAACTTTTAGTTGCTCAGTTAAAGAACTCGAGCAACCATAAACCATAAATTACCATTATGAAAATACAATGTCCCCACCAGCCGGGCTTGAGCATCAAGGACGGCCCTGCCCCACCACCGCGGCCCTTTCAATGCTATACTGCAGTCCAAGGTTAAATATGTCAATTCCCACATTCGAAAGGTGGATGCCATCCTGACGATAAAGCCCTTGAAAACCGCCCTCCAGATCTACATGCCTATAGGACAGGCCGCCAATGGACGGCATAAACTTCTCCATGGCCCTATTCACCCTCTTCCTCATTTTGTCCATAACCTTCTTCTGTGATGAGGAAAGCCAAGGAAGCTGAGGAACTATCTCTGAAAAGACTATCACCGTCCCAGGGGAAGAGAGAGAAAATAAATGCAAATCACTTTTTATCCTGAATAATAAGTCCAAAGTCCTAACATTATCCAGATCATTACCCCCGGCATGAATTACCACTATGGATGGATGAGGCCAAACTTGAAACAACCTAGACAAATGAAAATATAATTGATACCATTGCAGGCCTCTAATTCCTTTCCAAAATAACTGAAAATCCGTAGGCAGTGCAAAATTCGTACTGTATGAACGCTGTGCTGCTCTCTTCCACGCCCAATAAATGAATGAGTGACCTAATATCCATACTGTTCGCTGGCAACCTAGGGAATTCAAAGAAACAAATTAGGTCTCACATATAATTTGAAACATTTAGATTTCCACCTTCCCATATTTTGTATGACCGTGTCTGAAAATCCCTTCCTAGCTGCCTCAGATGCTGCCCCTATCCGGAAGGAATGGGATAAAAACTTAAAATTCTGCAAACCTAGCCTTTCTAAACAATTATGTAGCACGAAATCAAACTGGTATTTTGTGAGAGGAGCAGAGTCTTGGTGAATCAAAAAACGTCCACCACTATTAGGTCTCACTTCCAAAAATTGTTTAACCGTTAATAAAGGGCACACTTCCCCCATATTTTGGGCCTTGAGGGCAATTCCCACACCCCTTCCCATAACGTCCGCCTTTGAGCGACTTAACCAAATATGAACCCCTTCCCGGCCTACTACCACATGATCGTACAGAAGGCCTCCATCCGCCTTCCTCGATAAGGGTAGCAGCTCAGTGATGCGGAGGGCCCCAAAGAAAGCCAATACAAAGGCCGTTCTAAAAAGCAGTGCCTCGTAAGCAGAGTAGCACACCATCGAGGTCGCACCGCAAATATCCACCAATAACTCAAGCGATATAGGTCTCCTGTTATCGCCCACCACCACTGCCCTCCTGTATCCCTTCAACACCTGCTGTACTGAAAAATATGTCGTGCATGCCGGAAAGCCTTTCAAGCGGCAGAAAAAAGAAATGCCCGCAAGTGTCTTTCTCACATAACTGTAAGACAATTCCCGCTGCATTAACGACGCTACAAACTCCAAAACAAAACTTTCCTCCGGACAACCGTCCATCCGACCCTTTGCTTCCATGAAAGACAACCAGCTCCTCCAGGCAGTGGAATAGCTCGCCCAGGTTCTCGAGGCCACGGATCCCACTATCGATCTCTCGATTATATCCCAACTACTGTCCAGACCTGGCTTGGAATTTCGGTACCCTCCTCGTCCACCTCCGGCAGCAGTTGGCGAAAGCGGTCCATCTGAAACCGAGATAAGGCATCGGCCAGATTATTCATGACACCCTGGGTGTGTTTAGCCTTAAGCCAAATATTGAGCTGTAAACATAACAAAACCACCCTTCTCAGCACTCTAATCACAAATATTGATTTGGAGGATAGGCAGTTCACTGCGAACAACACCCCTTTATTATCAGTCTCCACCAAAATCCGCCTATTCGCGAAGCGCTCTCCCCACAGTTCCAAAGCCACAAGAATTGGAAAAAGCTCTAGCAGGACCACATTTTTCGTCAGCTTTCCACTCTTCCATGACTCAGGCCATTCCGCACAGCACCAATGTGTCTGCCAGATGGCCCCAAAGCCTTTAGAACCCGCCGCATCGGTGAACAGACGAAAATCCGGGGCAAAAATAAAATCCGCTTGGAAAAAGGAACGACCATTAAAAACGTCGAAAAATTCTGACCAAACCAACAAATCATCCTTCAGCTCACTGGTCAACCTAATATGCGAAAAAGGGGACTTTAAACCCGAAGTAGACAGATAAAGACGCCTTGAAAAAACCCTGCCCATAGGCATAATTCTGCACGCGAACGCCAGCAAACCAAGGAACGATTGCATTTCTTTTAGGAGGACCTTTTTCTTGGACATAAAAAGCCTCACCAGAGATCTCAATTTCGCCACCTTATCTGCCGGCAAGCAGAACTCCATCCTGTTCGTATCAATGTGAATTCCTAAAAAAATTATCTCCGTAGCGGGCAGGCAAGTCTTTTCTTCCGCCAAAGGAACCCCAAAATCCTCAGCCACCTCTCTAAACACCTGGAGCAGGTTAAAGCAATCCTCAGAGCCTGATGGACCCATGAACAAAAAATCGTCCAGGTAATGCAGAACACCCGCACTACCTGACTTAACAGATACCACCCAATGCAAAAAGGACGAAAAGGCCTCAAAGTAAGAGCAGGACAATGAACATCCCATAGGGAGGCTTTTATCGAAGAAAAACAAACCATCCAGCTAGAAACCTAAAGAATTAAATGCCAAAGGGGATACCGGTAACAGCCGAAAGGCGGACTTTATATCCGCCTTCGCTAGCAACGCACCCTGACCAAAACTCTTTATCTTAGCGATAGCTTCCTCGAACGTAGCATAGGACACCGAACACAGCTCCCCATCTATATCGTCATTCAATGAACTACCCTTAGGATAGGAGAGGTGATGTATAACACGGAATTCATCCGTCTCTTTTTTAGGAACCACCCCTAGTGGAGAGATACGAAACTTATCAAAAGGCGGATGCTCAAAAGGACCAGCCACCCGTCCCAGCTCAATCTCCTTAATAATCTTGTCCTGAACCACCTGTGGAAAATTTTCAACTGATTTTAAATTATTAACCTCCAGGCACCCTTCCCCGGTAAATGAAGGCAGAGGAAAACCATCCTCAAAGCCTTCAGTGAGAAAACGAGCCTTCTCCCTGTTTTGGTATCTGTCCAACCACGGACACATTCTTTCCAGCCTCACAGGCGTGCAGGCTTTTTGGAAAAATATTGTTCTGTGATTGGCTAGCCCCTACATTGACATTTTTCCTAAAGCACTTAGTCGCTGGATGCGTGCCCGCGCAAAACGAACACTCGTGTTTATAACGGCAAGCCGCATTCCAGCGACACTGGCTTTCATTGAATGCGAAACAGCAACCCTTGCGATAAGCCACATTCTGAGTAGTCAATGTCGCTGGCCTAGTAGAATTCTGCCTCTGGGGGGCAATCAGGTTCAGCCAAAGGCCAACATCTTTCATACCCCACTGTAACGAGGAATGGACTGACTTTTGTTGACGAAACGACTTGTCATAATAGTACCAACCCAACCCCCCGAAGCTCTTATAAGCCTCCAAGATATGGTCTAGATGCTGAAACAAGCCCCCGCACTTCTCGGGGTGCTTCTCAGCCATTACACCAGCGAATATATGCAAAACGCTTGGAGCCAATTATGGAATGATCTGGGGGCCCCCTGCGCCGTTCCTCATCCTGCTCTTTCTCCCTCTTATCCGACTTAGCCGACAGCTCTTTGTGAGCGGGCAAAAGTGACAATATGTCAATGAACTCTCCCTTCCAGATCTTTTCCTTGACCCCCAAACTCAGATGGTAGCCCAAAGGTGACACTTCGCAGGGCATCGCGCCCTTAATGCACGCCTCCGGGACACCGCTAACCACTGACGGTGCATGTAAAGGCAATACATTAGCATCCTTTAATATATCAGCACTCCCCTGTAACAAATTGTCAGCAGAAGGAAAGGGGACAGTAGATACAGCAGGAGAAAAATTAGGCTCACAGCTCAATTGCTGCTGAACAAACATAGAAGAAGAAATAGGCTGCTTGACAGACACATTAGGAGCTACAACAGGAGCAATTTGTGCAAAAGAATTTACCAAGGACGACAAAGAGTTAATTAGAACAGACAAATCGTGCGCATTACTTAACTCACCCACTGGGGGCAGCACTGCCTGCTGTTCCTCATCACCCAGCATATCACTGGCTGCTCCTGGAAGTCTTTGCTGCAATGCGGCCATGCCCCCAGCAGGTGTCGCCTGTACCTTCACTGGGATAGCCTTAGGTGGAGAAGGCAGCCGCCCTCTCTCCTGCTCTGAGCCCTGGAAACCTTCAGCCCGCCCTCCACCGCCCTTTCTTGGAGAGGGGGAGGCTCGTCTTCTTTTGGAAGCACGGCGTGGGCGCGCCTGGGCTGTCTTCACTGCCATGACACCGCACGGCGGCTCTCCTGCAGTCACTCGAGCCGGCTCTTCTTCTAGCTTCTTCTCCCTCTCAGGGGCCCGACTTCTCCTTGCTCTGGTCTCCCGTCCTGGACTGTCCGCCGGCCGCTCCGCATGTACACTGGTCTGTGAGGGGGGGGCGGCGGCCATCTTCAGTACCATGCTCCACAGTCCCAGGGATATTCAGGCAATGCCGCAGCCAGGCTTCTCCCCCTGCACCCTCCGCCTTCTCTATAAGCTGTTTCAGAAGAGCCTCCATACCAGCAAGGTACTCAGAAAGTTTTTCTCAATCACTATGCTGTACTGACTTCCTCTTGAACTTTCCTCTTCTTGCTCTTTGGTGCATAAAGGAAGCACCCCAGACCGGACCAAACTTATATAGCCTCTGCTACACCTGCAGGAACCTTCCTCATGCCCCTATTGGCTGACACCTGCGGCAGAGCACAGGTATAATTTTAACCCCATAAAAGCCTAATCCTGCATAGCTTAACCCCTTTATCTATCTAACCTAATGCTGCTAGGGGTGGCCACAATCCCACACAAGTGGCCACATAATGTGCCCCCTTTTATATTACTCTTAAAGCTGTACCAGTAATCAGACTAAACTATTTATTACAGGTACATAGTGCTAGCATAAATGTTTCTTACTATTATAATATACATCATTTTATTCCCTTTTATTTTTGGCCATAAGCTCACTTATTTTTTACAGATATGCTAAATTTGATAATTAGAGGAGAATCACATTTCAATAAACTGTAATTGCCTATAGAATTATTAGTGAGCTCCAAATTTGCTAATGTTGAGAATATGCCAAACGTGAGCTAGCCTTTCAACCAAACACTTATACAGACATATACTAAACAATTTTACATTAAGTGCAAATGTTACAAAATGTTGCTAATTACAGTTGGCACAAACCATGGGAAAATGTGACTTGACTGGCACTTGCAATGTATTGGTAGTTAGTTAAGATTGCATTAGCACTCTAGATGTCAGTCACTATTCTTCATGGTGTGATTTTATAAAAACTATTTGCAAATAATTTTGTTTCTGGTCCTGATTGGAGTGATGGAGAAAAGTAAATCTGTCTAACAGTGTAACAGCTTACAAGAAAGTGAAGTCGTTTCTTTATGCAATATTGACACTTATTTGGAACTTTGTTCACACAAAATTAATGTATTTTTTGTTTTTTTGTTTTTTTACTAAAGGAAAATAAGTTGTTCACTTCGTAAATGGAGTTGCACATTGCAACAAGTAAGTTTTCCCCAAAGCTTAACGCCTATACACGTGAATTGAGAAACAAACAGCATTTTTGCTTTCACTTGATTGAATTATGGTAGTCAGCAGAACTTCGCCTCATTCGCTAAGTTGGGGAGAGTCCTTTTCAAAGTGAATAGTCTATTTGCCTTTAGTAAACCCCATTAAATGTATATTCATTTCAAACACCCAAACAGACAGGAAATAATCTAGCCTGTCTGATCTGAGGGTGCAGTAAAAAAGTCAGGGAGGCATACAGTATAAACAATATGTAAACATTAACAAAAACCCATAAGGGTAATCTACCTGGCCTTACAGCTAAAGGCCTTATTCATACAGACATTCAGAGACACAAACAGGTTGGTGCAGCCCACCCCAGTAATACGCTAGATCCAGACATTTTAGCTTAAAGGCTAAAGCTGGCCACAAGTCATGGGATTTGATCCTTTTACCTCTAGTTAATTAGATTCTCAGGAGGGTCTGTATTTAAAGCTGATGTCACAGGATTTTGCTTCTAGCAACATCACCAGCAGCAGAATCACTTGGAAAAGGCTTCAATGTACCTCTATCAAATCACTCTCTTCCTGGTCAAAACCATTGCCAAATCCCCATTGCTAACAAGGGAGCAGCAATGGGCTGACTTCCTTGTCATTATGGATAGCATGCTGGTCTGTACCTCTATCAAATCACTCTCTTCCTGGTCAAAACCATTGCCAAATCCCCATTGCTAACAAGGGAGCAGCAATGGGCTGACTTCCTTGTCATTATGGATAGCATGCAGTAGAGGCATGCTTGATCGACTGTGTCTGTCCAAAAATGTTCTGTTTGTGGTTATGGATACTTTCTTCTGCTTCTCCTGTTCATGGGCTCTTTCTTGTACCTAGTTTTCACCACTAGCCTTAAATTCTGCATGGTGTATGACCCCGACTAAGCACTGTTTTCCTGGAATGTCATTTGATTCATAGATATAGAGGTTGATTTAATAAAGGAGTTGAAATTCTTTACACAATCCATAAATAAATTGTGTGAATATTTATTTCTAATATCAAGTTATAATAGGGTATTCAATCTGAACAAAAATGTGCTTTTCACATGGTTAGAAAATTGGTTATCAAATCAATCAGCCCAATTATATTCTGTCCTTTAGTTTGGTACTTGGTTCCAGTCTCCCAGTCTTCAACTTTCGTTTTTATGATTTAAGAAAACCCAGTTACAGTTACTTGCAAGAGTCGTGTTTAAAAATGTAAAGAGAGACCCACTGATTCTTAGACAAGCCTATTGAACAACAGTGATAAATCCCATTTTCTTCATAGGCACTGCCGTATGTTTTGGCACTGGTGTTCTAAAAGGGTATCAGTTAAGTCATATTACATACACAGTAAGACTGCCAGCTGGTTGTATCAAAGTATTGTGTGCAGTGTTTGTAAAATGTGACAATTTATTTTGTGCATTATGGCCAATTGATTTTTTGAAGCAAGGTGCCTAGATAAAGCCTTCGCCAGCTTACTTTATACAATAAGGAAGGGTTAGAACTTTAAAGACACTTTAAAGGCATACCTGTTCAGGTTGACTCCAAGGTTCAACTGTTGTAAAAGAAATCCTGTACATTTATCTGGCAAGAAAGGTAGTTGGAGATAATTTAACTGTATATCAGTCATCCTTGTACCTGCAGAGGTTATAAGATCAAGGGTTTTTGTCTTTTAACTGTAATTTTTCTATATATGTTTATTGTATGTGATAAATGGTTAAATATCGCTTGGCACACAAATCACTATAAATTTTAGACACACATAAACCTTTAGCAGTACATGTTATACAGCAAATACTGAGCTGCCTCATAGGGTTAGAGAGAGGGCCATAAGGATTGGAGTTATGTGAAATGTTGCATATTTGCTCACACTAATTTTTTTATTTTTTATTGTTCATTTCAAACCTCCCTTGGTTGTGATGGTTACGTTCAATTAGTCGTGCCACCGGCACATTGTCCTGCTGTTTTTTTCTGATGTCTGACAATTTTAATGAATCCTATCCTTTTGCTTTGGTTGGATAGTGCTTTTCTGTTGTTAATATGTCCAGCTTCCCTGTGCTGCAATTTAATTGAGCAGCAGCCTACCGTATATCTGTCATGGGTCGGTGCCTGAGCTAGTATAGCTTCTTTTTAGCCACTCGGGAGCACAGCGTTACTGTTGCTTCCTCCCTTTAGTGTTTCTATTCCATTTTTCATGTATATCTGAATCATAGACCCTTTAGATCTTCTTAATTCTAGCATTGAATTTTGCTACAATATTCATATATTATTTTACAATACTTTTATGTTGACTGCTTAGTGATGCCTTAAAGGTTTGTTTGTAAGTTCCATTCAAGCCGATGTGATTTATTTTTGTCTACTGAAAATCCTGTATCTTTTCATTTTAGGATATATACCTTTGCATAGTTCATTAATGGGATAGCAATTAGTTGTATATTAATATGGTTTATCATATTCTGTTTTGTATTTTCACAAGGAATTTAGGCTACACAGTCAGGTCATAAAACCACCCAAATAGGTAGATATTGGTAGCATAATGATGTGATGCAGTCTGATCTCAAATAAGTAGCATGCATGCATGCACACCAGTAATAAGGCATCAGGGATTATAGTATATTAATACTTCAGTCCTGACTGTTATGACAGGAGTAAAGCTTTACATTTTACTACAGATTAGTTAAGCAATGTATTTTTTTTATATTGAATGCTATGTTTGGCCACCAAGTTCCTACATGTCATTTTTCATTTTTGGAACATTGTTTTTCCAAACTGAGCTTGCTTCAGCAACAACGATAAGAGAAAATCATATGCCTTCTAACAATTGGATACATTTTCTATCCATTTGGGGTACTTAATGGTTACTTAATGATTACTTAATGATAATTACTTCATGACAAAAAGGTAGTTTGAATTATGAAAACTCTGTCTAATTAAGCTTATGAAAACATATGATTTTGCACATTTAACATCCAGATTACTGACAATTTTTCAACTTCTTAAGACAGCCCCACATAGTCTATCTTGGCTCTTCTGCATGTGGCTGTATTAGCTTCTGGTAATTTGGGGACAGGTAAACTACTTTCATTCTTGGGAGCTTTCCTGGAAGCAGAAATAATCCATTCCAGAGAAAATATCTTTCTCAGTCAATTTATCCTTAAAATGTATATAAGCTCAAAAACAAAACAAAGAATATGGTACAGCTAACCAGCCCTTGTGTATGTTAGTTAAGTCTATCTAAATCTGCAAATGTATCTAATACACTACTCTCCACAGGTCAACAATGCTGCTGTCCAAAAGAGTCCTGGTTGCACCTTTAGTGAAGTGCAGACACCCTAAAACAGGAAGGACGATAATGGGCAGATAATCAGTTGTTAGTAAAGGAAGAAAACGCCTAAAAAAAGAAAATTAAGCCACCACATTTAAGGATTAGTAAACTGCAATATACATATACATTTTTGTATTCGTGTTTAATACAGCTTTAATCGTGTCTAAGTTAAGGTACTATATAATTGCAGCAGGGGATAACCACCTAAGAACAGTTTTCCTAGATAGAGGAGAAAGGAACAGTGGAGCTACCCAAAAGAACAGGGCTGCTTGTAATATGTGAAAAATTGTTAGTAATGTCCATTGCTTGTGTAGCACCCTTCTAGGTAGGTTCTAGGATGAGCGTATTATAGTTTTTTGTTTGTCTGCTTAACAGAGAGACAACTAGGCAAATGTGCCGTTTGCTTAACAGAGCGCTATTATTGGTTAGTGTGGGCTGCTCAGCATGCTCTGGTGCTGCTTATGCTGTCTACGTGTCCCTGTGCCTAGAAACCTGGGAAAATTCTGGGCTATAGGTAGAAACTAGGCAGAGGAGCAGCATGAATATGATACAGTCCTGGCCAATTGTAAAGGGAGGTGCCCCTAGGCATGTTGGGTTCTGTTATTTATGTGTGAGAAGCACATGGGCTCTGGGGGATTCCTAGGAGAGGATTGCAACAGGCTGGGGGGGGGGGCTTTGCCTCTCCAGCACTTGCGGCTATGTGGCCTTAGACGGATGACCTGAGGGACTAAATTGCTGGCATGTGGCTTCCCATGGGAGATCTAAGAGCCTGAAAGTCTGTGTGGCAACCCTGTTCCTACCATAGCTTACAGGGGGAGGGTTTACAGTGCATCTGGTCTGGTATCACGGAAAAAGAAGGTTGCTGGTAAAGCGGCAGGAGCCTTGTGAATATAGAGACCATAAGGATCCTTAGACAGTTATACCCTCTTGTGTTCTAAGTAAGCTAAGGGCCCACACAAAGAAGAGCACTGGCTAGTGTTTTTAGAGCTTTGTCCTAAACTGTCCACTACTTTACTAAGTAGACATTGCTCTGTGCTGCTGTGACGAAGTCTGCATGTGCCTTTGCAAGGACTTCAGTCAAGTTTCACTAGAAAAGGAAGTTACAGTCCTCAGTGTGAATAGTTCAATTTGGAGTATCCTACTATATCCCTTCCCTATCCAAGTTCTCCAATAAAACAACAAAACAAACCCCTAGACTGGTCATTGGAGAAAACAAGCAGAAGTATATGTTTGCACCTGGCTGTGTGAAAATACCTTGTATCTGGCTTGGAGTAGAAGTAGGGAAGGCCTGGGAAAACACCAGCAGCCCCTGCAGGGGTAGCACTACACTTTTTAACATAGAAGTTCCTATTTACTCTATCTCTCTTTGATTTTTTTGACAGATCTCAGTGTTCATTAGAGTACACTGTATTCCTCTAGGCACTTTTTTTTATAAAGAGATAATACCAAATTTTAGACTTTTATAACCTATTAGAATATATTGCGTATGTTTTAGGCTCACATGTTGTCCAATGTTGAGTGGATAAAAATTCTTGGTGCATCCTCCAGCTTTGTTCCAACTCTGCTTAGCTCTTGAGTTCTTGTAGTTTTTTTACATTCTCTAACTATTGGACTGTATAATTCTTATATATATAAGCCCCTGTTTAGTAGCATGAAAGTGAGCGCCTGCATTCTTTGTGAAAGAATAAATCAGGTGCAACGTGTATGCTGTTACTGTATAAAACTCAATTGCTGGCAGCATTAGTTAGTGGGTGGCGTTTTTTTATGTGGGCTCTGGCTTTTGTAGACTTTTGCTTTCTTTTCTTCTGTATGCTAGCAAATGCATGTGAAGGGTCCTCTTCAGATTTTGTAAAGTATAGAGAACGTTTTTTACGATAAATGAGGGGTTGATGGAGGGAGCTATTAAGCATGTCTGGTCCGCTGGTAATTAAAAAGAACAAAAAGCAGTGTACACTATGCTTTTTGATTTCTCAGTACGAATTTAGAGAATACAGCACAGTAAAAGTCAGACCCTGAATAGCAGAAAAATAACAAGTAAATCAAATGTATGCTTATTTTCCCTTGGCTTTGATAAGGAACTATTATCATCCCAGGGGGTAATAATAATGAGGCATAATTTCATGACAACTGACCAAGCTCTTTAGAATTGTGTATTTGCCCAGGTTTATATGAAAATGTTGCTTTTGTATGGAGAGCTTTGCACAGCTGCTCTGCTTGCCTCTGAGCTCTGTACAACACATTGAAAATGACATGATTTAAAGACAGTACACTCGGTTATGGGCAGATACCTAATACATGTCTATATGGAAAGATTTGACTTTAAACTCCATAGGGCAGTGCACTTTATGACTATACCTTCAGCAGCAATGTATTTGATGTAAATCTGCCATTGTATTCTTTTATAATCCATGAACAAAAATCCCCTTGGGGTGGGACTTTGAAGGCACTAAGTACTAAATAATGTGAATAAAAATCAGTTTTATTTAAATTAGCATAAAAACACCAATGCTAAATGGACATGGTTGAACATGGAATACATATACATATTACACCAATATATATCGGCGAAAAAGGATTGACATCCTCCACCTGACGCATTTTGGGGATTTCCCAGCTCCTTCTTCAGGGGTGTGGTAGGCATCAACACATCTGCACATCTAAACATCTTCAATCCTCAGGAGAAACAGGTCACGATATATGCTCACTGATACTAGAACCTGTCTGTTCTGTCAGGCCTCAGTAGCCAAGAATCACACTGGTCGGGCTAAGTATTGCTTACTAACCATATCTATCTCACAGTCTTGTATATACATTGGGTACTAATCATATCCTTAGGCAAAGTGGCAGCTCTCCTGAGATCTTGTTTTTAAATGCTGACATGGCAATGCTGTATACACCAACGGAATCTATAAGGTTGATGCCAACCACACCCCTTAAGAAAGAGCTGAGAAAGCCCCGAAACGCGTCAGAGGTGTCATATTGCCTATTAATATTGGTGTAATATGTATATGTGTTCTGTGTTCAACCATATCCATAGAGCATTGGTGTTTTTATGCTAAATTAAACAAAACTGATTCTTATTCACATTATTTAGTACTTAGTGCCTTCAAAGTCACAACCCCAAGGCAAATTTTGTTCATGGTTTATATATTAGGGATGTGGCACATTTAGGGAGGTACCTCACTGACTTCCTCTAACTATTGCATTGTTTTATACCTTTAGTACCATTTCCCTTTTAATTTTCAATAGCAGACAGATAGCCTTCTATTTTACAAGTATGTACATATATACATTTGTAGAATTCTCAATTTGTTTGTAGGATGAACAGAGGGCTTACTATATCTGACATTAAACCACAGGAAATTGATCATCCCCCAGACTATTTGAGTCAATGCTTATGTTCACACTAATGCCTTTTTAATGTACTAATAAAGTGTAGCAAGATTTTCAGGCATTGTACCTGATGAGGGTCTGCCATTGTTACCGGAAATGGCAGCAGCCCCTTTAGGCTGAATACCCAAGTGTGAGATTGGAGTCAAAGACCAGTCCGGCATCTTTGGTTTGTTTTGTTTATTTGATGTTGGGGATGGGAGAAGGGGATGAGTGGAACCCTCTTTACACTTCTCTTCAGGGTCAACACTGGCACCCCCCTCTACTCTTGCTCCTGCACTGGCTAGCTAGCTCCTGAATCCCCACGACCTTCACCGGAGTGGTCCCCTCTCTCTCTAGGCAGACCCCCAGGGGGCAGTTTGCAGTACTCACAAACTGGGAATGCTTTCCTGAAACTGGACCCCTCTCTCTCCACTGGTCCTCTGTACTGGATCCTCTCTGCAGCTCAGCTCAGCCTTCTGTCCCCTCTCACTAGGCAAGCCGCCTGGGGCACCCGATTCCTCTGACAGGAGGAGAGACAGCTGTACTCTCCCTCCTGGGGCTTCCCGCCAAAGACGCTGTGTCATGTGCTCCCCTCAAACTTATACCCACTCCCAGAATGCTGTTTGGCAGAATCTGCCTTTCTGGGGTAGATACAGGCCTGAGTGTGCCACTGGCTGGGTTTCTTCCACTGTCAAATGAGAACCCTCTCATGGAGCACAGTGGAGAGACTCCCCAGTCTCAACAGCCACACCTGGGAGACATGACAGCCCAGCTGAAAATCATGGCCCTGCTGTTAGGCAACCAAGGCCCACTATGCTTTACCTAGCACCTACCTTGAAGGGTGCTACATCCACCTCACACCAAACTGAGTCATGTCCCCATTGACTCTGAGGCAGCTGCCTCCTATCAAAAGTTTGGCCAAAAACTCAGGAGTATACCACAAACCTGGAAAGGGGAAAAGCGAAAGAATGAATGTACAAATAAGTTATGGTGAAAAAATATAGCTATACATTACTCGGTGGTGGTACACTTGCTTGGTGGGGATTCCCAAACAAACACAATTTACATTCCCTAGCTAACTGTTTCTAAGATGAGCCCACCTGTAGAGAAATGAAAGTCAACTGTATTTATTTAAGAAAATACAAGACTAACTGTCTAGACAGTTGAGTGAAAAGACCCTCCTACTCAGGGTGACCTTTTCACTCCCTTCCCTGACTACCTCTGCTGACCAGTGTCTTGACTCGCCGGGTCCACTCCTGGCAGGTAGGAAGTCGGTACCCTAACACTGGCCAGCTATGCAGAGTGCTTTTCTGAAGTGAGACACAGCGCCCCCTGGTCGTCTCTCAGAGTACTTCTTGTAGGAAACAGGGCAAGTCACTGGAGCCTGGGAGACCTGCAGTCCTGCTGAGTCAGGGAAGTAACAACAGGGGTCCTTCAGGGCATCCCCTACCAAAGTTCTGGATACACACTTGAATCTGTAGCAATCTGTGTCTTCTCTTTATTTGAGCTGCGGAAAGTTTCCCACACAGTATTTGTAATCTGCATAGATCCTGGCCCGGTGGCCCAAGGGATCTGACATAGCAAACATTTCCTCAAGACCCTGGCCCGATGGCCCAAGGGGCCTCAATTGAACTTGAACATTCTTTTCAACAAAAAACTTGTAAATTCAGCATTACATTTTTCTTACCAGTTCCTTGGTCAGTTGTGATGGCCAGCGGGCCAGAAATACACAGTTTGAAATGTTTAAAGAGAACAATTTTCCTTTATATATAATAGTCAGGATGGGGAACCCGGACATAAACTCCTTGCTCATCCTTTACTCTGATGGATCAGGCCTGACCTGATGCATCTGGTTGAGGGACCTCCACCCTATCAATGTGAATGGAGCGCCCAAAGTTCCACTGAGCCTTCATACCATTGAATCTTTATTTCAACTTTGCTTCTGGGGAATCCCTATATGTCTTGGGAATGAACAAGAAGTCTCATATGACCTCATTACACCAGAAATCTCTGTATTTTTTAATAAGCAGCATCACTTCTCTTGGAGCATAAGGGTAATCATACCCATATTCTAGTGCCACCTTTCTCTGTAACCACCTTTGCATACAGGATAGCCGGGGAAGAGTCCTCCTGTTGCCTCTCCCAGGTAGAGAAAATGTGGTGATCACTCGCTGAATCATGTTCTCATATGCGGCATTTTGGTCTCTAGCTCTAACAATATTTCCCGGAGGGGTTAGATCTGAAATCCTTTCTACATAGGTGTCACAGAATCCCAATTTTTGAGCTAAGTCCCCTCTCTCCATAGCTTCCTTGGCCCCCTTGTCAATAGTTACTGCAACTTCAGGACCTGGGGAGCTGCTCCTAGCTTCTGACTCCCAGTCCTACTCTGTCTCATCAGCCGACCTCCAATCATCAATCCCCTCTTCTTTAGAACCATATTTGTACTGGAAGGATGGGAATCCTACGGGCACAAGTCGTGCTTCTTCCTCACCACTAGTACTGGTGGGTGAGGCTGAAACAACTGCAGACTTTGCATTCTGATGAATAGCAATGGGAGTAGATCCTGCCACTACTATTAAGGTAGATGCATCTTCCGTCCATCCTCTGGCCGCCTGTGCTGGCATGCATCCCCTCCCTAGGAATCTCTGCGACCGAGTCCCCCTCAAAAACACTGAAGGCCCACTGGCTGCTGGGATGGCCTCCAGTTGCATCATCAAACGCAACATGCCCCTTCCGCCTCCGCAAAGAAACTTGGATTCTGTACCGGTCACCTCCTGAGTGAGGCCTGACTCCCAAGTAACATACAACTTCTTGGGCCGTCCCTCACTCCTCTCTGCCCAGAGCAGTAGATAGCCGCACTGCCCATGCTGGACCCACACCTGCACTTTCAACGTAACAGCAGCAAATTGAGGACATACCGCTCCTAGGTACTCCTGAACACCTCCCCTGCACAGTGCAAGCCCGCCTTTAGGCACCATCCGGATGCCTGTGTCCCATACTAGGGATGGATTGGGCTGGTGGATCTGCTTCGGTGTCTGCCTAGCAGAGTCTTCGCCGATAGCGGCAGCAACAGCAGTCACACTCTTTTGCTCTCCCATAAACGCCATGTTTCTCTCTCCTACACATGTCTCCCTCACAGTCACACCCGAAGGAGGGGGTATTAATAGGACTCCCTCGGTCACTCCTGACTGGCTGGATGTTCCCGCTGTCTCCACCCTTTCACCATGTTGGTCGATGACTCCTCCTGCTAGGCAGGTCTGCATGAAGCGTGCTTTCCCATGCGGTACAGTAACTCATCCCCTGCCTTGCTCTCTCACTATAGCTCACAGGGAATTGGTTGCTAAGCAGATCATGTCACTTGTCAGACATGCATCCACCTTCCTCAATTGCACTTGGGCCACAACTGCGCCTTCCTCTCCTGAAGCCAGCTGTCCTTCCTTGCTTGTCAAGAGTAATATTCTGCTGTTGGTTGCACGGTCGATAGTTCTCTTCCTAGCCATACATGTGCAATTTACATCTTCCGTACTGTCTCCGAGGTTAGCCCCACTGCCTCTCCCGGCATGGCCCACTACAATCCTCACAGTATCCATGCACCCACTATATAGAATAAATGTCCCGCTGCTGGTCGCACGGTCAACATCAGTCCATATAGCTTGCACACACACCTGGCCCCTGGAACCTCTCTTCCCATGCCCCTG
The DNA here is from genome assembly GCF_965119305.1 of Pelophylax lessonae. Lineage (NCBI taxonomy): Eukaryota > Metazoa > Chordata > Amphibia > Anura > Ranidae > Pelophylax > Pelophylax lessonae. The sequence continues at coordinate 269,926,215 of NC_138770.1, forward strand.
GCCACCATCTTCACCGTCCCCACTGGGATCACTGGCGTCCTCTTCTCCGTCCCCACTGGGACCCCCGACGCCATCTTCTCGGTCACCATGGGGACCTTTTCCTGTTAAGCAGTTGCAGCATTTATACACCTTTACTCCTTTTCCCTCTGCTCTCCAATATCTGACAGCAGAGTACATATCATAGTGGAAGGTTCCCATCATTTTGCAGACTTTACTTGGACACTTGCATTGCCATGGGCAACCTTCCATGTGCACTTCTATCTTCATCCCACTCTCCCTGCCTCCCGCAGATCCGGCCTCACACTTGGCTTGATACTTGAACAACAGTTCTGGGCACAAAAACTGACTTTTCCAACTTTTTATTTTGCCGTTGCCAGAGGCAAGCGGCCCAGTAACCAATGGCAAAATCCCGGACGAGCCCCCAAATGTAGCAGGATTTTCAGGCATTGGGCCTGATGAGGGTCTGCCATTGTTACCGGAAACCCCAGCAGCCCCTTTAAGCTGAATACCCAAGTGTGAGATTGGAGTCAAAGACCAGTCCAGCATCTTTGGTTTGTTTTGTTTATTTGATATTGGGGATGGGAGAAGAGAATGAGTGGGATACTCCTCTGGCTCAACTAGGTACAAATGGGACACTTTGAAGAAAAATGCCTGTCAGCACTGTCTAGATGCCGGCTGGATGCCAACCAACGCTTGCTGGCGCTTGAAAAACACTGACTTGCTGAACTGTACTTGAACTTGACTTCTGGCACTCTGGTTAGCTCAAAAGTCCCAAACACTGCCCCCTCCAGTCCTTGCTGACTGAGGTAGCCTCTGTATACTGCTTCTGCAACTCTCAACACTCTACACTGCACGCTGTACACTTTAACACTTCAGGGCCCAACCACTGGCTCCCCCACTGTACTTCAGGGTCCTCTCACTAGGCACCCCCTCTATACTTCAGGGTCCTCTCCTAGGCACCCCCTCTACACTTCAGGGTCCACACACTGGCACCCTCTTTACACTTCTCTTCAGGGTCAACACTGGCACCCCCTTAACTCTTGCTCCTGAACCGGCTAGCTAGCTCCTGTTTCCCCACGACCTTTACCGCAGTGGTCCCCTCTCTCTCTAGGCAGACCCCCAGGGGGCAGTTTGCAGTACTCATGAACTGGGACTGTTTTCCTGAAACTGGACCCCTCTCTCTCCGCTGGTCCTCTGCATTGGATCCTCTCTGCAGCTCAGCTCAACCTTCTGTCCCCTCTTACTAGGCAAGCCGCCTGGGACACCCGATTCCTCTGACAGGAGGAGAGACAGCTGTACTCTCCCTCCTGGGGCTTCCCGCCAAAGATGCTGCGTCATGTGCTCCCCTCAAACTTATACCCACTCCCAGAATGCTGTGCGGCAAAATCTGCCTTTCTAGGGTAGATACAGGCTTGAATGTGCCATTGGCTGGGTTTCCTCCACTGCCCAATGAGAACCCTCTCATGGAGCACAGTGGGGAGACTCCCCAGTCTCAACAGCCACACCTGGGAGACATGACAGCCCAGCTGAAAATCATGGCCCTGCTGTTAGCAGCCAAGGCCCACTATGCTTTACCTAGCACCTACCTTGTAGGGTGCTACAAAAGTTTACATCAAAGTGATCACTTCCATTACAACAAACATGGACTCCTCACGCCAAAGTTTCTGTTACTCAAACAGGGTAATATTGGTTAGATACATATTCTCTGTAAGGCATCTTTACACAGCTGGTAGCATGCAGCCACTGAATTCTAGTGGCAAAAATCCTGTGATTCTTGTGACTAGAATGACCAGGGCATGCAGTTAGCATGGCTGCTCAGCCTATTTAGCCTCATGGCAGGCTGATAGTGGACACTGCTGTTCACATGTAGACCTTAGCTGTGGTTAATGACATATGTCCAAATCTGGATGCAGCTGATTGTGCCCAATCTCAGACATTCACTCATGTCACATGTAACCAGCTAAGTAAATGTGGCCTTAGACTCTATAACAACAGAGAGTCAAACTGAGAATCACTACTTCAGTATATCAGTTCCTAACACAAACAGCTAAATGTGATTATCAAATTTCAAACACATACTGTATGTGTGTGTGTGTGTGTGCACGTGTATAAATATACTGACAGTGTCGGTAAGGCAGAGATTGAGGTCAGTGGGGCAGTGGATGGTGTCAGTAGTTTTTATTTCTATTATTTCATTTTTTATTAGTTTTACAATTTTTTTTTTTATTTGTATTTTTTACAATTGTTTTTTATGTCCATTAGGAGGGTTCAGTGAAATATCAAGGGTCCAAACAGGGGGTATCTGTGCCATATGGGATGATTAGGGTGTGCTCAGGCAGCTCATTGAAATCCAGGGTAACTCTGGTAAATTAAATGAGTAGCTGGAGAAATCCATGGCCAGAGGATGAAGCAATGGCTCACTAGGACTCTGGTAGCAATCCAGGAGGAGCCTCCCACAGTAGCTGTGTCTTTTTGCCACTTCTCACCCAAGGATGTACCCCCACGTTTTTGGGTTTCAGTGGTTATACCGGTATGATGCCTGCCCCTACAGAAATCATCCCAGTATCATTGTTTGCAGCCGGTGATCCCCTTTCAGGCAGAAGTGTTCAGAGTGGCTAATTAGCCACTTGTTTACTTCTACGGGTGGCAGAAGGGGGTCCCATCCTCCTCCTGCTGCTGCTGCTGACACGATCTCCCCCAGTCTCTCCGGTCCCATCGCGGAGGCCAGGAGCAATGCGGCTGGTGGCAATAGCTGCCTTGGAAAAAAAGAGAGGAACTAACATTGTTCCCTCTCCCTGTAACTCTGGAAACCGGAAGCGATGAGTGTTTGTCACTGCCGGTTCTGCACCTTTGTATACTTGGCCACCAGTGGCCAGAGAAGCAGCCGATCAGACCAATTTCGGTCTGATCGGCTGCATGGGGGGCCAGAGGAGAGATTTGAGGTATAATAGACCCTAAATCTCTCCATAAAGAGGACTTGTCACAACCCATGCTATCACAAGGGATGTTGTTCATCCCTTGTGATAGAAATAATGTTTGTACAAAAAAACTAAAAAGCGTAAAAATATTTGGGGGTTGTAAGTAGTTTTCTAGCAAAAAGAAAGTTGATTTTTACATGTAGGAGTGAAGTGTCAGAATAGGCTTGGGAAGGAGGTGGTTAAAGAAGCTGCATCTGCAATGCTATTAGGCTCTGGTTTGGCTGCCTGCACTCTTCTGACAGATGAGGGACACTTACCTGGCTGCAGACTATTTGTCCAGCTACCTCTGCCTCATCAGATGCTGCCTCTATTAGCTTCTGAAGGGGAGGGAAGCTGAGGGATTTATACTTCCTGGATATATCCAGTGAACCTAAGGAAAAAGAGGTAAAGGACATTGAGTCTGCATCTGAGCATAGTGAGTAAATGGCCACTCCAGTACAAACACATTACTTAGTCATGGTCTACTGTTGTGACCATCAGCAAATGTTCTCTGTGATATTCTATGTTGCCAGCACTGGAGTGCATGCATATAGACAGGAAGTGGTCGGAAAGAGGCCACAAGAAATCAGCAGTGCTGAGATGCAAAGAAGGATAAAAAAAGGGGGAAAATGTATTTTATTAAAATGGCAATTTTTTTTAATACATGATACTTTAGAAAACAATAGGGTTGATTTACTAGAGGCAAAAAGACTGTGCACTCTGCAACTGCAGTTGTTCCAGACCTCCATCATCCAATCATGTGCAAGCAAAAATGCTGTTTTTTTTTCCCCTTGCGCGTGATTGGGTACTCTTTGCAAAGTCAGCGAGAAGGGGCAGAGTGGAGAGCAGTGACTGACAGTCAGTAGCTCTCTGCTCGGGGAGCTGTCAGAACCGAGCGATCGGTGGTATTCGATCACTTGGTTCTCAGTGCTCTGTTCTCTGAGGCGCCAGGGAACAGATGCAGCATCGGACTGATTCTGCATCCACCTAGGTAAGTATAACTGGGGAAAAAAGCCAAACCCCATACGTCTTTTTAACTAAAATATTATTTACCTTTAATCACTTTTTTTTTTACCACCACAATTGACATGCCTGCACTGGCTCCCTGGATTGCATGGCCCTGCAGAAATTATTTGGTTTACTTACAGGGGATTACTGCTCCTGGTATAATTATGATAAGGCTGTTATAATCAAATTAACATTCTTATACGTTTATAAGGATTAAATTGAAGGCCATTGGAAGAAGAAGGATGTTGGATCTCTACTAAACAGAGGGTTTTTTTTGCTTTTTAAATTAAAGCTAAACTTTAGACAAACAGCTAGATACACAGTTGATATATAAAGATGTGAACATTCTTATCTGGCAAATGATTTAGAATTCTAGGCTTTTGGGATTCATACACCTCCATCAGACAGCGGCATTGTTATCTTTGTTAGGCTACATTCTTGCATCCAAATAGCAGTGGCCATGGGTGTCTGCTAGCAAGAAGCAGTAGATTCTTATTGGTGATAGTAAATGCTGCCTGCACACACTGGGAGTTGTTTACAAAAACTGGAGGGAGCAAAATCTGCTGCAGCTCTGCAAAGAAACCAATCCATTTCAAGGTTTACCTGCTCTGCCAAGTGGTTACATGTGAAAATAAATATTAACCTATCCTGGACACAGTGTGCATCCAGAGTCAGCCATATTATATAATGTTGCTGCATTAAGAGGCAGCTTTTTGCTGCTTCTGTGTGCAGCAACCATCTGCAGATATGCACCCATATGAATGTAAAACCTGTCAGCAAACATGCAAGTAGTAGAAAACATGGTTGGATTCTAGTTCTGCCCCACCCCTCCTAGTCTGAGTGCTGCTTTGTTGGGGTAAAAGAAGACATATATCAGAACCGGTTCACACTGAGGCGATCCGACCTGCCTGGGCGACCTGTGAAGCACCGCGACCTCGGAGCGACATGCACGGACTTCATATCATTGAAGTCAATGCAGGTCACTCCAGGTCGCCCCAAAGTAGTACAGGACCCCTTTTCTAAGTCGGAGCGACTTGTGTCGCTCCTATTAGAACGGGTCCTGTGCTAATCTATGGCAGGCGACCCACGACGACTTGTCAGATGACCAAGTCGCCTGACAAGTCGCCCCAGTGTGAACCGGCTCTAAAGAATGGTATAGACAACTGCGCTCTGTCTTTTTTACCCCACCAATATCTGGCAGCTGCCTGTAGATGGTCTGACGCCACTTCTACTCTTTGGAACACACACTAGCAATAGCTCTTATCCAAGGTTCTGGGTAGGCACAACAATATTTTAGTTTAATGATTTTATTATTTATATGTTTTAAATAAAGAGGGTATTAAGCGATGAGAGTTTTTCATTATTGTTTTGCATCCTCATGTACTGTAAAGCACGAGACAGCAGAGGTAACCTGGACACTCTGAAAGGGATTAACAGATTGCTTATTGACCCCTTTATCCCATGAGGGGTCAATGGTATCTGGTGAGTGTCCGCAGGATTGGGTTAAGGCACTGACAAGACCACCCAGGGGAATTTTTTGAGCATTGGTGTTTAGTGTGAAGTGTGCCACATTTTTTGGCTTGATTATTAGCAGATGATTACAAAAAAGATAGTGTACACTTTGGAGTTTGATCATTGGCACTGCTTAATTAATCATATATATACACTGGCGCGAGAAATACGGGACCAACAGTTACCACACTGAAAAGCAAATACAAAATATCAATATCAGATATAAATATATGAGAGATAGTCCATGTGAAAGTCCATATATAAATTCTTCATTTACACTGAGGGTTGCTCTGATGACAAGCAAGAATAAATTTGAAGGCAGCTGCATAAGGAACACAGGCGTCACTCTAAGTGTAATAAGAAGGTTTAATATGAATATAAATCTCATACACCAAAGTACTCACAAACGGGCATATGTAAGGAGCATGTAGTGTTAATCATAATAGTCCGTCTGTCCGGTAGAGCGGTTCAGGATGGCTCCAGCAGTCTCAGCTAGTCAGCAACAGCCAGTGTAAGTCGGCACTTCCTGGTACCTGGAACGCACAGAGACACTTAAGAGAAAGAGACTGCATAATTAATTACATTTTCTGTCCTGGAAAAAATGTGACAACCCCTCTTGCATTTTCCCTTACAAACAGGAAAACGGATTCCTCTTTCCCAGATACTTGCATCTTGTTATTTTCCTACAAGAACCTGGCTTATACATACTCAACATACTCAACATACTCAACAAACACTATCTTGGAACCTTGCATCCCATGGACTCCCTGACTAGATCGTGTACGGACTTTGAGACCATATTTTCCTAATTTACCAGACCAGAACACCTGCTCCCTCTGATCTACCAAATTCTGCTGAAAGAAACCTACCTGAAACCTACCCAAATTAAAAAGAGTCTTTTGAGGCACCCACTCACAGCCTCACACTCTGCGATTGCAAGACATTGGAGAAACCTGGAACCTTCTACATTTGCTATTGTTATGACCAAGTTTTGGAAAATGCATTAATCTCTCTTGTATGTTCTATTATATATACTTTATCACGATATGTGTGTATGTGACCTTGTATTTTTTATTTTGTTAAAGACTTGAAAGACCTCTCTTCTGTTACTGCATATCTTGAATGCTGTCTATTTATTACTATATTACTTTATTAATTTATTTATTGTATACTTTTGTAATCCTTGGAAAGAAAAATGTAATAAAAAGAGAGTAAACAACAATTGGTTGGCATTTGTCTTTGTCTGTTTTGTCTTTATTATAAGCTTTCTTGACTATGGTTGCCCTTTACAACTTATTGATTTTATATTTTACTTATTTATGTATTAGGATGGGTTCATGTATTTAAGATTGTTTTCACAGATTCATACAAGAGGGGTCACTGCTGCTGACAGTTTTATGAGTTTACACAGGATTTACACCCTGCACTTTATTTTTGATACCCTGTACTTTATTTTGTAATTTGCACATTTAGGAGGTTTCATGTATTTATAGAAGTGTGAGCACCTTAGTTATATTTTTCTCATACATCAGAGTAGTGTTAGGTATTTATGCTAGGAGGAGGTAAAAAAACAACATTTGGTACACAACTGCACACAAAATACACAACTGTATTAAATGGTGTATTAGTGTCTTCCTGAAGTTCAGTGTTAAAAAATTATATCCTGAAAGTCTTGACACTGACATTGATATAAACTGTTTTATTATATATTATAATTGGACAGTGTGGGGCTAAAGATGTAATACTGGGAGGGCATTCAAGAACCAAAACTGCCTATGTCTCTTAAAGAAAAATGTGAAATCATTGGAAATTTACAGAAAATTTGCGGGCTGAAACTGCATATACAGATATTTCCCCTAGCAGAAGAATTGCTTATCTGAATACCAGGTGGAAACTGTAGAACTGCTTTAATACTGTGTATGTGAATAAACTTTTAATAAGGTTATCATAAATATTTAACATGCAATTCAGTAGAAAGTAATCATTTTTATTTAGGTAAGATTCTTTGTTGGGTGATGCAATGCATGTGACAATGTGACAAGGTACTAGAATAAGTTAGGTAGTGTTTGGATTGTGTACAACATGCAGTCTTCCAAAGACTTGAGTAAAATTAAATAAGGATTACAAGGAAGTGATATGGTTTTTACTGTAAGTACACTAAAACATCAACGAGAGGTGCCGGCTGCGGTAGAGGACAATGTGTTGCGAGATCCAGCGGATCACTTGGCTCCCCCCTTTTTCGTACAAAGTTTATTGGAATTGTACAAATTGTACACTTCATTCATGGCAATGGCTAAAGGCTAATAGGATGTTTGCTTTGCAAGGGATGTTGCACTTTGCAAGGGAATTTGCCCCAGAGCTTAGTGAATGCAGTGAAATTTCACTTTGTAAAGAACATACAATCACATGCAAGGAAAAAAATGTTTGCTTGCACATGTTTGGATGATGGTAGTCATTGAAGCTTTACCTCATTCACTGAGCTATGGAGATAATGCTCTTACAAAATGCAACTTCCCTTGCAAAGTGAAAAGGCTATTTGTTTTTAGTAAATCAATCCCAATGAAAATAAACTGTTAACTTTGCAAATGCAGTTGCACTCTGAAAGGATGTTTAGTGAATGAAGCAAAGCTCTACTGATTTCCACCATCCAATCATGTGCAAGCAAAAATGTTATTTCTATTTTTTTTTTCACATTATGGGGTATTCTTTGCATAGTGAAGCTTTACCACATTCACTAAGATCTGGGGAAAATTCCCTTGCAAAGTGAAACCTACCTTGCAAAGTGAACAATCTATTTGTCTTTAAGGAATCAAACCCTTTGACTTCCATTGTTTCTTTGAATGTACTATCACTGCAGTTTTCCTGCTTATTTATTACTTGGGTTTGTAATTTTGTAAATATCCTTTCATGTCTAATTGTTAATGTTTTTGTTCACATAACTAGTATTGCCACAATAACTCTCTGAAAAACACTCCCAATATGTTTCTTCTCATTGAAATGATTTTATTTTTTGCTTCATATCAAAGTAAATGCATCCTTTCACCAAACTGGGATGCTAATTGTTACCGATAGATTAATGGATATAATTGGATAACATGTCATATTGTGCACTTTCTCATTACTCTTATCAGCACAGTTCAAATGTTTCCATTTCTAGCTTACTGCTGGGGTGTGGATTAAAGCTTTATGAATATGACCTCTCTGAGATGAGTAGTCATTACTTACGAGAGGGCATATTTAGCAACATGATTGCTGCTGTTTAAAAGATCAATTAACCCATAAGATGAGAGCTTGTAAACAGAACTCAAGTGAAAAAGAAAGATGTGTATTGTAGTTCACATATCATTTGTACTTGCAATGTGGTAGTTTGAGTCCCTCTCATAATGCAGTGAGGTGCAACCGAGAGAGATAGAGAAAGAGAAAAAGAGAGAGAGAAACCAAATAACTGGGCTTAAAGAAAAGAGAGAGAGAAACCAAATAACTGGGCTTAAAGAAAAGAGAGAGAGAAACCAAATAACTGGGGTTAAAGAGCAGTGCACAAGTTATTTCAGAATGCCCATTCTGGCAGAGAGCAGAGTATGTGTGTTATGCATGGGAGAATGCCCTAGGTAGGTAGAAAACAGAGCACCTGTTTTTTGACTTCCAGTATCAGGGCCGGTGCTATCACTAGGCAAACTAAGCAGCCACCTAGGGCACACTGCCGCCTATTGCGCAGCCATGGCATGTCCTAACAAGACAGTGGCATGTACAGAAACTGATCCCCAGCAGCTGCTGAATGTCAACTTTTCCTCCTTTACCTCCTGCAGACATCAGTGGCTGCAGGATGGAAATGGAAGAGATCAGTTTCCCCGCTGTTTCCTTTCCTGGCCCCACTGTGCTGTCTTCTGGCCCCCTCATCCCTCTTGCAGCTCTGTTGGCTTTCCTCTCCCCCTCTCCCACTGTCTGATGGATCTGTCAGGATGGAGAGCTGGGAAGGGGCTGGTAAATGTGTAATTTACCAGCCTCTTCCTTGTCTGAAATGACCGGTATCGATCACTGACTGTGTAAACCATGTTTACTATGCCTCAGTTTATGGACGGGGAAAGCCTGTGTACAGAGTTATTCCTGTCTATTCATTCTGTGCTGTTGATGCTCCAGAGATGGAGATTGAGAGCTCAATCTTCTTTCTCTGTCTCAAAAGTGAAACATCAGAGGTCTGTTTAGACCCCTAATATTTCACCAAAGACTTCCAACGAGGGTCCTAAAAAAATAATAAAAAATAAAATTGTGAAAAAAATTTTTTTAAAAATATAAAAAAATAAATAAAATAATTAAAAAAAATAAAAAACAAGTACTGACACCATTTGAGTGAAGCAGACTAAATATAACTAGCAGAAAGAGAAACTTGTAGTTGTGATTATTTATAATTTGGAATAAAAAAATAAAAATTAAAAATGGGGTGCTCAGTCTAAAATGCCTGGGCCTGTTTTTTGTCTCAGTCCAGGCCTGCTTCCCACTGCCACCAATGTTTCCCACACACTACGCTGATGTTACGCATACCACTGCGCGCTGGAGGATTGGATGATGTTAGCTGGAGAAATTGATCAGTTTCATGTTTTGTTGTTTTAATATTTTCTACTATTTTTAAAAAAATATTCTTTTATTTTTTTGGAGGGGGGGGGGAGGGTGAAAGTAGCTAGTCTTGTGTAGGGTGCAAAATAGTCACCAGCCCTGCTCAGGATCATCATCCTACTTTAAGTTTTTTCTGAATGCTATGACAAGGGTCTCAAAACTTTTGAAACAAAGGGCCAATTTTACTCCTCTTTAAACTTTGCGGGGGGGGGGGGCCTGACTGTGGCCAGTGGGAGTAAAAAATGCACTGGCATCAGTGGGAGTAAACAATGCCATGGGCTTGGTGGTCAGTGGGAGTAAAAAAATGTATTGCTGTCAGTGTAAGGAATAGGGCTACATCATTGGTGTCAGTGGGAGAATTTGTTCCCCATCTCTGGTAACAATGGGAGGAATTGTACCCCGTTGTTGGTGTCAGTGGGGAGAGTAGTGCCAGTTAAAGGAATAGTGCCCCAAAGACCAGATAAAGGCATACAAAGGGCCACATCTGGCCTATGGGCCACAGTTTGCAGACCCCTGTGCTATGAAAATATGTTTGGATTGTTTAGCCTAGTTTATGGGCCCATCTATATCACAGTCAACTTGTTAATCCTTTTGTTTTGAAACAACCAAGTTGGTTTGGCAGCTAGACCACCTTCAGATTTTTGTCATGAAAGTTTTCCTTTATTCTATCCTATGCATGCAGGTTGTTTGATGAGTAAGCACAAATTGTGGTATCTGTGCTTTTACATGGAAGCACTGTGGTATAGTAAAGGCTCAATCACATTGTTAATAAAATAAGCATAAGGGACATTAGTTACCTTCAATGTGATGTATCCCTTGTCCTTTTGCTTTCTAGTTCGGTAGCAATCTTCTTCCTTCTGCTCCTCCCCTCACTGCTGTAATCCTCCAGTGTGGTTGGAGTTTTTCAAACTGAGGAGCTGTCCCAAGCTCTCATCAAGAGTGCCCAACTATGCCCACTCTTTCCACCCAACTCCTCCATTTATAGAAGCCATACTACAGCTTACATGAATGCACCATGATCTATGTATAGAGGGGGCAGACCTTTCAATCATCTGCCAGTCCTCCATTCCCAAGCCAAGTTTCATTCATATGAGCTTCTATGAATAGTGGGCTGGGTGTAAAAGGGCAGGCATATTCAGGCACTCTTGATGAGAACCTGGGAAGGCACCTCAGTCCAGTTCTGCACTGGAAGATTACGGTAATGGGGGTGGGGCTGTAGGTGTAAGGTAAGCTTTGTTCCTTTTCTTTTTTTGTATATTTTTTAAACTTTAAACATAGGGTGGTAAGGAAATAAGTTCCGTGCTGTGGATATCTTAACGGATGAAAGAAAAGGAAATTAGGCTGCTGCCTACCTTGGACTACAATCCTAAGATTGTGTAAACAAAAAAATCAATAAGTGGGTAATTGGCGCTGCCTATAGTGGATATGATAAAGTGCAAATATCAATAAATGTATATAAATGTGAATATCAGTGCATATATCCGAAAATTGATATCATAAAAATAGCATATATAATAAAAATATTATAAGATCAACATGTAAACATTAGGGATATTAAAATACTGAGTGCAAACATGTGATAAAAAATATATAAAAAATCAATATAAAATCAGTTGAAAGTGACAAGTAACCATTGGTGATAATAAAAAATACTAAAAATAGAGTGCAATGGTGAAACTGTATCCAAATATCAATATAAAGTGACCAGTGACTAGAAAGTGCAATATAAGAAAAAAATATATATATAAATAAATAAATAAATAAATTACCAGTAAATTAGTATCAGGTATAAGTGCAATAAAATATAAGAGAGATGATTGATGGTTATACAATGAACTATTTAGTGGTTGGCTAAAAAACTGATAACTTAGTAGCCAGTACCAAAAAATTTGTACAATCACAGTTGAAGACGGTGAAATAAGATGTGGTAAGTGCAAATTGTGCAGAAAGATTGTGCAAAAAAAGCAATAAATGATTTGGTACCTGGCTGAAGTGATAATCCAGGTAGCCAAATAAGTGAAAATAGGAAATAGTCCCAGAGAATTAGTCCAAATCCAGAGAGAATTGGTAAGTAGATGAAAATCAAGGTGACCCCGTGGTGGGTAACTGGTGAGGTAAGGGGAAATCCCACTAATAAGTAGCCTACTAACCAGATATACCCACCCCACACAGGGGTATAGAGCGGGTATTAAGATGTAGATGGAAATCCTTTTTCTTAGCTCCTAACTTCCTTCCAGATAGGGGGGATGTTGGAGACCGTCCCTGGGGGTCCGGGGTGTCACCAGAGGAGGTACAGGGTATACAAGTCCTCTCCAATAGGGCAATATTAGATACGGTGTCCGTAAAGGAAATATAAATAACTAGTCCGTGGGATCATACAGGGCGAAAGGAAAAAAGCCAAATAGTGTGATACTGTAAGGTTATTCAAATGATCAAACAGTAAAAATGGGTACTCACAAACAAACAGGGAATACGAGCGTGTAAACGGCGTCCCGGAACGGATATATGAACTGATATTCACATTTATATACATTTATTGATATTTGCACTTTATCATATCCACTATAGGCAGCGCCAATTACCCACTTATTGATTTTTTTAAACATAGGGTGATCATAGAACATACTTTAAAAATTTACATTGTAATGTAAGTTTTAGTGATCTGATCCAAGAACACACAAACACTGGCTTTCAAAGGACTTTGGACATAAATAAGTGTAGCACTGCATTCCCTTGGCTCAGTGGTAATAAGTGCAGCTGAGAAACAAAAAATCCTGTGCTCTGCCACTACACTTAAATCAACCTAATTAGAAGCAGCTGCAAACAATAAATGTGTTCTCACATTCTAAAGTAGCTGAAAAACCAAAATGTGTTGTGCTACTTCAAAAAATAGCTAACATTATCAATCAAGAAATTATCAATCAAGAATTCATGGATCAATATGCTGAGGAAAAAAACAATATTAGTGAAGTATATATATATATATATATATATATATATATATATATATATATATATATATATATATATACAGTGCCTTGCGAAAGTATTCGGCCCCCTTGAACTTTTAGACCTTTTGCCACATTTCAGGCTTCAAACATAAAGATATAAAACTGTAATTTTTTGTGAAGAATCAATAACAAGTGGGACACAATCATGAAGTGGAACAAAATGAATTGGATATTTCAAGCTTTTTTAACAAATAAAAAACTGAAAAATTGGGCGTGCAAAATTATTCAGCCCCCTTAAATTAATACTTTGTAGCACCACCTTTTGCTGCGATTACAGCTGTAAGTCGCTTGGGGTATGTCTCTATCAGGTTTGCACATCGAGAGACTGAAATCTTTGCCCATTCCTCCTTGCAAAACAGCTCGAGCTCAGTGAGGTTGGATGGAGAGCGTTTGTGAACAGCAGTTTTCAGTTCTTTTCACAGATTCTCGATTGGATTCAGGTCTGGACTTTGACTTGGCCATTCTAACACCTGGATATGTTTATTTGTGAACCATTCCATTGTAGATTTTGCTTTATGTTTTGGATCATTGTCTTGTTGGAAGACAAATCTCTTTCCCAGTCTCAGGTCTTTTGCAGACTCCATCAGGTTTTCTTCCAGAATGGTCCTGTATTTGGCTCCATGATGCTGCCACCACCATGTTTGACAGTGGGGATGGTTTGTTCAGGGTGATGAGCTGTGTTGCTTTTATGCCAAACATAACGTTTTGCATTGTTGCCAAAAAGTTCGATTTTGATTTCATCTGACCAGAGCACCTTCTTTTACATGTTTGGTGTGTCTCCCAGGTGGCTTGTGGCAAACTTTAAATGACACTTTTTATGGATATCTTTAAGAAATGGCTTTCTTCTTGCCACTCTTCCATAAAGGCCAGATTTGTGCAGTATACGACTGATTGCTGTCCTATGGACAGAGTCTCCCACCTCAGCTGTAGATCTCTGCTGTTCATCCAGAGTGATCATGGCCATGGGCCTCTTGGCTGCATCTCTGATCAGTCTTCTCCTTGTATGAGCTGAAAGTTTAGAGGGACGGCCAGGTCTTCGCAGATTTGCAGTGATCTGATACTCCTTCCATTTCAATATTATCGCTTGCACAGTGCTCCTTGGGATGTTTAAAGCTTGGGAAATCTTTTTGTTTCCAAATCCGGCTTTAAAATTCTCCACAACAGTATCTCGGACCTGCCTGATGTGTTCCTTGTTCTTCGTGATGCTCTCTGCGCTTTAATCGGACCTCTGAGACTATCACAGTGCAGGTGCATTTATGTGGAGACTTGATTACACACAGGTGGATTCTATTTATCATCGTTAGTCATTTAGGTCAACATTGGATCATTCAGAGATCCTCACTGAACTTCTGGAGAGAGTTTGCTGCACTGAAAGTAAAGGGGCTGAATCATTTTGCACGCCCAATTTTTCAGTTTTTCATTTGTTAACAAAGTTTGAAATATCCAATAAATTTCGTTCCATTTCATGATTGTGTCCCACTTGTTGTTGATTCTTCACAAAAAATTACAGTTTTATATCTTTATGTTTGAAGCCTGAAATGTGGCAAAAGGTCGCAAAGTTCAAGGGGGCCGAATACTTTCGCAAGGCACTGTATATATATATGTACTGTATGTGCTTCACCTAAAACTGAAAAGTGACAGAACTTCCACAAATAGTTTTAACTCAATCCTCCATATACACATAAATGATAATCCAATGACAATTGCAACCAAAGAAAAAACAAATATATGCTCCACACTAAACTAAATGAAAATAAATGATGTATGATACATACAAAAAGAGGATGGAGAGTATATGTGCTCCACCCAAAACTGAAAAGTTAAACAAAGGGATCACAAAACCTGGCTTTGGTGAGTGTTTTGCAGAGAAAGAGAGAGCTGGAGGGATCTTATGCATTTTGATTTGGAGTGAACTAAAGCATTGATTTATGAAGAAGTAGCATTTTATTTGGTGGCATTTTATTCAGTGGCACAAATAACTTTGCACATAATAACTGGTCAACTGGACAATAATTGGCACTTTGTATTTAAGCACTAATAGCACTTTATATGAGTGTGGCATGTAATATTTTGTGTAGTGTTTTACCATATAAAGGGAGACAATACAGCAATAATATAATTCAATACAAGAGGGTTAGGAGGGCACTGCTACCGCGAGCTTTCAATCTAATAGGGAGGGGCTGGTGTAACAAAAGGTAAGTAAAAACTGTAAGGGATGAACTGATGCAGGAAGTAGACTAAGATTCAGTTGTTAGCTGAAGGCAGGATAGGCCTCCCTCAAGAGATACATTTTTCAGGGATCGCCTAAAAGTGAACAGAGTAGGAAATAACCGGACAGATCAGGGATGTGAGTTTAAGAGGATGGGAGAGGCTCTGAAGCTTTAGGCAAATGTAAAGAGGGAATTGGGTTTAATTTTTTTTTTATAGACTTGTATAGACTTTTTTTATAGTCTTAACTTGTAGATGCAGCTCTAGGTGGGGGTATTTAGTATGTATTTGATTTCGTACTGGTGGTATAACCAAGTGAAGACATCTGGTATGTTGGGGCAATGGGGCAATGATCATCAATAGGCAATGGTAATTATATGTTTTTCTCAATATAGGTATGCAAAACCATCTTCTTTTCTTCTGCCTATCTTTTTGCTCTGGTGCGAGCCCAGGTAATCTCCTGTGCACTGTTGTTGCTATGGCATTGAGGTGTGCCCCCTTTGTGGGATCTTGCAGGTGATATATGGAAATGCCTGAGCATTTATGTACATGTATAATTCTAATGGTTTTCCTTTATAGACAACTTCTTTAATTCTTTATGCATCCTGATGAAGCTATCTTAAGTGAAACTAGTTGACTCATGGAGATGTATATCTATATTTTTCATTGGACATAAGCCATGAATAATCTAGTGATGGTTACCTATACAACTATATGCAGTTGGGCTCACGTATGAGCAAGAAATACTGTCTTGTTTTCAGGATTGTTATTGTAGTTTGTACATACATATTGTATGTCTTGTTAATAATTGTAATAAAACTATCACATTTTTCTAGAATTCTTGCCTGGCCAATATAGTCCAATTTTGATTTTCATATTTGTTTTTTTGACAACACTTTGTTCATATTTTCAATATATTCCCAGTTGGGATTATAGAAAGGTGTAAAGAAGCTTTAAAGTTCTTATATAATTCCTATATATTTATATTGTTATGCAATACTTAATTTTATCATTTTTTTATGAATCTTTATTTAGTTTTAACAGAGAAACATACAAAAATGAGACAGCAACGTCAAGGGTGTAAGGGGGGGGGGGGGGGATTGTAGCCAAACAGTGCCACAGCTCAGGGGGTACAAAAGTGCAATGTGGTACATAACGCAAAGAAAAGGAGCAATAAACGTCAACACAGAGCAATGCAAAAACCAACATTCGACAGAGGGCAGGCTGCAGACCTGACCTCTATGTGGCGCGGAGCTCGGCTCGGAGGAGCCCCGGGCCAAAGCACACCGCAGGGGGAGGGGGGCCAACGGCCTCCATCAGACCTCCCCCAACGCGGTGCTCCGACCCTGTGCCCCCCCAGCACACCCGACCACCCAAAGCGGGCAGAAGGGAGGTGCACGACAGCAGCTCAGGTCCCACGGGAGAACTACGTAGCCCCTAGGCCAGCCCAGGAGGGCTAGAGGAGAAGAAGAAACAACATAGCTAGCTCTGGCAGTCCGCCGAACACATTCGCAAAGCCTCCCACCAGAGGTAGGATGGGCTGCATGTGGGAGAAGAAAATAAACGGGGGAAGGAAAAAGAGAAAGGGGAAGCAGAGAAAGGAAGAAAAGTAGGAAAAAAGGAAGAGAAAAGGGGGAAGGAAAGGTAGGGGAAGGACCTAAGGAATGAAGAGAGAGAAAGAATGTCATACCTGCCGGGATCTGGAGCGCATCTTGCATCACGCCTCCATGAGGTCCTCCCATCCATCTGAAAGTCAAAGACACCCTATGGAGAAGGGGCTAAGGGTTGGGTAGGGGGAGAGCAGCTAAGGACGGGTCAGCCAGCACCAACAGGGCCTCAACAAGACTCGAGGAAATTACCGCTGGGTCACCCGAATAGTCGAGCCACGGTCTACACCTTGTGTCATTGCGTTCCCGTGTCCCTCTACATTTAGCCACCCAGTCCTCTGCATCTCCTATGTTGTCTACCATCCGCCACCACTCCCACCTGCCCGGAACCTGCGGCTGCTTCCAATAAATTGGGATCAGCCTCCTAGCAGCATTAAGGAGGTGAGGCAGCAAGCTACGTCTATAGCGGCTGAGCGGCATACAGGGTATGTGCAGGAGAAAGTGGAGGGGGCTGAAGGGCACATCCAGGTCGAGGACAGACTTGACCTGCTCCTGGATGTCGCGCCAAAAGGGGGCAATGACTGGGCAGTCCCACCACAGGGGAAGTAGGGTACCAGTGCCGCCACAGTTCCGCCAACATGCAGAGGAGGCCGAGGGATAAATGCGGGCCAAGTCCGCCAGTACCCGGTACCAGCGTGTCAGGAGCTAGTAATTTGTTTCTTGCATCTTAGAGTCAACCAACTTCGAGTGGGTTAGTTGGTAAAGATAGGAAAGCTGGGCGTCGGAAAGCTGTAGTCCTAGATCTCGCTCCCACAGCCAAACACAGACTGGCACGAAAGCGGAGATAGCAGCACCTAACAATTTGTATAACTCAGAAACCATATGAGGAAAGGGGGCGTCCTGTACGAACAGGCGTTCAAAGAGCTTAAGAGTAGTCTGGGGACAGACGGTGGGGCCATGAACAGTGAAGAAATGATGGAGCTGTCTATATTTCCAAAAATTCATAGGGGACCCGCCGTGGCGGGCTTTTAAAGTTTCATAAGACAGGGTCTTACCCCGTTCCATCAGTTTCCCACAACTGGCGTTGCCGTCGTCCACCCATGGGTCAAAAAAGGTCATCTGTTTTCCCGGAGGGAACCAAAGGTAGCCCCCCAGCGGGGCCAACGGGTAGACAGGGGGTGCCAGATCCAGGAACTTGTGAAATATCTATATTAATTCCCACGCTAATGAGATGATAAAACAATACAAATGAACCTAAACTTGATTAAAAGTAGTGAATAAATACTCTCTTTAACCGCTTCCGGTCCGCGCTATAGCCGAAGTACGGCTACAGCGCGGGCTTGAATTTCCGGGAGCCCGTCTTTAAACGGTCTCCCAGTAACAGGCTTCCCGCGCGCTCCCACGAGCGCGCATCGGGGAATATCTGTGTTGGCCGTGTCCCTTGGACACAGCCAATCACAGATTGTGGTAAATGGGCAATCACAGCGGCCATTTACCACGTGATCGGGCCGTGCAATGAGAGATAATCTCATATGTAAACATATAAGATCATCTCTCATCGCCAGCTCTCTTCCTCACATGGAGACTGCAGTGTGAGGAAGATGAGAGGCCGAACACCGGCAAGGGAACACACAGGAATGTAATCAGGGCACTGATCACCAGTGCCCTGATTACAGAAGAGGGGAATAAAATGCCACAACTGCCCACAGTGTCCGCCATCAGTGCCCCCCATCAGTGCCCACAGTCAGTGCCCATAGTGCTGCCAGTCAGTGCCCATCAGTGCCTGCTCATCTAGGCACTGATGGGCACTGACTAGCAGCACTATGGGCACTGAATGTGGGCACTGATGGTGCTGCCCATCAGTGCTGATCAGTGCCACCCGTCAGTATCCATCAGTGCCACCCATCAGTGCCCATCAGTGTCACCCATCAGTGCCCATCAGTGCCGCCTCTCAGTGCCCATCAGTGCTGCCTCTCAGTTCCCAGCAGTGCCACATCTCAGTGCCCAGCAGTGCCACCTCTCAGTGCCCAGCAGTGCCACCTCTCAGTGCCCAACAGTGCCACCTATCAGTGCTCATCAGTGCCGTCTATCAGTGCCGCCTATCAGTGCTCATCACTGCGGCATATTAGTACCTCCTCATCAGTGCCACCTCATCAGTGCCCATAAGTGCCACCTCATCAGTGCCCATAAGTGTCACCTCATCAGTGCCCATCAGTGCCGCCTCATCAGTGCACATCAGTGAAGGAGAAAAATTTTATTTATTTTCAAAATTTACTCACAGAAAATAAGAAAAACTTTTTTTTTTCAAAAATTTCATATGGGTGCAGTGTAGCATGACCACGCAATTGTCATTCAAATCGTGACAGCGCTGAAAGCTGAAAATTGGCCTGGGCAGGAAGGGGGTATAAGTGCCCAGTAGGCAAGTGGTTAAGGAAATAAATACGTGGACATAAATATATAAAAATACATCAAATAAATAAGTGCAAATATGCAGCTGCTGCAACTCTAAGTAATCCTTAGGTAAAAATATATAAAATCAAAATTAAGCAGCGCTAGCATATAAAAAACTGTAATGACATTTTTAGTGATATTTGTGAAATAAATAAATAAATAATTAGTCCTTGTGATATCTGTGAAGAAATCCACTCTTGGTTTCCTACTCACCACAATCCCAAATTGTTAGCGCTTGAAGTATATACCACACAGAGCCTCCATGTTAGTCCCTGAAAGGAGGCTCTGTGTGGTATATACTTCAAGCGCTAACAATTTGGCATTGTGGTGAGTGGGGAACCAAGAGGGGTCACCATCACCTTGGAGCACCTATAAGTTATTTCTGCACTTGAGCACTTTATTTGGATTTCTTCACAGATATCACAAGGACTAATTATTTATTTATTTATTTCACAAGTATCACTAAAAATGTCATTACAGTTTTTTATATACTAGCCCTGCTTAATTTTGGTTTTATAGATCCAGGAACTTGTTCACTCGGTCCCACACAGCAAGCGCATGGACCGTAAGGGGAGAGACATTGTCTGATAGCCCCCGGTGTTCCCGGGAAAGCCAGGGGGCATATGATAGATTCCTGCCCGCCATGAACTTTTCGAGCGAGACCCAAAGTTTGGAGTGGGTGTGGAAGCGCCAGTTGAGGATGCACTGAAGGACAATTGCGCGTTAGTAGCGTTGGACATCCGGTAGGCCGAGACCCCCAGGTGTTTAGGGCGCTTCAGGGTCACCAGGGCTATATGGGGACGTTTATCGTTCCAGACGAAGCCCATAATCAGGCCGTCCAGAAGTCAGAAAAAACTGCGGGGCAGGGGGATAGGGAGCATCTTCAGGTAGAACAGCACCCTGGGGAGGACATTCATCTTAATGATATTAACCCTCCCTAACCAAGTAAAGGCTGTCTTGGTCCAGTGCAGGAGATCTTGTTTGATGCCTGCTAAGAGGCAGGGGTAGTTGGCCGCGTAAAGTGCGTTGAACCGGTCCATAAGTTGGACTCCGAGGTATGTCAGGGTGGAGGTGGTCCAAGTGAAGGGGAAGGTAGCCCGAAGGGAACCAGACAAGGACGCGGGCACACAGGTGGGGAGAATCTCGGATTTGCCAAGATTCATTTTAAAATTAGAGACATAGCCAAAGCGCTCAAGCTCTTGCATCAGAACCGGCAGAGAAAGCAGGGGGTCGGCAAGGTGGAACAAAATGTCATCGGCATAAGCTGAGAGCCTATGCTCCATCGTACCCACTCACACGCCTCTAATATCCCCATTCGCCCTGACCTTGGTCAAAAAGAGCTCCATGACCAGGGCGAAGAGGAGGGGCGAAAGAGGGCACCCCTGTCTGGTGCCATTCCAAATCTGGAACTTGGCAGGGAGGCATCCATTAACACGGACCCTGTCGCTGGGGTCCCTGTATAATGCCATGATCCAAGTTAGCATATGTGGACCCAGTCCCAGCGACTCCAAAACACCCCGGAGATAGGCCCGGTCCACCCGATCAAACGCCTTTTCGGCTTCGGTCGAGAGGATCAGGTAAATCGGCGAGTCAGGATGGGAGGTGGCCCAGTGAATTAGCTGTATCGCCCGAATGGCATTATCCCGAGCCATTAGGCAGAGAGAGTATCGTGCGTCCCAGTTCGGCCGACGTTATTGGAGAGTCTAAATCAGAGCGTTGGTCCATGGACAGGGAGGGGAAGACATGGTCAGAAAGATAGTCCAGGATTGCAGTCAGTTTAGCAGTCTGGGAGTCCGTCGTGGCTGAACCTGACAGGTCGTAACAAAGGGGACCAAAATAACCCATAAAGGTAGGGCCTACTGGGGGGTATTGTGGGCTAGCCACCAAGGATGGGAGTCACGGTTCCCAAAAGTAAAGGAGGGGAACAAGGAGGGACACCCACCCCGCACCCGCCAGCCTAGCCCAAGGATAAAGTGTGGCCAAACCCGGGAGCCATAGGGAGAGCCCAGGCCAACTAGATAAAAGTCCCAACCAGTCCCCCCCAGCATCAGTCCAAGGCACCAGACGTAGGGGACATAACAGGGGGGGCTAGGGGGGGCAGCTGAGACAGGGAGCTTCGATCACAACTGTGGGGCAGAAGGGAAAATGCAAAGGGCCAATAGTTCAAGCGGTCAGAGATCCTCAGCCGGGGCCACAGGAGTCGGGACACCCGAGGAGCGTGGGCGGTTCTGCTTGCGGTGTATGCGAGAGACGGACTGCCAGGGCTGGGGAAGAGACACAACAGAGAGGTCAGAAATGTTTCTCCAGTAGGGAAAGTCCACAGGGTCAAGGTCCAGGGTAGACAGGAACTCAAGGAGATCATCTTTGGAGCGAAGAGTAGCAGAAACCCCATTCCTAGAGGCTTGGAGATAGAAGGGGAAACCCCAGAGATAGGTGAGATCTGCAGCATGGAGGGATTCCAGGAGGGGACGCAGATCCCTGTGGTGCATCAGCATACGGCGTGATAGGTCTTGATAGAAGTATAGGTGGGCACCATCAAAATCAAAGAAAGGTTTGTTGCGCATTTTCCACATGATGCTGTCCTTGAGAGTGAATTTGTGGAGCTTGCAAATGACATCACGTGGGTTATCTGCGTCTTGTGATGGAGGCCGCAGGGCCCTATAAGTCCCTGTCAATTTCTATCGGGGCAGTAGCAGGGAATTCCAGGATCGCCCGGAATACATCAACCAGAGTGGGGATGATGTCCCTCGGTGCAGTGGCCTCTGGCAGGCCGCGAATGCGTATATTACCACGCCTGCTGCGATTCTCAAAGTCATTAAGCTGGCATAACAGGGCCTCAATCCTCCTGTCCTCGTCTACACACCGGGCCTGGAGCTGAGAGATAACAGGGATAGTCTCATCTAATCTCTGTTCCAGGGTTTCCATGCAGGACCCTAGGTGGGTTGTATCTGTTTTGAGCTGTGCAATGTCCTCCTTAAATGCTGTTTCCACCCTTGTAATAAACCTGTCCAAATCAGCCTTATTAGGCAGGGCCCAAATGTGCTTCCTTAAATATCCATCCCCCAAAATGTCAGCGACATCAGAGCCCCCCTCCCGGGACTCTGGGGAGGGGGGATGCGGGGGGGGGGAATCGTGTACTCACGGACCGCTGTGGGGAGAGTCCTGGGTCAGTGCTCCATGATGGGCTGGCCTCCTGGTGTGGAGAGGCAGGCGCGGCCGGAACCATCTTGGAAGTCCGGGCCTCCCTGCCGCGGGTCTCCGGGAAGAAGGAGGGAAGGCATCCCTGTTTGGATCTGTTGGGCCGCGGTGGTTGCGAGGCTGTCCAGCAGTGCTGGAACATCGTTAGGTGAGTGCTAATGGCCGGGAAGTCCCGGGAAGCTGTGTGTTAGAGGCGGCGGGTGCGGAGCTCAAGCACTGTGCATCCTCACTCCTCCATAGCCAGGCCACGCCCCCCTTAATTTTATCATTTGATGTTAATATTTAAATGAATGTGTAATAAATTTAAGGAAATATTTTAAACATACAATTACATGGTTACATAGTTACATAGTTAGTGTGGTCCATCTAGTTCACTACTGTAAGTGTTTATGTCAATTGTGCACATCTAATAGTTTTTTGAAACTATCGACACTCCCTGCTGATTAAACTGCTTGTGGAAGAGAATTCCATATCCTTACTGCTCTGATGGTAAAGAACCCTTTACGCAGTTTAAGGTTAAACCCCTTCTCTTCTAATTTTTTTGTATTTCCGCGTGTCTTTTTAAATTCCATCTCGCTGAAAAGTTTGTTCCCTATGCTAGGGTCGCCAGTACAGTATTTGCACATTGATATCATATCCACTCTCAAGCGTCTCCTCTCCAGAGAGAATAAGTTCATTGCTTGTAGCATTTCCTCATTGCTGAAGTCCTCCATTCCCTTTATTAGCTTTGTTGCCCTTCTCTGGACTCTCTCCAGTTCCAGCTCATCCTTCCTGAGAACTGGTGCCCAGAACTGGATGGCATACTCCAGATGTGGCCGAACCAGAGTGTTGTAGAGTGGGAAAATTATCGTTTTATCTCTGGAGCAAATCCCCTTTTTAATACATACCAGTATTGTGTTGGCTTTGCTTGCAGCAGCTTGGCATTGCATGCCATTGCTGAGCTTGTTATCTACTAGGACCCCCAGGTCCTTTTCCATCCTAGATTCCCCCAGAGATTTACCACCTAGTGAGTAACTTATAGTTACATAGTTAGTGAGGCTGAAAAAAGACACAAGTCCATCCAGTTCAACCTATGTGTGTGTGTTTGCTTTTAACCATACATTGTATACCCCTGTATGTTGTGGTCTTTAAGGTGTCCATCCAATAGTTTTTTGAAACTATCAATGCTCCCCGCTGATACGACTGCTTGCGGAAGAGAATTCCACATCCTTACCGCTCTTACAGTGAAGAACCCCTTACGCACTTTAAGGTTAAACCGCCTTTCCTCTAGTTTTAGTGAGTGGCCACGTGTCTTATTGTATTCCCTTACTCTAAATAGTTTGTTCCTTATGCTCGGGTCGCCAGTACAGTATTTGTACATTGATATCATATCCCCCCTCAAGCGTCTCTTCTCCAGAGAGAATAGGTTCAGTGCTTGTAGTCTTTCCTCATAGCCGATGTCCTCCATTCCCCTAATTATTTTTGTTGCCCTTCTCTGGACTTTCTCCAGTTCCAGCACATCCTTCCTGAGGACCGGTGCCCAGAACTGGACAGCATACTCCAGATGTGGCCGGACCAGAGTCTTGTAGAGTGGAAGAATAATCTCTTTATTTCTGGAGTGAATCCCCTTTTTTATACAACCCAGTATTCTGTTGGCTTTGCTTGCAGCGGCTTGGCATTGCATGCCACTTCCAAGCCTGTTGTCTACCAGTACCCCCAGGTCCCTTTCCATCCTAGACTCACCCAGAGGTTCCCCCCCTAGTGAGTAGCTTGCTTTCTGGTTTCTGGCCCCCAAGTGCATTACTTTACATTTTTCTACATTAAATCTCATCTGCCATGTAGTTGCCCACCCCGTTATTTTGTTCAGGTCTGCTTGCAAGATTTCCACATCCTGCATAGAAGATATTGGCATGCCTAATTTAGTATCATCTGCAAATACTGAGATTGTACTAGATATCCCCTCCTCTAGATCATTTATGAATAAATTAAACAGGATTGGTCCCAGGACAGAACCCTGGGGGACCCCACTTTCCACACCCGCCCAATCCGAGTACTCCCCATTAATCACCACCCTCTGTACTCTCCCCTGGAGCCAGTTCTCTATCCAGGTACTCACCTTATGGTCCATACCTATCTTCCTTAGTTTGTACAGTAAGCGTTTGTGGGGAACGGTGTCAAAGGCCTTTGCAAAGTCCAGATACACCACATCCACAGGCTTACCTTTATCTAAGTGGCAGCTCACTTCATCGTAGAAGGTTAATAGATTGGTTTGGCATGAACGATTTTTCATGAATCCATGCTGATTACTACTTATAATACCGTTTTCATTACTAAAGTCTTGTATGTGGTCCCTTATCATCCCCTCCAAAATTTTGCAGACTACAGATGTTAGGCTGACCGGCCTATAGTTACCCGGGATATATCTCGGCCCCTTCTTAAATATTGGTACCACGTTGGCTTTTTTCCAATCAGCTGGCACCATACCTGTCTGTAAACTATCCTTAAAGATCAAGAATAATGGTCTGGCAATCACCTGACTGAGCTCATTTAGAACCCTTGGGTGCAAGCCATCCGGTCCCGGGGATTTATTTATGTTAAGTTTCTCTAGTTTAGCTCTAAGTCTATCCTCTGTTAGCCATGGCGGCACTTCCTGAGGTGTATTATTTAGTTCGGCCTTACAAGCGGGGTTCATGTAGCCCCCCGATTCCTTTGTGAAGACTGAAGAAAAGAAATTATTTAACACTTCCGCCTTTTCTCTGTCCTCAGTGGCCATTTTTCCTTTATCATCTTTTATGGGGCCAATGTGTTCTGGCCTTGCTTTCTTACTGTTTATATACTTAAAGAATTTCTTGGGGTTCTTTTTACTCTCCTCCGCTATATGTCTCTCGTGTTCTATTTTAGCCGCCCTGATTTCGTCTTTACATTTCTTATTACACTCTTTATAATGCTTAAATGCTGCCAATGACCCCTCAGTCTTGTATTTTTTGAAGGCCTTTTCTTTAGCTCTAATATACATTTTTATGTTGGAGTTTAGCCACCCAGGGTTTAGTTTTGCTCTTTTAAATTTATTTCCCAGTGGAATGCACTGGCCCACCCCCTTGTTAAGTATGCTCTTGAAGCACTCCCATTTTTCCTCCGTGTTCTTTGTTCCCAGGGTTCTATCCCATTTGATATTTTCTAGCAGTGAGCGCAGTTTAGGGAAATTGGCTCTTTTGAAATTCAGTGTCCTTATATTACCCTTGTGTTTCCTATTACTGTAATTAATACTGAAACCAATTGACCTATGGTCACTGTTCCCTAAGTTGTCCCGTATTTCTATATCCGTGAGCAGGTCTGTATTGTTGGTAATCAGTAGGTCAAGTACCGCATTGTTTCTTGTCGGTGCATTCACCATCTGACCCATGAAATTGTCCTGCAAAACATTTAGGAACTGCCGAGCCTTGGCTGAATGCGCGGTTCCTTCTGCCCAGTCTATATCTGGATAATTAAAGTCCCCCATTATAATGACATTTCCCATCCTTGCTGCCAATCCTATCTGTAACATGAGGTCTGCCTCACCCTCCTCCCTCTGGTTTGGGGGCCTATAGCATACGCCCAATATTACCTTCCCCACCGTGCCTTTCCTTTGAAGCTCTACCCATAGGGATTCTGCCTCGTCCATAGCTCCATTATTAATATCATCCCTCATATTTACCTGTATACTGTTCTTAATATACAAACATACCCCTCCCCCTTTTTTACCCTCTCTATCTCTGCGATAAAGGGAATACCCCTGAATGGTCGCCATCCAGTCATGAGAGCTGTCAAACCAAGTCTCAGTTATCCCCACAAAATCTAAGTCCTCCTCAAACATCAGCAGCTCCAGCTCTCCCATCTTGTTGGCCAGGCTTCTGGCATTGGTATATAAGCCTCGTAATTTTGATGTTTTTAGGCTGCTCTCTTGATTTTTCCCCGTACCCACCCTGGGTATAGGAGCTCCGAACACCCTACCGCTAATGCCCCCATTTCTGCCCTCTGAAACTTGCTTTCCACTGGCTAATTCTACATCTGTACCCTCCCCCCCATTCCCTAGTTTAAAAGCCCCTCTAACTTTTTGGCCATCCTCTCACCCAGTACGGCTGCACCCACCCCATTTAGGTGCAATCCGTCCCTACCAAAGAGCCGGTGACCGACTGAGAAGTCGGCCCAGTTCTCCAGGAACCCGAAACCCTCCTTACTACACTAGCTCCTCAGCCACTCGTTAACTTCCCTAATCTCCCGCTGCCTCTCTGGTGTGGCTCGAGGTACAGGTAGTATTTCGGAAAATACTACCTTGGAGGTCCTAGTCCTCAACTTAGCGCCTAAGTCCCTGAAATCGTTTAGGACTCTCCGTCTTCCTCTGCCTATGTCATTGGTACCCACGTGTACCATGACAGCTGGGTCTTCCCCAGCCCCGCCCAATAATCTGTTCACCCGATCCGCGATGTGCCGAACCCGAGCGCCCGGCAAACAACAGACTGTTCGGCGCACACGGTCTATGTCACAGATTACACTGTCTGCCCTTCTAATAATTGAGTCCCCTACCACCAGCACCTGTCTTTCCTTTCCCTTTCTCCCGGCCTCACTGGAGGAGTTCTTCCCCTGGCAGCTAGGGGCGTTGCTCTGCTCCAGCAATGCTGGTCCCTGACTGGTTTCCCCAACATCACACAACGGGCATATCTATTGGGGTGCTCCAGCCCAGGATCAGCCTCCTTGACTTGTCCCCTTCTACCCCTCCTAACTGTCACCCCTCTGCTCTGCTCTGATGCCTGCACCTCCGATACTCCGCCCACCTCTGTGCAGGCCCCTGTCTGCACCTGATTGGTACAATCCTGGCTCTCCTCCGGTATGGACATTCGTCTCAGTGTTGCCAGCTGCTTCCCTAGATTCAGGACCTGAGCTTCCAGGGAAGCAACGTGCTCACATTTTGCGCATTTGTATTCGCCCTCGATCGCATGACCGAGGAACGCATACATATCACAAGATGTACACCGAGTCGCATCTCCACACCCGCCGGGCATTGTACCTACTAATCTAATCTAATGGGGATTCAGCGATTTAAGTCTATCCTATGTGGCTATTTCCTGGCTTCCTAACGCTACCTTCTCACCCTCTGGTATTCCGCTCCACTCACTTGACACCGGTCAGTCACCCAACACTCACAATCTCACAGCCCGGTCAGACGCACAACGCTGAGTCGCACAGCCCGGTCAGACGCACAACACTAAGTCGCACAGCCCGGTCAGACGCACAACACTAAGTCGCACAGCCCGGTCAGACGCACAACACTAAGTCGCACAGCCCGGTCAGACGCACAACACTAAGTCGCACAGCGCGGTCAGACGCACAACACTGAGTCGCACAGCCCGGTCAGACGCACCACACAGAGTCGCACAGCCCGGTCAGACGCACAACACAGAGTCGCACAGCCCGGTCAGACGCACAACACCGAGTCGCACAGCCCGGTCAGACGCACAACACTGAGTCGCACAGCCCGGTCAGACGCACAACACTGAGTCGCACAGCCCGGTCAGACGCACAACACTGAGTCGCACAGCCCGGTCAGACGCACAACACTGAGTCGCACAGCCCGGTCAGACGCACAACACTGAGTCGCACAGCCCGGTCAGACGCACAACACTGAGTCGCACAGCCCGGTCAGACGCACAACGCTCAGTCGCACAGCCCGGTCAGACGCACAACTCTGAGTCGCACAGCCCGGTCAGACGCACAACACTGAGTCGCACAGCCCGGTCAGACGCACAACGCTCAGTCGCACAGCCCGGTCAGACGCACAACGCTCAGTCGCACAGCCCGGTCAGACACACAACGCTCAGTCGCACAGCCCGGTCAGACGCACAACACTCAGTCGCACAGCCCGGTCAGACGCAAAACACTCAGTCGCACAGCCCGGTCAGACGCAAAACACTGAGTCGCACAGCCCGGTCAGACGCAAAACACTGAGCCGCACCGCCCGGTCAGACGCACAACACTGAGTCGCACAGCCCGGTCAGACGCACAACGCTCAGTCGCACAGCCCGGTCAGACGCACAACACTCAGTCGCACAGCCCGGTCAGACGCACAACACTCAGTCGCACAGCCCGGTCAGACGCAAAACACTGAGTCGCACAGCCCGGTCAGACGCAAAATACTGAGTCGCACAGCCCGGTCAGACGCAAAACACTGAGTCGCACAGCCCGGTCAGACGCAAAACACTGAGTCGCACAGCCCGGTCAGACGCAAAACACTGAGTCGCACAGCCCGGTCAGACGCAAAACACTGAGTCGCACAGCCCGGTCAGACGCACAACACTGAGTCGCACAGCCCGGTCAGACGCACAACGCTCAGTCACACCGCCCGGTCAGACGCACAACGCTCAGTCGCACAGCCCGGTCAGACGCAAAACACTCAGGTAGTGATAGGTACTCCCAGACACTCAGGTAGCAACAGGTACTCACAGATACTCAGGTACTCACAGGTACTCAGGTACTCACAGATACTCAGGTACTCACAGGTACTCACAGGTACTCACAGGTACTCACAGATACTCAGGTACTCACAGATACTCAGGTACTCACAGGTACTCAGGTACTCACAGGTACTCAGGTACTCACAGGTACTCACAGATACTCAGGTACTCACAGATACTCAGGTACTCACAGGTACTCACAGATACTCACAGGTACTCACAGGTACTCACAGGTACTCACAGATACTCAGGTACTCACAGATACTCAGGTACTCACAGATACTCAGGTACTACACTACACCCTCAGTCAGTGCGCACAGCCCGGTCAGACGCACAACACTGAGTCGCACAGCCCGGTCAGACGCACAACACTGAGTCGCACAGCCCGGTCAGACGCACAACACTGAGTCGCACAGCCCGGTCAGACGCACAACACTGAGTCGCACAGCCCGGTCAGACGCACAACGCTCAGTCGCACAGCCCGGTCAGACGCACAACTCTGAGTCGCACAGCCCGGTCAGACGCACAACACTGAGTCGCACAGCCCGGTCAGACGCACAACACTGAGTCGCACAGCCCGGTCAGACGCACAACACTGAGTCGCACAGCCCGGTCAGACGCACAACACTGAGTCGCACAGCCCGGTCAGACGCACAACACTGAGTCGCACAGCCCGGTCAGACGCACAACACTGAGTCGCACAGCCCGGTCAGACGCACAACGCTCAGTCGCACAGCCCGGTCAGACACACAACACTGAGCCGCACCGCCCGGTCAGACGCACAACACTGAGTCGCACAGCCCGGTCAGACGCACAACGCTCAGTCGCACAGCCCGGTCAGACGCACAACACTCAGTCGCACAGCCCGGTCAGACGCACAACACTCAGTCGCACAGCCCGGTCAGACGCAAAACACTGAGTCGCACAGCCCGGTCAGACGCAAAACACTGAGTCGCACAGCCCGGTCAGACGCAAAACACTGAGTCGCACAGCCCGGTCAGACGCAAAACACTGAGTCGCACAGCCCGGTCAGACGCAAAACACTGAGTCGCACAGCCCGGTCAGACGCAAAACACTGAGTCGCACAGCCCGGTCAGACGCACAACACTGAGTCGCACAGCCCGGTCAGACGCACAACGCTCAGTCACACCGCCCGGTCAGACGCACAACGCTCAGTCGCACAGCCCGGTCAGACGCAAAACACTCAGGTAGTGATAGGTACTCCCAGACACTCAGGTAGCAACAGGTACTCACAGATACTCAGGTACTCACAGGTACTCAGGTACTCACAGATACTCAGGTACTCACAGATACTCAGGTACTCACAGGTACTCACAGGTACTCACAGATACTCAGGTACTCACAGATACTCAGGTACTCACAGGTACTCAGGTACTCACAGGTACTCACAGATACTCAGGTACTCACAGATACTCAGGTACTACACTACACCCTCAGTCAGTGTACAATCTCAGTCGCACAGCCCGGTCAGACGCACAACACCGAGTCGCACAGCCCGGTCAGACGCACAACACTGAGTCGCACAGCCCGGTCAGACGCACAACACTGAGTCGCACAGCCCGGTCAGACGCACAACACTGAGTCGCACAGCCCGGTCAGACGCACAACACTGAGTCGCACAGCCCGGTCAGACGCACAACACTGAGTCGCACAGCCCGGTCAGACGCACAACACTGAGTCGCACAGCCCGGTCAGACGCACAACGCTCAGTCGCACAGCCCGGTCAGACGCACAACTCTGAGTCGCACAGCCCGGTCAGACGCACAACACTGAGTCGCACAGCCCGGTCAGACGCACAACACTGAGTCGCACAGCCCGGTCAGACGCACAACGCTCAGTCGCACAGCCCGGTCAGACGCACAACACTCAGTCGCACAGCCCGGTCAGACGCAAAACACTGAGTCGCACAGCCCGGTCAGACGCAAAACACTGAGTCGCACAGCCCGGTCAGACGCAAAACACTGAGTCGCACAGCCCGGTCAGACGCAAAACACTGAGTCGCACAGCCCGGTCAGACGCAAAACACTGAGTCGCACAGCCCGGTCAGACGCACAACACTGAGTCGCACAGCCCGGTCAGACGCACAACGCTCAGTCACACCGCCCGGTCAGACGCACAACGCTCAGTCGCACAGCCCGGTCAGACGCAAAACACTCAGGTAGTGATAGGTACTCCCAGACACTCAGGTAGCAACAGGTACTCACAGATACTCAGGTACTCACAGGTACTCAGGTACTCACAGATACTCAGGTACTCACAGGTACTCACAGGTACTCACAGGTACTCACAGATACTCAGGTACTCACAGATACTCAGGTACTCACAGGTACTCAGGTACTCACAGGTACTCACAGATACTCAGGTACTCACAGATACTCAGGTACTACACTACACCCTCAGTCAGTGTACAATCTCAGTCGCACAGCCCGGTCAGACGCACAACACCGAGTCGCACAGCCCGGTCAGACGCACAACACTGAGTCGCACAGCCCGGTCAGACGCACAACACTGAGTCGCACAGCCCGGTCAGACGCACAACACTGAGTCGCACAGCCCGGTCAGACGCACAACACTGAGTCGCACAGCCCGGTCAGACGCACAACACTGAGTCGCACAGCCCGGTCAGACGCACAACACTGAGTCGCACAGCCCGGTCAGACGCACAACGCTCAGTCGCACAGCCCGGTCAGACGCACAACTCTGAGTCGCACAGCCCGGTCAGACGCACAACACTGAGTCGCACAGCCCGGTCAGACGCACAACACTGAGTCGCACAGCCCGGTCAGACGCACAACGCTCAGTCGCACAGCCCGGTCAGACGCACAACTCTGAGTCGCACAGCCCGGTCAGACGCACAACACTGAGTCGCACAGCCCGGTCAGACGCACAACACTGAGTCGCACAGCCCGGTCAGACGCACAACACTGAGTCGCACAGCCCGGTCAGACGCACAACACTGAGTCGCACAGCCCGGTCAGACGCACAACACTGAGTCGCACAGCCCGGTCAGACGCACAACACTGAGTCGCACAGCCCGGTCAGACGCACAACGCTCAGTCGCACAGCCCGGTCAGACACACAACACTGAGCCGCACCGCCCGGTCAGACGCACAACACTGAGTCGCACAGCCCGGTCAGACGCACAACGCTCAGTCGCACAGCCCGGTCAGACGCACAACACTCAGTCGCACAGCCCGGTCAGACGCACAACACTCAGTCGCACAGCCCGGTCAGACGCAAAACACTGAGTCGCACAGCCCGGTCAGACGCAAAACACTGAGTCGCACAGCCCGGTCAGACGCAAAACACTGAGTCGCACAGCCCGGTCAGACGCAAAACACTGAGTCGCACAGCCCGGTCAGACGCAAAACACTGAGTCGCACAGCCCGGTCAGACGCACAACACTGAGTCGCACAGCCCGGTCAGACGCACAACACTGAGTCGCACAGCCCGGTCAGACGCACAACGCTCAGTCACACCGCCCGGTCAGACGCACAACGCTCAGTCGCACAGCCCGGTCAGACGCAAAACACTCAGGTAGTGATAGGTACTCCCAGACACTCAGGTAGCAACAGGTACTCACAGATACTCAGGTACTCACAGGTACTCAGGTACTCACAGATACTCAGGTACTCACAGATACTCAGGTACTCACAGGTACTCACAGGTACTCACAGGTACTCACAGGTACTCACAGATACTCAGGTACTCACAGATACTCAGGTACTCACAGGTACTCAGGTACTCACAGGTACTCAGGTACTCACAGGTACTCACAGATACTCAGGTACTCACAGATACTCAGGTACTCACAGGTACTCACAGATACTCACAGGTACTCACAGGTACTCACAGGTACTCACAGATACTCAGGTACTCACAGATACTCAGGTACTACACTACACCCTCAGTCAGTGTACAATCTCAGTCACCAGTCTTACTTACCTAGTGTATGTCCCTTTAAGTCTGACTCTAGCAGTTCCTGGCTGTTTTTTTTTTTTCCCTCAGACGTTGCACCCGCCTCCCTCTGTCACTTCCCGGTCAGCCTTTGCTCGCTAGTCTCCTCTGCTCCCTCTCTGTCTGGGGGGGGGGGGTCCGCACCACTCGCCGCCCGCCGCAAAAAGGGGGGGGGTTTACTGTTCCGCTCGCCACCCGCAACAAGAGAGGGGGGGGGTTACCGACCCGCTCGCCGCTCGCTTCTGGGGGGGGGGTCGGGGTTCGAGCGCCGCTCCCCGCCGCTGCTCTCCTTGCATTCATATTTCAAAAGTTATTGACCTGCTTAGCTTTGTATCATCTGCAAATACTGAGATTGAACTGGTTATCCCATCCTCTAGTTTATGAATAAATTAAACAGGATTGGTGCCAGGACAGATCCTTGGGGGACCCCACTTTCCACACCAGACCACTCCGAAAACTCCCAATTTATCACCACCCTTTTATACTTGACCCTGAAGCCAGTTTTCAATACAGGTACTCACTCTATGATCTATACCTACATACCTTAATTTGTAAAGTAAACATTTGTGGGGAACTGTATCAAATGCCTTTGCAAAATCCAGATACGCCACATCCACAGACTTTCCTTTGTCTAGATGGCAGCTCACATCTTCATAGAAGGTTAATAGATTAGTCTGGCAAGAACAAATTTTCATGAATCTATGCTGATTACTACTGATGATACTGTTTTCATTACTAAAATATTTTATATAGTCCCTTATCACCCCCTCCAATAGCTTGCAGACTATTGATGTTAGGCTAACCGGCCTGTAGTTCCCAGGGATATATCTTAGCCTTTTTGAAAAATCGGTGCCATGTTGGCTTTTCTCCAATCAGCTGGTACTGTTCCCGTCAGTAGACTGTCCATAAAAATTAGGAACAAAGGTCTGGTTATCACCTGGCTGAGTTCCTTAAGGACTCTGGGGTGTAAGCCATCTGGTCCCGGTGACTTATTTATGGTGAGTTTTTCAAGTCTATTTCTGACTCTGTCTTCTGTTAACCATGAGGGTGCTTCCTGTGACGTGTTATTAACATTAACATTACAGTTTAGGTTACTAAATCTCCCCGTTTCTTTTGTGAAGACTGAGGAGAATAATTTATTCAGAACCTTTGCCTTCTTTCTGTCCTTTAAATCATTTCTTGGGTTTTTTATTTTTACTCTCTGCAACTACAATGTTGTGTTTCTAGTTCTGGTTGGCACCTTTAATGTCCCAGCATTCTTTGGTATTACTTTTTTTAATGTTAAGGTGGTATGTGGCATTCTATAGGGACTCCATAAACCAAACATATGTTACCGATAAGCCTGGCAATTACATAACATAATGTCCTGG
Organism: Pelophylax lessonae; assembly: GCF_965119305.1. NCBI lineage: Eukaryota > Metazoa > Chordata > Amphibia > Anura > Ranidae > Pelophylax > Pelophylax lessonae. The sequence continues at coordinate 269,960,593 of NC_138770.1, forward strand.
TGTAGGAATAGTGCAGACAAGCTAGTGCTGTAACATCATTGCACAGCTCTGATCATTTTGGTGAAAGGTAACTAGAGGAGTTTCTATATGTAAAGCCCAGTCATAGATAACTCAGTGTTCACAAGAAAGCAGCTGATTCAAGTATTCCTTGTGACAATCCAATCAATAGCTTCCAAGACACAATAAATATTTTCAAATATGTCTTTGTTAACAACAATTTGAACAGCTTTGTTCTTTGCTTTTTTTAGTCCAGGCATTGAACATATTTAGGTTATTTGTAGATACACAGAGGAATCTGCCATCCCTCCTACTCATTGTAAGCAAAGATAACACTGTCTTCCTGCCGTTCTAAAACTTCACTTGGCAGACACAAACTAAAGCTGATCATAGATGTGAAATGATTTCCACTTAGTCCAAGTTTTTTTTTGGCTAGATCAGATGACAATTTTATATCTTTATTACACTAGACATATCCTTGCTGATTACTGATAAGGTAAAAGAGTTTTCGGCCAGGTTTTAAAGTCTTATCTAATTGCTATGCAGACTACACTAGGAAGTATCCCTACACCCATATCTTCTGTACTCCTTCAACAAAAACATTTTCCATAGAGACAGCCATACAGACTGAATTAGGCTGGATAAAGCCATAGGCAAGGCAGCAGATTTGGCCTTTTACAGACATTGATGAGAACTACACTAAGCACAGAAAAGCCACCCCATTTGTAATGAAGGAATTTACATTGCCCTTCCTATCAAACACCAACTCCATATAGGTGGATCCTCTCTTGTGAAGTGACAGGCAAGAACACTGCTTTCTGTTATCGTTCTGGTTTACTGCAGGTGGTAGCTGAGCACCCTGGACATCCATGGAACCCTTGGCTCCTCCCTAGGTTACCTTATGGATGATCTGACTCTGGAGCCGAGCATACATGCGTACGTGTCAGTAGTAGTAGGTGGTAGTAGTAGATGAGTAGTAGGTCCACATCTTCATGTCTAGCTTCCCATGTTTGACTGTGATCTGAATATGTTTATCATATTTAATATGATTATTTGTCAACATTATGACTAACTAAAGTAGTTTTAGTATTAAAGTTCCCCTGTAAGCCATGCTGCAGATGATATCTGCAATTAGGACTCAGAGAATATGGCCTGTGTAGAATAACAAAGCCTTTTAAATGAAATCTGTACTGAAAGAAATGCATTCTAGAATAAAAATGTAGAGCATCAATCCACAGTCCAAGGGATATGAAGAAAATACTTATAACTAAATAAAGGATATAGGAGGCTACATTTCTGATCTCCCTATTTAAAATTGCAATATTTCTGGTTGTCATGCAGATCCAGTGGTTTTAGCTCTTTATGGGGTGGATTTACTAAAACTGGAGAGTGCAAACTCTGGTGCAGCTGGACATGGTAGCCAATCAGCTTCTAATTTCAGCGTGTTCAATTAAGCTTTGAAATAGAAAAAAAGCTGGAAGCTGATTGGATTCTATGCAGAGCTGCACCAGAGTTTGCACTCTCCATGGTCCAAAGGCACACATGACATGGCTCAGCCCTGCCCCCTGCTTCCTCCTCACAGGATTTGATCGATCGCTGCAGGAGCCAATGGCTCCCACTGCTGCCTCTGTGCCAGTGAGAGAGAGAGACAGCAGGGATGCTGGTTTTGGTCATGGTGCTTAATCGAAAGGGGAGCCAGGTAAGTATTCAGGGGGGTTGCAGGGAGCTGATACTGAATGTTTTTTTACCCTAATGCATAGAATGCATTAGGGTAAAAAACCATAAGCCTTTCAAACTATTTTAAGGTAAAAAAACATGTACCACTTTAACATTTATAATAGAGAAATCTAGAAACATATCTACAGCGTATTTACAGACAGTATTAAACTAGCTTACAGTGTTTAACAAATCTTAAGAAAATACAGTCAGACTCCTATTTTTCTAGTTATCTTTATGGAAACCAGAACAAATGGCAATGAAGGACAATGTTTGTGGTTTGCACGTAAGGAAAGAGTGAAAATACATTATGGTGTTGTGCACATTCTCTTCATACAAAGAGCAGGTAACAGATGGTCCCTGGGAAAACCAAAATTGAAGAATATCAACAAGAAAAATAAATAAAGATAAATATATAATATCAGAAACTCACAACCCTTTCTGAAGTAGAAGCAGCTAGTCAGTCATCTCTTTGTATTCAGAGTGGATTACGTACATATTTCAAACAGGGTTTCTGATCACAGGTGTGATTCTTATTTTTCCCTAACATTTTAATCATCATGACTAGAAAAGGAGTTTCATGGCAATTTGTTTTTTATACAGATATTGGGATTTTCTTCGTATTCCTTAGAGTGTCCATGGATGACCACATTTTTTGATTTTTAGAATTTAGAATGCAGAAAATGAAAGATTTGGTTCCCTTAATAATATTATACACTGGTAAGATTATGTGAACTGCTTGTAAATATTTTCCAAAAATATTTTTACACTGACTTATTGTTGCTTCATTTAATATGTGTCCAATACTTAAAATACTAATTGTGTTTATAATTCCTTTTCGATTAGGTAAGTATGATTTATGAAAGAGGAATATACCCACTTGCAGCCAACTGATAAAACTGTAAGCAATCTTTGTTCTGTAAAGTTTTTTTCCAGATGATGTGCTAAAAAAGTAGGTGATTGACTCAGAGAAGGAACATCCCCTTAATTTCGAACAAATAATTATCATTGGTCACTACTTCTATTAAGGAGGTCTAACCTTTGTCCAGCTCTATCCAAACCTTTTTTCTAGTGTTGGATAGGTTTTGGAAAAGTAAACACTTTAGTCAAGCTTTTTATATCTATTAACCCTGTTGGAAAATGGGAGTGCTTTTAATTAATTTAATTTTATTCAAAGTCATTTATCAAAAGGCTTCAACCTGCCAATTTGCACATTCTCATTTCACTTGGATAGAGAACAATGCACCCAGGGAACATTTAAAACTATACTTGCCTTTAGTGCTCTGCAATTTCTGGTATCAATAAGTTTCATTATTTACCATGCTTGTGCATAAAATAAAATAAATATTTTAAAAATGTTAGGAATAAAAATATAGGTGGCCCAAAGTAAAGAAAAAAGTTTAAACAAATGGCAACCATCCTGACCTATAACTGGGCTTTGCAGCAAGGAGCACATGGAAGGCCATTTAAAAAAAATTCAAAGAAAAATTCCCAGCTCACTTACCAACCAGCCTGCAACAAACCAAATTGTCCTTTCTAATAGTTAACGTAAAAACAAGGGGTTTCGTTTGCACACATTTGCACATATATGCATAAGCTGCAGAGCCACTTCACGGCACCCTAATGTACTGCAGTCCTAATGCTGAGAGCCACCAAAGCTGGAGCACATACTGTATATAATAATAGATAAATTCAAGGCAGGTGTGTCTGGAGCGAGCCCACCCCTCCTTAAAGGTATAGGAATGCACTGGACACCCAGAAATAGCACAAAGGCTGCAAAGGTATCCAGTGTGCCCCCTCACCATTTCACCAACTGTACAACCAAATGGCAAACAGCCCTACCTATAACTGGCCCTTTGGAGGCTTTCAAAATGTATAGAGTTAGGACTGCAGTACACTGGGGTGTCATGAAGTGGCCCTGCAGTTGATGCATATATTTGAAAATGTGTGCAAACTAAACTCCTGGTTTTAACATCAACTGTTAAATTGGCCTTTGCAGCAAGGAGCACATGGAAGGGCAAAGCATGTAAAAAAAAATAAAGAAAAATTCCCAGCTCACTTACCAAGCAGCCTGCAACAAACTGAATTGCCCTTTCTAACAGTTGATGTTAAAACCAGAGGTTCCGTTTACACACGTTTTTTAAATATATGCGTAAGTTGCAGGGCCAGTTCACGGCACCCTTGTGTATTGCAGTCCTAACTCTATAAATTTTGAGAGCCTCCAAAGTTGTCCTTCCATGTGCTCCTTGCTGCAAAATGCCAGTTAGAGGTTGGGTGGTTGTCATTTGTTTGTACTCTTGGTGAATTGTTGAGGGGACACACTGGATACCTTCGCTGCCATTGTGCTTTAATTGGGTGTCCAATGCATTCTTTAAGATTGGGTGGGATCCTTCCAGGCATACCTGCGCTTAATCTATCAATTATTATATAACTGTATGTGCTCCAATTTTGGAGGCTCTCAAAATGTATAGAGTTAGAACTGCAGTACACTAGGGTGCCATGAAAGGGCCCTGCAGCATATGCATATATTTTCAAGTGTGTGCAAACTAAGCCCCTGGTTTTAATGTGAACTGTTAGACGGTGCATTTCAGGTTGTTGCAGGCTGGTTGGTAAGTGAGCTGGGAGTTTTTCTACGTTGTTTTTTTTGTCAAGACTAACATTTCTCTTTAAGTCACTTTAAATATTAGCCAATAGTCATGTGAAACATCAACAGCAGGAGCTTTTGGATCATGGTAAAAATGACATGAAGCAAATATGCGCAGTTTGGTAATTTCTAAAGTATTCATCCAAAACTGTCAATATCCAATCACCTCAAAGTGAGTGATGAGTGTTTAAAGTGGAATCATAACTTTTCGGAATGGTGACCTTTGAACTTTTAGAGTTGTATTGCAAAATGATTCTCATAGTGGGTCATAAACAATATGTGCAAATCAAACAAACTGCAAGGCAAGGACCTCACGGTGAAGCTCTTAGAAATGTTCTTGTTTTATAAATCACAGAATGAGAAGCAGGATGACATGGTATCTCAGCAACAACTTGACAACAGATGTAAAATGCTTCCTTGGAGAATAGAATGCACATCATTTGTCTACAGCATAGGTGTTTAACATTCGAAGCCACTCTTAACACAAATTAATTTTCTCATACACAAGCAGTATGTTATATTTGGATCATGTATTTCTTGATATAGCTTCTCATATGCATTTTCTTAATTTATGCTCATACATTAGTAGAGAAGAACAATCCCCAGTGGCAATGGATACAGTAACGTTTGTGTACAAAATGACATGATGACACCCAATCTCTTTTATGACGTATGAATTTGTTCTGCTGCTGGGGAATATGTTTTATGTCCTTTTAAGTTCTTGTACCATGAAAAATATTGTGTAGTAAGGCACAGCTATGCAAGATTTTAAATGATGTTATATGCAGTATTCTGTTACTATTCTGCTCCACCAATAATTTTGTTAATTCTCCCCTGATCTGGTTTCATTTGTCAGTATCTCTAGTGGCAGAATTCTTTTTTTTTTTTTTTTTTGCCTGATGTATTTTCCATTCCAATCAATAGAGATTCATCAAAAACATGTCAATGAATGTTGTAACATGCATTAAAATGAGCTTTGAAGCATGTAAATGTGTGTCAGAACATAGAATGCTAATCACATGTGCATATTAATGGGTGTCATGTGCATATTGTGGGTTGAAATGTATGTTGTACATAGATGTGCAATGTAAGGTGCATGCATGCAATGTGCACATAAATGCACAGCAACAACCACTGAAGCAAATCAACCGGCATTGAAATGCATTTCCATTCATTTCAATTCAATATATGAGATAAAAATGGAAATGGAAAGCTGTGAATTCAGGTTCAAGTCTTGAAACCTCCAAAAGTCTATTCATGCTGTACTTGTAAGGAAGAAAGCATACTGGGACCTCTTACCTCTCATACTTGACCCCCCCCCCCCCCCCCCCTGTTCACTGCATCACTAAATACTGCTCTGGCCCCATCTATGTCACTAAAGGACACATCAGTGTCCAGTAGGTCAGCAATAGGTAAGATGTATATGCTTTCTTATTTACAGAAAAAGGCTTATATACAGCATGTAGGCTTTTAAATGTGGCCATTTCCATGTGTGGCTGTTTGTGAAAAAAAGTATGTGTTTCCTATAATAAAATCTTTAGATATGAAAACTGTGTTAATTGCTCCACAATTAAGGTTATTTAAATGCCAGAAGGCCCATGTATAAAAACGACCTGGGAAAGATGAAGCGACATTTAATTCATTTGATGTGTAGCTACGCATTGTCAAACATACAGTATCAGAAGCATCAAAAATAAAGATTGAAATAGTCCCCTAGCCCAAAATTTCGATAAGGAACATGGGGGTCAAGTTAGGGGACTGAAAGTCAAGGGGATTTATGCTCTTGACATGCCTCCTAGAAGTTAAGAGTTTAATATGGTCTGCCTACAAAAAGAAAAGATGTGGTACCCTCTCTCCATAAGGACCAAAGTTAGAACTTCATTTGCAGGTTTACTTGGATAGGTAATGGCCATTTTGAAAGTTTTTCGTTTGATGTAGATTTTTAAGTGAGCCCCCCTAATACTTACCTGAGGTCGGAGAAGACTAAAAAAGAAGTAGAGGAGAGTAAAAAAAAAAAAAATCTTTAAATTTTTAAACAGTAAGAAAGTGAGGCCAGATCATATTGACCCCATAAAAGACGATGAAGGGAATTTGGTCACAAAAGACAAAGAGAAGGCAAAAGTTTTTTTAATACAAACGTTTTTATTGAGTTTTAAGAACAAACAAAGCCAAAATCAAAACCAAAGCAAGACACAAAAGAAAAACACAGTTAAACAGCATCACAAATAAGTGTGGGTGTAAAAAAGGCTATAATAACAGCATCCCAAATATCAAAGACAAAAAGAAAAGTATCATTTATATCAAAGATGCTACAAAATAATATGCATAGGTCAGATAACAAGATAGAGAAAAACCCTAATTGTAGATAGATGAGTGGATGCGCACAGATTAGCTAGCATATAGTAGGGTTAGATAACCTGCAGAGATTTACACACTAGATGTAAGTGGCATACTTCGGTATACAAAACAGAAACAGTAATAAACTTCCATACCTGAGTAATGTGGTAATACCACGTGGGCGAAACACCCAGGTAGACCACCGAGTGCTGAACCAGGCCGAGAGAAAAGAAAAACAAAAGGGGAACCCAATCAGCCTGTAGACCAATTCTCCCATTTCTTATGGTAAACATGCATAGTATCATACAGAGTGTGATGAACCCTTTCCATACATCTAATGGCCTCCATTCTCAATAGTACCTGGGTTCAAGGGACCGTCTCCGATCAGCAGTTAAGGGCTATAGCCCACAGCACCGAGCAAAAGAGCGTGTGCGCCAACCTCTGAGTGGGTGCAGGAGACCCCGGAATCTTAGAAAACAGTAAGCACATTTATGGGGTAAGAGAAATCCTCGAATCAAGCATTCAAGAAACTGCATCCGAGACCCTGCTCCACACCTCAGCCAACTTGCTGCAATCCCAGAAGGTATGAAGCACAGTACCCATCGCAAGGCAAACGTTTTTAAATGCTTCTTCTCCCCAGTTTTCAAAAAAGAAAAGGGGGATATAGTAACTAAGACTGTAATGCTAATAACACATCAAAGAATGTACCCTCATGGCTATCAGAAGCCAGTATCAGAAATAGAATTGAAAAACTTAACATAAATAGGTAACCAAGACCAGATGGCTTACACCCGAGGGTCCTTGAGGAACTCAGGAAGTCAGGTGATAGCTAGACCATTGTTCCTAATTTTTATGGACAGTTTACTGACTGGGATGGTACCACCTTATTGGAGAAAAATCAATGTGCTACCAATATATAGAAAGGGCTGGGGTATATCCCTGGGAACTTCTGGCCAGTTAGCCTAACATCAATAGCCTGCAAGCTATTAGAGGTGATGATTAGGGACTATATACAAGATTTTAGTAATGAAAACAGTATCATTAGTGGTAATCAGCACAGATTCATGAAGAAGTGTTCCTGCCAGACCAATCTTTCAATGTTATATGAAGAAGTGAGCTGTCATATAGATAAAGGAAGGCCTGTGGGTTTGGTGTACTTGGATTTTGTAAAGGCATTTGATACAGATCCCCACAAAAGTTTACTTTACAAACGAAAGTCTGTTGGCATGGACCATAGGGTGGGTACCTGGATTGAAAACTGACTACAGAGCAGGTCCAAAGGGTGGTGATAAATAGCGAGTACTCGGAATGGTCCGGTGTGGTGAGTGTGGTCCCCCAAGGATCTGTCCTGGTACCAATTCTGTTTCATTTATTTATAAACGATATAGAGCATGGGATAACCAGCTCGATCTCAGTATTTGCAGACAATACAAAGCTAAGCAGGGCAATAACTTCTGTGCAGGATGTGAAAACCTTACAAGAAGATCTAAATAATATAATAGGGTGGGCGACTACATGGCAAATAAGGTTTAATGTTGAGAAATGTAAAGTAATGCATTTGGGTGCTAAAAATACGAGCACAAGTTACTCGCTAGGGGGAGAACCTCTGGGGGAATGTAGGATGGAAAAGGACCTGGGGTCCTAGTAGATGACAGGCACAGCAAGAGCATACAATGCCAAGCTACTGCAAGCAAAGCCAACAGGATACTGGCATGTATTAAATAGGGGATTCACTCCAGAGATAAAACGATAATTCTCCCACTCTACAATACTCTGGTACGGCCGCATCTTGAGTATGCCATCCAGTTCTGGGCACCAGTCCTCAAGAAGGATGTGCTGGAATTGGAGAGAGTTCAGAGAAGGGCAACAAAGCTAATAAAGAAAGGGTCTCATCTTTGGGGAAAAAATACAAGCATTTAACTTATTCTCTCTGGAGAAGAGACGCTTGAGAGGGGATATAATAACAATGTACAAATATCATACTGGTGACCTTAGCATAGGAAAAAACTTTTCAGTGAAAGGGAATTTAAAAAGACATGCAGCCATTCACTGAAATTGGAAGATAAGCGGTTTAACCTTACACTGCGTAGAGGGTTCTTTACTATCAGAGCAGTAAGGATGTGGAATACTCTTTCACAAGCAGTGGTATCAGAACTGCACTTGACATAAACACAAGCTCACTCACACACCACAGGTTGAACTGGATGGACTGGAGTCTTTTCAGCCTTACCAACTATGTAATTATGATGTTCATCTAGATCCAGCGATGTTGCATGGGAGACTCGGCTGTCCGGGACTCTCATCATTGGCTGAGACAGAAGCGTGATGCCATTGGCTCAGGCTGCTGTCAGTCAAAGTCAGTGAGCCAATGAGGAGAGAGAGGGGGCGGGGCCATGTCTCCATTTCTGAATAGACAAAGGGAGCTGGGGCTTGGCAAGTGAGCCTCCATAGCAAACTGCTTGCTGTGGGGGGCACTCAACAGGAAGGAGGGGCCAAGAAGACTGAAGAGGGACCCCAGAAGAGAAAGACCTGGGCTGCTCTGTGCAAAACCACTACACAGAGCAGGTAAGTATAACATGTTTGTTATTTTTAATGAAAAAAAAAACAACAACACTTTAGTATCACTTTAAAGGAGGCTATACTTTCTGGTGATTACATTTTATGGTGGTGGAGGAAAGAGGGAGATGATGTACTGGAGCACATTTACAGTTCTACGAGAGGAGCACAGCTGCATGAAAAATTTTAGTGGGCATGGCCGGAGCAGCGCCAGCTAAGGCTCTACACCATGACTTTATGGGGTTGGTTTGAGTGGCGTGTTTCCTCGGTTCACCTACACTGAATTGGTGCATTCGAACGTCTTCTCCCATTCTCTGAATTCTGAAGCCTGCAGTTTAGAGCAGCGCTACAAGCCTTTCGTGACCACAATTTTATCACTTATAATTGATTTTACACATAAATGTTTTGATATTTCCTGTATTATGTGATGGTTGACATATGAGCATCAGTATAAGGTCCCTTTGACACGGGCTTTCCGATCTGGTCCACCTGTCAGTTTTTCAGGCGGACTGGATCGGATGCTCCATGTAGCCCTATGGAGCAGCGGATGTCAGCAGAGGCACCCGCTGCTATCCGATCCGATCCTGTTATGAAATCCAGATGGATGGAAACCCTATTTTCCATCCGTCTGGAGGATCGGATCGGATAAGATTGAATGAAAATGGACAGGCAGGCCGTTATCATTCGATCTCCCATAGAGGAAAGCGGGGCTCTGACAGCTCCGTCTCTGCACACAGAGCGAAGACGGAGCTGTCATCTGCCTGCTCGGCGGGGATTGGCGGATCAATCCCCACTGAGCAAAACTGACTCCTTGGGGCGCACCGCTCGTGTGAAAGGAGCCTTAACCAGTTTTTTAGCGCTAGCATTTTATATGACACTTGCAGGAACTGGTCGAGATTTGAACTATGCTTGGGTAGGCTAAATATACCCAAGTTAATCAATCTATCAACTTGGGTACAACCAGCCCGCCAGATTTTACATATGATTATTACCAGCGGCTGGTTTATCAATTTACATTGCAGGGATTTTAACAAACTTTGTTGCAGATTGTTGAAGAAATAGATGTTTGTTTGTCTGTGTCCATGTGTCATCCCTTTATATGTCCCATTGGAAGTATTTTTGTGACAGGGGATGTCCAAGATTCTCCTGTACCATGCCGGCAGCACTGCATCTCCTGTACCATGCCTGTACCATCTGCGCCATGCCTGTACCATCCCCTGTGCCATGCCTGTACCATCTCCTGTACCATGCCTGTACCATATCCTGTACCATGCCTGAACCATCCCCTGTGCCATGCCTGTACCATCTCCTGTACCATGCCTGTACCATCTCCTGTGCCATGCCTGTACCATCTCCTGTGCCATGCTTGTACTAAGTCCTGTACCATGTCTGTACCATCTCCTGTACAACGCCTGAACCATCTCCTGTGCCATGCCTGTACCATCGTCTGTGCCATGCCTGTACCATCTCCTGTGCCATACCTGTACCATCTCCAGTGCCATGCCTGAACCATCTCCTGTAGCATGCCTGAACCATCTCCTGTGCAATGCCTGTGCCATCTCCTGTGCCATGTCTGTACCATCTCCTGTACCATGCCTGTACCATCTCCTGTACCATGCCTGAACCATCTCCTGTACCATGCCTGAACCATCTCCTGTACCATGCCTGTACCATCTCCTGTACCATGCCCACAGCCCTGCATCTCCTGTACCATGTCAGCAGCCACTGCACCATGCCCGCAGCTACTCCAAAATAAAAATTGTGATGCTTTGCATTTTACTCCTGCGCTCATTAACAAGGCTCCCAGACCACTCCTGTCATGGGACTCATACTTGGCATCCCCAATGGCTAGGCTTTGCTGCCCTCTACGACCGGGGTGATTGAAATAGTACTGCAAACAAAAACACAAAAAAGGGGAGCACCAGCCTAGCGCATTATCCTCAGTAAGGCTTTATTAAATTGAAATTAAAAGAGTATCTACTCACAAACAAATGATGTGAACCAGCGTATCAAATTCAAATGATGGGGTCCATAGTAGTAGAGTGCACAGTCTTTAGTTGTAATGATTGCTAACGCGTTTCGAGGCTTAGCCTCTTCCTCAGAGCCTAAGGACCATACCTGGACCATCGGTTTATATAGTAGAAGTGATTCCTAATTTACCCAGAAAGGGCTTCTCCCTCATGACTGTGGCCACAGACAAGTTGTTAACCCTAACCACACTCACACTAGAAATACTGACAGATCCATGTTATATACATTTTCTCATGCTGCTGATCAATTCAATAAAGCATACATGTACTAATTAGCACAACCATACTACCTTACTGACTGTACACAGAATTAAGTTACAAACTCTTATGATTTTCTTAAAAGACCTTTTGATTGGAAACGATTTCTAATAGGAGTAAATGGCCATGCCCGCAGCCCCTGTTTTGGGTCTCGTGGTGGTCCAGTCGTGTCCAGTAGCTGCTGTATTTCCCACCCTAGGCTTTTACTCGAGTCAATACGTTTTCCCAGTTTTTTGCGGTAAAATTAGGTGCCTTGGCTTATATTCAGGTCGGCTTATACTTGAGTATATACGGTAATCCTTTAACATGTTGATCCTGCCAGCATGTCAGTTTTAAAGCTCTTCATCTGAAGGGCTAACAGTCCTACAAAAGCACTTTTCAGCAGCACAGCTTCCCCCTATAGGTCAGCTGGGTGACACGTTAATGCTGGCACTTCCCTTCTCCTGTAGTCCTAAAATAAGAGCTTTAGTTCTAATATAGGTGGGTGGGGACCTCCTCCAAGTAACATTTGTGCCCCAAATGTCAGCCCTCTGGAAGCTCCCAGGAAGTGATACAAAGTGGAGGCACCTGTGATAATAAAACTACAGCTACAGCTGCAGTAGCACTAAACAACCTGATTTTCCTCTGAACATTGCATTGGGTGTTTAAATTGATCAGGCCATTGATTGCCACCAAGGTTTTTATTGGTACAGCTAGAATGTGTAATAAAGTGTTTTTCTCACTACTTTCTGTCTCTCTATTCATGGTGCAGTATATCAGTTTCTAATCTATTATTTTTCTTGAATTCTAATCCTCAGCCAGTCTGCCAATGTCTCCACTCCTAATATGCATAAAGCACACCCACTGCTTGATGTGTGGGGCTGATAGTTTTCCAGCTACTTTTCATAAATGTGATTATGCAATTCCCTATTTGCAGATCTTCTCTCTGTCAGATAACTAGCAACAGTCTGCCCACCCAGGCTAAGTGCCAGCATATCCAAAAAAGTACTAAACAAATATGCATTCTAGTTCATGTATGTGAGGAGTTACAGTATTCAGGTGTGAAACAACTATTTACAAGTCTTCTCTGCTTTTCTGCTTCCCTGGAAACTACTGAAGCCTGTAAGCGACTCTACAACAAATTTCATGTATAAACAACTTTGTTAAATTAAAAGTTCAATAAAAATTTGTATACTTAGATTTGAACTCGAATATCAAATATTTTAACCACTTTACCACCAGAGGATTTTCCTGCTGTACGTCCAGGCCACTTTTTGCGATTCGGCACTGTGCGACTTTAACTGACAATTGCACGGTCATGCAACGCCGTATCCAAACGAAATTTACGTCCTTTTTTTCCCCACAAACAGAGCTTTCTTTTAGTGGTATTTGATCACCTGTGCGATTTTCATTTTTTGCAATATTAATAAAAAAATGCGACAATTGTGAAAAAAATAACAATATTTTTCTACTTTGATAGTTAAAAAATATCCAATATATTCAATTTTTGTCATATATTTAGGCCAAAATGTATTTAGCTACATGTCTTTGACAAAAAAATTCTCAATGAGCGTACTTTTAACCGCTTTAAGACCGGAAGATTTTACCCCATTCCTGACCAGGCCATATTTTGCGATTCGGCACTGCGTTACTTTAATGGACAATTACGCGGTCGTGCAATGCTGTACCCAAATTAAAGAGCTTTCTTTTGGTGGTATTTGATCACCTGTATGATTTTTACTTTTTGCGCTATAAACAAAAAAAGAGCGACAATTTTGAAAAAAATAACAATATTTTTCAAATTTTTTTATATGAAATTCCCCCCCCCCCCCCAAAATGTAAAAATCAAAACATGTTCGGCCAATTTGTTTTCTGCTACATATTTTTGGTAAAAAAAATCGCAATAAGCGTATTTTGATTAGTTTGCGCAAAAGTTATCGCAGCTACTAACTACAGGAAATTTATGTAATTTTTATTGTTTTTTTTTTTAACTAGTAATGGCGGCGATCTGGGGGCGATCTGCGATTTATTTTTCGGGACTGCGACATTGCGGCGGACAGATCGGACCCTTGACTGACATTTTTGACACTTTTGGGGGGTACCAGTGACATTACTACAGTAATCAATGCTATAAATATGCACTGTTACTGTAAAAATGACACTGGCAGGGAAGGGGTTAACTTTTATTGGTGATCAAGGGGTTAATGTATGCCTGGTGCTTACTAACATGTGTGGGGGGGGGACTGTGTCACACAAGCACAGATCGCAGGTTCATCTATGCTGAATCCTGCAATCTGTCCCTGCCTGTCACTTAGGAGATCCGCCCGCTTTGTTTACACAAGCGGGCGGATCTCCACACTCGATTCCCCGACGATCGGGAAATCACCGCCGCTCCTCCCCTGGCCCGACTCCTGCTGTGACTGAATACAGGGGGAGCGAGCCTCCGGCGGCGCGCGCACGCTGCCCATAGGTGGAGGAGTCCAGCGACGTAGGTCTACGTCGTTGGACGATATCGAGCCACTTTGCCGCTGTAGGGTCAACGTGACCGGTCGGCAACTGGTTAATGTGCCCTTTGTAAGCTTAGCTTGACACGTGACTTTTCTATATTACTACATTTTTTTTTTTTTCTAAACTGAATTTTTGACACTCACACACTTGTAGTTTTCAATGGACTCTGAGTGCAGTAATTAGTATACTTGCAAATCATTGACACTTCCTCCAGCTCTCTAACTGACAGCCTGTACTGATGTACGGGCAGAGAGCTGGAGGAAGAGTTTGCAGGACATCCGTGAAAATAATAAATGCAAATTTTTGTAGCTGCAAAAACACGTGCATTTGTTGTATATTTTTTTTTTTAAAGATAAATCTAGCTTTAAGGAAGAACTTTTACACCTTATGATAAAAATTAAATGAAAGGCTTCTTTAGAAGTGTTTAAGAGACAATTGAGTACTGTCTGTGATACTTTTTTTATTTGCACTAACATACAATTTTTCAGGACAAGCTTTCGGGGTATGTCCAACTTTGCATCTACAGACAAGATACTCCGCACCCTCATTTGAAGTCCATTACTTGGTGGAATCCATTAGCCAAAAGGACCCAGTTACTACATGGACACAATAAAATAGAACTGTCAATAAACAGGGAAGTTAAGGATGCAAATCTGAGATGTGGGATTTTATTGACAGTTTTGCTGTGCCAGTCAACTATACTAATATTTAATTAAGGCCCCTTTCACACTTGTATGACCTGAAAGTCGTTCAACTTTGATGTGACTTTGACGCAACTTCGACACAACTTCAACGAGACTTGAAGTAATGCCTGTGTAATTTTGAGGTCTATGGACCTCAAGTGGCATCAAAGTCAGGCCAAAGTAGTGCAGGGACTACTTTGAAGTCGCTGCGACTTAAAGTCGCACAGGTATGAATGGTACTTTCTGGAAATCATGGGGTACGACTTGTTATGCGACTTTGCAGTCCCAAGTTGCAGGACAAGTCGCACAAGTGTGAAAGGGGCTTAAGGGTGCAGGTGGTGTTTAACCCATTACAATACCAAAGAAATAAGACTCTTCATCAGCACACTTAGTATAGTATTAATCCTGCGCTTTTATTCACATTAAATAAAGGATGTCATAGGTCAATATTTTGGTATCAATCTGTTTTAAGAAAGGAATACTGCATGGTCTTGAAAAACTAGCTTTTGCTTTGTTAAATTGAATGCAAATAATGGGGCAAGATTATAGTTATACTAAGGTATGTTGTTGAAGAGGTGAAGAATTTGATTTCTTTGTGATTGTATGGAGGCACCATCCAACAGTTCTCTACAGCACTCTGAACCAACTGTGATTAAAGTCTAGGTATGATCTTTATTGCATAGCTACCTTGGTCCAGTTAGGACCAATGTAAGAATCCATATGTCATACCTGAGCGATCACTGCATAGTCACAACTACTATGTAACCACTGTCTTTTGGGTCCTGCACTACGCAATAGGGGATCACTCTCTTGGCGCAGTTGCTTTTTACTAATCACCTTATTTTCTTTTAATAAATACAAGGCATTACCTGATTAGCAAAGTAGAGAGGTGGGGTAGTTATGTCACAATCTCCACCTCATCCAGATAATTCTGTGTATTAATTGGAAAAAAAATGCAAGGTGTTCTGTGAATGGCAGTGGTGCCGAGCAAGCAACCCCTTTTGGTTACTAGACAGAAGAGCATCTTCTCGGCACAGGATCCAGAAGATTGCTGCTATCACTATAATAACTGTGACTACTCCAGTGATTTGCAGCTTTTACAGTGATCTCAGGTATGAGATATGCATACTTACCTTGGTCCAAGCTGCACCAATGTAACTATGCAATGAAAATCATACCCTGAGTCCTTTAAGATATGCAACAGATATATTAACACTCAAGTATCACAATTTCACCCATCAGCTATGAGTGTGTTGCATTGTAGCGTACAGTGAGATGAAGTAGTGCTGTAAACCTGTGTTCGTTTTAAACATCCATTTTTATGAACAAGTAGCTCACTTTTTTTAAAGCTCATGTGAGTGGAACATAACTTTGTCTCATGGAGTATTCGGTAAATTAGACCTTCAAGCTGCAACAATAGTAGCTACAATTTAAAAAAGTGAACCTTTGTTCACTTTGAATGCCTTATGCAAGGAAAATCCAAAAAGCAGGGTTTTTGCTTGCAACATCCTTTACTGCTTTAGTAAATCAACTTTTTTTACCTGTTGGACACACATTGCTTTGTTCATATCTCACAAACAAACCAGAATGCTGATAAAGAAGTATTGTGCACATTTTGTTTGCAAGTAATTAATTGGCAGGGATTACAGAGACAAGGTACAATATGAGTAAAGAAGTTCCTATTAGTTGGTCTTGCAACTGTGTCAAGAGACATTCTCCTGACAATGTTGTTTTATGGTTTGAGTTTAAAGACATTCAAACATCTCTATTTTGACAGCATAATATGGTGACTGTCAGTGCCAAATTTAGAGTTTGTCATCATAAATATGTTTAAGTACCTCTGGCTGGCACCAAGAATTCACTCCAGTCTCAAGTATTTATGATTGTAAATTTCACCTTATGAGTCATTTTAAGCCTGTTTCAGGAAGCTCCCACGCAGTGTTAAAGGTGTATTATTTAATCATATACCGCTTGGAAACTACATTCTTGTATATCTGATGTTGGCTGTAAAATGGAATGCCATTCACTTTTTCTTTTATTAAAGCTAGACAAGGCAAGTTTGTGCTAAACTTGCAGTAAAAACCAAAGTTAATATACTGTATGTATTCAATTTCATAGTCTGAATTGTCTGTTATCAATTATCTGTTATCTGTGTAATACATGATCCTAGAAAAAGCATATTCTTTAAAATATTGCAAGCAGAACACATATATTATAAATAACATATAGCAAAAAAAAATCTGATATTGACCTTCATTGATTTGAGTACACTAAGAATGCTAATCTGACAAAAATGGATCTTTTTGCTTCTGTGACTCACCAAACATAATTGGTTTTGGCAGCTTACTAGTAAGGAGGCCCTTAGTTTAACCACTTTACCACCAGAGGATTTTGCTGTCTTACGTCCAGGCCACTTTTTGCGATCCGGCACTGTGTGACTTTAACTGACAATTGCGCGGTCATGCAACACCGTACCCAAACTAAATTTACATCCTTTTTTTTCTCACAAACAGAGCTTTCTTTTGGTGGTATTTGATCACCTGTGCGATTTTCATTTTTTGCAATATTAATTAAAAAAAGCGACAATTTTGAAAAAATAACAATATTTTTCTACTTTGACAGTTAAAAAATATCCAATATATTCAATTTTTGTCATATATTTAGGCCAAAATGTATTTAGCTACATGTCTTTGACAAAAAAATTCTCAATGAGTGTATTTTTAACCGCTTTATGACCGGAAGGTTTTACCCCATTCCTGACCATGCCATATTTTGTGATTCGGCACTGCATTACTTTAACGGACAATTGCGTGGTCATGCAAAGCTGTACCCAAATTAAATTTATGTCCTTTTTTTTCCCCACAAATAGAGCTTTCTTTTGTTGGTACTTGATCACCTGTGCGATTTTTACTTTTTGCGCTATAAACATAAAAACAATTTTGAAAAAATAACAATATTTTTCACATTTTTTATATGAAATTCCCCCCCCCCCCCCAAAAAAAAATGTAAAAATCAAAATTTTTTATCATTTTAGGCCCATTTGTTTTTTGCTACATATTTTTGGTAAAAAAAATCACAATAAGCGTATTTTGATTGGTTTGCGCAAAAGTTATTGCGTTTACTAACTAAGGGAAAGATTTCTGTCATTTTTGGTGGGTTTTTTTAACGAGTAATGCCGGCAATCTGCGATTTTTTTTGCGGGACTGCGACATTGCGGCAGACAGATCGGACCCTTGACTGACATTTTTGACACTTTTGGGGGTACCAGTGACATTACAACAGTAATCAGTGCTATACATATGCACTGTTACTGTAAAAATGACACTGGCAGGGAAGGGGTTAATTTTTATTGGAGAGGGAGGGGTTAATGTATGCCTGGTGCTTACTATCGTGTGTGGGGGGAGGTGACTGAGTGACACAGGGACAGATCACAGGTTCAGCTATGCTGAACGTCCAGACGAAGCTATGCAACAGGAAGCGAAACGCGTCGACGTCATCAGCCCGGCGGCACGCCACCTCACCACTCCTACCAGGCAGCGGATCGTTCGAGAGAGCAGAAGACAACTGCAGCACACACGGAGACAGACGGGAGAAAGGCACGAGGAATCCCTCCACGGATCACCAAAGAGGTACTGGGTTTCACATTCAGGGGTGAAGAAACAGCCGAAAGGCTGTCAGAGCAAATGACTTGCCACAACCGCACACCCGCCTTTACCCCACACGTGGCTAGCGGTACACGGAAGTACTTACCCGGCACACTAATCTCTGCATAAGTCCCCGCAACCAACCAATACCCTCTCACTAGGACACAGGCTAACCACACAACAAACCAGGGAGTGACACTCTGCCAATAGATAGGGGTGAAGAAACGGCACTACCGCCGTCAGAGACCTAGACACAAGCTGTCAGATCTCTGCCTAGTCCCCATCTAAGAACCCGCACATGCTAAACGATCGGTGCTAATACCACCCAGCAGCAACGCCAAGGAGAAAATCCCCCCCCCTCCCCACGAGGACATATCCCGAAAGCTGCAACAACCACTGGAATAACTTCCAGCCCTCTCCCAAATGGTCATATGCATGACTGGATGCACACAAACCGACTTCATCGGATCCAACACCCAGCACAATTGTGCAGTACAGCCACCAGTCCCATTATCAATCCACACCCTGCAAGGAGCTTTTCCAAGAATTTCCTATAGTGTATCCACTTGACATATAGGATCTCATTATCTATATCCTTATGTTCTTGATGTAATTTGCTCATGCCGGCCGGTTTTGTTACTATCTGTTACATGTTATGTTTGTCTTGTTTCTTGTCTTTCACACTGATTGTAATTCACTGACATTATTTTTGCACGGATGTATATTGATACCTCTGAATTTTTCCAATAAATGTCTATGTTCACATAATTATATGCGCCCTCCATTTATTTAGCTGACTAGGTAACCTTTCTTTTTTCTGTGATCTACACAGAACACTTTGTTTATATGCTGTTTTGGGTTGAGTCAGCCAAAAACACACAGACTAAAAACGGGCATGTCCATAGACAACATAAATATTACTCCAAACAAACCACCTTATATGTCAACTATGCTGAACCCTGCAATCTGACCCTGCCTGTCACTTAGGAGATCCACCCGCTTTGTTTACACAAGCGGGCGGATTTCCACACTAGATCCCCGACAATCAGGGAAGAGCAGCGGTGATCACCGCCGCTCCTCCCCTGGCCCGACTCCCGCTGTAACTGAATACAGCGGGTGAATACAGCGGGAGCGAGCCTACGTCGGCGCGCGCGCGCGCCGCTGAGAGAGGGGAATGTCTGGTGACGTAGGTCTA
This sequence comes from Pelophylax lessonae, assembly GCF_965119305.1. NCBI lineage: Eukaryota > Metazoa > Chordata > Amphibia > Anura > Ranidae > Pelophylax > Pelophylax lessonae. The sequence goes on from NC_138770.1 coordinate 269,980,140, forward strand.
TGCCGCCAGACAATAACGAGCCACTTTGCCGCAGTACAGTCAACGTGACTGGTCGGCAAGTGGTTAAGTTGTATGTGGATATGTAGTATATATGGGGTTGATGAATAAATCCTGAATAAAGAAAGGTGTCTGAGTTGTTGATAATAATTGTTCAGATGAATTCTTTTAAGTTTAGAGCCTGTGCTGTAAATTAAGTAGACATCTGGGATCTGGTTGAAGGTAGCACAGACATTTTAGCATTTAGGCCTTGTTCACATATAGGCAATTTGGAATGGTGGACAGAATTGCCACGATTCTGCCCACAATTTTTAATCAGGACAATGTGCGGTTGAGTGCCATTCATCCTGAATGGCGCCCAAAACCCGGCGCAATTTTACTGTGATTTTCACATGGCAAAATGTACAAGAATCACTGCAAAACGTGCCTGTAGAATCTCCCTGGGCTTAAGGCTCACATTTGGTCCCTGGACTTATTTGGCTCATAGGACAGCCCATTTAAGTGCGTGGGCTGCCCTGTGCGGGACACGTGTTTCTGTGTGTGAATCACGCTTTTTAAATCGCTAGTGGTAACATAATTCCTATTGACGTGCTAATATTAAAAAGCTTGGCTGTAATACTTTTCCTCTTTTTAGAGCTGTGCCTTGCAGACTTACCACTCTGTAATACAGCACTGGTCCTATTCTAAATTGGATAAAATCCAGCATAATTCAAGCCAGCCTCCTGGGCTCACAGGAACTAGGTCATTACCCAGCAACATTCTCTTCAGGACCTGTCCACAGCTGGAGGAAGAGAACTCATGATGTCACATAATGAATGAAAGATACCTGGAAAAAAGCCATATGTACAGATTCATTTTCTCGAAATAAGGGTATGGAGCGTGTTTCAGAAAGGAGTTGGACTTTAAATAACAAAGATCCATAGCAACATTTTTCATCAACATTTTTCTCAAACTTGGATGTAGTCAACTAGAATAGGGTTTTTTTTTTTTTTTGTTACTCCTAATATTATCATTGACCTTTACACTGCCTTACTAATAATGCAGAATTACTTATCTATATATCTGAAATAAGAAACATTTACAGTATCTCACAAAAGTGAGTACACCCCTACACATTTTGGTAAATATTTTATTATATCTTTATTTGTGGGACAACACTGAAAAAATGACACTTTGCTACAATGTAAAGAAGTGAGTGTACAACTTGTATAACAGTGTAAATTTGCTGTCCCCTCAAAATAACTCAACATACAGCCATTAATGACTTAACCACTTAAGCCATGGAAGATTTTACCCCCTTCCTGACCAGGGGGTATTTTGCTATTCGGCACTGCGTGACTTTAACGGACAATTGCGCGGTCGTGCAACGCTGTACCTAAACTAATTTGACGTCCTTTTTTTCCCACAGAGCTTTCTTTTGGTGGTATTTGATCACCTGTGCAATTTTTTGATCATGCGCTATAAACAAAAAAAGAGCGTAAATTTTGCAAAAATAACAATATTTTTCACATTTTTTTTATATCAAATTCCCCCCAAAAAAATGAAAAAATCAAAATTTTTTAACATTTTCGGCCAATTTGTTTTATGCTACATATGTTTGGTAAAAAAAATTGCAAAAGGCGTATTTTGATTGGTTTGCGCAAAAGTTATCGCGTTTACTAACAAAGGGAAAGATTTTTGTCATTTTTGTTGTTTTTTTTTAACGCGTAATGGCGGCGATCTGCGATTTTTTTTGCGGTACTGCGACATTGCGGCGGACAGATCGGACCCCTGACTGACATTTTTGATCCTTTTGGGGTTACCAGTGACATTTCTACAGTAATCAGTTCTATACATATGCACTGTTACTGTAAAATTACACTGGCAGTGAAGGGGTTAACTTTATTTGAGAGGGAGGGGCTGTGTGTGTCCCTAGGGGCGTGATTCTAACTGTGATTGGCTGTGGCTTTAGCTGTAGGAACAATGATCAACGGTCCTACATAGTAGAACCGTATGATCATTGTTTCTACACAGGGGAGAATGACAGGCGGCTTGTTTACACTAGCCGCCTGACTTTCTCCGTCTCCCCCGACGATCGCTAAGTGACCAGCGGACATCGGGTACGCCGGTCACACGCGCGGGGGGGTCCGTGACCGCGCGGTAGCGTGCCGGCGGCGGCGTGCGCTCGCTCCCCAGAGCCTCACAGGCTAGTGACGTATATATATAAGTCACTTTGTCTGTGAGGGGCTGACCGCCGCAGTATATGTACTTGCGGCGGTCGGCAAGTGGTTAACCGCTGGCAACAAACGTGATTACACCCCTAAGTGAAATGTCCAAATTGGTCCCAATTAGCCATTTCTCTCCCCTGTGTCATGTGACTCATTAGTGTTACAAGGTCTCAGGTGTAAATGGGGAGCAGGTGTGTTAAATTTGGTGTTATCCCCCTCACTCTCTCATACTGGTCACTGGAAGTTCAACATGGCACCTCATGGGAAAGAATTCTCTGAGGATCTGAAAAAAGAATTGCTGCTCTACATAAAGATGGCCTAGGTTATAAGAAGATTGCCAAGACCCTAAAATTGAGCTGCAGCATGGTGGCCAAGACCATACAGTGGTTAAACAGGACAGGTTCCACTGAGAACAGGCCTCACCATGGTCAACCAAAGATGTTTAGTACAGGTGCTCAGCGTCATATCCAGGGGTTGTCTTTAAGAAATAGATGCATTAGTGCTGCCAGCATTGCTGCAGAAGATAAAGGGGTGGGGGGGGTCAGCCTGTCAGTGCTCAGACCATATGCCGCATACTGCACTAAATTGCTCTGCATGGCTGTCATTCCAGAAGGAAGCCTCTTCTAAAGATGATGCACAAGAAAGCCTGCAAACAGTTTGCTGAAGACAAGCAAACTAAGGCCATGGATTACTGGAACCACTTCCTGTGGTCTCATGAGACCCAGATAAGCTTATTTGATTCAGATGATGAGTACAAAGACAAGTGTGTCTAGCCTACAGTCAAGCATGGTGGTGGGAGTGTCATGGTCTGGGGCTGCATGAGTGCTTCCGGCACTGAGAGCTACAGTTCATTGAGGGAACCATGAATGCCAACATGTACTGTGACATACTGAAGCAGAGCATGATCCCCTTCCCTTTGGAGACTGGGCCTCAGGGCAGTATTCCAACAAGTTAACGTCCCCAAACACACCTCCAAGATGACCACTGCCTCGCCAAAGAAGCTGAGGGTAAAGGTGATGGACTGGCCAAGCATGTCTCCAGACCTAAACCCTATTAAGCATCTGTGGGACATCCTCAAACAGAAGGTGGAGGAGTGCAAGGTCTCTAACATTCACCAGCTCCGTGATTTTGTCATGGAGGAGTCAAAGAGGACTCCAGTGGCAAGCTCTGGTGAACTCCATGCCCAAGAGGGTTAAGGCAGTGCTGAAAAATAATGGTGGCCACACAAAATATTGACACTTTGGACATTTTCACTTAGGGGTGTACTCACTTTTGTTGCTAGTGGTTTACACATGAATGGCTGTGTGTTGAGTTATTTTGAGGGGAAAACAAATTTGCACTGTTATACAACCTGCACACTCACTACTTTACATTGTAGCAAAGTGTCATTTCTTCAGTGTTGTCACATGAAAAGATATAATAAAATATTTACAAAAACGTGAGTGGTGTACTCACTATTGTTAGATACTGTATATTTTGGAATCAGTAAATACTGGCACTGGGTGTTCAGAGCAGTAAGAATTGGACTTTGGGGCAGAGGATCCAGACTAAGAAATATGAAATCAAGGAGTTACATTTACATAACAGAAAGTTAGGGTTACAGGAGGTCATTACCATGAGGGTTAGTGTAAAGAGGGGGGTAGAGTATCATTTTACCATCAAGTCCTCTACACATAAAACTAATAGTGATAGTTCTCCAGGTGTTTAGGCAAATATATTGCTCAATTTTATCATGCTTATAAATAAGGGCCACAGTTAATATTAACCTGTTACATCCAACTAAATTTCATAACTAAAACAGATTAAAGGCAGACAGCTTAAGAAACCTCCAGGTATAATAATGTATAATGATGTATAATGACTGTATTTATTTGCATGCCATGGAAAGCTAAAATAATTTGTACTAGGTATAAAAGGATCACATGTCTTAAAAGCAAACAAATATATACAATTCCATCCTAAACAGAACAACATACTCACTGTATGCTAATATTTAATATTTTTCTAGAATCTATTAGTAGGAATTGTAATGATTAAGTGGCTTGGCACAATTCACTTGCTCACTAAACATCATAGGCTCCAGCCGAAATGTTTTCACAAGACAAAACTTCAAGGACTGTACTATTATGGTATGCTAGTAGCCTGTAATGCAAGTTCTCAGTTCCACACATCTTAAACCTTAACCACAGTCTTCCCACTGTCAGAAAAAACAAAAGCACAGTGGGAGGCTTCCTCCATCCACCTCCAGCTTTTCTGATTTTCGTTTTGGAAATGATGTTGCCAGAGATGTCAACCTGGCCTATGATCTATTGCAGTGCCAAATGTGCGGAGCGCCCCTCTGCCATGTCCACGTGGATTTTTGGTGGCACACGGGGGACAACGGCCCAGGTGCTGACCCTGATTATAGGTAATATATATAGAGGCTCATTCATACTGGGCTCTGGTGGTCAAGTTGGTTTGGTACAAGGTAGAAAGTATCTAATATGGTAATTGCAAGATGTGTACTGTTGATGTCAGGGGTCTGGTCTGTTATCTCATTAATAGGTGATTTATGTATATGTTTGAGTAGTGCTTACTTGGCTGTTATTGTCAACCCAGTTTACGGTTTTGTGAGCTACATATAACAACTAGGCATGCATCTAGCCTTGATTTTAGGAGCCTACAGCACCCTGAGAGACCGAGCATTCAAAAATAAAGTAGAAAGGTGTGTGGCGGTTTGTAAATTGTTGTGAGATGCATATCCTTGTTTATTGGGGCTCTTTCCACCTTCCTCTCTCCTGTGGAGTAATGGGCTATCTTTTTAATATCCTTTTGTTTTTACTAACCAACAATGGGGATGTATGCTGGACATTTACCGGTACATTTTAAGTCTAGCACTATTATTTGCTTTCCAGATTTATGCCCTTGCCTGCACTTTGTGTTTCTTTCCCGGTTAGTTTGGGTTTTTTTGTAGATTGATCTGTTCCCTTGATGTTAATATATATGAAATAGGTAAGTGTGTTTGTTCACCTGTGTATTGCTGCTCAGCAGTTGTGGTCCCATATTTCTTCTGTACTTCCCCATAGGTCCTCCTCTCTCTCTCTTTTAAATCCCTCCCCCTCTTTTTGGGGTGGGGGCATGTTGAGGGCATGTGGCCTGGTATAATTCGGGGGGGGGGGGGCACTCGCTTTTTTCTATTTCTGGCATTCTTTTGTTTACATTTCAGCTCTCTGCGGGGAAGCTCGCTGAAAGCTGATGTGTCATTGGTTGTTAAAGATGTGGCGGCCAGCTTCGCAGCTTGCAACCAGCTATTCTTTACACAAAATATTTGAATTGGTCAATAATTTTTATGACCAAACCAAATTCAAATCATTCTGAAAATTTGGAACTCATTAGTAAAATAATAAACAAAACAAAATTAAGCAAAAAACAACGAAATAAATGAATTTCAAAACTAAAACCAAATTAGCAACATAACGAATCTATCGGAAACTAAACACATTTTTCTGTTCTGCGCATGTCTAATAAGATAGCATTCTGTTTTAATGATATACAATAAACAAATGTTTTTAGGAATTGAAGTTTTCTATTTTCATTTCCCATTGTTTGGCACATTTCAAAGTCCCTTTCCTTTTGTAGAGTGAGGTCTTCTGTTCCTTTCATGGCGCAATCCTCTCCTCTATAAAAAATATTCTTGCTTATACCTTGTACTTTGCATATCACTACATGCAAAAATACTGCTACACAAGATATACTTTGGAAAGGTTCAACCTTAATGACTGATGATATCACCAAAGAAAAAAAGACTATGACTCTTTAGCACTTAGTACATATGATTATAGCTTGTGGTCCTGCAGGGATCAGCTTAATGTTTCTGAAAATCAATAACTATACTCCAGGAAAAAAGAATTAATCTCCAAACAGATTAAATAAAGTCCTTGGAAATCAATGATTCATTTACAGCTGCAGAGGATTCAACCACAAACAGATTAAATAGGAGTTTGTTCGATTACTAATTAATTTCTTAGGAAATTTGCAAATCTATAAGAATTTGAATCTGTGTTATGTTTGTGATTTACATTTAAATCACAAGACCATCTAATTTTTTTTTTTTCTTTGGGCTGGGAGCTATTTTACCTAAACTTGTTAAAATCGTATCAATATGTGTGCAATATGAAATATCTCTTAATTGGCACTGAAGCAAAAATATCATGATTTAAAAACACATCAATGGAGAGTGGAGACAGTTAGAAGTGGAACTGAAGTCATAGCAGCTGTCCATGGCCTATAAATAGTAGTAAATAGGCTGTTCACTTTGCAAGGAAGGTTGAGCTGTGCAAGGAAATAATCCCCAGTGAATTAGGTGAGGCTTTTCTTACTTCCATCATCCAGTCATGTGCAAGCATAAATCCTGTTTTTCTCTTTATTTTACATGGAATGGAATGGAATATTTTTTGCAGTGAAACTTCATCACAATCACTAAGCTCTTGGAAAACTTCCCTTGCACAGTTCAACTTGCCTTGCAAAGTAAACAGCCAATTGATCTTCAGTAAACCAAATATCAGGCATCTATCAAAATGTATAAGAAAATATTGATCACTTAGATACCAAACAACCTATATCATGAAGTGCAGAAAGCTAATAGGAAACATTACTCCCTTAAAGGAAGCCCTACATAAAAGCCATATCATGTCTGATTTCTATCAAATTGTAATTTCATTCAGTACAATAATATGATGGTTTTTGGACTGTAGAATATGGTCATGTGGAAATATTGGTACAGCTTGGAAAATTGTGATAAAGGGATTGTCCATTTGACTATCATGGACCTTTAGGGGCCAGAAAAGATGGCTGCAACTGCAGCTTGGAAGTTTTTATGTTCTTTATTTTTTTTACTGTTGCGATTGTCTGTGTTGGAAAATCGTTTTCTGTAAATATTTTTCACTCTTTTTAATTTGTATTTCAAAATTATATTTTAACTACTTTAATACAGGGCACTTCCCTCCATTCCTGCCCAGGCCAATTTTCCCCTTTTAGCGCTGTTGCATTTTGAATGACAATTGCGCGGTCATGCAACACTGTACCTACACCAAATTTATGTCATATGCCCCCCACAAATAGAGCTTTCTTTTGGTGGTATTTGATCACCTGTGGGTTTTTTCCTTTTTGCTAAACAAATAAAAAAAGACCGAAAAGTTTGAAAAAAAAACATTTTTTTGTTTATGTTATACAATTTTGTAAATAAATACGTTTTTCCTGCACTGATGAGCACTGATGAGACTGCACTGACAGGCACTGATGAGGAGGCACTGATGGGGTGGCACTGATGGGGTGGCACTGATGGGGTGGCACTGATAGGCGGCACTGATAGGCGGCACTGATAGGCACTGATATGTGGCACTGATAGGTAGCACAGATATGCAGCATTGGTGGGCACTGATTGGTGGCACTGCTGGGCACTGATAGGCGGCATTGATGGACACTGATAGGTGGCACTGACGGACACTGATAGGTGGCACTGACGGGCACTAATGGGCACTGATAGGCTGCACTGGTGGGCACTAATGGGCACTAATAGGCAGCACTGGTGGGCAATAATGGGCACTGGTGGGCGACACTAAAGGATGGCAATGATGGGCACTTGTGGGCAGCACTGATAGGGAGGACACTGGTGGGCAGCACTGATGGGGAGGGCAATGGGGGGCTGTTCCTGTTTACGATGTGACCAGCCGTGATTGGACACGGCTGATCACATGGTAAAGAGCTATGTCAGTAGTCTCTTTACCGAGATCGGAGATGCAGGGTGTCAGGCTGACACCTCGCATCACCGATCGGCATTCTGCGCACCCCCGGGGGGCGCCCAGAGCTGTGTTATCCTGCCGCCGTCATATGACGTCCGGTCAGGATAACACAACCACATTCCCGCCGTCATTTGCCTATAGGGCGGGCGGGAAGTGGTTAAATTTGTTAAGAGGATTCTCTAAATGCTCTAAACAAGAATCTTAAGATTATTTGTCTCTTTGAAGGGCACCACTTTTAAGCATTATTACCTTCCTGCCTGTGTGGCAGTGAGTATCACAGACACAGGTAGCTATTGTTACATGCTCTTTCTCCTCCTGGCTACATGTTGTGTAATCCACCAGCGTCTATGCACAGACTAGCAGACCTTCATGTTCCTCTGACTGATCTTTTGAGCCAAGGTGTTATCACCATTATTTCAATGACAGAAAAGGTTTCAATGTTTTACATTAAACTTTTCACTATTGAAAAACCAAAAGTGGGCATTAGCCTCATCTTATATCTAAAAACCCTTAAGTTTCTTCATTCAAAACCACATATTTCTCATGGAATCTGTCAGGTATGTCATAGTCTCCATTCTTTAGGAAGACTTTCTAGCATCTGTGGGCATCAAGGATACTTACATGCATCTCTCTAGCCCACCAATGCTACCTTTGTTTTGTTGTGAGCACACAACATTGCCAGTTTGTAGCCTTTCCATTTGGTCTGTCTTCTGCACCTCAAACTAAGGTTTTAGCACCCATTCCAGCCTTACTATATTTACAGGATTTTTCCAATGTGGGTCACCTGGATAATCCTCTGCTGAGGGAGCAGTTGACTCAAACTCTGTCCAAGAATGTGACGTGGACAGTCAAGACATTGAAAAGGCTTAGATGGATCCAAAACCTTCAGAATTCAGCACTGTATCCAACATTTCCCTTGGGGCATCTGTGACTCATTCTAGACACAGTTCAGACCAGTGTTTCTTTTCCAACAAAAACTTCCGACACTATAGGGTTGAGTTACTAAAGGCAAATGGACTGTGCACTTTTTAAATTGCAGTTGCACTCTGTAAGAGCAGTTGCTCCAGAGCTTAGTAAATGAGTAGAAGCTGTGCTGACTTCCACCATCCAATCATGTGCAAGCAAAAAAGCTGTTTGTTGATTTTCCTTGCACGTGATTGGGTATTCTTTGCAAAGTGAAGCTTTTACCCTATTTATGAGCTCTGGAATAACTGCCCTTGCAGTGTGCAACTGCACTTTGCTCACTGCACAGTCTATTTGCCTTTAGTAAATCAACTCCAATGCCTTAGACTCAATAGTCCAGAAGCTGTCCAACTGTACAATTCTGCATAAGAGTTCTGGGCCTAATAGTAGTCTTCTGCAAGGCAATTCTATTTGCTCAGTTCCACTCCTGCAACAAAAAATTATCTCATTGTGGGACAACTTTGGTTCAGTTTGTAGACAAATCAACTTGCCTGACACCAAAGAACAGATTACCTCCAGATTCAGCAACAAAGAGGACTAGTAGTCTCTAAATGCAGATCTTCTTTGGCAGAAGCAGCAGATGCCCTGGTGGCTCTATGGGATTAGTACAGCCTGATACATACCTTTCTCTCCCTGGAACTCCTTCCTAATTTTGTATTCAGGATTGATATGTAGGGCATCCCAGTGATTCTCATAGCACTGAACTGACCCAGGGAGATGTGATACCTTGATCTGAATACACTTCTAGTAAACACCCTGTGGACTCTTTCAGAATGACCTGACCAACTTACTATATTCCCTCATGGTTGATGGATTTAATGGCTTAGTTGTTGAAGCCCAGGTCTCTCTAATTCAGTAATTCCCATTCTGTTGAAATCTACTATTCATAAAATCTACCATCACACATAGAAGGCTCGCTTAGCTTACAGGATGTCTCTCATGTTGCCTCTCCTAATTCTGTTGGCACTTCAAAGACCACCTTTAGCCTACATCACACATGGAAGGCTCACTTCGCTTGGTGAGAGGAAAGAAAATTTCACCTCGGGAAATAGTCTGTTGGATAAAATCCTGACCTTTTCACAATCAGATCTGGTCAACATTTAACCTTTACTACTATCGAGAGGAAAATTTTGGCTCTTATGATCTCATGCAAAAGACAGCTATCCTACAATTCCTTGGTCAATACTTTTTTGCAGAGTGCCTCTCATGTTGCCTCTCCTGTACAATCTCACTAGTTCTGTTGGCACTTCAAAGACCACCTTTTGAACCCATTAGGGGTATTCCCCTTTCCACTGTCACTCACAAGGTTGCATTCCTTGTTGCCTTGCTGACACTCTTTTTATCATGCCTGATGATCCCCATAAAGGGGATTCAGCTTCTTGCTCCACCAAATACAGAACATAACACAAGCTTTTCTTGTCAAAGCCTAATCTGCTACATCTGAAAATGCTTTTTGGGCTATTCAACATCAGGCAGCTATTTACAAGATTTGCAAGGCTGCCACCTGGTCTTCTGTTCACACATTTCCATCTCCAGGTGTAAGGTCCTTTTAGCAAGTTTTTGAGCGGCAGGCTACCGCCAGTTTTACTATTTTGTTATGTGGGCCTGTTAACATTTTGTATCTGTTGTCCACTCCTCAGCTCATCAACTGGACCTGCTTATGGAGAACCCCATTGTCTCAAAATAGATGAATTATGTGTCCCTTAGTGAAAGAAAAAAAAAAAAAAAAAAGATTTTTGTACTTACTGTAAAATCTGTTTCTTGGTGTTCAATAATGCACACAGGTCAGGTCCCTTTATTGGAAATTCTACTATTATAATTTTTTTATATTAAACCGAAGGCGGATGTATTCCTTAATACTGCAAATCCAAAAAAATAGATTTTATGGTAAGGACAAAAATGTGCTCACTTTCTAGTGTTGGATATAGTGGGGAAGGATTAGAAATCATCTTTATATGGTTTATACTGCTGTCTAAGGTCCATTAGAGAGATTTACCCTTGCTTTCTATATTCTAAAAACAGTTTCACCAGACAGGAATTATTTAAAAAATGCAACAGGTATTAACCGGTTGCCGACCGCCGCAAGACTATATACTGCGGCGGTCAGCCCCGGCCAGGCAGAGTGACGTATGGGTACGTCACTCGCCTGTCACTGACTTGAGAGCCAATTGCGGGCAGGCGGCTCGTTCACTGACAAATCAGTGCGTGTGACCGGCGGACCCGATGTCCGCCGGTCACACTACGATCGCTCCGGTGAAGGGAGAAAGGCGGAGCGGCTTATGTAAACAAGCCGCCCCTCATTCTCCCTGGTGTAAAAATGAAGATCAGATGGTTCTACTATGTAGGACCGTTGATCTTTGTTTTTACACCAATAGCCATGTCCCTATACATTAGAATCACGCCCCTAGGACACACTTAACCCCTCCCTTTTCAATACAGTTAACCCCTTCCCTGCCAGTGTCATTTTTGCAGTAACAGTGCATATGTATAGCACTGATTACTGCAGTAATGTCACTGGTAACCCCAAAAGTGTTAAAAATGTCAGTCAAGGGTCCGATCTGTCCGCCGCAATGTCGCAGTACCGAAAAAAAAATCGCAGATCGCCGCCATTACGCGTTAAAAAAAACCCCACCAAAAATGACAAAAATCTTTCCCTTTGTTAGTAAACGCGATAACTTTTGCGCAAACCAATCAAAATACGCTTTTTGCAATTTTTTTTACCAAACATATGTAGCATAAAACAAATTGGCCGAAAATGTTAAAAAATTTTGATTTTTACATTTTTTTGGGGGGGAATTTCATATAAAAAAATGTGAAAAATATTGTTATTTTTGCAAAATTGACGCCCTTTTTTTGTTTATAGCGCATGATCAAAAATTGCACAGGTGATCAAATACCACCAAAAGAAAGCTCTGTTTGTGGGGAAAAAAAGGACGTCAAATTCGTTTAGGTACAGCGTCGCACGACCACGCAATTGTCCGTTAAAGTCACGCAGTAAAAAATCGCAAAAAACCCCCTGGTCTTTTAGCAGCCAAATCCTCCGGGGCTTAAGTGGTTAATTGGGGTACTGGCCTTTCCCTACTCTAGTAAAGGAAAGGCCTCTGTTGCAGCTGAAAAGTGTCCTTGACTTCCTGTTTGGTAAAACATTTAATCAGGATGGGAAATTAAAAAAAAAACATTTTCTAACATAGCTTTAGATAACAATAATAACCTGACAGGTCCTTTCTTTCTACGTGAGTTAATATGTAACAGACAACATTCAGGAGTAAGACGAATGCTCATTTCCGTAATGTGAGTAATCAGGTCTTTGACTTGTCTTATATAGTGTGCAATATGAGGGCTATCCCACCACATGTGTAGCATTGTACCTATTGTACCTTAAGCTTGCCCACACCTCCAACATGTGTCAGAAACTTGGGGGAACCAAAGTTTGACTTTATCAGGGGTTGCATACCACTAAGTTAAAATCTTGTAAGAGGTATCCTGAGTCCTCTTACTTAGTGAACATTTGTGGGCTAAAATACAGGCCTTTACCCATTGTTGATCTGAGATGTCAATGTGCAATGTGGATGCCCATTGTTCCTTGCATCTATTTGATCTTTCATCTGATCCCTGTTGTGACCAGGAATTTGATAAAGAGGTAACTTTTTTGACTATATCACCTTTGAGACATAGTGATTCAAATGCCGTCAAAGGTCTACTAAACAACTTTTTAGTCTGGTGAGTTGTAAGATAACTGCAAATCTGTAAGTACACCCAATACGGAAGCATCTCTATTTGACACTCCGCCATCAATGTATCAATATCAATATTCCCTCTTTAAAATAATGAGTAGCCAAAAGAGGATGTTTTGGTATGTGAGTTTGTTGCCTATTCTGAGTGGAATATCTGGTTTATTTGCTAAAGGAGTAAGTGGGTCAAGGGAGGATGAGACATATCCCCTTAAAATGATTTGACGGAAAGTCGTGAAGTTGTGCCTATTAATGTGTAGGGAAGAAAAGATTTAGGGAACCTTGCCTGTGGAATGCATGGTGCGAAATCTAGAGGGGTAAGTGAGAAAGACCATTCCAAGGCAACCCAGTCTTTTTTGTCTGCATTGCAAATCCAATGTGGTTTTTACGTGCCCAAACAAACTGAGTTTGAATTGTCTTTGAAGACTTAAAGAATATAGATGGAATAACTATGGGGAGTGCATGCATGGTATAAAGTAAATGTGGTAAAATCTTAATTTTAGTAATGGAGGCTCTGCCAAACCAGGAGAAACTTTGTTTAAGGTTGCGTTCTATGGTGGATAACAGAGGAGGGAAATTGCATTCAAATAGATTGCTAGGGTTACAGGTAATCCAGACTCCCAACTATTTTAGTGCCTTAGGTTCCCACTTGAATGGGCAAGATTGTTGTGTCTCTGTTGGTTCATTAGTGGTGAGGGATATATTCAAGGCTTCAGATTTGTAATAGTTTTTTCTTAAGTTAGACACATAGCCGAATTTCTGGAAAGCTGCCAAAAAGTTGGGTATGAAAGTGCGGAGTTTTGAAAGAAAGAAAAGGAAATCATCAAAGGAGATTTAAACTTTCTACCCTGAACCATCAAGCCCCATATAGGAGAATTAGGGTTTACAGTGTGAATAAATGGTTCCAAAGTCAAAATAAATAACAATGGAGACAACGGGCAACCTTGTACGGTGCATTGGTTATTGGTTCAGAAAGAGAGGCATTAATCTTAACTCTGGCAGAAGGCCTACGATAGACAAAGGAAAACCAAGTCATCATATGAGTGCCCAAGCCTACATAGCTGCATGTAGCAAAAATATAATCCCATGTCAAATCAAAGGCCTTCTCTACATCTGTGGAGAGGAGTAGGGATGATCGAACTTTTGAAAAGTTCGGTTCGGCAAGAACATCCGAACTTCCCAAAAGTTTGGCCCGGATTTCAGAACCCGAACTTCGGTAATCAAAAAACACCATTGTTAAGCCCTAAAACCCAATAAATGCCCCTAAAAAGTCCCTAGGGTTCTGGGTCATGCCCCATTAACTATTAATCACACAAAAAAAGTTCTTAAAAATTGTCATTTTTGATAAAAAAGCCAATTATTGAAAAAAAAAAAAAAAAGAGAGATTTTTTGATTTTGACTTTGGATTTAGTATCTGGGGGGGTCTAAAAAGTGTACATGTGAAGTTTCAGCTCTGTAGCATGTCCAGAACCATGAAAAAAAAAAAGATAATTTTTCAGTAGAACAGGGATGTGGGACCCTCCTTTTACACCTATATGATCTTTTTTTCCGGCAAGGTGTGAAAACCGAGAAGAGAAGCTAACCCCCTGAGCTGAAAGTGTTCTAATACAAACAATCCTTTTTTTTATGGTTCTGGACATGCTACAGAGCTGAAACTTCACAGGTACACCTTTTAGACCCCCCAGACACAAAATCACACAAAAAAAGTTCTTAAAAATTGTCATTTTTGATAAAAAAAAGCCAATTATTGAAAATATTAAAAAAAAAAAGAGTTTTTTTTTATTTTTACTTTGGATTTCGTATCTGGGGGGTCTAAAAAGTGTACATGTGAAGTTTCAGCTCTGTAGCATGTCCAGAACCATAAAAAAAAGATTGTTTTATTAGAACACTTTCAGCTCAAGGGGTTAGCTTCTCTTCTCGGTTTTCACACCTTGCCGGTTTCAAAGCAGGCATTTTTTTGGGTTCTTTGCAGTCAGGAAAAACATCTGAACTTGTGTATAGTGGTACTGTGCACAAGTTCTGATGTTTTGCCTGCCTCCAAAAACCCCCAAAAAATGCCAGCAAAAACACACCTGGGCATTTTTTTTTTGACGCTAGCGTTTTTTTGGCATTTTTTGGGGTTCTTTTGAGGCAGGCAAAACATCTGAACTTGTGTATAGTGTTGTATATACACACATACATATATTTATATACACCCCTAGACATATATAGGTGTAATAGTAGCAGAAATATATGCTTGCGCTAATGAAATAATTTACAGTAATATATTTCTGCTACTATCACACCTATATATGGCTAGGTGTCTATATACATATAATTATGTGTGTATATATACCACTATAGACAAGTTCAGATGTTTTGCCTGCCTCAAAAGAACCCCAAAAAATGCCAAAAAAACGCTAGCGTCAAAAAAAAATGCCCAGGTGTGTTTTTGCTGGCATTTTTTGGGAGTTTTTGGAGGCAGGCAAAACATCAGAACTTGTGCACAGTACCACTATACACAAGTTCAGATGTTTTTCCTGACTGCAAAGAACCCAAAAAAATGCCTGCTTTGAAACCGGCAAGGTGTGAAAACCGAGAAGAGAAGCTAACCCCCTGAGCTGAAAGTATTCTAATACAAACGATCTTTTTTTATGGTTCTGGACATGCTACAGAGCTGAAACTTCACATGTACACTTTTTAGACCCCCCAGATCTGAAATCCAAAGTAAAAATAAAAAAAAAAAAAAAAACTCTTTTTTTTAATATTTTCAATAATTGGCTTTTTTATCAAAAATGACAATTTTTAAGAACTTTTTTTGTGTGATTTTGTGTCTGGGGGGTCTAAAAGGTGTACCTGTGAAGTTTCAGCTCTGTAGCATGTCCAGAACCATAAAAAAAAGGATTGTTTGTATTAGAACACTTTCAGCTCAGGGGGTTAGCTTCTCTTTTCGGTTTTTACACCTTGCCGGTTTCAAAGCAGGCATTTTTTTGGGTTCTTTGCAGTCAGGAAAAACATCTGAACTTGTGTATAGTGGTACTGTGCACAAGTTCTGATGTTTTGCCTGCCTCCAAAAACTCCCAAAAAATGCCAGCAAAAACACACCTGGGCATTTTTTTTTTTTACGCTAGCGTTTTTTTGGCATTTTTTGGGGTTCTTTTGAGGCAGGCAAAACATCTGAACTTGTCTATAGTGGTATATATACACACATAATTATATGTATATAGACACCTAGCCATATATAGGTGTGATAGTAGCAGAAATATATTACTGTAAATTATTTCATTAGCGCAAGCATATATTTCTGCTACTATCACACCTATATATGTCTAGGGGTGTATATAAATATATGTATGTGTGTATATACACCACTATACACAAGTTCAGATGTTTTGCCTGCCTCCAAAAACCCCCAAAAAATGCCAGCAAAAACACACCTGGGCATTTTTTTTTTTGACGCTAGCGTTTTTTTGGCATTTTTTCGGGTTCTTTTGAGGCAGGCAAAACATCTGAACTTGTGTATAGTGGTATATATACACACATAATTATATGTATATAGACACCTAGCCATATATAGGTGTGATAGTAGCAGAAATATATTACTGTAAATGATTTCATTAGCGCAAGCATATATTTCTGCTACTATCACACCTATATATGTCTAGGGGTATATATACAGACATATATGTGTATATATACCCCCTATACACATGTTCAGATGTCATGTCTGACATCAAACATGTCCTCAAAAAAGCACTGGCAGTGGCAGCCCCTGCAGCATGAAAAATGCTTGGCTGGTGAGAAGCCATATTCCTGTCCCGAAGCAACTCAGAGAAATGATCATTTCTCTATAGCGGTCACCCTGCTATGGAAGGGTTTTGTCACCCTTCCATAGCAGTCACTGTCAGTTAACCCTACACTACACTACGGTCCCTTTACACTTAACACTTTCCCTACAGAAACTAAATTTTTGAAGCTAACTTAAGTGTAAAGGAGCACTCTAACTACACTAGATATCCCTTTCCTCACACTAAAAATAGCTAAATGACACTTTGTAACACATTAGAACAGAACAGCATTCCACTCTCTTCCATGTCCCGTACAAGAATGCTAGGAATTTGGCGGGGGCGATCTTATATACTGGGGGGCGTATTCACTAATGATTGGTCTAGGGACCCCCTAGTCACTCCAATCACATTCCTAGCATTCTCCTGCCCCCGCAATTGGCTTTTGCTAATGGTTCTGGTCCAATCATGGGCTTTTAAAGCCCGTTTCCTGAAGCATTGCATTTTGGTCGGTTCTGGTTGCCGAATTCCGAACTTTTTGGGCAAAAAGTTCTAAATTCGGCCGAACCTCGAACACCCAATGTTCGGGCCGAACCGATGGTGGACCCGAACCGTTCGATCATCCCTAGAGAGGACAAGGCCTTTGACTTTATCCAATCTCATCCAATTAACCAGGTTTACTGCTTTAATCATATTATTCCTAGCTTCTCGACCTGGCATAAAACCAACTTGCTCAGACCCCATTACCTTTGGCAAACAAGGTCTAAGACGATTGGACAAGATCCTTATAGTTTCAAGTCTAAGTTCAGAAGTGAAATTGGCCTTTAACTTGCACAATCTGTCATGTCTTTATAGGGTTTTAGGAGTTTTGTGATGTGTGCTAAGGAGAAGGAATCAGGAATGTCCTGGGGTTTGCTGAGAGAGTCAAAAGTCTGTAAAAGAAGAGTTTTTAATAAATGTGAACATTTTATGGTAATGTGCAGCTAACCCGTCCGGGTTTGGGCTCTTGCCTGGTTTTAGTGTTTCAATAGCCTGTAATAATTCTTTAGGCCGTTCCAATTCTTCAAACTCCTTAGCCTCCAATACAGGTAGTTTACTCTGAATCAAGTACTCTTTGAGAATATGTCCCCTGTTACCCTGTAGGGTGACAGATTTGTGCTGCGGTGGAAGTTTATACAGTTAAGTATAAAAATGCAAGTGTTTTGCAATGAGATTGGTAGTGCATTCCAACCTGCCAGCCTTATTTCGGATCCCGTGTATGGTAGTAGCTAATTGGGAGTCTTTTAGAGCCTCAGCAAGAGATTTGCCTCTTTTAGCACATATTTGTCTCCTGGCATTTCTAAAGCACTCCTTACCTTTCTAAAGTATGCCACAGAATTCCATTATAATTGAGATTAGGGCTTTCTGTAGGCTTTGTATAACATAGAGTGTTTTTGGCCAACTGTGTTGATAAGTGGCCCTATGTTTTGGACCATTGTTATTTTGCATAACTCAACTTCTTTTGGAATTTAATCATATATATAGGCACTGTTTGCTTTGGAATATCTGGATGCAACTTGGAATTCCAATGACCACAGGTTAGGTACAGGGGATGGCTGCTCTAAATTTGGAGCTCATCCAGAGGGAGGCCATAAACCCCTTAAAAACATGATCTAATATAAAAAATAGCAAAAAAGAGTTTTCTGTTTGCCATAGGCAACTGGATAACAGGCCATGTTGTTCCCTTTCATAATTATTAATAGCTGTTTATATTTCTTGCTTTTTTAAAAGCATAAAACTGCTTTTTGAAAACAATCTACTGGATTTTTTACAATTGTTTACTTTGGAAGAATGTTTTACATTTTCACAGCCTTTAGGCTGCATTCACACTTGAGCGTAGCGTTTTCACGTGTGTTTTTAACCGCGATTTTTACAGTGACTTTACCGCGATTTTCAGGTGTTTTTTTCAGGCGTTCTTGGAGGCAGGCATTGACATCTATCAAAAACACTGGTAATCAGCCCAAAAAGAAGCTCATGTACTTTTTTCAGCTACAGGCGTTTTGCAAAACGCTCAGATGTGAACAGGGGCCATTTAAATGAATGGGGTTTTACTTGTTGGGCGTTTTGGAAGGTTTTTTTTTTAGCGTTTTTGGAGCTGAAAAACACTCAAAAACGCCCAGGTGTGAATGGCGCCTTACTGTAAACAACTATTGTTGCACATGGAGATTAAACTTCTTTTTTTCCTATGCAAATATATTTTTTTATGGTGGCCTTAAAGCTGATTTACAGTTAAGACAAATCAAATAAAAAAATGTCCTCCTTATCTGCATAACATTAATTAAAAGGATTTCTGTTGCCTAGCTTAGGAACAGAGACATTAGAGCTTTTATCCTTTGTGACGTCATTACAGGCATTTCAATGAGCCCTTGTGAACAGCAGCTAGTGGGAGGGATATGCAGGAGACTGACTCTATGCTTTTTTTATGTACCTAGTACTAGGGTTGAGCGGACACCTAGATGTCCGTGTTCGACGGGTTCGGCCGAACTTTAAAAAAAAGTCCGGGTCCGTGTCCCGGACTTTTACCGAACTTTTCCCGGACACCGAACCCCATTGAAGTCAATGGGGACCCGAACTTTAAGGCACTAAAATGGCTCTAAAACACCAAAGGAAAGGGCTAGAGTGCTGCAAATGGCAGCAAAACGTAATTAAGAGCATGGCAAGTGCTCTGCAAACAAATGTGGATAGGGAAATAACTTAAAACAACAAAAAAAAACAGAAAAATAAAACAATGTTCTTCTTCATCTCTGAAGGACGAGGCCCATATGGAGTAGGAGGGAGGTTGAGGTGGTGGTGGATGTGGCGGTGACATAGGCGTGCGCACAGGGTGTGCTGGGTGTGCCTGGGCACACCCTAATCACCTAGGGCACATAGCATTGCCAGTGAGGAGATGGGAAAGATCTCCCTGGGACCTGCTCTGCTCTATTTCTCCTTGCCTACAGGTACATGGCCCCGATACATTACTCTCCCTGCTGGCAAACACATGCATGTGTATTTCAACTTTGGGGTGCACACCTTAATGCAATAGGCTGCGCACACCTATGGGCGGTGTAGGTGGAAGCGGCGGTGGAGGAGGACCAGGGCCGGATTAACAGCATCATGGGCTTGGTGCTGAGGATTTTGAAGGGCCTTAAGGGCCGTGCCTTGCCATGCACCCAGAGGAGGAAGGGTGCAGCCATGCATGCCTAATTCAACATGGGATGCTGTCTCTGAAGCCCATAAACACATCCATGCATCGCCAACTGTCCCTCCTTGTCCGGCCTTCACGCTGTGTGGGGAGGTTCTGAGGGTGCTGCCTGGGGAAGCGAGCATAGAAGCCAGACTTCTGTGTTTACAAGTGACAGAAGAGCGGTAACAGTGAATATGGCCAACCCGGGGCCTATATAAAAGGTAGGGGCCTGGAGCTGCAGCTCCAATAGCCCCTACATTAATCTGGCCCTGAGGAGGAGGACGAGGTAGCCAACACTGCTTCTTTTCAAAAATTTTAAATGAGGGTACACCCCAAAAGAGTGAGAAAGAGCAAAAATGGAACAATGGGTGGGTAAGGTCGGTATCCATTGCTATTCTGCATAAGGTACGGAAAAGTCCCGTGGGATCCATGCCTGGTTCATTTTAATGAACGTGAGCTTGTCCACATTGTCTCTGGACAGGCGGCTGCGCTTGTCTGTTATAACACCCCCAGCCGTGCTAAATACCCGTTCAGATAATACACTGGCTGCAGGGCACGCCAGCACCTCCAAGGCGTAAAGGGCAAGCTCAGGCCATGTGCCCAATTTGGAGACCCAGAAGTTGAAGGGGGCAGACCCGTCATTCACTACATGTAGGCGTGTGCACACATACTGCTCCACCATGTTGGTAAAATGCTGCCTCCTGCTAAGACGTTCCATCTGAGCTGCTGGTGCTGCTGTTTGTTGTGGCGTGCTGACAAAGCTTTTCCACATTTCGGCCATGCTAACCCTGCCTTCTGAGGTGCTGGCGGTGCCCTGGTTGCGTTGGCGACCTCCTCCTCCTCCTCCTCTGCCTTGTGCTTCCACTGTGGCCCCGCTGTCAGATGGGAATGCCAGCAGCATGGCGTCTACCAGCGTGCGCTTGTACTCGCGCATCTTGCGATCGCGCTCCAGTGAGTGAATTAAGGACGGTACGTTGTCCTTGTAACGGGGATCCAGCAGCGTGGCCACCCAGTAATCAGCACAAGTTAGAATGTGGGCAACTCGGCGGTCGTTGTGGAGACACTGCAGCATGTAATCGCTCATGTGTGCCAGGCTGCCCAGAGGCAACGAAAGGCTGTCCTCTGTGGGAGGTGTATCGTCCGTGTCCTCTGTATCCCCCCAGCCACGCACCAGTGATGGCCATGAGCTGGCCTGGGTGCCACCCTGCTGTGAACATGGTTCCATCTCCTCCTCCAGCTCCTCCTCCTCCTCATCCTCCTCATCCTCCAGAACTGTGCCCCTGCTGGACAATTGCGTCCCTGGCGTTTGCGTGTGCAGGAACCCACCCTCGGAGCCCCTTGCGAATGACTGCCCTGAAAGCCTTGGAAATGTTACCTCTTCATCCTCCTCCTCCTCCTCATCCTGTGCCACATCCTCTTCCATCATCGCCCGAATTGTTTTTTCAAGGAGGCATAGAAGTGGGATAGTTAAGCTGAGAACGGCGTCATTGCCACTGGCCATGTTGGTGGAGTACTCAAAACAGCGCAACAAGGCACACAGGTCTCGCATGGAGGCCCAGTTATTGGTGGTGAAGTGGTGCTGTTCCGCAGAGCGACTCACGCGTGCGTGCTGCAGCTGAAACTTCACTATGGCCTGCTGCTGCTCGCACAGTCTTTCCAGCATGTGCAAGGTGGAGTTCCACCTTGTGGGCACGTCACATATGAGGCGGTGAGCGGGAAGGCCGAAGTTACGCTGCAGCGCTGCCAGGCGAGCAGCAGCAGGGTGAGAACGCCGAAAGTGCGCACAAACGGCCCGCACTTTCTGCAGCAGCTCTGACATATCGGGGTAGTTTTTAAGGAACCTCTGCACCACCAAATTCAGCACATGCGCCAGGCAAGGGATGTGCGTCAAACCGGCTAGGCCCAGAGCTGCTATGAGATTTCGCCCGTTATCGCACACCACCAGGCCGGGCTTGAGGCTCGCTGGCAGCAACCACTCATTTGTCTGCTGTTCCATGCTCCTCCACAACTCCTGCGCGGTGGGTGGTTTGTCCCCCAAACAGGCAAGTTGTAAAACTGCCTGCTGTCGTTTACCCCTGGCCGTGCTGAAGTTGGTGGTGAAGGTGTTACGCTGTCCGGATGAGGAGGCGGTAGAGGATGAGGAAGCGGAGTAGGAGGAGTTAGGAACAGGAGGCAAACTGAAGCGCCCTGCAATCCTCGGTGGTGGAAGGACATGCGCCAAATTGCTATCCGCCTCAGGCCCATCCGCCACTGCATTTACCCAGTGTGCCGTTAGGGAGATATAACGCCCCTGACCGTGCTTACTGGTCCACGTATCCGTAGTTAGGTGGACCTTGGCACAGATGGCGTTGCGCAGTGCACACCTGATATTTTCCCCCACTTGGTTGTGCAGGGAAGGGATGGCTTGCCTGGAAAAGTAGTGGCGGCTGGGCACGACGTACTGTGGGACAGCCACCGACATAAGGTTTTTAAAACTGTGCGTCTCCACCAGACGGAATGACAGCATTTCAAAGGCCAATAATTTTGAAATGCTGGCATTCAGGGCCAGGGATCGCGGGTGGGTAGGGGGGTACTTCCTCTTCCTCTCAAGTGTTTGGGAGATGGAAAGCTGAACGCTTCCACGGGACATTGTGGAGATGGTTGTTGGTGACCCAGGTGGTGGTGTTGCTGACAGATTGTCTGTTTGCGGGGTGGCAGGTGCCGGTATCACTACAGATGTGGCTGGAGCGGCCGAGACTGCAGCAGAAGAGGAAGCAGGATGAGCCAGAGACGTTTCTTGGTTTTGAAGGTGTGTACTCCACTGCAGCTCGTGCTTTGCACTTAGATGCCTGATCATGCAGGTTGTGCTCAGGTTGAGAAGGTTTATGCCTCGCTTCAAGCTCTGATTGCACAGGGTGCAAACCACTCGTGTCCTGTCATCAGCACATTTTCTAAAGAACTTCCACGCTAGAGAACTCCTTTGAGCTGACTTTGGTGCGCTCGTTCCCTTGCTGCGTTGGGCAGTAGCGGGCGTAGTGTCTAGGGCACGGCCGCTCCGCTTCTGCACCCTGCTCCCTCTTCTGCTGTGCTGGTGGCTCTGTGCGACCACCGCCTCTTCCTCCAAACTACTCAGGTCACCTGCATGACGTTCATTCCATGTGGGGTCGAGGACCTCATCGTCCTCCACATCATCTTCCACCCAGTCTTCACCCCTGCCCTCCTTGTCGGTCTCCACAATGCTGAACGCCGCAGCAGTTGGCACCTGCGTTTCGTCATCATCGGAGACATGCTGCGATGATCCTTGCATGTACTCATCTTGAGAAATAAGTGGTTGGGCATCGCTGCACTCAATCTCTTCCACTTCTGGGGCAGGGCTAGGTGGATGGCCCTGGGAAACCCTGCTGACAGAGTCCTCAAAAAGAATAAGAGACTGCTGTATGGCTTGGGGCTCAGACTGCTGGCCTGATTTGCAAGGGGGTGAGTGAAAGACGGTTGGACATTGGCTGCAGGTGCCAACTCTGACCTTTCTGCAGTAGACTGGGTGGGAGACAATGTGAAGGAACTGGAGGCACTGTCAGCAGCAAACCAATCTACTATCGCCTCAACTTGTTCTGGCCTCATCACTTCTAGGGGCGTTTGATGCCCTACCAAATACTGATGCAGGTTCTGTCGCCTACTCACACTTGAGGAAGGTGTTTCACTTGTGCGTGTAGCTGGCACAGATCGACCACGTCCTCTCCTTGCAACAGGAGCTCTACCAGCAGCACCACGACCCAGGCCACGGCCCTTATTTGACGGTCTCCTCATATTTCTGTAATTTAAGATCTTGCCCTAGAAAGGTTTTTATTGAATAGCGGAATAGGAAATATGATCCAAAAAAGTGTATGTATCTCGCACGTACAAAACCACACTAGGCCCCAATTACTATTGTTTCTACCCCTAAAAGGATGGATGAGGAGTAGGAGGAGTATGGAACAGACAGCACCCTCAAATCTTCAGAAGTATGAGATGAACCCCAAAAACTTGGAAAGGTGGATCTCACACGTACCGACACAGACTATCCCGCAATTCAATTGATCCTCAAAGGTTTTTATTGAATAGCGGAATAGGAAATATGATCAAAAAAAGTGTATGTATCTCGCACGTACACAACCACACTAGGCCCCAATTACTATTGTTTGTACCCCTAAAAGGATGGATGAGGAGTAGGAGGAGGAGTATGGAACAGGCAGCACCCTCAAATCTTCAGAAGTATGAGATGAACCCCAAAAACTTGGAAAGGTGGATCTCACACGTACCGACACAGACTATCCCGCAATTCAATTGATCCTCAAAGGTTTTTATTGAATAGCGGAATAGGAAATATGATCAAAAAAAGTGTATGTATCTCGCACGTACACAACCACACTAGGCCCCAATTACTATTGTTTGTACCCCTAAAAGGATGGATGAGGAGTAGGAGGAGGAGTATGGAACAGGCAGCACCCTCAAATCTTCAGAAGTATGAGATGAACCCCAAAAACTTGGAAAGGTGGATCTCACACGTACCGACACAGACTATCCCGCAATTCAATTGATCCTCAAAGGTTTTTATTGAATAGCGGAATAGGAAATATGATCAAAAAAAGTGTATGTATCTCGCACGTACACAACCACACTAGGCCCCAATTACTATTGTTTGTACCCCTAAAAGGATGGTTGAGCAGTAGGAGCAGGAGTATGGAACAGGCAGCACCCTCAAATCTTCAGAAGTATGAGATGAACCCCAACAACTTGGAAAGGTGGATCTCACACGTACCGACACAGACTATCTCGCAATTGAATTGATCCCCAAAGGTTTTAATTGAATAGCGGAATAGAAAATATGATCAAAAAGAAAGTGTATGTATCTCGCACGTACACCACCACACTAGGCCCCAACTACTATTGTTTGTACCCCTAAAAGGATGGTTGAGCAGTAGGAGGAGGAGTATGGAACAGGCAGCACCCTCAAACCTTCAGAAGTATGAGATGAACCCCAACAACTTGGAAAGGTGGATCTCTCTCACACGTACCAACACAGACTATCCCCCAATTTAACTGATCCCCAAAGGTTTTTGATTAAATAGCGGAATAGAAAATATGATCCAAAAAAAGTGTATGTATATCACACGTACACAACCACACTAGGCCCCAATTACTATTGTTTGTACCCCTAAAAGGCTAGATGAGGAGTAGGGGGGGTATGGAACAGGCAGCACCCTCAAACCTTCAGAAGTATGAGATGAACCCCAACAACTTGGAAAGGTGGATCTCTCTCACACGTACCAACACAGACTATCCCCCAATTTAACTGATCCCCAAAGGTTTTTGATTAAATAGCGGAATAGAAAATATGATCCAAAAAAAGTGTATGTATATCACACGTACACAACCACACTGGGCCCCAATTACTATTGTTTGTACCCCTAAAAGGCTAGGAGTAGGGGGAGTATGGAACAGGCAGCACCCTCAAACCTTCAGAAGTATGAGATGAACCCCAACAACTTGGAAAGGTGGATCTCTCTCACACGTACCAACACAGACTATCCCCCAATTTAACTGATCCCCAAAGGTTTTTGATTAAATAGCGGAATAGAAAATATGATCCAAAAAAAGTGTATGTATATCACACGTACACAACCACACTAGGCCCCAATTACTATTGTTTGTACCCCTAAAAGGCTAGATGAGGAGTAGGGGGAGTATGGAACAGGCAGCACCCTCAAACCTTCAGAAGTATGAGATGAACCCCAACAACTTGGAAAGGTGGATCTCTCTCACACGTACCAACACAGACTATCCCCCAATTTAACTGATCCCCAAAGGTTTTTGATTAAATAGCGGAATAGAAAATATGATCCAAAAAAAGTGTATGTATATCACACGTACACAACCACACTAGGCCCCAATTACTATTGTTTGTACCCCTAAAAGGCTAGATGAGGAGTAGGGGGGGTATGGAACAGGCAGCACCCTCAAACCTTCAGAAGTATGAGATGAACCCCAACAACTTGGAAAGGTGGATCTCTCTCACACGTACCAACACAGACTATCCCCCAATTTAACTGATCCCCAAAGGTTTTTGATTAAATAGCGGAATAGAAAATATGATCCAAAAAAAGTGTATGTATATCACACGTACACAACCACACTAGGCCCCAATTACTATTGTTTGTACCCCTAAAAGGCTAGATGAGGAGTAGGGGGAGTATGGAACAGGCAGCACCCTCAAACCTTCAGAAGTATGAGATGAACCCCAACAACTTGGAAAGGTGGATCTCTCTCACACGTACCAACACAGACTATCCCCCAATTTAACTGATCCCCAAAGGTTTTTGATTAAATAGCGGAATAGAAAATATGATCCAAAAAAAGTGTATGTATATCACACGTACACAACCACACTAGGCCCCAATTACTATTGTTTGTACCCCTAAAAGGCTAGATGAGGAGTAGGGGGGGTATGGAACAGGCAGCACCCTCAAACCTTCAGAAGTATGAGATGAACCCCAACAACTTGGAAAGGTGGATCTCTCTCACACGTACCAACACAGACTATCCCCCAATTTAACTGATCCCCAAAGGTTTTTGATTAAATAGCGGAATAGAAAATATGATCCAAAAAAAGTGTATGTATATCACACGTACACAACCACACTAGGCCCCAATTACTATTGTTTGTACCCCTAAAAGGCTAGATGAGGAGTAGGGGGGGTATGAAACAGGCAGCACCCTCAAACCTTCAGAAGTATGAGATGAACCCCAACAACTTGGAAAGGTGGATCTCTCTCACACGTACCAACACAGACTATCCCCCAATTTAACTGATCCCCAAAGGTTTTTGATTAAATAGCGGAATAGAAAATATGATCCAAAAAAAGTGTATGTATATCACACGTACACAACCACACTAGGCCCCAATTACTATTGTTTGTACCCCTAAAAGGCTAGATGAGGAGTAGGGGGGGTATGGAACAGGCAGCACCCTCAAACCTTCAGAAGTATGAGATGAACCCCAACAACTTGGAAAGGTGGATCTCTCTCACACGTACCAACACAGACTATCCCCCAATTTAACTGATCCCCAAAGGTTTTTGATTAAATAGCGGAATAGAAAATATGATCCAAAAAAAGTGTATGTATATCACACGTACACAACCACACTAGGCCCCAATTACTATTGTTTGTACCCCTAAAAGGCTAGATGAGGAGTAGGGGGGGTATGGAACAGGCAGCACCCTCAAACCTTCAGAAGTATGAGATGAACCCCAACAACTTGGAAAGGTGGATCTCTCTCACACGTACCAACACAGACTATCCCCCAATTTAACTGATCCCCAAAGGTTTTTGATTAAATAGCGGAATAGAAAATATGATCCAAAAAAAGTGTATGTATATCACACGTACACAACCACACTAGGCCCCAATTACTATTGTTTGTACCCCTAAAAGGCTAGATGAGGAGTAGGGGGAGTATGGAACAGGCAGCACCCTCAAACCTTCAGAAGTATGAGATGAACCCCAACAACTTGGAAAGGTGGATCTCTCTCACACGTACCAACACAGACTATCCCCCAATTTAACTGATCCCCAAAGGTTTTTGATTAAATAGCGGAATAGAAAATATGATCCAAAAAAAGTGTATGTATATCACACGTACACAACCACACTAGGCCCCAATTACTATTGTTTGTACCCCTAAAAGGCTAGATGAGGAGTAGGGGGAGTATGGAACAGGCAGCACCCTCAAACCTTCAGAAGTATGAGATGAACCCCAACAACTTGGAAAGGTGGATCTCTCTCACACGTACCAACACAGACTATCCCCCAATTTAACTGATCCCCAAAGGTTTTTGATTAAATAGCGGAATAGAAAATATGATCCAAAAAAAGTGTATGTATATCACACGTACACAACCACACTGGGCCCCAATTACTATTGTTTGTACCCCTAAAAGGCTAGGAGTAGGGGGAGTATGGAACAGGCAGCACCCTCAAACCTTCAGAAGTATGAGATGAACCCCAACAACTTGGAAAGGTGGATCTCTCTCACACGTACCAACACAGACTATCCCCCAATTTAACTGATCCCCAAAGGTTTTTGATTAAATAGCGGAATAGAAAATATGATCCAAAAAAAGTGTATGTATATCACACGTACACAACCACACTAGGCCCCAATTACTATTGTTTGTACCCCTAAAAGGCTAGATGAGGAGTAGGGGGAGTATGGAACAGGCAGCACCCTCAAACCTTCAGAAGTATGAGATGAACCCCAACAACTTGGAAAGGTGGATCTCTCTCACACGTACCAACACAGACTATCCCCCAATTTAACTGATCCCCAAAGGTTTTTGATTAAATAGCGGAATAGAAAATATGATCCAAAAAAAGTGTATGTATATCACACGTACACAACCACACTGGGCCCCAATTACTATTGTTTGTACCCCTAAAAGGCTAGATGAGGAGTAGGGGGAGTATGGAACAGGCAGCACCCTCAAACCTTCAGAAGTATGAGATGAACCCCAACAACTTGGAAAGGTGGATCTCTCTCACACGTACCAACACAGACTATCCCCCAATTTAACTGATCCCCAAAGGTTTTTGATTAAATAGCGGAATAGAAAATATGATCCAAAAAAAGTGTATGTATATCACACGTACACAACCACACTAGGCCCCAATTACTATTGTTTGTACCCCTAAAAGGCTAGGAGTAGGGGGAGTATGGAACAGGCAGCACCCTCAAACCTTCAGAAGTATGAGATGAACCCCAACAACTTGGAAAGGTGGATCTCTCTCACACGTACCAACACAGACTATCCCCCAATTTAACTGATCCCCAAAGGTTTTTGATTAAATAGCGGAATAGAAAATATGATCCAAAAAAAGTGTATGTATATCACACGTACACAACCACACTAGGCCCCAATTACTATTGTTTGTACCCCTAAAAGGCTAGATGAGGAGTAGGGGGAGTATGGAACAGGCAGCACCCTCAAATCTTCAGAAGTATGAGATTGTGTTCACTGTACCCCACAAAGATTGAGTTCACTGCACCCCACAATGATTGTGTTCACTGCACCCCACAAAGATTGTGTTCACTGCACCTCACAAAGATTGTGTTCACTGTACCCCCCAAAGATTGTGTTCACTGCACCCCACAAAGATTCTGTTCACTGTACCCCACAAAGATTGTGTTCACTGCACCCTAAAAGGATGTTGTTCACTGCACCCCACAAAGATTGTGTTCACTGCACCCTAAAAGGATGTTGTTCACTGCACCCCAAAAAGATTGTGTTCACTGTACCCCCCCAAAGATTGTGTTCACTGCACCCCACAAAGATTGTGTTCACTGCACCCCAAAAAGATTGTGTTCACTGTACCCCCCAAAGATTGTGTTCACTGCACCCCAAAAAGATTGTGTTCACTGTACCCCCCAAAGATTGTGTTCACTGCACCCCACAAAGATTCTGTTCACTGTACCCCCCAAAGATTGTGTTCACTGCACCCCACAAAGATTCTGTTCACTGTACCCCACAAAGATTGTGTTCACTGCACCCCAAAAAGATTGTGTTCACTGTACCCCCCCAAAGATTGTGTTCACTGCACCCCACAAAGATTCTGTTCACTGCACCCCACAAAGGATTTTGTTCACTGCACCCCAAAAAGATTGTGTTCACTGCACCCCAAAAAGGATTTTGATCACTGCACCCCAAAAAGGATGTTGTTCACTGCACCCCAAAAATGATTTTGTTCACTCCACCCCAAAAAGATTGTGTTCACTGCACCCCACAAAGATTGTGTTCACTGCACCCCAAAAAGATTGTGTTCACTGTACCCCCCAAAGATTGTGTTCACTGCACCCCACAAAGATTCTGTTCACTGTACCCCACAAAGATTGTGTTCACTGCACCCCAAAAAGATTGTGTTCACTGCACCCCAAAAAGGATGTTGTTCACTGCACCCCAAAAAGGATGTTGTTCACTCCACCCCAAAAAGATTGTGTTCACTGCACCCCACAAAGATTGTGTTCACTGCACCCCAAAAAGATTGTGTTCACTGCACCCCAAAAATGATTCTGTTCACTGCACCCCAAAAAGGATTTTGTTCACTGCACCCCAAAAAGGATGTTGTTCACTCCACCCCAAATAGATTGTGTTCACTGCACCCCAAAAAGATTGTGTTCACTGCACCCCACAAAGGATTTTGTTCACTGCACCCCAAAAAGATTGTGTTCACTGCACCCCAAAAAGGATGTTGTTCACTGCACCCCAAAAAGGATTTTGTTCACTGCACCCCAAAAAGATTGTGTTCACTGCACCCCACAAAGGATTTTGTTCACTGCACCCCACAAAGATTGTGTTCACTGCACACCAAAAAGGATTGTGTTCACTGCACCCCAAAAAGATTTTGTTCACTGCACCCCAAAAAGATTGTGTTCACTGCAGCCCAAAAAGATTGTGTTCACTGCAGCCCAAAAAGATTGTGTTCACTGCAGCCCAAAAAGATTGTGTTCACTGCAGCCCAAAAAGATTGTGTTCACTGCAGCTCACACACAGAAAAATGGATGTGGATCACTGACACCTGCCTATCTCCAATCCCACACCACACAGCAATATCGATTGTAGTTTGTAGAACACAGTTTCCCTAAAATTCAGCAGACTCTGTCCCTAACAGGATTGAGAAGAGATCGTAGATCAGGATTGAGTGCAGATTCACCCCACCCCCCACACAGCAATATCGATTGTAGTTTGTAGAAGACACTGACCCTATAATTCAGCAGACTCTATCCCTAAAATGCCTACAACTCGCCCTGCCTAAACACTCCGACCTGTCCCTCAATTCTATCCGGACACAAATGTTTTTTTCCTGCCTATCTTTCCCTAATCAGCAGCCAGCACATTGATGTGTGCTCTGTCCCTTAGCTAAGCAGCAGAATGACGCTGCTGCGGCGGCTGCCTCGAACTTATAAAGACTTGGTCACATGCTTCAGACGGCCAATCACAGCTACTAAGACATTTGCAGGCATGGCTGGGATGGCTTAAGGCACACCAGTTAAACGATTGTTGATTGGCTGTTGAAAGCCCGCCATGAAAAGAGCGCCAAAGCATGCAAAACCCGGAAATAAAACGACCGAACACGGATTTTTACCCGAACATACAGTAAAGTGTCCGTGTCCGTGTTCGGGTAAAAAAAATCCAATTATTCGGTACGAACACGAATAATACAGTCCGTGTTCGCTCAACACTACCTAGTACACAAATTCCCCAACACATAATACCTAACTAAACATCTCAGGTTAGGAACGGAGGT
Source organism: Pelophylax lessonae (assembly GCF_965119305.1). NCBI lineage: Eukaryota > Metazoa > Chordata > Amphibia > Anura > Ranidae > Pelophylax > Pelophylax lessonae. The sequence goes on from NC_138770.1 coordinate 270,011,106, forward strand.
TTTTCTTGCTTACATTTGTAAATATATTTAAAAAATTACAATATTCTAAAAGTTTTACATACTTTAATTGTTTAAAACCACTAGTGGTAAATATGTAAATGTTGTGTGTGTAGTGTTTTTTTTTAAGGTTATTATTATTAATATGCTGAATTTGTTTGCCTCAGTAAACATTTTACAAATGCACAAATTACTAGCCCTTTTTTTTCTTCCCTTCTTTTAAATCTATAAAACAGCAGGGTATTAGGAAGTAGGCTTTAATTAAGATCAAGTAGTCCCTATGAAGAGGTCCTATACCAGGCAACATTTTTTAAGGACAGGTGGTCCAAGATGTATCTAGCTGTATCCCAGTTAAGTTTGCCTTAAAAAGGCCCTCTGGACAGGCAGATGCCAATCTTATTTTCACTTTAACATGCTTGCTTTGCCATTTAATGTTTTCTTACATTTCTGAACTAATTACATAACCAGTTCTTCAAGGCAGGAACATTATGTTTCTGTTTCTTTGATCTCTCACTGAAAACACTTGTATTTATTCTGTGTAGTAAAACAAATTACTTATATTTCTCACCTGTTAGCTGTATAAAGTGCTAAATTATGTTGCGAGCTCCCTAGTGTGTGACTCAGTTTGCAGGGTTTGAATTGAGTGCAATTTTTATTTATCTCACTTGGAATCTATAGCTGTTTAATTAAAGGGCATTATTAAGTATTACAGCACCAGCATGCGTGTCCAATATGAAGCCCACCTTGCCCATAAATCTGTCAACAGTTGCTGATTATGCAGCAGCAATTTAAAACTGCATTCCAGCAGGTTTAAACATAATTTATTCCAGATGCGCCTTAATTTAAAAACATTAAATGCATTTTTAAATGTGGCTATTGTAAGTCTCTATTCTGTGTTCATTTTAGGTCCCTGGAATAACTTGCATGGCATGACTCAGACTGGGAGAGTAATGGTAAACACTTGTTCCTTGCAGAGGCATAACTGGAACCTTCAGGGCCCCTGTGCAAGAAACCATGAAGGGCCCCCAGGACCCCTGGCTGGGGCCCTTCCCTTCAAGCCTGGGGCTCTCTCACCACTGATCCTGGGGCCCTTTACTCTCGTTGCAGGGCCCTTTATTACGGTCCCGCAGCGGGACCCTTTCACAAGTTCTGCAGTTGGCCCCCTTCCTGCTATCTTGGGGCCTCCCCACAGTAGTGGAATGACAGGGCCCGGTCGCAAGTGTGACCTTTGCGATCCTGGAAGTTCACCCACTGGTGTCATTAGTTTTTATTTTTTGGTATTTTAATTGTATTATTTTTTATCATTTTATTTTTTTACAGTGTCCCTGACTATGACTCCGTCCATTCAGAAAAGTAAGGAGCTGGTAAATTATATATTTACCGACCCCTTCCTGGTTCTCTATTGTGACACATCCCCTGCAGAAGCTGGCAGGAGAGGGAAAGGAGCACAGTGGGGTGGGGGGGCAGGGGAGCACACAGGAGCCCAGAAACAGCAGAACACAAGTGAACTGGATAGGAGGAGTGGTGGAGGCAGCATACAGAGGAACCAATCTCCTCCATTTTCTTCGTGCAGCTACAGAAGGAAAAAGGAGGACAGTGATTTCTCTACATACTGGCCCCCACCGCCCCTCCTATCCAGGTGTACAGGGGAGCCGCACAGGCCCCCTGGAGCATGGGGTCTGGTTGCAATTGCAACCCCTGTAGTTATGCCCCTAGTTCTTTGGACTGTGCTGTCAGTCTTAGACTGTGGATATGCATACCGGATGGAAAAGCACAAGGATTATTTCATCAGTGTGCTGCTCTTTCATTCTCCAGTCTGTACATTTACGGAGGGTTCTTGAACAGATTGTACGGTTTAAAAGCACTTGCATTCGGGGACCTGGCTGTGCTGTATAGCAGAGGTTTTCTGATTAGATAAAAAAAAAAAAACAACAAACGTTTTGGAAAGCCAAGCTTTGGAAATATGTGTATGCCAACTGTGGATATAGCTACTTTCCTAGAGTCTCACTCTCTGATGCATAATAAGGTAGAAAGTGTACATATAGCTATCAATGCCACATTTCTTGTAAATTTCAACAGTTTTGGTCCAGAGAATGGAACAAAAAAAATCCCCTCCCAAGCTACTATGGTCAGATTTTGCCTTTATGATCAGTAAATGCACTCATTAGTTCCCTGGGTAAAACCTCCTTTCTTCAATATTCAACTGATATCCCCCTTACAAGTGATTTAATCAGGGTAAATATTTGCACAATCATTTATACATTCCAACATTTAGATTGCTTTCGTAGTTGGACCTTGACATTTAGAAGAGAAGCTTAGCCTCCTCCTGAACCATACCAGGCCACATGCCCTCAACATGGGGGATGTTACTTTGGGGCCAAAGCAGCTTGTTGATGGGGACAAGGGACTCTTTACCACAACCCTAGGTAGTGGTTATGGGGGTCTGCTGGCAGGGGGCTTATCGGAATCTGGAAGCCCCCTATAACAAGGGGGCCTCCAGATCCCGCCCCCACATGTGAATGAGTGGGGGTACATTATACCCCTACTCATTCACCATAAAAAGGGTAAAAAAAAAATAAAAACACACACAGTTTTTGACAATTACGTTATTAAAAAATTAAAAAACAATGTCCCACGATTTCACTCCATCACCAATCATGCCCCCCACTGCACCCAAAGAATAGAAAAAATAAAAACGCTCCCACCGACATGAAGGCTGGCTGCCTACTGCAGTCTAAGGCATTTGACAGTTCTCCCTAAGGTATGGGGCCACTTGGCTACGTCACCTGGTGGCACCACCCCCTTCTGACGTCACAGACTGGTGCATGGTGGGTCAGTGGAATGTTGGCTGGAGCTGGGTTTTTTTGGGTGTAGAGGGTGGCATGATTTTTTATTTTTTAATAAAGGAAATGTCAAAAACTGTCTCTGTGTTTTTTTACTGTTTGACACTGTTTTGATGGATGGGTATGGCTACTATGTCCCTCATACTCATTCACAAGGGGGGGGGTATTTGGGGGCCCCCTTGTTAAAGGGGGCTTCTAGAATCCAAAAAGCCCCCTGCTCATAGACTCCCACAACCACCAGCTATGGTTGTAGGAATGAGGTCCTTGTCCCCATCAACATGGGGACAAGGTGCTTTGGGGTGAAATAGGCAGAGACACCCTGTCCCGAAGCACTCACCCCCCCATGTTGAGTGCATGTGGCCTGTTATGGTTCAGGAGGGGGGGCTCGCTTGCCCCCCCTCTTTCCTGACCTGCTGGGCTGCTTGCTCGGATAAGGGTCTTGTATAAATTGTGGGGACCCCAGGCCATTTTTTCTTTATTTTTTTTCAATAGCCGGATGCTGGCAATTGTAACTGTGAGTCATTTTAAAAGTGATTTGACTCGTTTATTTTCCCTTTAAAAATGACATTTTTGCTGCAGTATGTTCTAGATATGTTGCAGATGTGCCAATTTACAGGCAAACTAAGGAGACCCCCAGGCACTATATTTAAAATAATTTTTCATTTTTATTGTTACACTTTAAGCATCATTAAAATCACTGCTCATCACTGCTCCTGAAAAAAATATATAGTTTTAAAAAAATGTTTTGCATTGATACATGTCCCCCAGGGCATTACCCGGACCTCCATACCTCTTTTATGGCCAATTGCTTGCATATAAATCTTAAAAATTGGCACTTTTGATTTTTCCTGTTCAGCTCCCATAGACTTTAATGGCGTTCACCATTCAAGTTTTAACTTTTCCCCTGTTCTGGAGTGCTGCTGTGAACTGAACAGGTGAGTGTTTGGCCCATCTCTACTAGTGGTTATGGAAGCATATTGCCACAGAGGCCAAGAGAAAATATTCGCATAGACATATGTATTAACCTTAAATGTGGAAAAGACCACTTGCATGCATTTTTATGGCAGAGATAAAATGCGAAGAAAGGAAAATATGGAAATTTTGCTTTGCTAGTGATTTGGCAGAGCATTGTCCTTTATTAAATTCGCCTTTACAATTTCAGCCAAGCATCTACTTACCATATAATTTTCCATTAACAGGACCTCTAAGCGCAGGCTCCCTGTGACCTGGGTGACTTTAATATCCAAGTGGGATTTAATAGGGATCCCACTTTTAATGCCACATGGAGTTAAAGGGCAAAAATCCCTGTCCCCAGTGATATCATTGGGAAGAAGAATTGGAGCTAACTTGTGAACCAATCTGCTCTTTCTTAATCTCTTTCACAATATTTAAAAAAGGACACTTTGGGTAATTTTAGACTAACTCATTATAACCATACTGGTGAACTATCTCACTGCCTAATGTGAGACTTTTCTAGCCAGATGGCCTTTTCACATGTAATATGTAACTCTTATTTTCTCTGAACATCAGGGGACACGAGATCTGTAACTACATTAGGATATATCAAGAGGAGCTCTAGACTCACTAAATGTGCGGAAAATCAATGTGCCTTAAGGCTTATTAAATATACTTCTTCTGTGTGTCCCAGTTCTAGCAGTTATAGCGTTTTCTGTCATTGACCTTCTGTTTCTTCAATGTACATTGGAAGAATATAATTTTTGTGACTTGTTTAAAAGAACTGTATCAACAAACTATATAATACACCCACACACACACACTATCTGCTTTATACTTACATTTAATATGTAATACAGTATCTAATTTTAAGCCTTTTTACTTTTTCAAAACTTTGCAATATCTTAGGGATTACTTTAAACTTGCCTAACTTCATACAAGCAATTTAGCAACATACCAGCGCTATGGACATTTTGACAATCATAGCCAGCAAAATGAAAAATCGATACATACACCTAAAACCTGCCATATATCTCACAAAAAAAAATAAAAAAAAATATATATATATATCTTTTATTCCCTTTCTATGAAAATGCCTTTTTATTAGCAGAAAGTAAACACACTTAATAATCATTTCATAATACTTCATACGTGTAACATGACACCCACAGAGTCCAAATTTTTTTTCTGACTTGTGTAGCAAAATTGCATATGCATAGTGAAGTTGCATAAGATTGTTTGATCTTAACCACTGAAGCCCCAGCCCTATTTCGGACACTTTTTGTTTACAAGTTAAAATCAATATTTTTTCCTATAAAACATTATATATATATATATTTTTTTAGCAAAGACTCTGGAGAATAAAATGTCGGTCATTGCAATATTTTTTGTCACGCGGTATTTGCGCAGCGGTCTTTAAAACGAAAAATCACATTTCACTGCATTTAAAAAATACTAAACAGTAAAGTTAGCCCATTTTTTTTGTATATTGTGAAAGATGATGTCACGCCGAGTAAATAGATACCCAACATGTTACGGTTTAAAATTGCGCACACCCGTGGAATGGCGACAAACTACGGTCAATAGAAATTTCAATAGGCAACACTTTAAATTTTTTAATGGTTACCAGATTAGAGTTAGAGTGTAGCTCTTTGTTTGAAATTATTGCTCACGCTCTGGCGATCGCGGCGATACCTCACATGTGTGGTTTGAACAGTGATTTAATTTGCAGCTCGACTTCTGTATACGTTTTCTTTCGTGCACGAGCTAACGGTGACAGGTGCGGCTAAAATTTTTTTTTTCCTATTTATTTTATTTTTTTGAACTTTATTACAGGTTTTTAAAAAAAAAAAAAATCTGATCACCTTTATTGCTGTCACAAGTAAACATCCTTGTGACACCGATATCCAGTGACAGGTACTCTTTATGCAGGGATCGAGGGTCTAAAATACCCTAGACCCCTCCACTACACTTTCATGTATGCAAAACGCCGAAAACGGCATTTTTGTATACAGACGTTTTTTAAATCTGCTGCCTTTTGCAGCAGAGTAACCCGGAAGTGACGTCATGGACGCCGACTCCGGGTTACGTCATCAGAGACCCGATCAAAACCACTTCATGCTTAGTTCGGAACTCCATCCAGCCGGCGGCCCCTCCCGCTCACCTGGGTAACGATCGAGCGGCTCCCGAGCCGCATCGGTCATTTCCGACGGAAAGCCGACCGTCGGCTCTAAACCACGGTACTGGGATGGTACACACACACACACACACACACACACACTGAACTGGACAGACTGGTGTCTTCATTCAACCTTACCACCTATGTAAATATGTAATTATGTACACTAAATTACTAAAAACATTCGGTACAGACATGATTGCGGCAGTGGCATGATGTCTCAGGCTTGGCTCCTCCTTCCTAGACATGTTGCACCTTCCCTTTGGGCCTCTTCAGTGGGCCTACTGAAGAAGCCCAATAGGAGGGTGCAACGCATCTAAGATGGAGGACCCGAGCCTTGGATGTCACACCACCGCCACAATCATGTTTGTAGTGGTTAGCTGGCTGACTGATCTTAAAGTAGTTGTAAAGTCTAGTTTTTTTTTTTAAATAACAAATATGTTATATTTACCTGCTCTGTGCAGTTCGTTTTTGCACAGAGTGGTCCAGATCCTCCACTTCTTGAGTCTCTCTTCTGTGCTCCTGGCCTTTCCCTCATGAAAGCAGCTTGCTGTGGGGGCACCCGAGCCGAGTCACAGCTCACTGTGTTCATTCAGACACAGAGCCGCAACCCGGCCCTCGCCCCTTCTCTCTCCTGATTGGCTGACTGACTTTGATTGACTTTGATTGACAGCAGCAGGAGCCAATTGCCCGGCACTGCTGTCTTAGCCAATGAGAAAGGGAGTCCCAGGCAGCTAAGACACTCCTGCAACATCGTGGATAGAAATGGGCTCAGGTAAGTATTAGGGAGGCTGCTGCAAAGAGAAGGTTTTTTTTTCTTGATGAAAAGAATGCTTTAACCTCCTAGGCGGTAATCCCGAGCGTGACTCGGGGTTGGTTTTTCATATCAGGAGCGGTAGCCCAGAGTCACGCTCGGGGTGGATTGCAGAGAGCGCAGCGGTGTTCTCTTACCTTATCCTGGCGATCCAGCGATGATCTCTCATTGCTGAGATCGCCAGCCGAGAGTCCCGCCACTCCTCCGTCCCTCCATCGGTCTGATCACTTCCTAGTTCCATTCCCTGCAGCAGCAATGCTGCATGGGAGCGGAACTAGGGAGGGAAATTCAAAAAAAAAAAAAAAAAAAAACGTTGCACAAAACACAAAACACATTTTGTATTATATATATATATATATATATATATATATATATATATATGTGCATATATATATATATATATATATATATATATATATATATATGCATATATATATAGGCATATATATATATATATGCGCATATATATATATATATACCGGTATATATATATGTATATGTATATATATATGCACACACACACATATATATATATATATATATATATATATATATATATATATAAAATTATATTATTGATTCAATTATAATTCATGCGTTATATATTATATATATATATATACACACATATATCTATAATATATAATGCATGAATTATAATCTAATCAATAATATAATTTTATTATATATTAAATAATAAAATAATATTATTGATTCGATTATAATTCACGTGTTTGTGTTTCAAATTTATCACATCTGGGATGTCTACTAGAGTCTTGTTTTGGTCAGGTTTAAGTCAGTAATTACTAAGAATTGTAGGCCTATAATACATAACGCCAAATTTCCATGAAAACAATTGTACCGCTTTTGGTATGTAATTCCTGACATAATCATACCGCCAGGGAGGTTAAGATAAGAAAACCTTCTGCCTTTACAATCCTTTTAATGTGCATTGTTAAAGATTTCTGTAAGTGTTTTTAATAATGGGGGTGAATAAGCCAGGTTTAAGTGGAAAGCACTATGGTGTTGCCTTTTTATCCCTTGTAATATATGGTGGATGTTGCAAGAGGAAACAGACCCAGTTCCTAGAGTGAAAAGAGGGAGTAAGGAGATCTCTTCCTGGAGAATTTGACATCAGCCAGATAGCAGTGATGAGCATGTGATTATTCTGTGGGAGGTAAGCAGGCATTGCATTCGGTGGTGGATGAGCACTTGTTACAAGAAGATTTGGATAGTTTATATTTGGATACACAGAGCACTGGGTGCTGGACTGCTCATTTCGGTTCTACTTGATTTGAATTCTCTTGGTTCTATTTGATTATCTGTTAATGTATTGATCTGTGATAGCTAAAGTCTTCCTTTTTTCAACAGTATCTCTTAATATACCGTATATATAACAGAAGGAGACATAAAGAAATAGAAATAGATACCAAAAAGACTTAATAAGTTATTACTGTGACAGAAGTTTCAGCGGGATGTAGCCCACCTTTGTCAAGGACCTGTATGTGGCCTAATTTCCTCATTTGTTATACATATTTTCAATTTCTTCTCTACATCCTGATATCATCCTCAGTCTTCTGGGCTTTTTTTCTTTTTTTTTTTTTACATTAATACTTCTAGATTTCTTTGGATACTGTTGCCACAGTGACAGGACTTTCCTTAGCAACCATGTCCTACCTCCCACATTCTTAGCTCTGCTTATAAGTTAAAAAAACCCAGGGCTGTATATTACGGAACTGAGCCTCATGGGGTAAACGTAGCTAGATGAAGATGTTGTTGGGGAAAAACTACCATACAACACGCAAAACAAGTTTATATTACAAATAGATGTTTATTGTTGCTATTTGTATCATGGCATTTATTGTGATTTTTGTAAATGTTATTTTAGGAAAATATTTTATTGGTTACCTATTTGGGTAGATACATAACAATATGTTATATCTTCACAGTGCCACATCATGCTGTCTTATCTTCCAATCCTTGCTGTCTGCCAGGATGTGTGGTGTTGTTTAAATAGAGGAACCTCTGAAGACAAGACTAGCCAAACTCATTATCTCATTGTTGACCTATAGTTCTTTGGCAGCTGTCTATGACAGGAAGGGAATGGGTCAAGAAAAAGAAGAATAGTTGATTGACACAAAATCAGCTTTTCACAGAAGCCAAAGACAAAGTAATGTTTGCCATTAGGAAGATTACATTTACTTAGGCAAGCCAATTACTTTGTTGTTTGCAAATTGTTGTACTGAAACAAGATTTACACAGAAGATCAGAAATTTGATGCTGAAAAGTTGAATAACATTAGTTTATGTTTGTTAAAGAAAAACCTGAGAAGGTACTACGGTTAAGGAACCAAGATAAAATATGTATGTAAATCAGACACAAACACACCAGTCTACTTGAAACAACAGGGAATGGATCCACTTTAACAGATCTCTGATGTAACTGCAGATCTTTTAAAACCTGGGACCTGAGATTTTAAAAATGAAATCTTGTATTGTTACAGAGTCTTATGCTGGCCATACTGTGAATGCCTTGTGTTTTTTTGATCAGCCAGAGTACTAATAGAAAAAAAAATGAATGGATTCCCCCCATCCGCACATGCCAGGTGGTTGGAGGCATTCTTCCTGCTGTGACATTGTATTCTGACAGCAGGACTCCTCCACTATTAGAATACACTGATCAGTGGCTGCAGCCTGCTTATCAATAAAAGTTTTCCAACAATCCCATTTGAAAGAAGTCTATCTTTAGATTGTGTGAACGGTCATAGATGGATCAAAATATGGCCAGTCCCTGCTGAACCGGCTGCATTTTGATCCAAACATGGACAGCTTTAGAATAAAATTTCCTACTGAACAGTTGTATTTTTGGTCACACTGTGTTTGACTCTGACTCCCTGTGTTTTCCAAGTGCAGTATGGGGATAAGGGAGATGCAGGTACCTGTGGTGCAGTGCGGATGCTGACACCCCCACTGGATGATCTCCCTGCAAGTGAGAGAGGTGAAGCCACCTACAGTGTGAGGGGAAGTAATAGAGAAGAAGAGGGGTGAATGTGAGATGTGGATGGGGGATGCAGAGCAAAGCAGCTGTGGAAGAAGGGCGAACTCTGCACCCTGTGTGTTGCCCACCCCTGAACTCTGCACTATGAATATAGAACCCTCCCGAAACCCTGCACTCTGTGTGTAACCCTACCTAACTCTGCACTCTGTACATAATACATTACTGGTATTTAATGCCTCTTTAAGACCCTCCCACTGTTAGTGAGATTTTGGCCAATTTGGGGAGGGGGTTTTGGGGGGGGGGGTTGTGGTTGAGTTCCTGCAACTATTTTCTGAGAAAAAAAGCCCTGTTTACATTTAATATGTACACTATATTACCAAAAGTATTGGGGACAAGGTACTGTCATTAAGGAACCAAGATAAAATATCTTAGTAAATCACACACAAACACAGCTATAGTAATGGTGTCTGCATAAAACAACAGGGAACAGATGCACTTTAACAGATCTCTGAATTAACTGCAGATCTTTAAAAATCTGATACCTGAGATTTTAAAAATGAAAAATTGCATTGTTACAGAGTCCTATGCTGGCCATACTGTGAATGTCTTGTGTTATTTTGATCAGCCAGAGAGCTCATAGAAAACCAAAATGAACGGATTCCCCCATGCACACATGCCAGTTGGTTGGAGGCATTCTTCCTGCTGTGACATTGTATTCTGACAGCAGGACTCCTCCACTATTAGACTACACTGATCAGTGGCTGCAGCCTGCTTATCAATAAAAGTTTTCCAACAATTCCATTTGAAATAAGTCGTACTTTAGATCGTGTGAACGGCCATAGATGAATCAAAATCCAGCCAGTCCCTGCTGAACCAGCTGCATTTTGATCCAGCTATGGGCAGCTTTAGAATAAAACTCCCTACGGAACAGTAATAATTTTGCTCATACTCACATTTTGAATATTGGAGCTTTAGAAGGTGGGACCCCTTTTTTTACTACATAGAAGGGCCATTACTACATAGAATGGCTTTTAAAGTTGAAATTTAGCAATGACAATTTTTACACAGTTACACTCACACAATGTAAGTGGGGATATCACAATAATTCCCTGAATGGTGGCCATGCTGAGTGAACTCTGCCTAGCATTGCCTACTAAAGTGATTTCCACTTTCCACAGGGATCCCACAGGTATGGCATATACATACCCACATTAGTTCAAACTGTACCAATGTAACTGTGTGAAAATTTCCATACCTACCAGCTTCAGCTTTAATATTGATTTGAACCCTTAAAAACACTTAGACTTCTTTCACACTAGTTGACTCCAAAGCTGCATGATTTTCAGCACAACTTTGAAGTTTGACTTTGATACGACTTTGCTGTGACTTTGATAGGACTTATATTCTCTCTGACATTGAAGTCATGTCAAAATCAGATCAAAGTAGTACAGAAACCTTTTCTGAAGTCGACTTTAGTAGTGTCAATGGGAACGGTTCTCATATAGATACATGGCATTTCACATGTCCTATGACTTTGGGTCTCACAAGTCGGATCCTAAGGCTTCATGTACACGGGGCGTTTTAAAAAGTCCCTTGAATGCTGGAATTTAAAGGACGTTTAAAACGTCCGTTGTGTCGCGTTTGCACTCGCATTTAGCGGGCGTTTGCATTTAGACACGTTTCTAGAGGTCAAAAAATGATTCCCCTTTAAAATGGAAAAACGCGAGCGCTAAACGCGGGTCATCGTTTGGTTGCGTTTTTGCGTTTGAAACGCCGGGAAACACATGTTCGAATGCAAATAATTTACTTTCCAAAAAACGTCACTGAACTCAACTGCCTACAAATGACTGTAAACGACCCTGTGTACATGGACAGATAAGATAACATGTAGGTGGGTTCAGGGGCTTCTGAAAAAAACACCCAACTGCTCCTAAACGGCCGTTTACAAGTTGCAGTGTACATGGACCATAAGTCGCACAAGTGTGAAAAGAGCCTTAGGAGTTACTTAAAGGAATAGATACTGCTTTTATGTAGTTAAGAGAATGTTTTCTTTGCAAACTGAATGTTCATTTAGTTTAGTAAATACAATTAACCACTTATGGACTGGAAGGTTTTACCCCCCTATATGACCAGGCCATTTTGTGTGATACAGCACTGCGTTACTTTAACCTTCCTAGCGGTATTCCCGAGCGTGGCTTGGGGTTACATTTCAGTGCCAAAAGCTGTTGTAAGATGTTATAAAGAAGAACGCACAGTAAAAAAAAAATCATATGTAAATAGTTAGTTTGGGCTGCTTATTCTTAAGAATTGCATGCAAAATAATTGTACAGCTTTCAGCACCTAAAATCCGAGAGAATCATACCGCCAGGGAGGTTAACTGACTATTGCCCAGTCTTGGGACATTGTACGCAAATAACATATATGTTCTTTTTTTTCCCACAAATAGAGCTTTCTTTTGGTGGTATTTGATAACCTCCTTGTTTTTTTTTTTTTTTTTCTATAAACAAAAAGAGCGCCCCTGAAACAGAGAGAAGCCATTACTACTGATCTCTGCTCTTCTCCTCACACGCTGATCGTGTGAGGAGAATAGCAGAGATCAGTGATCAGTGAATGACATTTCTTAATTTTTACAGTACTAAGTGCACTACACAGCCCCCCCCCCCCCAATAAAGAGAACCTGTCACCTAGTGTCACAGCCCATCTCTGTCACATCTGGATCTGTCAGAACATCTGGATCGGTCAGCACATCCGACAGCCCCCCAATACTCATCAGTACTGCCAGTACCCATCAGTACCGCCAGTACCCATCAGTACAGCCAGTACCCATCAGTACCATCAGTACCGCCAGTACCCATCAGTACCGCCAGTACCCAGCAGTACCGCCAGTACCGCCAGTACCCATCAGTACAGCCAGTACCCATCAGTACCATCAGTACTGCCAGTACCCATCAGTACCGCGAGTACCCATCAGTACCGCCAGTACCCATCAGTACCATCAGTACCGCCAGTACCCATCAGCACCGCCAGTATGTCTAAAAGGCTTTTTACAGCAGAGGAGGCATATGAAATGCTAACCATGTCGGATGATGAGAGCAGCGGGGGGCTCGCATCATCTGATACTGGTTGGGAGTACGAGCCAGTAGAGGATAGCGGATTGGACCTTGAATCCGAAGAGGAAACAGTCCCTCCTAAAAGGATAAGGAGAATACGCCCAGAAGACCTTCCTACAACCAGCAGCACCATACACCCCAATGGCACCAACACCGCCGCAGCTAGACCCCCAAGAACAGGAGCCCAGTACCAGTACTGGAATAACAAGTTCAACCCGAAGAATCTGGGCCCAAACCCACCTTCCTGATGCCCTGGCAAACCCCGTATGGTTGCCTGCCAGCTCAGGATCAACTATAATCCCCCCTTTCACCGCACAGCCAGGTGTGCAGCCCAACACTTCAAATTTTTCCCTATTAGATTTTTTCTATTTGTTTTTTCCCCAAGATTTGCTGCAGTACATGGTGGACCAAACAAACCTTTATGCAGATCAATTTATTGCCTCCAACTCCATTTCTTCCGACGCCCGTATGTTCAATTGGCACCGTCTTACACTAGACAAATTCAAAGTATTTTTGGGCTTTACACTCAATATGGGGCTTACAAAGAAAAATGAAGTCCATGCTTACTGGTCCTGCCATCCCATCCCTCACATGCCTCTTTTGTCTTCTGTCATGTCCAGATCACGGTATGACATGATTATGCACTTTCTACATTTTAATGACAGTTTGCAGTGCCCTCCCCTAGATCATCCCAACCACGACAAACTATATAAATTACGCCCCCTAATAAATTATTTTTTAAAACAATTTGCGGAAGTGTATTTTCCAGACAAAAACATCTGTGTGGATGAATCCCTTATTCATTTTACTGGCCGGCTGCACTTCAAGCAATTAATCCCAAGTAATAGAGCCAGGTATGGGTTGAACATGAATAAACTTTGCGAGAGAGCCACTGGGTATGTATATGCCTTCCGTGTGTATGAAGGCAAAGACTCCCAGCTCCAGTCCCCTGAATGCCCAACATACATCGGGACCAGTGGGAAAATTGTCTGGGACCTGGCATACCCCCTATTCAAAAAAGGATACCATCTTTATGTAGACAATTACTACACCAGCCTGCCCCTTTTTCGTCATTTGTACCTTGAAAAAACCCTGGCCTGTGGTACCAGCAGAAAAAATAGGAAGGGATTCCCACAAACTTTGGTACAAACAAATCTACAACTGGGGTAATCCGCATTTATGAGGAATGAGGAAGTGTTGGCCATGAAGTGGAGGGACAAGAAAGATGTCTACATCGTGTCCACCATCCACAATGACACCTTGGTTGAGATTTCCAGAAGACGTGGCCCCATTACAAGCCTCAATGTGTCCACGAATATAATCTGTTCATGGGGGGGGGTCTGTGGATTTAAATGACCATATGCTGCAACCCTACTTATCAACCCGAAAGTCCCGTTACTGGTATAAAAAGTTGCATTTCACCTGTTTCATATGGCCATGTACAGTTCGTTTGTCTGCCATCAAAAATCACCAGGAATCCAACACACCACCTACCTCAATTACATTGAAGACATTATCACTGCCCTAATATACCAACAAGGACTGACCCCAGCAAGCATTCGCTCTGATTGTGTGAGTAGACTTAACGAGCTACATTTTCCCTATAGCATTCCCCCCACAGAATCAGGAAGAAGGCACCAAAAGAGATGTCGTGTGTGCAGCAGAAATGGAATTAGAAGAGACACTCGTTTTCATTGTCCCGATTGTCCCTCCCTACCTGGCCTATGCATCGGAGATTGCTTCAAAATATACCATACAGCTGTAAGATTTTAGATCCCCTTATTTTTAAGACTGCCATTTCCCATTGTGAAATACCTGTCCATATCATTTGCCTGCTACCATGTTTCTACCTTCCACATTACCTGACCCTGGCCTGTTTAACGGCGATGCATTTGCCTGCTGTTTTAAAAACCAAGTTTCTGAAATCCACGTGCACTGACCTCAGCCTGTTTACCGATGATGCCTTTGCCTGCCATTTTAAAAACCAAGTTTCTGACATCCACGTGCACCAAAGTCTCACACATGTGGTATCGTCATACTCAGGAGGAGTAGCAGAATGCATTTTGGGGTGTCATTTTTGCTATGTACATGCTATGTGTTATAAATATCCTAATAATTGACAACTTTGTGTAAAAAAAATAGGTTTTCATTTTTTTCCCACATTTTCCAAAAACTTGTGGAAAAAAATGATATGTTCAAAAGACACACAATGCCTCATAGAATATACGTTGGAGTGTTTTCTTTCCAAAATGGGGTCATTTTGTGGGCAATTTCATTGTCTTTGTGCTCTAGGGCCTTCAAAATTGTGATAGGTAGTCAGAAAATTATGTGTGTAATTTATGCTCCTAGAACGCCTGAAGGTGCTACTTGGATGTTGAGTCTCTTTATGTCCAGGCTGTGTAAAAGTCTCACTCATGTGGTATCGCCATACTCAGGAGGAGTAGCAGAATGTATTTTGGGGTGTCATTTTTGCTATGTACATGCTATGTTTTAGGAATATCCTATAAATTGACAACTTATGTGTAAAATAAATGGGTTTTCATTTTTTCCCCACATTTTCCAAAAACTTGTGGAAAAAAATGACATGCTCAAAAGACTCACAATGCCTCATAGAATATACGTTGGAGAGTTTTCTTTCCAAAATGGGGTCATTTTGTGGGCAATTCCATTGTCTTGGTGCTCTAGAGCCTTCAAAATGTGATAGGTAGTCAGAAAATTATGTGTGTAATTTATGCTCCTAGAACGCCTGAAGGTGCTACTTGGATGTTGAGTATCTTTATGTGGCCAGGCTGTGTAAAAGTCTCACACATGTGGTATCGCCATACTCAGGAGGAGTAGAAGAATGTATTTTGGGGGGTCATTTTTGCTATGTACATGCTATGTTTTAGGAATATGCTATAAATTGACAACTTATGTGTAAAATAAATAGGTTTTCATTTTTTCCCACATTTTCCAAAAACTTGTGGAAAAAAATTAGATGTTCAAAAGACTCATAATGCCTCATAGAATATACATTAAGGTGTTTTCTTTACAAAATGGGGTCATTTTGTGGGCATTTCCGTTGTCCTGGCCAGCCAGGGCCTTCAAAAGTGTGATATGTAGTCAGAAAGTTATATGTGTATTTATGCTCCTAGAACGCCTGAAGGTGCTACTTGGATGTTGAGTCTCTTTATGGGGCCAGGCTGTGTAAAAGTCTCACACATGTGGTATCCTCATACTCATGAGGAGTGGCAGAATGTATTTTGGGGTGTTATCTTTGCTGTGTACATGCTATGTGTTAGAAATAGTTTATAAATTGACAACTTTGTGGGAAAAAAAATAAAAAAAATATTTTTTTTTCATTTTCCCAAGAATTGTGGTAAAAAAATTAAAACTTTAAAAATCTCACCATGCCTCTTACTAAATACCTTGGACTGTCTACTTTCCAAAAATGGGTAATTTGGGGGCTATTTGTACTGTTCTGACATTTTAGGGCCTCAAGAAAGGAGATAGGCCGTTAGTACATCAGGTGTGATCAATTTTCAGGAATTGGTACCATAGCTTCTAGACTCAATAACTTTCACACTAAATAATATACACAAATTTGTGTTATTTTTACCAGAGATAAGTAGCAGTATAAATTTTGGCCAAAATGTATGAAGAAAAAATAATTTTTTGCAAAATGTTTTAATAGAAACTAAAAAAAAGTGTTTTTGTTTCAAAATGTTTACTCTTTTTTTGCTTATATCACAAAAAATAAAAAACCCAGTTGTGATCAAATACCACCAGAAGAAAGCTCTATGTGTGTGAAAACAAAAAATTTTGTTTGATTACAGTGTAACATGACTGAGCAATTCTCATTCAAAATGTGAGAGCGCTGAAAGCTGAACATTGGTCTGGGCAGGAAGGGGGTGTAACTGCCCTGTAACTGCCCTGTAAGTGGTTAAAGCTGAGCTTCAGAATCATTTTTTAAAGCAGTTACAGCAAGCAGTCCTTTTTTCCTTTTGTGATAAAGATTTTACATAAATAAATAAGTAAATAAATAAAAACCGACTATCCCTGTTAGTGGTAAATGGCTTGTCTCTAGATAGTAAAAAAATAATAGATTTAAAGGCTGTATTACCTGTTAAAAAAAAAAAAGGAAACATGCCTAAAAATAAAACAAACCTAATAATTGATAAGCTGCAATTTAATACAAATTTATTTTTGGGTTTAATATCGCTTTAATCCATTGCGTTATTTATTCGCAGATACCAATAACCCACTTATATCAGGTGGGGGTTGATTTGCTAAAGGCAAATAAGCTGTTCATGTTTCAAAGGAAGTTGCACTTGGTAAGAGAGTTTGCTCCATTGCTTAGTGAGTGTGGTACAATTTCACTTTGCAAAGAACACACAATCATGTGCAAAGAAAATGATAAAAAAAAAAACATTACTTTTTGCTTTCACATGATTGGATGATAATGAGCAGAGCTTCACCTCATTCACTAAGCTTTGGGAAGTTTTTCTTGCAAGTACAACTTACCTTGCAAGGTGAACATTTAATTTGCCTTTAGTGATTCAACCCCATAGTAACAAAAGGATTAGACAGGAACTCTATAGAAGTTACATATAGAGTATCAAAAAATCTAGCACTCCGTAATAGGAGTGAAACTGATAATGTGTTGGCTGGTCTAATTCTCATAGTATAGTGAACCACACTTGGATGAATATTTAATTAAAAACTGCAATCATACCATGAGATAGAAACATTCCAATACATCAAAAAGGCAAATAGTCGTTGATTAGAGCAACCAATTAAGATACAAGCACATCTTTAAAAATGCATATTTTACTTGTAAAATATTGAAGTAAACGTCCAAATGTGAAATCAAATTTGAATCAGGCTTGTAAGAGGGCAGAGTTGTAAAGATAAGATCAGACCATAATTTAGGAGCCATTGCCATGCTTGCTACATTCTCAATGGAAAATTAAAAGATCCGCAATATAAAGGTGGAGGGATAGGATGATACTAAAGTAAATTCACAACTTTTTAGATGCAGATGACAAATATAACCAAATAGTCTTGATTTTGAGCACTTTCTTTGAAAAGCACATTAGTCTGAAAGTTACATTGATGGAGGGCTAATATAGGAGATCTATGTCCCAGAGGGTGATTGGAGTACAATTATGATTCAGACCATCACACAAGAAGAAACTACTGGGGAATCTGCATATTGATTCATACTTCGACAGTTCTTTAATTAGAAGGTCATATTTATCTGGTACGTTTGCATTGTTTTCTCCGGTGGAGGCTTTTTCCAGCTTTCTTCAGGATACCTGTACTCTGAGACTCCTACATTGGTGGATGTGATCACAAGTTATGCACTTTTCAATTTTGGACACATATATTTTTTTTTCACATTTGGGCTTTTATTTCATTGATGTTTTTGACAGTAATACAGAGTATCAGAATGGACCTAACAGCTCCAAAACACACTGAGGTCCCATTCACACCTCAGCGTTTTGTTCATATCTCCACTCTAAGTCTCCTGAAGCCAAAAGCCTGCAGCTCAAAAAAGTTCTGGAGCTTTTTTTGTAGCTTGAATTGGGCAAACTTTGTACTTTTTTGGTGCGTTTTTATTCCCATAGAAATAAAAGGAAACTTGACATTAGCGCATTTTGTTGTGCGTATTTGTGTGATTTGTCTGCTCAAATGAAAACATTTTGAAAATAAAATAGTATTAATATGTGAATAAATAAATGTAAAGTAAATACACAAATAACAAAAGTCATCACAAATAAATAATAAATAAATAAATAAATGAAACATGAATAATGAAAAAATAAATAATATGTAATAATACATAAATAAATAATATTTAACTCCTAACCTTAAAAACAAAAAAAATCCTTATCAGTATTACTATTTGTATTTTTATTAATAATAATAATAATAATAAACTATTAATGAATAAACACACAAACCCAAACCCAAACAAAGAAAAAGGAATTATTATAATATTAATAATAATAATAATAAATTATTTATTTATTTTGTGCTAGGGTTAGGGTGTTTAGTTATTTATTATTGTTATTATTATTATTTTGTGTATTTATTTATTTATGTTTAAGGGTAAAGGAATAAGGTTAGTGGTTATTTATTTATTTATTTATTTATTTATTATCACTTAGCATTCATTTATTGCATGTATTTGTTATTTATTTATGATTATTTTTCTTTATATGTGTATTTATTTTACATGTATTTATTATTATTATTATTATTATTATTATTATTATTATTATTATTATTATTATTATTGTTGTTATTAGTAGTAGTAGTAGTAGTAAAAGTCGTAGTTGTAGTAGTGGCAGTAGAACTAAAAAATAAAATAAAAAGAATGATAATAATAATAACAAATAACCCTAATCCTAACCCTAACCTAACCTTAACTCTAACCCCTTACCCTAATGGAAAAAAATAATAATACAGTACATGAATAATAATAAAAAAGAAAAAAAAGCTAATGGAAAAGCTAAAAAAGCTGAAATTCCTAGCAACAAATCATGCAACAGATGATAGTTTTCTCTATTGGCTAAAAAAAAAAATGGCAAAGCTCAAACACGCTGTATAAAAATGCGCAAGTCGCGCATAAAAATGTCTTAAAACTGCGCATATAAACATATTTTTTGTGAATGAGCCCTAAAAATTTCAGGGATTATTCAGTATTTAATACAGGCAAATTCAAACTTTATCCCTATATAGCAATATAATCTGACTCTTTTTCCCATTTTTTTTGTCATAATACTATATATCTGATTGGCAACAGGTCATTTAGTTGTGCCTTTCTTTCCTCTTCACATTAGTCTAGACATCTTTGGTATCGTCAGATCATAATACCCTCCTCAAGTCTGCATTCTTTGATCTGTTTTCATATTTGTTTAAAGCTCTTAGGATAGAAAGAAACAAGCGCTGTTTCCACAGACCTTTTGTATACATAACCTTTAACATACTACAAAGTACAGATGCGTTGAATAAAGAGATGCTTGAGCTGGAGTTTGTGTGTTTTTTTATTTTACTTTAACTCTTTTGGTATCTGGTAAAAGGGACTAGTGTATTATCATTTTAAAGGTGGCTTCCACATTGTACCATAAGTCCCCTCATTTACGGCACTTACTTTTTTGGGGGGCATGGAGTTGAGGAAGATGGCCTTTTCTCTTAGCATTGCCACAATGGTATTTTGCAAGTGAAGGAGACTTTGCTGGATCCCCTTGCATGGTTCACCTCTATTGTTGAAAGGCAAGTGGCCTAGTCTGGCACAGAAAGGGGGGGGGGGGGGGTCAGGACACACGCTTTCTGCCACAACAAAGGTTGCATGACTGCATACGAAGCTGTTTGGAATGCTAAGGGTAACATCACAACCACACCTTTTCCCCCTTTTTTAAAGATAGACATTATTTGGCTATGGAAATTCCAGAGGATCCCGGGTGACATTATTGACCATAAATCATTAATTATCATAAGTAAAAAGGAAGGTGGGGATAAATGGGGACTTGGTGGTGAAATTTCGAAGCCCCTTTTTTAACATGAAGCTGACCAAATATCTGCCCCACATAGGGGAATGAGTACAAGGGGTGTACTGGTAGCCCAAAAATTCCCACAAAGAGTTAAAAGTAAAAGCATACATAGCATGAAAAAATCACTTATTGAAATGAAGCTCAAAATAATATTTTTAATGTCTACTGAAGTAAATCCAGTGTCATTGACTGCATCTACGTCAATCACAATGACCCATCATCCCTCAATTGGGACACGGCACACTCCTGCCTCCTGATTTGTATGCTGAACTGTCAGCAAATCAAACAGATACATATTTAAGCATGATTTAATGTTAAAGAGGAACTTTATTCCCCCAATCAACATTGATTATTTTTAATTATCATGCTGATAACGTTAGTAAATAGATGGGAAATTATATCTCCTATTTATTTATTTTTTTTTCAAATATTTTTATTGAAAAAAGTATTTACTTGTTTTAAAATTTTTTTTTCATTTCTTCAGTTACTTCCATGTTTCTTGCCTAGGAAAATTATTTCATATATCGCAGGTCAGGTGTCTTTAGGAAGAGAGGAGAAGAGGAAGGGTTGTCTCGGCTAAGCGCACTCTCCTGCATTTGTGTTTGAGCTAGTGGCAGATAGATTACAGGAAGTAAATGCTAAATTATTAATTTGCCCTTACTCAAGATGGCCATGGCCAGAAATGCCTGGGGGTGTTTTTCAAAGTAATTTCTCAACAAAATAAAGCATAGAGAGATAGATGGATGGGGGAGTTTGCTTTGAATATTAAAAATGAATTAAATAGTGTTTTAGGTTTATGGTGCTCAGATGCAGTGAAGATCCGCTTTATTGATATTGTAACTGCTGCTGCAAATGGCTGTTCGAGACAATTTATTACACATCCAATTTACTAAAATTAGAAGTGATAATGCAGTTAGCAAAATCTGTTAACATCCCTGAGAATTTCAGTTTATTGGACAAATAATAATTTCATTACAATACTGCTTCAGACACATGAACCAGACAGTCCCATGCTGGTTAATTCAAGGACAGTCTGTATATTATTACTGGTAACAGAGTAACTAACTGCTATACCTGCATTGATTACAGAAAACATTCTAGGCAAGTATACACAAATTCAAAGAAATTCCAACTGAGAAATTTTGTATACGTTTGCATAATGCGTATGTCCAATTTCTTAAATTTTTTGCAAAGAGGACTATGCAGTAGAATTAAAGGAGAACTTTGTGAATGCATATTCTGGGCATACCCTGGTGCCATTATCAAATATATTCCATGCGCAGGAGTTTACTCATTCAAAGCCAATTAATCAAGAGCATCTTGCGACTGGTTAGCATCTTGCGAGGGTTAGCATCTTGCGACTGGTGAGTATATTTGCAACTGGTGAGTATCTGCGACTGGTGAGTATCTGCGACTGGTGAGTATCTTGCGACTGGAGAGATTCTTTGCGATTGGTAAGTATCTTGCGACTGGTGAGATTCTTTGCGACTGGTGAGTATCTTGCGACTGGTGATCTTTGCGACTGGTGAGTATCTTTGCGACTGGTGAGTATCTTGCGACTGGTGAGTATCTTGCGACTGGTGAGTATCTTTGCGTCTGTTGCTATCTTTGCGACTGGTAAGTATCTTAGTGACTGGTTAGTATATTAGCGACTGGTGAGTACCCCAGGTTTAGTACCAGGGGAGATAGAGGTAGTGTAGGTAAGGAAGAGCAGGTCGTTAACATTATCCCCATAGAGTAGTGGGTAATAATGTCCGACAGGATTGGGGATGCCACTCAGTGCACTTCTTGCGCCATGTATGAGTTTCTTGATGAACCAATCGATGACGAATACTGCTGTGCAAGATGTGAGCAACTTGTTGCTCTGGAAGCCCACATTGTGGATCTAGAGAACACAGTGGCAAGACTGCGTCGCATCTACAACCTGGAAAGGAGCTTGGACATTACCCATCAGGCGCTGGCAGGGGCCAGCATAGAGGAGGGAGGAATAGAGGAGACGCAAGCAGCAGAGGTACGCAGCTAGGTGACTGTTAGGAATGTTAGTGGGAGGAGTGTCAGGGAGGCCAGTCCTGAGTTGGTACACCCTAACATATTTGCCGAGTTGCAGGTTGAGGGGGATATCAACTCAGGGGTGGCAGTGCTGGAGCATGCACCCTTTCCCAGCTGCCAGGGGAGGGACGGCTCCAGGAAGAAGGGGGGCTGTAAATAAGGTAAGGTTAGAAAGGTTGTGGTAGTTGGGGACTCAATTATCAAGAGGACAGAGAGGGCAATCTGTAAAAAAGATCTCGTTAACCGAACAGTTTGTTGTTTACCGAGCGCCCGCGTTCGGCACATCGCAGATCTGGCAGACAGATTGTTGTGCGGGGCTGGGGATGACCCAGCGGTCATGGTGCATGTGGGCACTAATGACAAAGTTAAAGGTAGGTGGAGGATCCTAAAGAACGATTTCAGGGACTTAGGTAACAGATTGAGGAAAAGGACCTCCAAGGTGGTTTTCTCTGAAATATTGCCTGTACCTCGAGCCACACAGGAGAGGCAGAAGGAGATTAGGGAATTGGTGTAGGAAGGAGGGGTTTGGGTTCCTGGAGAACTGGGATGACTTCTCAGTCGGCTACCGGCTCTTTAGTAAGGATGGGCTGCACCTTAATGGGGGCGGTACAGCTCTTTTGGGGAGAAAGATGGCCACCAAGTTGGAGGAGCTTTTAAACTAGGAGACGGGGGGGGGAGGGCTCAGAAGTAGAGTCAGTTAGGAGGGAACAAAGGACTATAGACAGTTGTAGGGTCAGCAGCGACAGTAGGTCCACAACGTCAATCGGTAGGTCTGTGCGGGAGAACCGCAGACCAAACAGGAATAAACATAACCACCAATCACGTTTAACTTCCGTAAAACTAAGAGGGGTATATGCTAATGCCAGGAGCCTAGCTAATAAAATGGATGAGTTGGAAATGTTAAGTACATGAGGAGGACATAGACCTAGTGGAAATAACAGAGACTTGGTTCGACCCCTCACATGACTGGCTGGCAAATATCCAAGGGTATTCAGTGTACCGGAAGGACAGGGTAGGAAAAAGAGGGGGAGGGGTATGTCTCTACGTCAAGAATAATGTAAAGGTGATTGAGAGGAGTGACATTACGGAAGGGATGAGTATGGAGTTAGAATCCGTATGGGTAGAACTCCATAGGGAAGGAGAAAAGGGAAAAGTAATTGTGGGGGTTGGCTATAGGCCACCTAAAAAAGGGGAGGAGGTAGAGCAGGAATTTTTAGCACTCTTGGGTAAAGTGGCAAAGCTAGGATCAGTCATCATATTGGGGGACTTCAATTATCCTGACATTGACTGGGGAGAGGGGACTACACACTCACATAAGGGCCGTCTATTCACGGAAACCTTACAGGATAATTACATGTCACAGTTGGTGGATTCTCCTACTAGAGAAAACACAATCCTGGATCTATTGATCACTAATGACCCAGACCTAATCTCGGAGGTAGGGGTCCAGGACAACCTGGGCTCTAGCGATCACAGGATGATCACATTTAGCGTAAATAACAATATAGCAAGGCAAGTGGGGAACATAAGAACCCTTAACTTCAGAAGGGCAGACTTTCCAAAATTGTACTCGTTGATGGAAAGGGTAAACTGGGACCAAACCCTGGGATCCCTGACCACAGAGGAAAAATGGGAATGCTTTAGGAATATATTAAGCAAAGGCATCTTGCAGTGCATTCCTATGGGAAATAAATTTAGAAGAGACAAAGCCAAACCTGGCTGGCTAAACCCTAGCATTAAAAAACGTATTAGGGGAAAAAAAATTGGCCTTCAGGAAATATAAATCAGAAGGCACAGTATTGGCTTTCGACCAATACAAGGAGGAAAATAGGAAGTGTAAACACAAAATCAAGATGGCTAAAATAGACTTTGAGTGACAAATAGCGGAGGATAGTAAAAAAAACCCAAAGAAATTCTTTAAGTATATCAACAGCAAAAAAACTAGGGCAGAGCATATTGCACACATAATTAACGATGATGGGAGGATGGTTACAGAGGACACTGAAAAAGCAACCGTGCTGAATGCTTTTTTCTCGTCAGTCTTTACACAGGAAACGGAGGGGTACACTGACCATGACTGTATGGTTAGTAGTAATACATAGGACTTGCCACTATGGCTAACAGAGGGTGAAATCAGGGAAAGGCTGGATAAACTTAACACAAACAAATCACCAGGCCCGGATGGCGTACATCCGAGAGTACTCAAGGAACTCAGTAAGGTTATATCCAGACCACTGTTCCTGATCTTTGCGGACAGTATTAGGACAGGAGATGTACCAGGGGAGTGGAGGAAAGCTAACATGATTCCGATATTCAAAAAGGGTCAGAGGCATATACCGGGAAATTATAGGCCTGTCAGTCTGACATCAGTAGTATGTAAACCTCTGGAGGGGATGATAAGGGACTATATCGTAGAGTTTGCTAAGGACAACAGCATCATCAGTAGTAACCAGCACGGGTTTACAAATGGGCGTTCTTGTCAAACCAATCTCTTAACATTCTACGAGGACGTGAGCTGTGAGCTAGATAGGGGCAGACCAGTGGATGTGGTGTACCTAGATTTTGCTTAGGCGTTTGATACAGTTCCCCATAAGCGCTTAATTTATAAAATAAGGTCTGCAGGTATCGACAGCAGGGTTTGCTCTTGGATATGGAACTGGCTAAAAGGGCGTGTCCAAAGGGTGGTAATAAACAGCGCATACTCAGACTGGTGTGAGGTAGTAAGTGGGGTACCCCAAGGCTCAGTCCTAGGTTCAATTTATTCATAAACAGCATTGAGGACGGGATCAGTAGTTCAATATCAGTTTTTGCAGATGACACAAAATTAGGCAGGGCAATAACAGCACAGCATGAAGCAGATATCCTACAGAATGACCTGGACAAAATAACGGAGTGGGCAACGACTTGGCAAAAGAGGTTTAACGTGGAGAAGTGTAAGGTTTTGCACTTGGGGACTAGAAACATAAAAGCACAATACACGTTAGGAGGGGAACCCCTGGGAGAATCAAAAATGGAGAAGGATCTGGGAGTCTTGGTTGATGATAGACTAGGCAACAGCATGCAATGTCAAGCGGCAGCTGCCAAGGCTAGCAGAATATTAAATGAGGAAAGGTTTCTGCGCTGATGGAGGAATTTAAGAAAATGACTGCAGCCTACCTCAAAAATATAGCAAGCTATATTTTAGTAAATGTGGGAAAATTGGAGGTAAATGGCGCTGTCAGACATATAAATTAGGGAATATATATATATATATCAATGGGTACACTGATGACGTGAAATAAATAAGTAAAAGTGTCAGATCATAAATTAGAACGTGATATAATGGATCATTATAAAGTGTAAAATGTATATGTAAAACTAAATTATTATATGTTTAAAAAGTTGATAAAGGTCTATCGTGAATAAATAGTAAATATTAGTGCAAATATAAGTGATAAAATGGATTCGGTATGTGACAATAAAAAATATATAAATCTGATCCAATTCTGAAACACATTAATAAAATCAATACATAAAGTGGTATATTGCATAAATTCAGTAGCTAGAATAAATAGATAAATATTAAACAATTAAGGTGCTAATAATCAAGTGCATCAGTGTGCTGGTAAGCCAAAAAGTATAAGCAATATGTGAAACAATCAAATCATAAACAGTGTCCCAGCAAATTGTATAAAGTGTCCATAGAAATAACCATAAAAGTAACCATAAAGATTCTGGTGCCACAAATAATCAAATATAAATAAGTCCCAAGATGTAGAGGGAGAAGAAATTATCAGGAGGTGGATTCCAGAGGTTCCAAAAATGGTGGGGGTGTTCAGTAAAGGAATAAGTGCTCCCCTCCTATTGCTCCCGCACTCACCAGATGATGGTACCCCCACAGGGGTAAACAGCGTTTGGGGTGACTCTCAAGGGTCCCTCCGAAGGCTGGTTAATAATCCACTTAATCCCGACCTCTTATAGTGTATTCTTCTCCAGGGAAAATTGGTAGGTAATGACTCCTCATAAGTACTCCGATATAAATGAGAGAGATCTGTACTCTATTCATGTTCTTTGAAGTCACAGGGTCCAGGGTTCTGTTTGGACACAGTCTCTAGCCGTTGTTTGAACACCACCTGGATTTTCAGGGAGGAAAAGGAGATCAACCATATTTGGTGCTGCGGAGTGGTTAGAGCAAGCTGTAGGACAGAGTAACAAGGGTGAATCCACCTTCTCCTGATAATTTCTTCTCCCTCTACATCTTGGGACTTATTTATATTTGATTATTTGTGGCACCAGAATCTTTATGGTTACTTTTATGGTTATTTCTATGGACACTTTATACAATTTGCTGGGACACTGTTTATGATTTGATTGTTTCACATATTGCTTATACTTTTTGGCTTACCAGCACACTGATTCACTTGATTATTAGCACCTTAATTGTTTAATATTTATCTATTTATTCTAGCTACTGAATTTATGCAATATACCACTTTATGTATTGATTTTATTAATGTGTTTCAGAATTGGATCAGATTTATATATTTTTTATTGTCACATACCGAATCCATTTTATCACTTATATTTGCACTAATATTTATTATTTATTCACGCTAGACCTTTATCAACTTTTTAAACATATAATAATTTAGTTTTACATATACATTTTACACTTTATAATGATCCATTATATCACATTCTAATTTATGATCTGACACTTTTACTTATTTATTTCACGTCATCAGTGTACCCATTGATATATTTATATTCCCTAATTTATATGTCTGACAGTGCCATTTACCTCCAATTTTCCCACGCTAGCAGAATATTAGCATGCATAAAGAAAGGGATGTATTCCAGAGATAAGACTATAATCCTTCCACTTTATAAAACTCTGGTCCGACCGCATCTGGAGTATTCTGTCCAGTTCTGGTCACCAGTCCTCAGAAGGGATGTGTTGGAGCTGGAGAGGGTCCAGAGAAGGGCAACTAAACTAATTAGGGGATTGGAGGACCTTGATTATGAGGAGCATCTGCAATCGCTTGATTTATTCTCCCTGGAGAAGAGACGCCTGAGGGGGGACATGATAGCAATTTTTAAATATCTCGATGGGGATCTAGGCTTAGAAAAAAAGCTGTTCAGTCGCAGGGATTGCATGAGGACTCGGGGGCATACAATGCGATTAGAGGAGAAGCGTTTTAACCTCAGGCAACGTGGGGGGTTCTTTACTGTTAGGGCTACAAGATTGTGGAATTCTCTACCACAAGAGGTGGTTTCTGCAGGTAGTATGGTGGCTTTCAAAAGACTACTAGACGTACATCTCAAGGATCAGAACATTCAGGGGTATGCGAGATGATTACAGCCACACACACCTACACAGGTTGAACTGGATGGACTATTGTCTTTATTCAACCTCACCTACTATGTAACTATGTAACTATGTAAGATAGCCAAAAATACCAAACCAAGAAGAAGGCTGGACAAAGATTTCAGCACCAATGGAGAAAATTCATGAACATTACATCACTGGAGGGAAGTTATTCACGGGCTTTAGTTCTGTTTTAGGATGTCAGAAACAGTACAAAGTGTAGCAAGTCAGTTCATGCAATTGTCTATTACATTTGTATGTCTGAATGCTCTAAACTTAAACCTAAAATGTATTTGCTTTTTCTTATAAAGAATGCCTGTCCCCTGTGCTGCACACCGTGGCTCCAATCTCCAGTTCTTATATCACTGCTCTGTTCTGTGGTGACATAGGGTCTGGCAAATGGAACCACAGCATTGCATTTGTGATAGGGCAACCTAAGCATTCAACACCCCCAGAAGTGATGAATACTAAAAACTCAGACAGATATCTATATCCTATGCTGCACTCTGTTGTTCCATCCTGTGGTCCCTGCTTTAACACTGTGTCTTAGAGCAGCGTAGAGGATGGCTAATAGGATCAAAACGTGCAGTGGGGAACACAAGCATCCATCACCACCTGAAATATTAAGTGTTGACAAGTTTGAAAGATGTTACAGGAGACATGGGCCACTGAAGAAGTACATATAATTATTATTATTATACAGGATTTATATAACAGTTTTCACAGTGCTATACAACATGAGGGCAGACAATACAGTAACAATAAAATTTGATACAGGAGGAATAAGAGGGCCCTGCTCATTACAGCTTACAATCTAAGAGGAATGGTCAAGTGCTACAAAAGGTAATAACTGTGGGGGGGTGAGATGATGAAGAAATTGAAAGTAAAGTTGTTAGGTGGAAGCAGGATAGGCTTCTCTGAAGAGAAATGTTTTCAGGGATCACCTAAAAGTGGATAAAGTTGGAGATAGTCAGACAGATTGGGGTATGGAATTCCAAAGGAAGGGAGAGGCTCGGTAGAAGTCCTGACTATGGGAGGAGGAGGTGACAAGGGAGCTAGAGAGCAGGAGGTATTGGGGGATGATTTGGTTGGTATTTTGAGACTACATCAGTGATGTAGCTGGGGCCTGAGTTGTGGGTGGCTTTGTAAGTTATTATTAGTATTTTGAATTTAATTAGTTGGGTGGGTGACAGCCAATAAAGGGATTGGCAGAGAGGGGTAGCAGATGCTGAGCAGTTTGTAAGTCGCAATAGTCTGGCAGCAGCATTCATGATGGACTGAATGGGGATAACCTACATAAAGGTAAGCCAATGAGGAAGGAGTTGAAGTAGTTGATGCGTGAGATAACCAGGGAGTGAATCAAGAGCTTTGTGGTTTCATTGGTTAGGAAGGGGCATATTTTGGAGATGTTGCGGAGGTTGGGGCGGCTAGCTTTGGAAAGTGATTGGATGTGGGGCCCAAAGGAGAGTTCAGAGTCCAGGATAACACTTAGCACCCTAGGTAAGGAATTATTAGGAGCTTGGTCTTGGACAAGTTGAGTTTGAGGAAGTGGTGTGACATCTAGGCTGATATGTCTGTTAATACATTGGCAATGCTGGGGGAGACTGATGGAGTGAGCTGAGGTATGGAGAGAAGATTTGGGTGTCGTCAGCATAGAAATGATATTGAAAGCCATCAGCTGACCCAAGAAGGAAGTGTAGATTGAAAAAAAATGAGAGGTCCAAGGACAGAACCTTGGTCGACCCCGATGAAAAAAAGAAGAGGAGTGGAGGAAGTGGAATTTCAAATGACACTGAAGGTGCGATGGGATAGGTAGGATGAAAGCCAGCAAAGCACACAGTACTGGAGACATGAGGAGTAATGTTTTTGAGGAGGAGGGGGTGGTCAATAATATCAAAGGCAGCCGAAAGGCCTAGAAGTAGGCATACAGAATAGTGTCCATTGCTTTTTTCTGTTAGTAAGTCATTTTTGAGTTTTAAAAGAGCAGTTTCTGTGGAGTGTTGAGGGTGAAATCCAGACTGAATGGGATCAAGAAGGTTATTCTTAATGAGGTGGTCACTCAGTTGATTGTAGATCAGGCGTTCAAGGAGTTTAGAAAAAAGGGAAGCAAGGCAATAGGGCATAGAGTTAGAGGGTGACCATAGTATTTATGAGGGATCAGGGTCCAGGGGAAAGGTTAGGTGGGCAATAAAAATGAGTTTTGCAACCTTGTCTATATAAGATGAGTGTTGATTGTACCTGTTGACATCTGGTGTTAAGTGAGGGAGATACCTGTAGAGCAGAGATTTCATCACAAATTGAATCAATTTTATTTATGGAGTGATTAGGGCAGTGATTGAATTAGTGGATGGAGGTATTGGAGGACAATGTAGAGAATTAAAGGAAGAGAAGAGATGAGAAGGTGTTAATGAGAGTGATAAAAAAAAGGTCTGCCTGGCAGTGTGGAGGCAAGAATTTTATTTTTTGAGGGCAGACTTATATTGGTTGAAGTCTTTGAGAGACTTAGTCTTATGCCACAGACGCTTAAGAGCGCGACTACATTTTTTTGAGACTTCTGGTGTCATCTGTTTGCCAGTATAATATATCTTCTATTATAAACAACTTTGGAGAAGCTACAGCAACAGCGTGACTTTAAGGCAATGTCTGTAGATGTATCAACTTGAAAAATTTTGTTTTTCAGCATCATAAAGTTTGAATTTAAAAATAAATGATCAAAAATTGCATTGTAGAGATCCCAGTAAAGAAAAGTTTATTTAAAGCAAAAACGATTTTTTAAAAGAACAAAATGTATATATCACAAGACAGAAGCCAGGGAAGACATAATTTAGATTTCCCTAGTTCAGTTTTATGTGCAGTTCCTATTGATTTCATGTTAAACTCAAGCATGATTTCATAAAACCATGATGAATAACCTTGACAAATGTAAAAACTGACAAAACGTATTATAAGCAAATAACACAATACAATAATGTAACTGATGACAAATCACAAAAGCTTATATCTGAAAACAGCATCAATAATAATTTGAAAGATTTGCATTTTACACAGAAAATTATGTTTGGATTAATGTTCTTGGAACAAGATGCAAAGTGTCTTATATCAATTCCATGGGCTATGAAGATTGCATGTCATGATTTGCAGTCTTTTGGAATTTTATCAATGGCTTCCTGAAAATTCTCATAAATTGTGGTGATTATGATGCAGCGATCAATCATATTGAAAAGGTATTAGTTACAATAGTTCTATTTGTGAGTCCAATATCTTGCTAACCAAATTATGGTTATTATTCATCATGTACTACGTAAGCACCCAACAAATTATTCTAAAAGAGCATAGATTTTACTTATTTTTTTCATTTCCTGAATGATCTTTGTGCTTTAGCACACATCATTGAAACGGTAAATGGGGGGAAGGGGCATGAAGATCTATTCTTGATTAATGTGCATTTTGATTATACATTTTATGTCCAGGTAGATAATCTCCTGATAGGACCTTGCTGTCATGTTACAGCAGACTGCCCTTGACATTAATGTCTCAGCTAAGCTTTACTCTAATGAGAAATAGGTGAGAGGAGTAGTTTTCTGGGAATATTTCATACATCATTATATGTTAAACCTGCAGGGGATGTTGGAGGATATTAAAGAATCTAAAAATAGTTGATGTAAAGCAATGGATTTTCACTCAGCATGGACAGCACATTCATAGTCATACAGAATATTAAAAAAGTAAAAAAAGTATGTTTCAAATCAAAAATAGCCATTAGTGTTGAGCGAACACGGACTGTATTATTCGTGTTCGTACCGAATAATTGGATTTTTTGTACCCGAACACGGACACGGACACTTTACTGTATGTTCGGGTAAAAATCCGTGTTCGGTCGTTTTATTTCCGGGTTTTGCATGCTTTGGCGCTCTTTTCATGGCGGGCTTTCAACAGCCAATCAACAATCGTTTAACTGGTGTGCCTTAAGCCATCCCAGCCATGCCTGCAAATGTCTCAGTAGCTGTGATTGGCCGTCTGAAGCATGTGACCAAGTCTTTATAAGTTCGAGGCAGCCGCAGCGGCGTCATTATGCTGCTTAGATTCAGGGACAGAGCACACATCAACGTGCTGGCTGCTGATTAGGGAAAGATAGGCAGGAAAAAACCATTTGTGTCCGGATAGAATTGAGGGACAGGTCGGAGTGTTTAGGCAGGGCGAGTTGTAGGCATTTTAGGGATAGAGTCTGCTGAATTATAGGGTCAGTGTCTTCTACAAACTACAATCGATATTGCTGTGTGGGGGGTGGGGTCTGCACTCAATCCTGATCTACGATCTCTTCTCAATCCTGTTAGGGACAGAGTCTGCTGAATTTTAGGGAAACTGTGTTCTACAAACTACAATCGATATTGCTGTGTGGTGTGGGATTGGAGATAGGCAGGTGTCAGTGATCCACATCCATTTTTCTGTGTGTGAGCTGCAGTGAACACAATCTTTTTGGGCTGCAGTGAACACAATCTTTTTGGGCTGCAGTGAACACAATCTTTTTGGGCTGCAGTGAACACAATCTTTTTGGGCTGCAGTGAACACAATCTTTTTGGGGTGCAGTGAACAAAATCTTTTTGGGGTGCAGTGAACACAATCCTTTTTGGTGTGCAGTGAACACAATCTTTGTGGGGTGCAGTGAACAAAATCCTTTGTGGGGTGCAGTGAACACAATCTTTTTGGGGTGCAGTGAACAAAATCCTTTTTGGGGTGCAGTGAACAACATCCTTTTTGGGGTGCAGTGAACACAATCTTTTTGGGGTGCAGTGAACAAAATCCTTTGTGGGGTGCAGTGAACACAATCTTTTTGGGGTGCAGTGAACACAATCTTTTTGGGGTGGAGTGAACAACATCCTTTTTGGGGTGCAGTGAACAAAATCCTTTTTGGGGTGCAGTGAACAAAATCATTTTTGGGGTGCAGTGAACACAATCTTTTTGGGGTGCAGTGAACACAATCTTTGTGGGGTGCAGTGAACACAATCTTTTTGGGGTGGAGTGAACAACATCCTTTTTGGGGTGCAGTGAACAACATCCTTTTTGGGGTGCAGTGAACACAATCTTTTTGGGGTGCAGTGAACACAATCTTTGTGGGGTACAGTGAACAGAATCTTTGTGGGGTGCAGTGAACACAATCTTTGGGGGGTACAGTGAACACAATCTTTGTGAGGTGCAGTGAACACAATCTTTGTGGGGTGCAGTGAACACAATCATTGTGGGGTGCAGTGAACTCAATCTTTGTGGGGTACAGTGAACACAATCTCATACTTCTGAAGGTTTGAGGGTGCTGCCTGTTCCATACTCCCCCTACTCCTCATCTAGCCTTTTAGGGGTACAAACAATAGTAATTGGGGCCTAGTGTGGTTGTGTACGTGTGATATACATACACTTTTTTGGGATCATATTTTCTATTCCGCTATTTAATCAAAAACCTTTGGGGATCAGTTAAATTGGGGGATAGTCTGTGTTGGTACGTGTGAGAGAGATCCACCTTTCCAAGTTGTTGGGGTTCATCTCATACTTCTGAAGGTTTGAGGGTGCTGCCTGTTCCATACTCCCCCTACTCCTAGCCTTTTAGGGGTACAAACAATAGTAATTGGGGCCTAGTGTGGTTGTGTACGTGTGATATACATACACTTTTTTGGGATCATATTTTCTATTCCGCTATTTAATCAAAAACCTTTGGGGATCAGTTAAATTGGGGGATAGTCTGTGTTGGTACGTGTGAGAGAGATCCACCTTTCCAAGTTGTTGGGGTTCATCTCATACTTCTGAAGGTTTGAGGGTGCTGCCTGTTCCATACTCCCCCTACTCCTAGCCTTTTAGGGGTACAAACAATAGTAATTGGGGCCTAGTGTGGTTGTGTACGTGTGATATACATACACTTTTTTGGGATCATATTTTCTATTCCGCTATTTAATCAAAAACCTTTGGGGATCAGTTAAATTGGGGGATAGTCTGTGTTGGTACGTGTGAGAGAGATCCACCTTTCCAAGTTGTTGGGGTTCATCTCATACTTCTGAAGGTTTGAGGGTGCTGCCTGTTCCATACTCCCCCTACTCCTAGCCTTTTAGGGGTACAAACAATAGTAATTGGGGCCTAGTGTGGTTGTGTACGTGTGATATACATACACTTTTTTGGGATCATATTTTCTATTCCGCTATTTAATCAAAAACCTTTGGGGATCAGTTAAATTGGGGGATAGTCTGTGTTGGTACGTGTGAGAGAGATCCACCTTTCCAAGTTGTTGGGGTTCATCTCATACTTCTGAAGGTTTGAGGGTGCTGCCTGTTCCATACTCCCCCTACTCCTAGCCTTTTAGGGGTACAAACAATAGTAATTGGGGCCTAGTGTGGTTGTGTACGTGTGATATACATACACTTTTTTGGGATCATATTTTCTATTCCGCTATTTAATCAAAAACCTTTGGGGATCAGTTAAATTGGGGGATAGTCTGTGTTGGTACGTGTGAGAGAGATCCACCTTTCCAAGTTGTTGGGGTTCATCTCATACTTCTGAAGGTTTGAGGGTGCTGCCTGTTCCATACTCCCCCTACTCCTAGCCTTTTAGGGGTACAAACAATAGTAATTGGGGCCTAGTGTGGTTGTGTACGTGTGATATACATACACTTTTTTGGGATCATATTTTCTATTCCGCTATTTAATCAAAAACCTCTGGGGATCAGTTAAATTGGGGGATAGTCTGTGTTGGTACGTGTGAGAGAGATCCACCTTTCCAAGTTGTTGGGGTTCATCTCATACTTCTGAAGGTTTGAGGGTGCTGTCTGTTCCATACTCCCCCTACTCCTAGCCTTTTAGGGGTACAAACAATAGTAATTGGGGCCTAGTGTGGTTGTGTACGTGTGATATACATACACTTTTTTGGGATCATATTTTCTATTCCGCTATTTAATCAAAAACCTTTGGGGATCAGTTAAATTGGGGGATAGTCTGTGTTGGTACGTGTGAGAGAGATCCACCTTTCCAAGTTGTTGGGGTTCATCTCATACTTCTGAAGGTTTGAGGGTGCTGCCTGTTCCATACTCCCCCTACTCCTAGCCTTTTAGGGGTACAAACAATAGTAATTGGGGCCTAGTGTGGTTGTGTACGTGTGATATACATACACTTTTTTGGGATCATATTTTCTATTCCGCTATTTAATCAAAAACCTCTGGGGATCAGTTAAATTGGGGGATAGTCTGTGTTGGTACGTGTGAGAGAGATCCACCTTTCCAAGTTGTTGGGGTTCATCTCATACTTCTGAAGGTTTGAGGGTGCTGCCTGTTCCATACTCCCCCTACTCCTAGCCTTTTAGGGGTACAAACAATAGTAATTGGGGCCTAGTGTGGTTGTGTACGTGTGATATACATACACTTTTTTGGGATCATATTTTCTATTCCGCTATTTAATCAAAAACCTTTGGGGATCAGTTAAATTGGGGGATAGTCTGTGTTGGTACGTGTGAGAGAGATCCACCTTTCCAAGTTGTTGGGGTTCATCTCATACTTCTGAAGGTTTGAGGGTGCTGCCTGTTCCATACTCCCCCTACTCCTAGCCTTTTAGGGGTACAAACAATAGTAATTGGGGCCTAGTGTGGTTGTGTACGTGTGATATACATACACTTTTTTGGGATCATATTTTCTATTCCGCTATTTAATCAAAAACCTTTGGGGATCAGTTAAATTGGGGGATAGTCTGTGTTGGTACGTGTGAGAGAGATCCACCTTTCCAAGTTGTTGGGGTTCATCTCATACTTCTGAAGGTTTGAGGGTGCTGCCTGTTCCATACTCCCCCTACTCCTAGCCTTTTAGGGGTACAAACAATAGTAATTGGGGCCTAGTGTGGTTGTGTACGTGTGATATACATACACTTTTTTGGGATCATATTTTCTATTCCGCTATTTAATCAAAAACCTCTGGGGATCAGTTAAATTGGGGGATAGTCTGTGTTGGTACGTGTGAGAGAGATCCACCTTTCCAAGTTGTTGGGGTTCATCTCATACTTCTGAAGGTTTGAGGGTGCTGCCTGTTCCATACTCCCCCTACTCCTAGCCTTTTAGGGGTACAAACAATAGTAATTGGGGCCTAGTGTGGTTGTGTACGTGTGATATACATACACTTTTTTGGGATCATATTTTCTATTCCGCTATTTAATCAAAAACCTTTGGGGATCAGTTAAATTGGGGGATAGTCTGTGTTGGTACGTGTGAGAGAGATCCACCTTTCCAAGTTGTTGGGGTTCATCTCATACTTCTGAAGGTTTGAGGGTGCTGCCTGTTCCATACTCCCCCTACTCCTAGCCTTTTAGGGGTACAAACAATAGTAATTGGGGCCTAGTGTGGTTGTGTACGTGTGATATACATACACTTTTTTGGGATCATATTTTCTATTCCGCTATTTAATCAAAAACCTTTGGGGATCAGTTAAATTGGGGGATAGTCTGTGTTGGTACGTGTGAGAGAGATCCACCTTTCCAAGTTGTTGGGGTTCATCTCATACTTCTGAAGGTTTGAGGGTGCTGCCTGTTCCATACTCCCCCTACTCCTAGCCTTTTAGGGGTACAAACAATAGTAATTGGGGCCTAGTGTGGTTGTGTACGTGTGATATACATACACTTTTTTGGGATCATATTTTCTATTCCGCTATTTAATCAAAAACCTTTGGGGATCAGTTAAATTGGGGGATAGTCTGTGTTGGTACGTGTGAGAGAGATCCACCTTTCCAAGTTGTTGGGGTTCATCTCATACTTCTGAAGGTTTGAGGGTGCTGCCTGTTCCATACTCCCCCTACTCCTAGCCTTTTAGGGGTACAAACAATAGTAATTGGGGCCTAGTGTGGTTGTGTACGTGTGATATACATACACTTTTTTGGGATCATATTTTCTATTCCGCTATTTAATCAAAAACCTTTGGGGATCAGTTAAATTGGGGGATAGTCTGTGTTGGTACGTGTGAGAGAGATCCACCTTTCCAAGTTGTTGGGGTTCATCTCATACTTCTGAAGGTTTGAGGGTGCTGCCTGTTCCATACTCCCCCTACTCCTAGCCTTTTAGGGGTACAAACAATAGTAATTGGGGCCTAGTGTGGTTGTGTACGTGTGATATACATACACTTTTTTGGGATCATATTTTCTATTCCGCTATTTAATCAAAAACCTCTGGGGATCAGTTAAATTGGGGGATAGTCTGTGTTGGTACGTGTGAGAGAGATCCACCTTTCCAAGTTGTTGGGGTTCATCTCATACTTCTGAAGGTTTGAGGGTGCTGCCTGTTCCATACTCCCCCTACTCCTAGCCTTTTAGGGGTACAAACAATAGTAATTGGGGCCTAGTGTGGTTGTGTACGTGTGATATACATACACTTTTTTGGGATCATATTTTCTATTCCGCTATTTAATCAAAAACCTTTGGGGATCAGTTAAATTGGGGGATAGTCTGTGTTGGTACGTGTGAGAGAGATCCACCTTTCCAAGTTGTTGGGGTTCATCTCATACTTCTGAAGGTTTGAGGGTGCTGCCTGTTCCATACCCCCCCTACTCCTCATCTAGCCTTTTAGGGGTACAAACAATAGTAATTGGGGCCTAGTGTGGTTGTGTACGTGCGAGATACATACACTTTTTTTGATCATATTTCCTATTCCGCTATTCAATAAAAACCTTTGAGGATCAATTGAATTGCGGGATAGTCTGTGTCGGTACGTGTGAGAGAGATCCACCTTTCCAAGTTGTTGGGGTTCATCTCATACTTCTGAAGGTTTGAGGGTGCTGCCTGTTCCATACTCCCCCTACTCCTCATCTAGCCTTTTAGGGGTACAAACAATAGTAATTGGGGCCTAGTGTGGTTGTGTACGTGTGATATACATACACTTTTTTTGGATCATATTTTCTATTCCGCTATTCAATAAAAACCTTTCTAGGGCAAGATCTTAAATTACAGAAATATGAGGAGACCATCAAATAAGGGCCGTGGCCTGGGTCGTGGTGCTGCTGGTAGAGCTCCTGTTGCAAGGAGAGGACATGGTCGATCTGTGCCAGCTACACGCACAAGTGAAACACCTTCCTCAAGTGTGAGTAGGCGACAGAACCTGCATCAGTATTTGGTAGGGCATCAAACGCCCCTAGAAGTGATGAGGCCAGAACAAGTTGAGGCGATAGTAGATTGGTTTGCTGCTGACAGTGCCTCCAGTTCCTTCACATTGTCTCCCACCCAGTCTACTGCAGAAAGGTCAGAGTTGGCACCTGCAGCCAATGTCCAACCGTCTTTCACCTCACCCCCTTGCAAATCAGGCCAGCAGTCTGAGCCCCAAGCCATACAGCAGTCTCTTATTCTTTTTGAGGACTCTGTCAGCAGGGTTTCCCAGGGCCATCCACCTAGCCCTGCCCCAGAAGTGGAAGAGATTGAGTGCAGCGATGCCCAACCACTTATTTCTCAAGATGAGTACATGCAAGGATCATCGCAGCACGTCTCCGATGATGACGAAACGCAGGTGCCAACTGCTGCGGCGTTCAGCATTGTGGAGACCGACAAGGAGGGCAGGGGTGAAGACTGGGTGGAAGATGATGTGGAGGACGATGAGGTCCTCGACCCCACATGGAATGAACGTCATGCAGGTGACCTGAGTAGTTTGGAGGAAGAGGCGGTGGTCGCACAGAGCCACCAGCACAGCAGAAGAGGGAGCAGGGTGCAGAAGCGGAGCGGCCGTGCCCTAGACACTACGCCCGCTACTGCCCAACGCAGCAAGGGAACGAGCGCACCAAAGTCAGCTCAAAGGAGTTCTCTAGCGTGGAAGTTCTTTAGAAAATGTGCTGATGACAGGACACGAGTGGTTTGCACCCTGTGCAATCAGAGCTTGAAGCGAGGCATGAACCTTCTCAACCTGAGCACAACCTGCATGATCAGGCATCTAAGTGCAAAGCACGAGCTGCAGTGGAGTACACACCTTCAAAACCAAGAAACGTCTCTGGCTCATCCTGCTTCCTCTTCTGCTGCAGTCTCGGCCGCTCCAGCCACATCTGTAGTGATACCGGCACCTGCCACCCCGCAAACAGACGATCTGTCAGCAACACCACCACCTGGGTCACCAACAACCATCTCCACAATGTCCCGTGGAAGCGTTCAGCTTTCCATCTCCCAAACACTTGAGAGGAAGAGGAAGTACCCCCCTACCCACCCGCGATCCCTGGCCCTGAATGCCAGCATTTCAAAATTATTGGCCTTTGAAATGCTGTCATTCCGTCTGGTGGAGACGCACAGTTTTAAAAACCTTATGTCGGTGGCTGTCCCACAGTACGTCGTGCCCAGCCGCCACTACTTTTCCAGGCAAGCCATCCCTTCCCTGCACAACCAAGTGGGGGAAAATATCAGGTGTGCACTGCGCAACGCCATCTGTGCCAAGGTCCACCTAACTACGGATACGTGGACCAGTAAGCACGGTCAGGGGCGTTATATCTCCCTAACGGCACACTGGGTAAATGCAGTGGCGGATGGGCCTGAGGCGGATAGCAATTTGGCGCATGTCCTTCCACCACCGAGGATTGCAGGGCGCTTCAGTTTGCCTCCTGTTCGTAACTCCTCCTACTCCGCTTCCTCATCCTCTACCGCCTCCTCATCCGGACAGCGTAACACCTTCACCACCAACTTCAGCACGGCCAGGGGTAAACGACAGCAGGCAGTTTTACAACTTGCCTGTTTGGGGGACAAACCACACACCGCGCAGGAGTTGTGGAGGAGCATGGAACAGCAGACAAATGAGTGGTTGCTGCCAGCGAGCCTCAAGCCCGGCCTGGTGGTGTGTGATAACGGGCGAAATCTCATAGCAGCTCTGGGCCTAGCCGGTTTGACGCACATCCCTTGCCTGGCGCATGTGCTGAATTTGGTGGTGCAGAGGTTCCTTAAAAACTACCCCGATATGTCAGAGCTGCTGCAGAAAGTGCGGGCCGTTTGTGCGCACTTTCGGCGTTCTCACCCTGCTGCTGCTCGCCTGGCAGCGCTGCAGCGTAACTTCGGCCTTCCCGCTCACCGCCTCATATGTGACGTGCCCACAAGGTGGAACTCCACCTTGCACATGCTGGAAAGACTGTGCGAGCAGCAGCAGGCCATAGTGGAGTTTCAGCTGCAGCACGCACGCGTGAGTCGCTCTGCGGAACAGCACCACTTCACCACCAATAACTGGGCCTCCATGCGAGACCTGTGTGCCTTGTTGCGCTGTTTTGAGTACTCCACCAACATGGCCAGTGGCAATGACGCCGTTCTCAGCTTAACTATCCCACTTCTATGCCTCCTTGAAAAAACAATTCGGGCGATGATGGAAGAGGATGTGGCACAGGATGAGGAGGAGGAGGAGGATGAAGAGGTAACATTTCCAAGGCTTTCAGGGCAGTCATTCGCAAGGGGCTCCGAGGGTGGGTTCCTGCACACGCAAACGCCAGGGACGCAATTGTCCAGCAGGGGCACAGTTCTGGAGGATGAGGAGGATGAGGAGGAGGAGGAGCTGGAGGAGGAGATGGAACCATGTTCACAGCAGGGTGGCACCCAGGCCAGCTCATGGCCATCACTGGTGCGTGGCTGGGGGGATACAGAGGACACGGACGATACACCTCCCACAGAGGACAGCCTTTCGTCGCCTCTGGGCAGCCTGGCACACATGAGCGATTACATGCTGCAGTGTCTCCACAACGACCGCCGAGTTGCCCACATTCTAACTTGTGCTGATTACTGGGTGGCCACGCTGCTGGATCCCCGTTACAAGGACAACGTACCGTCCTTAATTCACTCACTGGAGCGCGATCGCAAGATGCGCGAGTACAAGCGCACGCTGGTAGACGCCATGCTGCTGGCATTCCCATCTGACAGCGGGGCCACAGTGGAAGCACAAGGCAGAGGAGGAGGAGGAGGAGGTCGCCAACGCAACCAGGGCACCGCCAGCACCTCAGAAGGCAGGGTTAGCATGGCCGAAATGTGGAAAAGCTTTGTCAGCACGCCACAACAAACAGCAGCACCAGCAGCTCAGATGGAACGTCTTAGCAGGAGGCAGCATTTTACCAACATGGTGGAGCAGTATGTGTGCACACGCCTACATGTAGTGAATGACGGGTCTGCCCCCTTCAACTTCTGGGTCTCCAAATTGGGCACATGGCCTGAGCTTGCCCTTTACGCCTTGGAGGTGCTGGCGTGCCCTGCAGCCAGTGTATTATCTGAACGGGTATTTAGCACGGCTGGGGGCGTTATAACAGACAAGCGCAGCCGCCTGTCCAGAGACAATGTGGACAAGCTCACGTTCATTAAAATGAACCAGGCATGGATCCCACGGGACTTTTCCGTACCTTATGCAGAATAGCAATGGATACCGACCTTACCCACCCATTGTTCCATTTTTGCTCTTTCTCACTCTTTTGGGGTGTACCCTCATTTAAAATTTTTGAAAAGAAGCAGTGTTGGCTACCTCGTCCTCCTCCTCAGGGCCAGATTAATGTAGGGGCTATTGGAGCTGCAGCTCCAGGCCCCTACCTTTTATATAGGCCCCGGGTTGGCCATATTCACTGTTACCGCTCTTCTGTCACTTGTAAACACAGAAGTCTGGCTTCTATGCTCGCTTCCCCAGGCAGCACCCTCAGAACCTCCCCACACAGCGTGAAGGCCGGACAAGGAGGGACAGTTGGCGATGCATGGATGTGTTTATGGGCTTCAGAGACAGCATCCCATGTTGAATTAGGCATGCATGGCTGCACCCTTCCTCCTCTGGGTGCATGGCAAGGCACGGCCCTTAAGGCCCTTCAAAATCCTCAGCACCAAGCCCATGATGCTGTTAATCCGGCCCTGGTCCTCCTCCACCGCCGCTTCCACCTACACCGCCCATAGGTGTGCGCAGCCTATTGCATTAAGGTGTGCACCCCAAAGTTGAAATACACATGCATGTGTTTGCCAGCAGGGAGAGTAATGTATCGGGGCCATGTACCTGTAGGCAAGGAGAAATAGAGCAGAGCAGGTCCCAGGGAGATCTTTCCCATCTCCTCACTGGCAATGCTATGTGCCCTAGGTGATTAGGGTGTGCCCAGGCACACCCAGCACACCCTGTGCGCACGCCTATGTCACCGCCACATCCACCACCACCTCAACCTCCCTCCTACTCCATATGGGCCTCGTCCTTCAGAGATGAAGAAGAACATTGTTTTATTTTTCTGTTTTTTTTTTGTTGTTTTAAGTTATTTCCCTATCCACATTTGTTTGCAGAGCACTTGCCATGCTCTTAATTACGTTTTGCTGCCATTTGCAGCACTCTAGCCCTTTCCTTTGGTGTTTTAGAGCCATTTTAGTGCCTTAAAGTTCGGGTCCCCATTGACTTCAATGGGGTTCGGTGTCCGGGAAAAGTTCGGTAAAAGTCCGGGACACGGACCCGGACTTTTTTTTAAAGTTCGGCCGAACCCGTCGAACACGGACATCTAGGTGTTCGCTCAACCCTAATAGCCATGTGAGAAGCCTCAAATTGCATCCTTTGAGCTCTAGGCCACTTTGCAGGTCCAAGGCAGTGAAGTTGAACATATTCAGTGTAACAGCAAGTAGTGTTGGCCAAGAACTAATATTTACACTGGAAGCTTCTCACAAAGGAATTTTTTCTTTATGACAGCTTCCCTTTAAGCATATTTCCTGTAAAATACAGTATATCTGATGTTTTGTGCACAGTGATTTTAGGCTTTATATATGGGAAGTGCTAAAGCCCCAATAGTACAGATTTAGCCTACATCCGGAAAAAAATATCACAACTGTGAAGATATCTTTATAGTTAGTGAGTAGCGACATTGAAATTGTTGTAGGGTGTAATCTATATATGTAACACAATAATGTTGAACATCCAAATGTATTGCAATTAGATACACACACACACACACACACACACATATATATATATATCTATATCTATATACACACACACATATATATATATATATATATATATATATATATATATATATATATATATATATATATATATATATATATATATATACACACACATATATATATAATATATAACGCATGAATTATAATCTAATCAATAATATAATTTTATTATATATATTATATATTAAATAATAAAATAATATTATTGATTCGATTATAATTCACTTGTTTGTGTTTCAAATTTATCACATCTGGGATGTCTACTAGAGACTTGTTTTGGTCAGGTTTAAGTCAGTAATTACTAAGAATTGTAGGCCTATAATACATAACGCCAAATTTCCATGAAAAGAATTGTACCGCTTTTGGAACAGAATTCCGGACAGAATCATACTGCCAGGGAGGTTAAGACATTAAAACATTTGTTTTGGAAAAAAAAACAATTGTGACTAAATGTCACAATTTT
Source organism: Pelophylax lessonae (assembly GCF_965119305.1). Lineage (NCBI taxonomy): Eukaryota > Metazoa > Chordata > Amphibia > Anura > Ranidae > Pelophylax > Pelophylax lessonae. Next base: position 270,054,311 of record NC_138770.1, read on the forward strand.
TTTCAAATTTCCAATTTTCACTTATCCCTTTTGGAGAAGATATGATAGGAAAGATGTGCTTTTCCCCGTGGATAAGCAAATGTCTTAGGGCCTATTCACACCAGATGCAATTGGATGCATTTTTTACTGAATTCCCACTGTATAGATACTGTATTCCCACTGTATAGACAGTCCAAAATTCAGCTTATCCTATTGGTTTAGTTTAACAACTTCCTGCCCAGCCTATAGCAGATTGATGACAGGGCAGGACATTCGTCCTTCTGAGTGGACGTCATTTGACGTCCTTTCAGAAAGAGACGCTCACATGGCCACGGGTACGCGCAACGACACAATTTGTCACCAGCAGGTCACATGACCTTCCTTTTATGCCATCCATTGTGTACAATTGTGTTGCTAGCTGTGATTGGTCAATGTGATCACATGGTACAGACAGGGAAACTCACAGCCCATCTGTGTCATTTATTTAGCTTTTACCAATCACAGCTATTATAACAAAACAAACTGAAGTTTCATTCAGTAAAATGCTTGCTTATAGCAATGTCATTTACTGCTATAAACAATCATAATGTGTAAAAAAAAAGAAAGTCCTGATCACTTCCCCAGAGTAGTACAATGTTACTATGGTAACATTATATTGCTCTCAAAAATTGAATTAACATTTTTTTTGTACTGTCACCAATCAGTCCGCCTGATCACTGCCACACCTGTTATATGATAAAAAAACAAAATAGAGGCGCCTCTAAGTGTAGACTGTAAACAATTTTATTGAACATAAAGGAATGCACTCACATCTGTATGCATATTCATGCAATGAAAACCATTCCGGTAGTCGAGATGAGTAAAGGTGATAGACGTTATCCCCGGTCTGTGTAGCTGTTCCGCTGGCGTGCAAACCTCTTTGATGTAAACCGACAATGCAGTGAAGCCGAGCTGTGCTGATACTTGAGAGGAAGAGGGTCGCCGTGCGTCAATGGGAACGAGGCTTGGTACAGCGTCGGATGTCGATGACGTCATGGAGGTGCGACGCGTTTCTGAGCGTGCGTACTGCCGGGGGGAGAGACGGCAGTCGCGCTCCTTATTCAAAGCAGGGGAAAATGTTATATGATGATGCTGTACTGCACTGGTGACAGTATGTAAAAAAAAAATGTGTGAAATTTTTTTTGCATTTCTTAATTTTCCAAAAAATTCTACAAAAATTACTACTTCAAAAAACTTGCTATGCCTCTTACTAAATACCTTTGATTGTCTACTTTCCAAAAAGGGGTAATTTGAGGAATATTTGTACTGTACAGTACAGCGATCTGTCAGTTTTTTTTATTCAGCCCGCTGGGTTGAACGAAAAAAAAAAAAAACCTCCTTGTGTGTACCAGCCTTTAAAGGAAAAGGGAAATAGAGTATACACCGCTCCAAGGCTGTCTGCAAATTGTAGATCTCTTAATACTGCTGTGGCAACAAGCCTGGGTGCCTGCTGAGGTTCGCAACCTGAGAAGTCCACGCAACAAAGAAACAAAAAGTGCACATCCAGAAATGAAGAAAAGTTTGTTGTTTATTGTAGAGTCACAGGTTAGAAAACATGACACACAAAGGATCCACACTGTTCAGCAGACGCGTTTCACACAAAGTGCAATGATTAAGCAATGATTCATTCTCAGGTCGCCACTCCGCCAGATAGACAATGTACCAGGTCCCAAATAAAAGAAAGGCGCCAATAGTGTAAAACCATAACACTTTAATTCATAAATAAGGTATAAAACTCACATGTAAGGAGAAGAAGGGTCGCATGTAAAGCCTTAATCATGCAAATGATTACTGAGAGTTCACCCAGCTGTTAACCCTTGGCATCCTGAAAGTGTGTCTTATTCTTGGTCTGGTAAGGGACTTAAGATACTGGTGGTGGCTGCCTGATCTTTCTGAGGATACCCAATTTACTTTGCTTGTCTTACCCTCAGTTTGGTAAGGGTCTCCTATATCAGTGGTGGATTCCTATCACATATACCATTTTCTTTGGCACTTAATTTAGGAGAGTCTCTCTCAACGGTGACTCATAGCTATACCTGGTGTTTTGATTAGCTCTGGTAAGCAGCTTTACAATTGGTGGTGGATACACTCCCCTTTTTTTGTTTAACCACTTTTTTGTTTAACCACTTTACCACCGGAGGATTTTGCTGTCTTGCTTTATGCCACTTTTTGAGATTCAGCACTGTGCGACTTTAACTGACAATTGCGTGGTCATGCAACACCGTACCCAAATGAAATTGATGTCCTTTTTTTCCCATAAACAGAGCTTTCTTTTGGTGGTATTTGATCACCTGTGCGATTTTTACTTTTTGCGCTATAAACAAAAAAAGAGCGAAAATATTGAAAAAATAACAATATTTTTCACATTTTTTATATGAAATTCCCCCCAAAAAAATGTAAAAAATCTAAATTTTTTATCATTTGTGGCCAATTTGTTTTCTGCTACATATTTTTGGTAAAAAAAATTGCAATAAGCGTATTTTGATTGGTTTGCGCAAAAGTTATTGCATTTTCTAACTAAGGGAAAGATTTCTGTCATTTTTGGTGTTTTTTTTTTTAACGAGTAATGGCGGCGATCTGCGATTTTTTTTGCGGGACTGCGACATTGCGGCGGACAGATCGGGCCCTTGACTGACATTTTTGACACTTTTGGGGGTACCAGTGACATTACTACAGTAATCAGTGCTATTAATATGCACTGTTACTGTAAAAATGACATTGGCAGGGAAGGGGTTAATTTTATTGGAGAGGGAGGGGTTAATGTATGCCTGGTGCTTACTGACATGTGTGGGGGGAGGTGACTGAGTGACACAGGGACAGATCGCAGGTTCAGCTATGCTGAACCCTGCAATCTGTCACTGTCTGTCACTTAGGAGATCCGCACGCTTTGTTTACAAAAGCGGGCGGATCTCCACACTCGATTCCCCGATGATCGGGGAAGAGCGGCGGGGATCACCACCGCTCCTCTCCTGGCCGGACTCCCGCTGTGACTGAAAACAGCGGGATCGAGCCTCCGGCGGCGCGCGCGCCGCCCACAAGGGGAGGAGTCCAGCGACATAGGTCTACGTCGCTGGACGATAACGAGCCACATTGTCGCAGTAGCAGCAATGTGAGCGGGGGTAAAGCGGTTAAGTTGGTGCACTTCCTTGTGCTAATACATTGTTTGTGGGGTTTTATGCTATGGCATCCTTTTCTTTCCACATGTGACTCCATGCCATTTAATCCCGGGAGCATTTCAGGGATATCTACAATCAAGGTTTTTGGATTTATCCCCTACCTTTATTCACTTTAATCTGGTAAGCGCATTTCCAAAGGGAATTTGGATCTTATGGTGCTGATCTATTAATTTCACGTCAATTTTGGATTTCACAAGAGACTATTTGATTATTTCACTATTTATTATCTGGACTTGTGATTCAATTTATGTTTGGACATTTATTTGTTCTCATTTCATTTAGCGCGACTTATTATTTTCACAGTTTTCTAGGGTGTGGTCACACTTGAAGTTGTTGCTACATATACTTGTTTCACCTTTAGCGCGGTTATTATTTTTTGTTTTATTTTAACACTGGTACCCATGCCACTTCTTGCACATTCACTTCCTATTATTAATTTCAGGGGTGTTGGACAGAAGATACAAGCTCCCTTGTCAAAACTGTCCCCCATCAAGTTTGCAACTGTCCTTCTGCTGCTTTCCTGTATTATTACCCTGTCACATGCATTACCAGTAGAGAATGCAAGAGGTCATGCAAACTCTCATTGCAAAGGCATTTTCTATTGTCACCATCAAAATCCAAGCTGAGCAGTGACATGCAGCCACTGGTAAAGTGAGTATACGGGGACAGAAAGTGACTGAAAGAAGCTAAAGGAAATCATCAGTCCTGAGAAACAAAATGCTGAAATCTATATTTTTTAAAAGAAAGAGGCATGCCAGTTGTTTAAGGTGACAAAATATCATCCAGTAAGGGTTTGAAACTATGTTAAATCTATTCAATGTAAAATCCCCTCTTCCTCCTTTGCTTTTCGAATTCTAATTTAACTATAATCAAAATAAAATTATAATAAACCAGTACAGCTTCAGATTCACTAAGGCATTGCATGAAAATGTATATTTTTATCACAGTAGTCTGAAAGTTGAAATATAAGTTTTATAAGAAATATATGTTTGGTTTGAACATTTTTTTTTTCGTGTAAGTACTGAAAAAATATGTAAGAACACTTGACATCCTAATGCAACAATAATTGTAAAAATATACAGCATGTGTTTTTTATTTTACTAGAAAAGAGTCCATATGTGTCTGATTTTCTGAGACACTGAAGTCTACTGAAGTCTACAATGTACCAATGACAGCCTTTTAAACATCATCAAATGTTTGGCATGACACAAAAATATGATATTTGATGTACATATCAGTCATTTTTTGTCTTTGCTGGTATTACTGTAGCACTGAATCAATAAAAAACTTTTCTCCAACTAGCACTACTTTAAACTCTTGCACGTGGTGAATTCAAGGTCACTTTATTTCTCTAATTTAGGCTGAGCACTTTCAAGATCTCTGAGATTCCAAAGTATGGCAAAATCTCTAGTAAAAAAAGTAATTTTGAAACTCACCATTGCTTTTAAGGGAGCCCACACAATGACAAACTGTATTAGCTGTAGTAGAGCTCCTGTTATTTTTTTTTTTCTTTATTTATTTATTTGCTTATTTTTTTGCTGCTACTGTGAGCACATTCAAAAATGTCAAACTGGTCTAATACAATAACCAAAAATATGCATGCTCTTTATTAAAGTGCTCTGTTAAAGCTGATCTGTATGCTATGGTAATCTTTCTAAAAGTCCATGCAGGGTAAAAAACGAATAAAGGGAAAAAGGGAAGAAGGGTATTCACCCCTTTGCCACCCCTTTTCCTCATGGGAAGGCGACAGAGCAGGGAGGGGCCAGGTCCACAGTTAATAGTCAGGATAGGTAGGATTAAAGGATAAAGGGTGGGCAGTATTGTCTGATAGGTCAGAAGTCAGGAAAATTCTAGAAGCCTCAAGACCCTCTATATAGAGGTGTCCAAACAAGCGGGTTCTGGTCAGTCACCTCACAGAGTCAGCAGTGGCGGAGCGACCCTCCCTCCTGCCCTAACTGTCACGGCCTTATTTATGTGGTAGGTCACCTTTGTATAAAGGGTGACAAGTTTGTATGAAATACATATTAATGTTTGAAGATAACCCGAGCTTCAAAAGCTGGGTTGGTTTATTTGGTTAGAGTTTTGCTGTGTTAAAGAGATATATGATGAATTGATGAGTATTGAGAAATAATTTATAAGGATAAAAATAGTGTAGCGCTAATCAAAGTGCATAAATGAATACTGCAAAAACATCATGAAAAGTAACCATCAATATTTACATGTGATAAGTCCAAAAAAAGTAATAGTGCAAATAAAAGTCCCAAAAAGTGAAGATGAAATTGTGAATTTCCAAAGCACAAAAAACATCCAAAAGCGATACGATGAATCCTTCTTGTGACACCACAGGGAAGTGTAGCTAGGGGACACCACTAAGATAATAGGAAGCAGCTTACCAGATCACAATATCCACTCAAATGAATGAGATAGCCTCAGCAAGCATGTAGTAATAACAGATGGACTCCAGTATCTCCAAGGGGAATCAGCACCAAGGAAGATCCAGATTTCCACAGCAGGTCCACAGTATTCACACAAGTAAAAGCATATATGAGGAATATATAACAGAAGACGATAGCGAAATTCCGTAATTAATTGGAAAAGGTTTATTTAAAATTCTACTTATAATTAAGACGGTACAAGCAGGCACATCAAATAAAATAAACTGAGGGTCCGAGGTCCGCGGCGTCCCGCGTATTCCCAAGCAGCATATAAAGACTAGGCCGGCACGGATGGGGGCGTGTGGACGTTGTGTCTGGTCTTTGAGAAATAATTGTATTTGAAACCAATAAATAAAGGTCCTGCCCATTTAGTTATCCAAATTTGTGGTCAGTGTTACTTATTGAAGTCTGGAATTAAATAAATAACTGTCTGTCTTCCCATGTCTGCGGTTACTGTGCGCAGGAGCCTCTGTAAGTGAGAAAAGTGCAAACTTACATGACCTATCCCTCAGTTACACCAATAATACATAATAATACACTACATAGTGAGACCAGGTAGTGAGCTTTCATCAGTGGCCAGGCCATGGTTCAGGGCTTGTATTACCTCTATACAGCCAGAAAGCTTGACAGATACCAATAACTAAACATAAACTAAAGATTTCAAAGAAATAACATGTGGATGACATTTACAAATATTGTAAATGTCAATCCATGCATTTTATGTCATTTTCTAGTGGACTACAGCTCAGCGTTAAGATATACTGTATAGGCCAACTTAGTAGATACAGTATAATATTTTACCTTTTTCTTTTCTCTTTCTTTCTTTTGAGAGCTATCATCAAGGGTCTAGTTTGTTCAGATTTTTGTTTACATTAGTCAGTTTTCAGACACGTGCAGGAGGCAAGATATGTTTGGAGTTACATCAAAGAATGCATCTTTGGAACACTATTATCTGAGGCCAGCTCACAACTGGCTGACAGGGATCAAATGGCAAAATCACAGCTACTCTTTTACTTACTGCTTTTCTGTTTGCTACCAGCTCATGCTGTATAGAAATCCTATTTTTACGGTTTCTGCTTTTGAAGGTATTTATTGAACCAGATTTGAGAAGCAACATAATATTTTACTGTTATTTTTTATGACAAAATACATACAATATCCTCTGTTCATGGTAAATTTGTCAGGCAATTCCATTAGCATTTTGCCAATGCCACAACAAAATAGGACTAAGGAGGTTTTGCAGTATGTGATGTCTTTATACTGTTGCCATTTTTAGGTCCCTGGAATTCAGTTCTGTTGCTTACAACAACTATTTTGCCTTTTTAATGCCTAAATTTAACGTAAATAAGCAATTTAAAAAAATATATTTAACCCCTTCACACTGACGTAATGCAAATATGCGGCCTACAGCTTCAAGTGGTTGCAGGCATCACACGGTACCATTTTTTAGAGCTGACACTCGGCTTTCTTGCAATGACAACCTAATCAGCTGTCTGGCTGTTATTACAAGCAGCGGAAGGGGATGCCTGGGCTCTTCTGTCCCACTGGGAGGACCGAGCGACCAGCTAATAGGTTCGCCGGCTGGCCAGAGACTCGAACAAAGGCAGAGTCTGCTTTGATCGGGTATCGGACCCAGTAACCAGGAAGCGAAGTCATGACATCTTTTCCTGTTTATTGGAGCCTTAAAGGCGCCAGATTTTAAAAAAGACAGTATTCAAAACAGCTTATCTTGGCGTTTTGAATGCTTTTAAGTACAAAGTAGGAATTTGGCACGTTATAGACCCCAGATCCCTCTATAAAGAGTACCTGTCACTGCCTATTACTGTCACAAGGGATGTTTACATTCCTTGTGACAGCAAAAAAAGTGATCAAATTTTTTTTTAAAGGGACATTGTAAAAAAAAAAAAAAAAAAAGTGCCAACTTAACTTTTTTTTTTTAATTCATGAAAGTGTACTTCTCCATAACAAATTGCATTTGAAAGACTGCTGCACAAATACAGTGTGACATAAAATATTGCAACAACCGTCATTTTATTTTCTAGGGTCTTTGCTAAAAAATATATATAATGTTTGGAGTTCTAAATCATTTTCTAGCAAAAAATACTGATTTTATCTTGTAAGCAACAAATGTCAGAAAAAGGCTTAGGCTCCAAGGGTTTAAGCAGATGGCTGCATTGGAATATAATGTGCTTTTGGACTATTAGAGATTCTGTGATATAGTTATGCAAGCAAAAGAACACTCAAGGTTGATTTACTAAAACGGGAGAGTGGGGGGGGGCATGGCTTAATGGTGGACAGAGTGGCAGTTTGATTTAGAGGCTCTGGCTTCGACAGCTATCCTATAAGTTCTCCTGCAACAAAACTTCTCTTAATTTGCCCAGTCCTTTTCCTTATAGTAGCGGGCATCTGGCGGTGGTTCCATCGTGGTCAAAATCAGGCAGACCACAGCTCCCTCAGAGGCAGAGAAGCTGGCTTGCTTTCACAGGCAGGATGGCACTGATCCTCCCGCTCTGCCATCCTCCACACTGCCCTATTTGCTTCTCTCCCAGATGCACTCCTCCCCCCTGGTGAGTGCTCCTCCCCCGGATTCTCTAGCTCTGCCTCTCCTGCTCCTTTGAGCTCTCCACCTGACTCTGATACCGATGTACAGAACAGGATGTGCAGAACAAGCAGGAGAGGACGGGGACAGCTGAGGAATGAATTTGTTCCCTGGAAGACACTCTACATCCTCTGTGTGCTACAGTCCATTTGGTCTCTGATGAAATGGCAGCTCCTAAAGCTGAATTAGATGATTTGGAAAATATCTCCCACCACAATACCTCCACATAGTGGGCTTTCCAGAGTGCTCAGTGTACTGATATCATGTACTAGATACACAAAAAGCTGTAGCTAGAGGCCATGTTGTTCAGTTATCATAGGTCAGCCATGACAGTCTTGCAGAACAGTTACACATTGCAGCAGTAATCTTACCCCCTCCCTCCTCCTTTAATTCATGGAATGCATAGATTTACTTTTAGCACACTTCAAAAGAGCCATCATCTGAACTCAGAGACATCAGAAACCAGTGCTTAGGACTGTGCAGAGCTGAAAACAGCTAATTGAGTCCTGAAAGGATGTCTGTTTCTTCTGTTCAGGCCTATCGTAAAACTATGACCAAATCCATTAGGAATACATACCATGTCATAAATGGATACCCAGAACTTATGGGGATCGTAAAAGACAATCAGCAACCTCTGCCCAATTCAAAGCTTAACAAATCAACACACGATTCATAAACTCATACAGGTACATGACACATTAATAATAAGTATATATTTGAATGGGGAATGTCATACTGAATGAATCAAGGTCATACATGAATAGGCTAACAAATATAGCTAGCAAGATAGCTGTCAGATATCCCCTGGGTGACAAGTTTATCTGAGCTACTGTGTTTAGTATCCCTGGATGTGGAATTCAATTCTAAACAATAATCTATCAGTTTCAAAAATTGCAAACGGTAATAATAGAAAATAATGAAAGATATGAATAGTGGTGTAAAACTGTGTGTAAGGGAGGGACATGATATTGTCATACACCCAGGACAGCCCATGGACACTCCTTTTTATTGGTCAGGGGCATCTGTCAACACCCCTTTGATCCCAGAGAAAAAAGGAGAAGCCAAGACAGTTGTGAGATCTCCTTTACCATCAAATCAGGAACATCTGTCAAGTTTGAGAACTGATAACACCTGGTTTATCGACTGAACTTTGATAACACCCAGGACTGCAAGTATCCTTCCTCCTCAAGCTAAAAAATAACCTGTCTCTTAAAGACATAGTATAAATCCTATGAACATATCTGTTTGTGGTGACAGTGTGTGTCACAGACGATTATTCTAAAATCATATTTGGTATTGCTAAAATTACGAGTTCCTCCTGCTCGGTTCAAGGGGGTGATGGCAGTTAAAGGGTTATTTGCTTAATTAGCCCAGTGACAATTACTCTAAGGCTGCTGGGAAATTTTTGTCCAAGGTGCATCTGAGATTGGCATTGTTACATAAGTGACAGCATAGTTTGAGATTGGATGGTCCTTTTTTACGAGTTAGTGAGGAGTGCAGGGATCTGATACCAGCTTCCGTCACACTCAGAGGGGGAACATCCAGTGAAATTTCTCTACTCCTGGCTGAAAGAAGCACTTGGGACTGATTCTCTACCAGCTACTTTTGTCATTGAGTGGGCCCATTGCACACCCCTGTGCCCCCCTCCAACACTCTCCTCTCCACACTCTATTGTGCAAATACTCATCTTCCAGGGCAAAGTGACTATACTTTGCCTGGCAAGAGAAAAATGAACACTCTGTTACAATGGTAATACCATCTCTATTTACCCAAATGTTTTCAGGAGAGGTCTAGCCCCAGATTGATAATAAATATAAGTGTCAGCGCTGCTCAAAATTATATCTAATAATAATTATTAAATAATAAAGTGTACATGTGCTAAATCAATACCTTAAATATAAGGTGCTACCGACACTATTACTACTAACCTAAACCTGTTTAAAATTTCCATATGTTATCTATATGTACCGACATATATGTTATTGATGATATGCATCTAGTCACAACTGTGTGTTTATTCCCTTTTCCTGTATGTTTATCTTTGAAAACAATAAAAATCATTGAGATAAAGAAAAAAAAATTGAAAAAAAAATAATAAATCTAGATGTTTTTCTAAATAAAGGATCAACCCAATGTGACTTTTAAGGTACAATAATGATCCAATATTTAAAGTATTCTTAAAAATATTTATACTTCTAAATGCACAGAATATTACTGGATATTAACATTTAAAAATTGCACCAGAGATAGTTGATCCAGGAAACATCTGATTAACTTTGGGGACCAGGAAAGAACATTTTCTCCCCTGTTGGAGCAAATTGGACCTTGCATTATAATGCTGTTTTTGCCCTCCTCTGGATCAACTGTAAATATAAGGTTCTGTTAAATTATATTCTCTAATATTGGTTGAATCTGATAGACATTTTTCAATTTGACTTTTGTTACTATGTTAAAGCTATAGTACTTGCTTCTGGTGAGGCTTGTACTCTAAACTCTCCCAATTGCTTTTTCCCATGAGGATGAAAGGTAGGTTGCCATCTTCGGTTTTGTGATAACGCTGGAAAAAACTGAAGGCTAAAAGAGAAGAGGACCACAGAGACTAAGGTAGACAAATATTTGTGTGGCAAATTAAACTCAAAGAGGTAAAGAAGAAATAAATAGATTCAAATAAAACACCAGAGCAAACCAAACATATGTCAATATTTTAGTGTTGAACATTTTTATTGTCTTAAACCAGGGGTCCTCAAACTACGACCCTCCAGCTGTTGAGGAACTACACATCCCATGAGGCATTGTAAAACTCTGACATTCACAGACATGACTAGGCATGATGGGAATTGTAGTTCCTGAACAACTGGAGGGCCATAGTTTGAAGATCTCTGTCTTAAACAGTTATACAAAATGTATGAAACAATATATACAATGTCTACAAGATCCAACCCAAGGCCTGTGTGATACATGTGATACAATAAAATTAATATACATCAATTCACTGAACACGTATCCAAATCATGCAAGTACCCAAATGGTGCAAATTACCAGATGTAAGTTCTGTTGCTAATATCCCATAACTTGCAGGCTAGATTATCAGAGAATGTAACCAAGCTTAAAAAAAGTTGTTTTGTAGAAGGGATACAATATCTCAGTATTTTAATAATGCCTTCGATATTTCACTGCTGTTCTTGTAGTAAAGAATATGTGTGGGCATTGCCTACATTTTCCACTAAACCTCCCTATCCCACTCTAGAACATGTCCAAGTATTTTTTTTTTTTCTTTTAACTTGTTCCTTGGTGAGAAGCAACATTTATTACCTGTGACATCACTGGGCTTGTAATGGAATTGTAGGCCACATTCTCACATAATCTAACTTAACTTTACTAAATAATAACCATGACTCACAGTTCTTTGGCAAAGAAAAGACCGCGGCACTCTTTATTGGTTTAATATAAATGAAATCATGAACATTTAATTGCTTGTATAAAACACTCAAATACCAAAATAACTTGTAATTGCTCAGTTATAAACAACTCGAGCAACAATAAACATAAAATTACCATCTGAAATACAACGTCCCCCCTGGGATACCAGGGTGACCCAACCCCACAAAGGTGCTCGCGACAAGGGAGGGGCGGGGAACTTTTCTCTTTGTGTTCTTCGGTGCAAAGGGAAGAACTCCAGACCGCATCAGTCTTATATAGCATAAACTTCTCCATGGTCCTATTCACCCTTTTCCTCATTTTTTCCATAACTTTCCTCTGTGACGAGGACAGCCAAGGAAGTCGAGGAACTATTTCTGAGAAAACCACCACTGTCCCCGGGGAAGAAAGAGAAAATAAATGTAAATCTTGCTTTATCTTAAATAATAATTCCAAGGTCTTAACACTTCCTTAATCATTAACCCCAGCATGAACTATCATGATGGATGGGGAAGGCCATATCTGAAACAGCCTAGACAGGTGAAAGTAAAGCTGGTACCACTGAAGGCCTCTAATTCCTCTCCAAAATAACTTAAACTCTGGAGGCAGTGCTAAATTTTTACTGTAATTATGTTGTGCCGCTCTTTTCCTTGCCCAGTAAATGAAGGAGTGTCCCACAATCCAAACTGTGCGCTGAACACCTGAAGGATTAAATAAACAAGTTAGGTCTCGCATATAATTTGAAACAATTAGATCTCCACCTTCCCATATTTTTTATTACCCCATCCGAAAACCCCTTCCTAGCCGCCTCAGAGGCTGCCCGGAATGAGTGTGAAGAAAACCTACAATCCTTTAGACCCAAATGCTCTAAGCATTTGCGCAGTATGAAATCAAATTGATATTTTGTGAGTGGGACGGAGTCCAGATGAATCAAAAACTGCCTACTACCCCCCGGTCTTACTCCCAAAAATTGCTTAACCAATGACACAGGGCACAATCCCCCATTATATTGGGCTTTGATGGTAACCCACACCTCTCCCCGTAGCATCCGTCTTTGAGCGGCGTATCCAAATGTGAACCATTTCTTGGCCTACCACCACCTGGTCAAATAGGAGGCCACCATCAGCCTTCCTTGATAAAGGCAGCAGCTCGGAAATACGGAGCGCCCCAAAAAAGGCCAAAGTGAAGGCCGTTCTGAAGAGCAGCGCTTCATAAGTTGATTTACACACCGCGGAGGTCACCCCGCAGATGTCCACCAAAAGCTCGATCGAAATAGGTCATCTTCTATCCACTACCACTACTGCTTTCCTATAACCTTTCAATGCTTGTTGCACTGAAAAATAGGCTGCGCAAGCTTGGAAACCTTTCAGGCGGCAGAAAAAAGAAATGCCCGCCAGTGTTTTCCTCAAATAGCTGTAAGAGTACTCCTGCTGCATTAAGGATGCTACAAACTTTGGAACCAATCTCTCCTATGGACGGCCATCCATCAGACCCTTCGCTTCCATGAAAGCCAACCAGCTCCTCCAGGCAGCAGGCCCAGGTTTTAGGGGCCACTGATCCCTCAATCGTTCAATTAGATCCCAACAATCTCCCATATATGGCTTGGGAATTCGGTACCCTTCTCGTCTGCCTCTGGCAATAGCTGGCGAAAACGGTCCATCTGAAACCGAGATAAGGCGTCGGCCAGATTATTCAGCACTCCCGGTGTGTATTTAGCCTTAAGCCATATATTAAACTGCAAACACAAAAGAACAATCCTCCTAAGCACCTTAATCACAAATATGGACTTTGAGGATAAGCAGTTTACCGCGAACAAGACCCCTTTGTTATCTGTCTCAACCAAAAGCCGCCTTTTCGTGAAAAACGCACCCCATAGCTCCAAAGCCACTAGGATCGTAAAAAGTTCTAACAAAACCACATTTTTTGTCAGTCCCTCACTCCTCCATGATTCAGGCCATTCTGCACAACACCAATGTGTCTGCCATATGGCCCCAAAACCTTTAGAGCCCGCCGCGTCCGTGAACAAGCGGAAATCAGGAGAAAAAACTAAATCTGCCTGAAAGAATGAACGACCGTTATACTTGTCAAAAAATTTGGCCCAGACCAATAGGTCCTCCTTCAAGGCTCTAGCCAGCCTAATATGGGTGAAAGGGGATGTCAAGCCTGAAGTAGAAAGATAAAGATGCCGTGAAAAAACCCGGCCCATGGGCATAATCCTGCACGCAAAGGCCAGCAAGCCAAGGAAAGACTGCATTTACTTCAGAAGGACCTTCTTCCTAGACATAAATAGCCTTGTAAGAGATCTCAATCTTTCCATCTTCTCCACCGGTAAGTGGAACTCCATACGGAGTATGGTATCAATGTGAATACCTAAAAAGACCATCTCTGTGGCAGGCAAGCAAGTCTTTTCTTCTGCCAGCGGAACCCCTGAATTCCTCGGCAACTTCCCTGATGCTCTGTAATAAATTTAAGCAATCCTCCGAGCCTGGCGGACCCACAAACAAGAAATCGTCTAAGTAGTGCATCACGCCCACGCTACCCGACCAAAAGGACACCACCCAGTGCAAAAAAGAAGAGAACGCCTCAAAATATGAACAGGACAGCGAACATCCTATAGGGAGGCTTTTATCGAAAAAATACAAACCGTCCAGCTGAAAGCCCAGGAATTTAAACACCAACGGCGATACTGGTAAAAGCCGAAAAAGCGGCCAAAAGTTTTAATTTTAGCTATGGCTTCCTCAAACGTAGCATATGACACTGAGCACAAATTCCCGTCAATATCATCATTAAGTGAACTTCCCGACGGGTAGGAGTGATGGTGAATAACCCGAAATTTATTTGGCTCCTTCTTGGGAACCACCCCCAAAGGGGAAATACGAAAATTATCAAATGGCGGAAGCTCGAAAGGACCGGCCACCCTGCCCATTTCAATTTCTTTACTAATTTTGTCCCTAACCACCTGTGGGAAGTTCTCAACAGACTTCAAATTGTTAACGTCCAAGCACCCCTCCCCCGAAAAGGAAGGCAGAGGAAAGTCATTCTCAAAGCCATCAATGAGAAAACGTGCCCTTTCCCTGTTTGGGTATTTGTCCAACCACGGACGTATTCTTTCCAGCCTCACAGGTGTGCAGGCTTTTTGGAAAAATATCCTTCTGTGATTGCCCAGACCCTGAAGTAGCATTTTTCCTGAAGCACTTAACTACTGGATGTGGGCCAGAACAAAAAGAGCATTCGTGCTTATGGCGACAAGATGCCTTCCAACGACAATGACTTTAGTTGAACGCAAAACAGCAACCTTTGCGATACGCTACAGTCTGATTACTAGGTAGCGATTGCCTAGACATGGTCTGCCTCTGGGGGGAAATCAGATTCAGCCAAAGGCCAACGTCCTTCATACCCCACCTTAGAGAGGGGTGGACAGACAGCTTCTGATGAAACGACTCGTCATAATAGTACCAGCCTAACACCCCAAAACCCTTATAGGCTTCCAAAACGTGATCCAGGTGCTGAAACAAGCCCCCGCACCTTTCAGGGTGCCTTTCCGCCATCACCCCAGCGAATATGCAAAATGCTTGCAACCAATTATGAAATGATAAGGGGGGCCCCCCTGCGCCTCTCCTCCTCCTGTTTCTCTTCCCTCCTGTCCATCCTAGCAGACAACTCCTTATGAGTAGGCAAAAGTGATAACATGTTGATAAAATCACCTTTCCAGATCTTTTCCTTAACCCCCCAAGCTCAGGTGGTAACCCAGAGGCGACATTTCGCAAGGCATCGCATCCTTCATACACACCTCTGGTACACTACTACCCACCTGTAATGGTGCTTGTACAGAAAAGACATTAGAATCATTTGATACACTTTGGTCAATATTATTATGCAAACAGTTAATGCCAGGAGGAATAGAGACAGTGGACACAGCAGGTGAAAAAACAGGCTCACAGCTTACCTGCTGCTTTGCAGATAGAGCAGAAGCAGAAGAAGCAACATGAGAAAAGGATTTCACTAAGGATGACAAAGAGTTAATTAAAACAGATAGATTCTGCACATGTGATATCTCACCCACCGCTGGGGGCGAGACAGCTTGCTGTCCAGCCTCTTCCGGCAGCGCACTAGCAGCTGTTCCACTTGTCCATTGCTGTGCTGTAGCCGAGCCTGCAGCAGGTGTCACTCTGACAGACACAGGGATGGCTCGTGGTGGGGATGGCAGCCACCCTCTCTCCACCTCAGGGTTCGCATGGGAGCTTTCCATTCGCCCTCCCCCGCCCCTTCTCGGAGACAGTGAGGCTCGTCTTCTTTTCTGTGATGCTCGGCGCATGCGCGCCTGCGACGTCTTCACCGCCATGACACCACACGGCGGCTCGCCCGCTGATATACTGTATGCTCCGGCTTCTCAGGTGTCTTCTCTCTCTCCGGGGCCCGGCTCCTCCTCGCTCGCGTCTGGCAACCGGACCGTCCACAGGCCGCTCAGTCTTCACTTCCACCATGGAGGGGGTGGCGCCGACATCCACTGCGGTCTGGTCTTGTTGAGAAACAGCCCCAGGCATATTAAGGCAATGCCTCAGCCAGGCCTCTCCGCCTTCACTCTCCGCCTTCTCGATAAGCTGTCTCAAGAGGGATTCCATGCTGGCAGGTAAGGAGTAACAGCGCCAGAACTTCCAGAACTTTTCTCTTTGTGCTCTTCAGTGCAAAGGGAAGAACTCCAGACCGCATCAGTCTTATATAGCCTCTGCTCCAGCCACTAGAATGCTCCTTGATACTTGATTGGCTGCTACCTGTTACCTATGCCCAGGTGAAATTAACCACATAATTGCCTAATGTTAACACCACCGCAACCCTTTGAATCTACTTAACTATAACTGCTAACAGGGGGGGGGGTGGCCACAATCCCACACAAGTGGCCACATACTGTGCCCCCTTATATATTATTGAAGGGGTAGCTACTGGGACCTCAGTTCCTATTGACACCCCAAGAACTACATTGTGTCAATATCTCTTTCCCTTCACAAAGGGAATGGGCAAGATCTTGGAAGTCAAGGCAGCAGAGTTGTTTTGTTGGAAAATATATTAGGGTATACAGGTAAAGTGGGACAAAGGGGTGGGTAAAAAAGTTTTGACGTCAAGCAGGTCGGGCTAACAATCCTAACTGGGATTTCAGTGCAGTAAAAATTCACTACGTTGTCAGAAACTTAACAATTCATCTGTACTTACAACATCTTAAAGGGATAAAACATAGGTAAATGTACATGTAATACAGACATGGAATGGAAATGTAATTTAAACCACTTGAATGTGCTTAATAATAAAATCCCATGTTTTTCCTTTTTTATAACTAAGATGCAAAATACATTTTTATTTTCATCACTTGCAGTGACAATATGCATAATTTCTGTTCTTCAGCTTGTTACGTTGTAGGGAATGCATGCCAACCAAAATATTTCTCTGGATGACACAAAGAATTCTTAAGGGTGTCAGGAACATCTTCCAGGAATGAATATATAGTTTCTAGGCAACAATAATGCTTTACCAATCCTCAATAAATAGACAGCATAAGAAGCACTGAGTGACTGGATTGCTTAACCTTCCTGTAATTATACTAAGGTTAGAGCATTTTTTGAAAGGTTGTTATTGAAGTATTTGTCTGATTATCCAGCTGTAAGTGATTATTATATATCATACCAAAAGAATAAAAAGTGAATAAATATTACAAAGATATATGTGAACTTCTGAATAATAGTACTTGTGATTACCCCAATTAGATCTAGCAATGTAGTTTGTTTCCAATGTAATTTTTGTGTTTTTTTTTTTTTTTAAATAAAAGTTATTTTGTTTCTTTTCCACACACATTCATTTTTTTTTTTTCTTTTACCTAACAAAAATTTAATGTCCAAGCAGTTTGTTTGCAAAATTTCTTTATATTGTTAGATCTGTACTGTGTGCACTGGAAAAGGAAAATGCTAGCCGTTAAAAAAACAAAAAAAAAAAAAAAAAAATCTGCACTGGTATAGTACCAGCAGAAAGCTGCTGACACTAAAAACAATACTAAACCTTTTTTAGTGCCTAATTAAAACAATATCAGTAGTTAAGGAAAGGGAATTTTATTCAACTTAAAGGGAAAGTAAAATAAATATGTATTGGTAGCCTGTTGGAGGTGGAAATAAGCAGCTGAAGGCCCTTAACCACTTGCCAGCCCCTCACAGGCAAAGTGACATATGGGTACGTCACTAGCCTGTGAGGCTCTGGGGAGCGAGGGCGCGCCGCCGGAGGCGCGCTCCCGCTCGGTCACGGACCCCCCCGCGCGCGTGCCCGGTGAACCCGATGTCCGCCGGGTACTCATGATCGTCCGTGACAGCGGGAGAAAGGCAGGCGGCTGATGTAAACAAACCGCCTGCCATTCTCCCCTGTGTAAGAACAGTGATCAGATGGTTCTACTATGTAGGACCGTTGATCACTGTTCCTACAGCTCAAGCCACAGCCAATCACAGTTAGAATCACGCCCCTAGGGACACACACCACCCCTCCCTCTCAAAAAAATGTTAACCCCTGTATATGTGTATGTATATGTATAGCACTGATTACTGTAGTAATGTCACTGGTAACTCCAAAAGTGTCAAAAATGTCAGTCAAGGGTCTGATCTGCCCTCCCCAATGTCGCAGTCCTGCAAAAAAAATCGCAGATCGCTGCCATTACGCGTTAAAAAAAAACAACAAAAATGACAAAAATCTTTCCCTTTGTTAGTAAACGCGATAACTTTTGCGCAAACCAATCAAAATACGCTTTTTGTGATTTTTTTTACCAAACATGTAGCATAAAACAAATTGGCCGAAAATGTTAAAAAATTTAGATTTTTACATTTTTTTGGGGGGGGAATTTCATATAAAAAAATGTGAAAAATATTGTTATTTTTGCAAAATTGACGTTCTTTTTTTGTTTATAGCGCATGACCAAAAAAATCGCACAGGTGATCAAATACCACCAAAAGAAAGCTCTGTTTGTGGGAAAAAAAGGGCGTAAAATTCGTTTAGGTACAGGTTCACACGGCCGCGCAATTGTCCGTTAAAGTCACGCAGTGCCGAATCGCAAAATAGGCCCTGGTCAGGAAGGGGGTAAAATCTTCCGGGGCTTAAGTGGTTAAACTGGGTTCTTCTGGGAGAAAACCTTTGACTCTTGTGTGGAGATGAATTCTGTGTTACCCCCGGTTCACACTTATGCGATGCGGGAAGGCTGCGAATCTGCAGCCTGTTCCCGCATCGCAAACGCACCCCTGGCAGTTCACACTGCCGTATGCGATATGCTGGGGGTGTCAATGTAATCTTAACGACACCCCCAGTTTGATCGCATATCGCAGTGCGAACTTGCAGTTCGCACAGGATCGGATCGCACAAGTGTGAACCGCTGTGCGATCCGATCCTGATGCGGCTGCAAAAAAGGGTCCTGTGCGTCTTTGCTGCAGGTGCGGTGCGAATTTAGCCATACAAAGTGTATGGCTAATCTCGCACCGCACAGCCGATCGCATGTAATGAAGGAGCAGTGCGCTCCGACATTACATGCGATCGCCGCAGCCGCATCAGTGTGAACCGGCACTTAGACAAACATTAGTAGATCTGCAAAACCTTTGAATTCATATACCAGTTTTACTGGTGGCCTATGGTGTAAAAACGATATCAAATAATTTGTTGCAATCTTTAAAACTGTACCATATGTGCACAAAGCAATATTTCTGTCACGTTCTCCATGGCTACACATAACCATGGATTTCATTAGCAATATATGTCCCACCAAAAATAAATAAAAATGTATGGGTACTCATGAATTCATTTTGTGGACTTCATATTGCTGCATAACTGCTTATGACAGGGACGGTGTAGTTTACTTCTGGCTTCTGCGCTGTCTTTTACCAAAGTTATTAGAAACTAAACTTTGTTTTGCTCAGCTTACCACCCTCAGTCCAATAAACAAACTTCTTCTTATGTACCATCCATTAGTACAATGCATGTCAATCTGCAGCATTGGGGAAGAATTTAGCACATGCTTCAGAAAAAAATGACTGATGATACAACACATAGGGGTCTATTTATATAAAAATTGCATAGCTACTTTATCTAGAGAAACTGCACGTGCATTGATTCTGTAAAAATGAACCAGCTGAGCAAAAATACAACTGTGTTGCAGCATCCACTCTCCAGCGCCCTATTTATAAAGGCAACAATCTGCTGTATAGAAGAACAAGATCTCATGTACTTTTCCTAGTAACTACTACCACTACTTATATAAACTCACAGCATTTACTCCACTCCCCAGCCCCCTTTTTATAAATGAAACAGTCTGCTTTGTAATTAAATATATTCTCATGCGCTTTTACCTATATTATAAATGTCACTCTCTCTCAATTACAGTATGTTCCTGCTGTACCATGTACTTGTTTGAGAAGGTATACTATTCTCTTTGTATTGCTTCTTTTAGAAAGAGATAAATCACTGGTGTTCTTGGTAGTCCATCTGCTTTCCTATTAAACTGGCCACACTAAGCATAAGAACACACTGTGGTCAGTTCAGTGTGATCAGACTTGTCCTGACACACCCCAGCTGCACAGCTATTCACTGGGAATAACAATATGCTGCTGTTTCTCCTCCCCTCCAGCTCTCCCTACAAAGTTCCAACTACACACCAGTGCATAAAGCAAGGTCATAAAGAACATGGATGAGTGAGTTTGGGGGGGGGGGGGAACTTCACTGGCCTGCACAAATTCCTGACCTCAACCCAATAGAATACCTTAGGGATAAATTTGAGAGCAGACTGCGAGCCAGGCCTTCCCATCCAACATCCATGCCTGACCTCACAAATATGCTTCTGGAAGAATGATTAAACTTTCCCATAGACACACTCCTAAACCTTGTGGGCAGCCTTCCCGGAAGAATTGAAGCAACTCAATGTTGGTAATATAGTGTGCGTATGCATATATTTATATATAAACCCCAAAACCAAATCCCCTGGACTGATTATTATCTGAGCCAAGAATGGTTACTACCATTTATCTACTGTCAGTTGCTAATGGTAACCAAGGGGACCCAGGAAAGTGTACTTCTCAGCAGCTTTCTAGGGGGCAGTGCTACATAAAAATTGCAGGTTACCTTTTTTTAAAAATGTTCTTTTCTGAAAACTCCAGCACTGCAAAAACCTACTAAATCTCTTTGCTTATGAGGGGGCTAGGCAGCTGTGTTTGCCATAACAACTGTCTGTACTGTTCAGGTGGATCTTTATTATTAGTTGTAAACTAGATTTGACTGTCTGTCCTAAAAAGGGTTAATGTTTAGAATCTGGACTTCTTGCATTGTATGTTAATGAGAGAAGACTAAAACCGGCCCTACATGGTTCAAATCTTGGCCAGTTCAGAAAGGACAGGCCGAGATTCAAACCATCTATAAGGTAACCAAGTCTATCCATCTATTGACTTAAGTACAATTATTTTGTTTTTGCATAGGGATGCAGTGGTGTTGAGGCCTAGGATTTCCTTCTTGCCTAAGGTAGTAGTAAGTTTGCTTGGCGTCCCTGTCTGTGTTTGCCTTATCAGAGCAGAATTGGAAAATGTAAAAAAAATAGGAATAAAAAAATGTAATTCTGTAAATAGTGTTTAACCAAAGAAAAAACTATTTAAAAAATGCTACCTCTAAGTGCAGACCCCTGGCCTCTGTGACCATTTTATAAAAAGAAAAAAAAAAAAAAAAGAGTTGCCTAATTATATTAGCAGTTAAAGAAATAGGCATATAAATATGTGATGCTTAGGTGCTTTGCTGCCCACTACGTTACCACACAAGTGTGTGGTTATGGGTTCCAAGGGTATATTTGCCTGCATCAATAATAGGAGTGTATACTCTGGGCCCTGAAAATAAAATGGGCCTAGAAAAGAATATAACATGTATGCCCACCAGAAAAAATATTTTGGGGAAGGGCAGGCAACCTATGGCCTTTGCTGCTGCCTGCTCTTCACCATGGCCTTAATTTTCCCACCCTCCATCTGCTGCTGTCTGCCCTCTCCCCTTGCCTATGGCTGTTGGATCTTTCTGTGGATATGCCTCTAGTGCCTTGAATATAATGAATTAAACAATATGAAGCTTGCCCCATTCTTTTCCCTCCATCTCACTACCAGCACTGTAATCCTCCTCTCCTCGTGGTATACCAGTGAGGTAGGGTAAGCAATCATGTGGTTCTGGAGTTGCCAGAGAGGCCTGAAGCTGAGGCTTACTGTTTTTAAAGAAAAAACCTTCCTTGGGTCAGAGGATTGGAGGCAAATGGGTCTTCAGATGGGATCCTACCACCATCAAGAAAGGGGGCACAGAGGTTCTTTACACTGCCTCCTCAGAGTACATAATTTTTGGCTTCCTCTGGGATAATGCAGTAGACCCTCTGATTTTACCCTTGAGTAAAATGTCCCCCTAAAACCCCCTATTTCTAACTCCTCACTGCCAATACCCAAACTACCACCTCACTTCTAGTGCCCCAACCTTACTTCACCTCCCCACTGCCGGCATCCCCCTCTTCACATTCAAGCTCTGCCTCCTGCATTGCACATGCTGGAGTAGAGCAGGAATGGCCTGATATGCAAAATAATTGCCACAGGAGGATGTCCTTCTAGACAAATTGATGGTTGCAGGGTACCTGCCACTGTAATGTCGCACAGGCCACAAATTCTCAGAAAGGCATGTTTGGAAAAGCTGACATTAAGATGCTGCTCATGGGAATGATTTGAGGGGCTTTAGGCCCAAGGCAGGTGTTTTGTTACACTAAAAAGAAAATAATAAGCTGCTTGAATAGACCAAAATGTGTAAACACAAGGCACTTTGTGTCAGCACTTTCATTCTTTTTAAGTGCATAAAAAATATACAAGTTTGAGTGTTCCCAAGGGCTGCACCCTAGGAGCTATTCTGTAACAAAGTTCATTAGCCCTTGCAGATTGCACTGGTGAATATCAGCACCTTAACATTGAAGACACAAGGCAGTGAGATGAGGGCCAAATGTTAAAGTGGAACTTTGTGCTCCAAAAAAAAAAAAAAAAGGTCAAAAAGACATGAATTTATTGCAGAAGAGATATGCTTAGTCTCTTCTGTATTAGGTACTTACCTGCCTGTCTGCCCCTGTACAGTAGGCTGTGCAAGCGCAGTTCACTGCACAAATTCGATAATGCTGAATCTAACTGAACTTCCGGAGCGGAAGGTGACATCATCTCGACCCAGCCAATGAGGGGGTGGCTCATTGCTGCATTCAAGGTGAACATATCTATTTCCACTTTAGGAGAGCTTCAGCAGTTCTGGGTTTGAGGGGAACATTTGACATTTTGGCAAAGGGAAGGAGGGGGAGGAGAAGGAGAATTAGAGGTGCTGGGAGGTGGAAATGTTGGCACCAGTGGCAGCAACTGAAAGAATAAACAGAGAAAATGGTTTTATTTGGTTAAACATATAAAATAAATGTGTTCATTTTTTTCAGGGACATTTGCAGTGGGTGTTTGGCAGTCCTTTGTGATCCAGATCTGATTAGTTCCAAGAAATATCTACTAGTACCTCAACACATATTGGGCCAATGGTATGTCCCTGGAAATAATGTTTTTAAGTGTTTTAGTTACAGACTTTTTCATTCCTGTATGCGTTTGTTTGATCAGGGCAGGGATGGCCTTACCAGACAAAAAAAAAAGAAAAGTATAAAAAGTAAATCTGTAAACAATTTCAAAAATAAATAAATACAAAAACAGTAATGGATGATGTTAAAAAGATTAACACAGGACTGTCTAGGTAATGGACTAGAGGAAGGGGGCTGTTTTGCTAGCTGTTATGAAAGCCTCTGATGTGCCAAGCTGGCATAGAGACGTTGGCTGTGTGGGAGGTTTGAGGACAAATTTGTTCTTCCACTCCAACAAAGCCTAGAAGGGAATTGAAATAAGTCTTCTTGTGGGGATGACCTTACAAGTTTATTTTCTATTTAAGTAAGTAAGTATTTAAGTTGAATGAGGCTTAGGTAAAGACAGGCTTCCTTTTTTCTTTTCAGTCTACTTATCTTGTCACCTTCTTTAAAAGTAATTTAGTAAACATGTCATAACAATATGATTGTTGCAATGTATTTAGACTATTTCTTTTAAGAGTTTTAATTGATCTACGCCCGTTGTCGGCTAAAGCAATCTCACATTTTTTTCAATAGTAATTGTCTCTATTTAACTCCTTGTTAAACATAATCAGCCCTAATTAACACCCCCCCCCCACCCTTTTCTTAATTTAACTAATATTTCCAACTGTTTTCACTTTCTATATTTAGCCTTTTTTTCTTCTATTAATTTTTGTTTTATCACATTTTATTTTCTGTTTAAATTGCATAGAAAATTTTTGCTAATACTGCCAAATAACCTCTGTCTGTAAAAAAAAAAATAGTATTTATATCATTTGTATCAGAAGCAATGGCAAAATATTTCCCAAGCAATAGGCTCATAATAAAATTTAAACATCTCTCTTGCCAATTAGGTGTATGAAGGGGTCAACCAACATTGTCCAACTCCTCAACCCCCAGGTAATCACCTAATCTTAAAAAAACTACACAAAAGCCCCTGAATATGAAACTTATTCTGTAGTCACGTAATGTGCCAGATCCTACGTTTTTTTTATCTTCTGGACTGCAGAATGGGAAGTGTTTCTACATGTGCCCATGCCTTTTTTTACATGTACACATCTCACTGGCTGTCCAGTAGAATTGTTCTCTCATACTCCAGAACAGTGCAGGGTTAAAGGGAGGGACTACAACAAGACCATACATACCAAAGGTCTGCTAGCGGTGTGCCCAGACTGCATAGCTGAACCAGTTTCCATTCTCAAAAGAAGTGTGGCAGCAAGAGACACATGATGGAGGTAGATACATTGCAGAATGATGGGAGCAGGGAAGGGGGAAAGAGTGATTACATAATTTATTTATCCCTGTAGATGGGGCTTAAGGTATGCATGATTTTAATAATGCAAAAGTTGTCCACACTGAGATCACAGGTTGCTGTCCTGTTAAAGTGTCTGGTTGTTCCTCTTATACAGTACTATCAAATAAACTGTAACTAGACACCAGAACCAGAATATAAGTCAGCACTTGCAGTGTTTTAACTTGATACTCATAAGTCATGCGAGATTTATGCCAACGTTCTTTGGACCCATTTTGCTGCTGTCAGGGCTTACCTTTGTTGGAGTCTGTAACACAGAGATGTATGCTCACCCTTGCAGATATCCACAGTCTAAGGTGACCAGGTAAGGAAGCCACCTGGGCTGTGAATCTGTGCACGGGGGCTTGGAACGAAATCTGCTCCAAAAAAGCAGGACCGGCAGGAATACAATGTAAGGGAAGTCCAGGAATAACTTTAGTCACTGGATGACACAAGTCCGGATAAGGATCAGGAGATGGGAGGAAGATAAGGTCGCAGGATCAACATGGAGTGAAGGTACGGACAGAATCCGGAGTCAGTCTGGAACACAGGAACTAAGTCTGTCAAACAGGAACAATGATCAGTGAACTGACACTCTCAGGGAGAGGCAGTGTTTTATACCTTGCTTAAATGAGCAATTAGCTTCAGGTGGACAATGAGAGACAGGAGTATACACAGGTAAAGTCCACCTCCCTAGTGCTGCAGGCAATGTCAGATAAACAAAAATGGATTCATATGAGCTGAAGTGTGGCTCAGAGGTAGGATAACAGGACAGAACACCAAGGTATACAGGTTCAAATCCCCCGCTAGGTACTTAGCGGTGGCCACGTCTGACCATCTGAAAGCCACAGCCGAGAACCGTGACAGCTATTATGTTTGCAGGTTTGTGTTTTTTTAAATTTGGTTAGTTGTGTAGCACCATTACAGTTTTTGCATATAAATATGAACATTACATGTATTAAAAGACACTGTGATATCCACTTTTGTCACTATACCACTGCCTTATCAGTGTCTGATTTCCCCCTCCCATCTCCATGTGGTGTATAAAAATGTGAGTCAGTATATTCTTCCACAGCATAACCCTGCACATCAATCTTGAATACTTCTATGCAGCACCTACAGAGAATTTGAATTCCATCAATGGTACTTGTCCCATACCTTCCATTCCTTTCTAGTCTGTAGCCTCCATCTGTTGAAGATTGGAATTTATTTGAGGGCCCACTTGATCAGAAGGCTAAGGTTTAACATTACGCCTCTTTCATACGGCTGGTTGCATGTAGCCGATGGATTCCAGTGACAAGAATCAGCAGATTCTTACAGCAAGAATGATTGAGGCATATTAATAGCATCAGGCATTCAACATTTAAACTAATGCCACGGTTTGAATATAACCACACAGAGCTGTTACCTCCAGTTAGGGACAAATGTCTGAGCCTAGATGCATCTGGCTGCGCCCAGGTTTGGACATCCAACCAGAACCCCAGCTAACAGATCTGTGTGCGACTACATGCAATCAATGGTTTAAGTAGGCTGAGCGACTGCTGCAATTTGCATTCTCCAGTTATTTCACCCACAAGAATCTGCTGATTCTTGCTGCTGGAATCTGGTGGCTGCCTCTAACTGGCCATGTGAATGTCACCTAATAGTACATGTTCATTTTACTTATTGAAATATACTTAAAATATGCATATGTAAAAAAGTTACAGTAAACAAGTGTTTTTCTTTACAATCCATTATTTGTTTATTAAACCTATGGCAAAATTACCTTTCTTAGCAAGCATATATATGCATCGCAAAAATAATTAATACAACATCATTTCTAGCCATCTGCGGATGTCATCATAATGATTTTTTTTTTGCAGAAGAAAAATCCAGCAATGTTTAAGTAAGCAACAAGATTATGAATAACCAAGAAAGATTCAATTTCAGCAATATTATTATGTGTAACTGGACAAAGATAAAGATGTGTGCCTGTAGTAATACATTTAAATTGTGGTAATCAAGAACAGCAAAATATAACTCATTCAGTTATGTGCTGTTTCTATTTCAGAATAGCTGTAATCAATAATGTGATATCATTACAAAAAGCATAAATCCAAGGCACATTAGCATAATTTTAACAGCAGAGACAAAGCTTGCATTTATTTCAAGTTAAGGATGGTTAGGCTCATCTAAAATGGCGATACTGTGCTGATGGCTGTAGGAATCAATACCCACAGAAACAAATGTACAAGGATGTTCTTTTTAAGACGTTTTATTTTTAGAACAGTTTGTTGAAACTGTAGGGGCTCTTTAACATGTTCAAAGCAAATTTTGGACTTCTATGTTTTTTGCCTTGCGAAATGTATGTTCCAGACCATTGTCCAAATCTGTTCATTGAATGCAATGCTAGCTATAATTAAAGTGGAATTCAAGCATAACACTAACTATTCTTGAACATGTCCCCCCGTCTTTCCTATTCTGCCCATTCTGTGTAAAAAAAGATCTGTATATTTATTTTTTTAGTCTGCTCCAGTAAGGTCACATGATCCAGGGTCAGGGAACTGTGGTTGCAGATGAGAGAAGGGAACGCTGACAACGGCTGGGCCATGGTAGCCTATGGGTGTTGTCACAGTTCATGGAATTCCCAAATATAGTCAAGTGTCCCATGACAATGGGGAACTGGGCCTGCAGATCCCATGACCAGACATGACCGGACTAAAAAAAAGGTAAATACACTGATCTTTTTTTAATAGGCTTGGCAGTATTGGTAGGAGGAGAAGGGAGGGAACTTTTTCAAGAGTATTTAGTGCTAGGCTTGAATTCTACTATTACTAACCACCTTACAACCGCCCGCCACAGTTGTACTGCGGCAGGCAGCCGCTCCTGCACAAACCGCCGTAAGTATACGTCGGTCATGTGCAGGCAGCCGGCGGCACGCTCCCGCTCGTCAGCGGGGAAGCCGAAGTATGGGGCAGGCGGCTCCGATTGCCGCCTGACACACCCGCGATCGCTCCCCGCTGAGAGAGAAGAATGGTCAGCTGTTGTAAACACAGCTGACTGTTCTTCTCCCTGGAATGATCACAGAGCCCATCTGATCCTTCTATATAGGATCACAGGTCTTTATGATCATTTCACAAGTCATGCCCCCCCCCCCCCCCACAGTTAGAAACATGCCCCTTGGTACACATTTAACCCCTTGATCACCCACTGTGTTAACCCCTTCCCTGCCAGTGTCATTATTACAGTAACAGTGCATATTTTCAGTACTGATTACTGTAGTAATGTCACTGGTCCCCCCAAAAGTGTCAAAATGTCAGTCAGTCAGAGGTCCAATCTGTTCGCCGCAATGTCGCAGTCCCGCAAAAAATCGCAGATCAACGCCATTACTAGTAAAAAAAAACAATAAAAATGACATAAATCTTTCCCGTAGTTAGTAGACACGATAACTTTTGCGCAAACCAAT
Source organism: Pelophylax lessonae (assembly GCF_965119305.1). Lineage (NCBI taxonomy): Eukaryota > Metazoa > Chordata > Amphibia > Anura > Ranidae > Pelophylax > Pelophylax lessonae. The sequence goes on from NC_138770.1 coordinate 270,082,339, forward strand.
CAAAATGCGCCTATTTGCAATTTTTTTTACCAAAAATATGTAGCAGAAAACAAATTGGCCTAAAATGTTGAAAAAGTTTGATTTTTAAATCTTTTTTTTATTGGGAATGTTATATAGCAGAATGTGAAAAATATGTCTTGTTTTTTTTTTCAGAATTGACGCTCTTTTTTTTTGTTTATAGCGCAAAAAATAAAAATCGCACAGGTGATCAAATACCACCAAAAGAAAGCACTATTTGTGGGAGAAAAAAAGGACATTGATTTTATTTAGGTACAGCGTCGCACGACTGCGCAATTGTCCGTTAAACTAACGCAGTGCCGAATCGCAAAATATGGTCGGGTCGTTAAGGGGGCAAAAAATCCTTCCGGTCCAGAAGTGGTTAAAGGTGCAACATCAAATATCAAATACAAAACTTTGGAATTCAAGTTTTTTTTGTCAGGAGAGTAAAACAGTAAAAAAGACATTATCGTTTATGAGGTATGTTGGATAGGCCTTATATATTGTGTACTACATAAGTAAACTGAAGCCTCTCTACCCTGTATAAAGATTTAAAAATAATGCTAAGCTTAAATTACTACCTGGACTACAAAAATGGGACTGACAGTATAATAAAATAGACCATCTGATTTACAAAAGGAATGATGACTGTGTACGTAGAAAAGTGAACGCTCACTTATGAAAAAAAAGCAATCTTGTGTTCACTTTAACCATTGAAACATCTGAAAGAAAAAAATCTCTCCCATGTGACTGATTGTTCAAAAAGAAACATAGTACTACCTTCACTAGGTTAAATGAATCCTGACCTCTCCCCACAATGAGCTTTCACATTGCTTGGTGAATAGCCTCTACTCTTTAATTAAATCAATACATATCATAAGTGGAAATACATACTTTTTATCCAAGAAAAAGTTTACTAGAGAGATATAAACATGCAGGTGACAAGTACAATAGCATTGACCAAAAGCTGCAGTTCACTCAGATGCTATGAAAGATATTACAAAGTGCTTATGTTTAGGGTTGAGCGGACACCTAGATGTCCGTGTTCGACGGGTTCGGCCGAACTTTAAAAAAAAGTCCGGGTCCGTGTCCCGGACTTTTACCGAACTTTTCCCGGACACCGAACCCCATTGAAGTCAATGGGGACCCGAACTTTAAGGCACTAAAATGGCTCTAAAACACCAAAGGAAAGGGCTAGAGTGCTGCAAATGGCAGCAAAACGTAATTAAGAGCATGGCAAGTGCTCTGCAAACAAATGTGGATAGGGAAATAACTTAAAACAACAAAAAAAAACAGAAAAATAAAACAATGTTCTTCTTCATCTCTGAAGGACGAGGCCCATATGGAGTAGGAGGGAGGTTGAGGTGGTGGTGGATGTGGCGGTGACATAGGCGTGCGCACAGGGTGTGCTGGGTGTGCCTGGGCACACCCTAATCACCTAGGGCACATAGCATTGCCAGTGAGGAGATGGGAAAGATCTCCCTGGGACCTGCTCTGCTCTATTTCTCCTTGCCTACAGGTACATGGCCCCGATACATTACTCTCCCTGCTGGCAAACACATGCATGTGTATTTCAACTTTGGGGTGCACACCTTAATGCAATAGGCTGCGCACACCTATGGGCGGTGTAGGTGGAAGCGGCGGTGGAGGAGGACCAGGGCCGGATTAACAGCATCATGGGCTTGGTGCTGAGGATTTTGAAGGGCCTTAAGGGCCGTGCCTTGCCATGCACCCAGAGGAGGAAGGGTGCAGCCATGCATGCCTAATTCAACATGGGATGCTGTCTCTGAAGCCCATAAACACATCCATGCATCGCCAACTGTCCCTCCTTGTCCGGCCTTCACGCTGTGTGGGGAGGTTCTGAGGGTGCTGCCTGGGGAAGCGAGCATAGAAGCCAGACTTCTGTGTTTACAAGTGACAGAAGAGCGGTAACAGTGAATATGGCCAACCCGGGGCCTATATAAAAGGTAGGGGCCTGGAGCTGCAGCTCCAATAGCCCCTACATTAATCTGGCCCTGAGGAGGAGGACGAGGTAGCCAACACTGCTTCTTTTCAAAAATTTTAAATGAGGGTACACCCCAAAAGAGTGAGAAAGAGCAAAAATGGAACAATGGGTGGGTAAGGTCGGTATCCATTGCTATTCTGCATAAGGTACGGAAAAGTCCCGTGGGATCCATGCCTGGTTAATTTTAATGAACGTGAGCTTGTCCACATTGTCTCTGGACAGGCGGCTGCGCTTGTCTGTTATAACGCCCCCAGCCGTGCTAAATACCCGTTCAGATAATACACTGGCTGCAGGGCACGCCAGCACCTCCAAGGCGTAAAGGGCAAGCTCAGGCCATGTGCCCAATTTGGAGACCCAGAAGTTGAAGGGGGCAGACCCGTCATTCACTACATGTAGGCGTGTGCACACATACTGCTCCACCATGTTGGTAAAATGCTGCCTCCTGCTAAGACGTTCCATCTGAGCTGCTGGTGCTGCTGTTTGTTGTGGCGTGCTGACAAAGCTTTTCCACATTTCGGCCATGCTAACCCTGCCTTCTGAGGTGCTGGCGGTGCCCTGGTTGCGTTGGCGACCTCCTCCTCCTCCTCCTCTGCCTTGTGCTTCCACTGTGGCCCCGCTGTCAGATGGGAATGCCAGCAGCATGGCGTCTACCAGCGTGCGCTTGTACTCGCGCATCTTGCGATCGCGCTCCAGTGAGTGAATTAAGGACGGTACGTTGTCCTTGTAACGGGGATCCAGCAGCGTGGCCACCCAGTAATCAGCACAAGTTAGAATGTGGGCAACTCGGCGGTCGTTGTGGAGACACTGCAGCATGTAATCGCTCATGTGTGCCAGGCTGCCCAGAGGCAACGAAAGGCTGTCCTCTGTGGGAGGTGTATCGTCCGTGTCCTCTGTATCCCCCCAGCCACGCACCAGTGATGGCCATGAGCTGGCCTGGGTGCCACCCTGCTGTGAACATGGTTCCATCTCCTCCTCCAACTCCTCCTCCTCCTCATCCTCCTCATCCTCCAGAACTGTGCCCCTGCTGGACAATTGCGTCCCTGGCGTTTGCGTGTGCAGGAACCCACCCTCGGAGCCCCTTGCGAACGACTGCCCTGAAAGCCTTGGAAATGTTACCTCTTCATCCTCCTCCTCCTCCTCATCCTGTGCCACATCCTCTTCCATCATCGCCCGAATTGTTTTTTCAAGGAGGCATAGAAGTGGGATAGTTAAGCTGAGAACGGCGTCATTGCCACTGGCCATGTTGGTGGAGTACTCAAAACAGCGCAACAAGGCACACAGGTCTCGCATGGAGGCCCAGTTAAATTAAATAGCGGAATAGAAAATATGATCCAAAAAAAGTGTATGTATATCACACGTACACAACCACACTAGGCCCCAATTACTATTGTTTGTACCCCTAAAAGGCTAGGAGTAGGGGGAGTATGGAACAGGCAGCACCCTCAAACCTTCAGAAGTATGAGATGAACCCCAACAACTTGGAAAGGTGGATCTCTCTCACACGTACCAACACAGACTATCCCCCAATTTAACTGATCCCCAAAGGTTTTTGATTAAATAGCGGAATAGAAAATATGATCCAAAAAAAGTGTATGTATATCACACGTACACAACCACACTAGGCCCCAATTACTATTGTTTGTACCCCTAAAAGGCTAGGAGTAGGGGGAGTATGGAACAGGCAGCACCCTCAAACCTTCAGAAGTATGAGATGAACCCCAACAACTTGGAAAGGTGGATCTCTCTCACACGTACCAACACAGACTATCCCCCAATTTAACTGATCCCCAAAGGTTTTTGATTAAATAGCGGAATAGAAAATATGATCCAAAAAAAGTGTATGTATATCACACGTACACAACCACACTAGGCCCCAATTACTATTGTTTGTACCCCTAAAAGGCTAGATGAGGAGTAGGGGGGGTATGGAACAGGCAGCACCCTCAAATCTTCAGAAGTATGAGATGAACCCCAAAAACTTGGAAAGGTGGATCTCTCTCACACGTACCAACACAGACTATCCCCCAATTTAACTGATCCCCAAAGGTTTTTGATTAAATAGCGGAATAGAAAATATGATCCAAAAAAAGTGTATGTATATCACACGTACACAACCACACTAGGCCCCAATTACTATTGTTTGTACCCCTAAAAGGCTAGATGAGGAGTAGGGGGGGTATGGAACAGGCAGCACCCTCAAATCTTCAGAAGTATGAGATGAACCCCAAAAACTTGGAAAGGTGGATCTCTCTCACACGTACCAACACAGACTATCCCCCAATTTAACTGATCCCCAAAGGTTTTTGATTAAATAGCGGAATAGAAAATATGATCCAAAAAAAGTGTATGTATATCACACGTACACAACCACACTAGGCCCCAATTACTATTGTTTGTACCCCTAAAAGGCTAGGAGTAGGGGGAGTATGGAACAGGCAGCACCCTCAAACCTTCAGAAGTATGAGATGAACCCCAACAACTTGGAAAGGTGGATCTCTCTCACACGTACCAACACAGACTATCCCCCAATTTAACTGATCCCCAAAGGTTTTTGATTAAATAGCGGAATAGAAAATATGATCCAAAAAAAGTGTATGTATATCACACGTACACAACCACACTAGGCCCCAATTACTATTGTTTGTACCCCTAAAAGGCTAGATGAGGAGTAGGGGGGGTATGGAACAGGCAGCACCCTCAAATCTTCAGAAGTATGAGATGAACCCCAAAAACTTGGAAAGGTGGATCTCTCTCACACGTACCAACACAGACTATCCCCCAATTTAACTGATCCCCAAAGGTTTTTGATTAAATAGCGGAATAGAAAATATGATCCAAAAAAAGTGTATGTATATCACACGTACACAACCACACTAGGCCCCAATTACTATTGTTTGTACCCCTAAAAGGCTAGATGAGGAGTAGGGGGGGGTATGGAACAGGCAGCACCCTCAAACCTTCAGAAGTATGAGATGAACCCCAACAACTTGGAAAGGTGGATCTCTCTCACACGTACCAACACAGACTATCCCCCAATTTAACTGATCCCCAAAGGTTTTTGATTAAATAGCGGAATAGAAAATATGATCCAAAAAAAGTGTATGTATATCACACGTACACAACCACACTAGGCCCCAATTACTATTGTTTGTACCCCTAAAAGGCTAGGAGTAGGGGGAGTATGGAACAGGCAGCACCCTCAAACCTTCAGAAGTATGAGATGAACCCCAACAACTTGGAAAGGTGGATCTCTCTCACACGTACCAACACAGACTATCCCCCAATTTAACTGATCCCCAAAGGTTTTTGATTAAATAGCGGAATAGAAAATATGATCCAAAAAAAGTGTATGTATATCACACGTACACAACCACACTAGGCCCCAATTACTATTGTTTGTACCCCTAAAAGGCTAGATGAGGAGTAGGGGGGGTATGGAACAGGCAGCACCCTCAAACCTTCAGAAGTATGAGATGAACCCCAACAACTTGGAAAGGTGGATCTCTCTCACACGTACCAACACAGACTATCCCCCAATTTAACTGATCCCCAAAGGTTTTTGATTAAATAGCGGAATAGAAAATATGATCCAAAAAAAGTGTATGTATATCACACGTACACAACCACACTAGGCCCCAATTACTATTGTTTGTACCCCTAAAAGGCTAGATGAGGAGTAGGGGGGGTATGGAACAGGCAGCACCCTCAAACCTTCAGAAGTATGAGATGAACCCCAACAACTTGGAAAGGTGGATCTCTCTCACACGTACCAACACAGACTATCCCCCAATTTAACTGATCCCCAAAGGTTTTTGATTAAATAGCGGAATAGAAAATATGATCCAAAAAAAGTGTATGTATATCACACGTACACAACCACACTAGGCCCCAATTACTATTGTTTGTACCCCTAAAAGGCTAGATGAGGAGTAGGGGGGGTATGGAACAGGCAGCACCCTCAAACCTTCAGAAGTATGAGATGAACCCCAACAACTTGGAAAGGTGGATCTCTCTCACACGTACCAACACAGACTATCCCCCAATTTAACTGATCCCCAAAGGTTTTTGATTAAATAGCGGAATAGAAAATATGATCCAAAAAAAGTGTATGTATATCACACGTACACAACCACACTAGGCCCCAATTACTATTGTTTGTACCCCTAAAAGGCTAGGAGTAGGGGGAGTATGGAACAGGCAGCACCCTCAAACCTTCAGAAGTATGAGATGAACCCCAACAACTTGGAAAGGTGGATCTCTCTCACACGTACCAACACAGACTATCCCCCAATTTAACTGATCCCCAAAGGTTTTTGATTAAATAGCGGAATAGAAAATATGATCCAAAAAAAGTGTATGTATATCACACGTACACAACCACACTAGGCCCCAATTACTATTGTTTGTACCCCTAAAAGGCTAGATGAGGAGTAGGGGGAGTATGGAACAGGCAGCACCCTCAAATCTTCAGAAGTATGAGATTGTGTTCACTGTACCCCACAAAGATTGAGTTCACTGCACCCCACAATGATTGTGTTCACTGCACCCCACAAAGATTGTGTTCACTGCACCTCACAAAGATTGTGTTCACTGTACCCCCCAAAGATTGTGTTCACTGCACCCCACAAAGATTCTGTTCACTGTACCCCACAAAGATTGTGTTCACTGCACCCTAAAAGGATGTTGTTCACTGCACCCCACAAAGATTGTGTTCACTGCACCCTAAAAGGATGTTGTTCACTGCACCCCAAAAAGATTGTGTTCACTGTACCCCCCCAAAGATTGTGTTCACTGCACCCCACAAAGATTGTGTTCACTGCACCCCAAAAAGATTGTGTTCACTGTACCCCCCAAAGATTGTGTTCACTGCACCCCAAAAAGATTGTGTTCACTGTACCCCCCAAAGATTGTGTTCACTGCACCCCACAAAGATTCTGTTCACTGTACCCCACAAAGATTGTGTTCACTGCACCCCAAAAAGATTGTGTTCACTGTACCCCCCCAAAGATTGTGTTCACTGCACCCCACAAAGATTCTGTTCACTGCACCCCACAAAGGATTTTGTTCACTGCACCCCAAAAAGATTGTGTTCACTGCACCCCAAAAAGGATTTTGATCACTGCACCCCAAAAAGGATGTTGTTCACTGCACCCCAAAAATGATTTTGTTCACTCCACCCCAAAAAGATTGTGTTCACTGCACCCCACAAAGATTGTGTTCACTGCACCCCAAAAAGATTGTGTTCACTGTACCCCCCAAAGATTGTGTTCACTGCACCCCACAAAGATTCTGTTCACTGTACCCCACAAAGATTGTGTTCACTGCACCCCAAAAAGATTGTGTTCACTGCACCCCAAAAAGGATGTTGTTCACTGCACCCCAAAAAGGATGTTGTTCACTCCACCCCAAAAAGATTGTGTTCACTGCACCCCACAAAGATTGTGTTCACTGCACCCCAAAAAGATTGTGTTCACTGCACCCCAAAAATGATTTTGTTCACTGCACCCCAAAAAGGATTTTGTTCACTGTACCCCAAAAAGGATGTTGTTCACTCCACCCCAAAAAGATTGTGTTCACTGCACCCCAAAAAGATTGTGTTCACTGCACCCCACAAAGGATTTTGTTCACTGCACCCCAAAAAGATTGTGTTCACTGCACCCCAAAAAGGATGTTGTTCACTGCACCCCAAAAAGGATTTTGTTCACTGCACCCCAAAAAGATTGTGTTCACTGCACCCCACAAAGGATTTTGTTCACTGCACCCCACAAAGATTGTGTTCACTGCACACCAAAAAGGATTGTGTTCACTGCACCCCAAAAAGATTTTGTTCACTGCACCCCAAAAAGATTGTGTTCACTGCAGCCCAAAAAGATTGTGTTCACTGCAGCCCAAAAAGATTGTGTTCACTGCAGCCCAAAAAGATTGTGTTCACTGCAGCCCAAAAAGATTGTGTTCACTGCAGCTCACACACAGAAAAATGGATGTGGATCACTGACACCTGCCTATCTCCAATCCCACACCACACAGCAATATCGATTGTAGTTTGTAGAACACAGTTTCCCTAAAATTCAGCAGACTCTGTCCCTAACAGGATTGAGAAGAGATCGTAGATCAGGATTGAGTGCAGATTCACCCCACCCCCCACACAGCAATATCGATTGTAATTTGTAGAAGACACTGACCCTATAATTCAGCAGACTCTATCCCTAAAATGCCTACAACTCGCCCTGCCTAAACACTCCGACCTGTCCCTCAATTCTATCCGGACACAAATGGTTTTTTCCTGCCTATCTTTCCCTAATCAGCAGCCAGCACATTGATGTGTGCTCTGTCCCTTAGCTAAGCAGCAGAATGACGCTGCTGCGGCGGCTGCCTCGAACTTATAAAGACTTGGTCACATGCTTCAGACGGCCAATCACAGCTACTAAGACATTTGCAGGCATGGCTGGGATGGCTTAAGGCACACCAGTTAAACGATTGTTGATTGGCTGTTGAAAGCCCGCCATGAAAAGAGCGCCAAAGCATGCAAAACCCGGAAATAAAACGACCGAACACGGATTTTTACCCGAACATACAGTAAAGTGTCCGTGTCCGTGTTCGGGTAAAAAAAATCCAATTATTCGGTACGAACACGAATAATACAGTCCGTGTTCGCTCAACACTACTTATGTTAGATCAGGAACAGTAAAATAATAAATTGCCGGTATAGTGCAGTTTAAAGTATACATACAGTTTAATCACTTAAGGACTGGAAGGTTTTACCCCCTTAATGACCAGGCCATTATTTGCGATACGGCACCGCATAATCTTAACTGACAATTACGCGGCCGAGCAACGTTGTATCCAAATAAAATTGATGTTCTTTTTTCCCACAAATAGAGCTTTCTTTTGGTAAAATTTGGTTACCTCTGGGATTTTTATTTTTTGCACTATATACAAAAAAAGAGCAACAATTCTAAAAAAAAAAAAAAATAACAATAGTTATTACTTTCTGCTATAAAACATTCCCAATTAAAAAAAATTTAAAAATCTAATTTTTTCATTATTTTAGACCAATATGTATTCTGCTACATCTAAATAAAGTGCAACAAATACAGATTGTAGGAATCAATTTGTAACACTAGCAGCGCTAAACCATGAATGTCATCAAAACTTCAAAGATATGGCTGGAACAAATAAATTATGTAATGCATCAAAAACATCTAAAGTCCATCAGTGGTTATAAACCTCTGCTAATGTGCAGGTAAGCATTCAGCCAAAGTGTAGTCCCATGTACCAGTGTGACCATGACATGGAAAAGAGTGCGGCTAATAATAAAAATGTCCGTGTGCCACCACCAGCTGTGATCACCCGTCATATGGAACACTCACCGGATCAGGGAAAGAAACAGGCATGTAATTACTACTGCTGGCTCCTCCACTTCCGACCAATAGCCGCCTCCACCTGGCTTTTACTGCGAACCTTAACTTAGTCACTCGTGTCACTATGTGAATGTAAACACAATGAGGGGATACATAGCGTAATTCCGTAAAGGATGTTTATTGAAAATCACCCCCGTTCCCCCCACATATGTACTCACAAACACGAGAATTCGTCTGGCATAAGCAAATGTATGAAGCGTCCGTCCACCTCTGCCGTTTTCAAACCGGCCGCTTTGGTGCCAAGCGGACCGGATCCGACAGTGTGGCGTGGCGTCCTCCGTTGCTAGGCGACCGCGCACTCACGCGTTTCGTCATCAAAGACTTCCACTGATGTATTCTGCTACATATTTGTGGTAAAAAATCCCCAATAAGTGTATATTGATTGATTTGCGCAAAAGTTATTACATCTACAAACTAGGGGAAAGATTTATGTCATTTTTATTTTTTTTACGTTTTTTTTACTAGTAATGGTGGTGATCAGTGATTTTTAGTGGGACTGCGACATTGCGGTGGACAGATCTGAAACTTAACTGACACTTTTGACACTTTTGGGGGGGGGGCAGTGACACTACTACAGTAATCAGTGCTAACAATATGCACTGTTATTGTACTAATGACACTGGCAGGGAAGGGGTTAACACCAGAGGCGATCAAAGGGTTAAATGTGTGCCCAGGGGATGCTTTCTAACTGTGTGTGGGGGATGTGCTCATTGGATGAACACAGAGACCTGTGTTCCTAAATAGGAGGAACACAGGATCCCTGTGTTCATCACCGACAGAACATCGGTCTGCAGTGTTTACATTGGCAGACCGCTGTTTTGTCTCCATGGAGAGCGATCGCGGGTGCCTGGCAGTCATCGTGTCCGCAAGACCCGCTGATTCGCTCCCCCTCTAGCCAATCGGCACATGTACGTTGTTTCAGGTAACAAAGCCGACCTGCCGCAGTATAACTACGGCGCTGGTCGGCAAGTAGTTAAAAACACTAAATAGCAAATGATAAACCTTGTCACATGGTTGTTTTACATACAGTATAAGGTTCTAATAAACATTTGCATGCTTTGCATGCTGTGGTTTTGAGTAAAATGTAATTTATGATCAACCTAATCTTCATGTTGCTCAAACACCAAGAGGGAGCATTCTTATGGGGTCAGTATATCATGGAAGATTATTCCCATCAAGGGCACAACAGGTGGATGACTTGGCCTGCCTAGTGTCGTAGACATTGGAAAACTTAGGGAAGGAGAGGGTTGGGACTTTAAATTAGGTTACAGAAAACTTGTACCTCCATCCCTATATCCTTGGAAAATTTAGGTGGCGCCTTTCAGCGAAACTTATCACCTTTATATTTACTGCTAAGAGAGACAACATAGCCAACTCCTGAAAATCCCCTGCACTAGATTTTTCACTGTTGTTCACTCAAGATTGACTGGGATTATGGTAAATAAAAAGTTGCCATCTCTTCAGACACTAAGGAGAGTTTTTTAAGACTTTGGTAACCCTGGATTTCATACTTTCAACCAAAGCAAAGAGCCCTGAGCCTTTAAATCATTAGTATCTTTTTACAACCCGTGAGGGGGAGGAAAATCCCATTTTCCACCTCCTGTCTTCCCCCTTCCACCCCCTATCTTCCCCTTGTACTTTTTCTTCTGCTCCAGACTTTCTTTCTTTCTTTCTTTCTTTCCTCTTTCTTATTTTTCTTCTTTCGCTCCTTTATTACTATATTCTCAGTTTTGCCTCAGCACTATGACTAGATAAAACTGGTCAAGCTAAATCTATTGCCTTATGGATTAGATCTTCAACATCCAACTTTATTATTCCTATTGTTACTTTGTCTCTTTTGTGACTATTTGGCAGATCTGTGTATACGTATTGTAAGGTTAATTTGCTGTGATCAGATGGTCTCTAACTATGCCTTTGTGTCACCTGTTGAAATTTTTGCATATATTGTTATATGAAATTCATTAGAGGGCTCTATTCTTCCTGAATTTATACCATATGAAAAACTGTTAATAAACATAATTGAACAATAAAATGTAATTAAGCAATGCCTGTGTTTATTAATCATGTTCTTGTAAGACATATTTTTATCACTATCAGTTTTTCATTGGTTCAGCGTAGGTAGTGATGCGTGTATCAAGATTTTTTCTATAAGTTCCCTGGCTATGAATATAGTTTTTTATAGAAACCATCTGGAGTGGCAATCAACTACTATGGTCTATGATAGCTTGGGGTTTACTGCTCCAGAACTAATTTCTTCAAATAATATTATGAATTTTTGTTTCCAAAATTCTTGATACTGAGGGCAAAATTATATAAGATGGAAGAAAGTACCAAACTCCTGTTGGAATTTTTGAAAGGGTTTAAACCTATCTAGGCTTAGAGGTACAGGAGAGGTACAGTTTATATTATATAATTGGGTAGGCATATTTGACAGTAAGGGGATACTTGCCTGTGCTCTGTCAGGACTTTCTTCTATACCTTGTAATCTAAAGGGGCAATGTCACCTTCCCAGGAAAGATGCTTAGTTCAAGCTACTGTACAGACCAGTAGGGTCAATAGTTATTAATACAAAGTGTGTATTGGTTTTATATCAGAGGGCTGTGTTAGGGTAGTGGTAAGGGGATTATCTGGGAGGATATTTAAAGAGTGTTTAAACTATTTTTGGGTAGTGTCTAATTTAAAAATAACAAAAGAATTTAGCGTTGAATATTTTGAATTCCTTCTTAAGTTGTTGGAAAGACTTAACATCCTTACCCTCAATAATGTTGTCTAAGCAATTTCATGTTTAAGCAAATTTTCTGGGTGTTGGATATAAAGCAATTTAGGAAGTAGTTGATTTGCAAATAGGGGTATATTTATTTATGGATGAGATACGTAATTTAGTCATTACTGTGTCCCAAACTTTCAGACTTTGAACCAATGTGCGTTCCTTTAACTTTAGCCTACAGGCCATCGGGCACATCATATAGAGGGCCCATGGATCCAGTGGATTCAGAGAAATATTACCAATGTTGAAATCCGGGTCCTTCCATGCCCCTCTAGTGATAAAAATGTTATGCTTCAGAAGCAGTAATAAAGATTAAAATTGTGTAAGAAAGATTGGGGAGCATCCCTATACAATTTATAATTTATGAATATATAATATTTTACGACAGAGAATCATCTTTTTAGTTTATTGTACCCATAACCCTTAGGGGAGGGTTAACCTTTTTACTGCCACTGCCATAGATACTACAGTGGTGGCTTTGGGGGTTTTATACACACTCCCAGTGGCTACAGCTGATGGGAGGGTGTATAAATCTGACAAAGCAACTGTTGACTGCCAAATGCAGCTGCCAGATCACTTTCACACACCCACAGTTCTACCAGTCCTCCTGTGCCCACCCCTGCCATGTTTCTCGGGCCCTGCTTGCCTATCAGTGCACCCAGGATCAGCATGGTGAGTGCTGCCAGGAAGAGGGGAGGGAGATCAGTGAATCAATCCCATGCCATTAATGTCATTCAGAGATCTCTTTGCATTTGCTCAATGAATGCAAAACATTCTCTGATTGTATGCGGTAGAGAGGCGGGGCAGTGACATCATGATCTCCACCTCATCCAAGCAGGGAATGCTTTGCATTACATTGGCTCAAAATACTGATCAAATGATCATTCTATAAATGAACACTAAAAAGATATTAAATTTGTAATCACTCCATTCCCAATGACTAAAAATCTAAGATGGTACTGCGCAGTGGTTGTTTTTAATTTCTAAAAGAGCTGCTGCCTCCATTAGGACAACTACCAGGGTAGAGTCTTGAATTGAAAAAATAGAAGAGAGTGGGCATGGCGCTGCTCTGCTGGACATGTTATAAATACAGATGTGTAGTTCCCTTTAGAAAAAGAAAAGAAAATAAAAAATACATAGAAACTGTAAATTATTATACCAAAAAGTTGGTCAATACATAGCAAGAAAAACATGCTTTTTTGCTGTGTATCCAAGAATATATATATATATATATATATATATATATATATATATATATATATATATATATATATATTTAACCAATTCACAATTAGTTGATTTATAAATCTAAAGTGATAAGTTCTCTTTGAACCGCAATAACCACAAAAAGTACAACCAGTTCATAACATGAGCATCAATGCTTGAATATATATCCAAAAAGATATGATAAGATCAGTCCATGCATTGTTGGAAATAAAGTGACAGTTTTAAAAAAGCATGCTTGTGCTGGTGCTTCAGTTTGCACTCTCTCTTTCCTACTGCACTCATCAGAGAGCTATCACCTCAAGGGGGTATATCACATTCACAGCACACACCGCTGTATAGCAGGCCTCAGATCCACAATTTTTATATATTTCTCCTTTTTCCTTTAAAATCTCAGCCCTTTGTCTCGTCAATATGTAGAGAAAAAGTAGATCCCATAGCACAATACCGTTTTATTTTATTGTCGTTTAACTACTTGCCGACCGCCCGCCGCATATATACCTGTACAGCGATCCATGGGAGCACTCCTGGGAGCGAGTACGCTCTTGCCCCCACTAGGCAGCGGGGATGCCGATGCATGGGAATGGCGGCACAGATTGCCGTCGGGCACCCGTGATCGCTCTCTGCTGAGAGAGAACACCGGTCAGCTATTGTACACCCAGCTGACTGTTCTTCTCTCTGAAATGATCACAGAGTGCCTGTGATCCTTCTATATAGGATCAGAGGTCTCTATAATCCTTTCACAAGTCCCTTCCTCAGTTAGAAAACACCCCCCCCCCGGTTCACAATTAACCCTTTTATCACCCATAGGTTAACCCCCTTCCCTGCCAGTGTCATTATTACAGTATCAGTGCATATTTTTAGCACTGATTACTGTAGTAATGTCACTGGTCCCCCCAAAAGAGTCAAAAATGTCAGTTAGGGGTCCAATCTGTCCACCGCAATGTCGCTGTCCCGCTAAAAATTGCAGATCGCCGCCATTACAAGTAAAAAAAAGAATTAAAAATGATATAAATCTTTCCCCTAGTTTGTAGACGCGACAACTTTTGCGCAAACCAATTAAAATACGCTTATTGCAATATTTTTTTTAACCAAAAATATGTAGCAGAATACAAATTGGTCTAAAAGGATGAAAAAAATTTACTTTATAATTTTTTGGGGGAATGTTATATAACAGAAAGTGAAAATATTTTTTGTTTGTTTTTCCAGAATTGTCACTCTTTTTTTGTTTATAGCGCAAAAAAGAAAAATCACACAGGTCATCAAATACCACCAAAAGAAAGCTATATTAGTGGGAAAAGGGGGACATCAATTTTATTTTGGTACAGCATCACACGTCTGCGCAATTGGGAATGGAGTGATTACAAATTTTAACATATTTTTAGTGTTCATTTAAAGAATGATCATTTGAACTGTATTTTGAGCCAAAGCAATCCAAAGCATTCTATGATTAGATGGAGTGGAGACTATGATGTCACTGCCCCATCTCTCCAATTACAGACCAGTGAGTTTAACATCAGTTGTTGTCAGGTTAATGGAATCAATCCTGAAAAGAAGGATCATTGATCACTTAAAAAAAAAAAAAACACAGCTTGCTGGACTCAAAGCAGCATGGCTTTACTGAGGGCAGATCATGTCAGACTAATTTGATTACATTTTTTGACTATATTACCAATATTTTGAACCAGGGTGGTACTGCGGACATAGCATACCTTGATTTCAGCAAGCAGTCGATACAGTTCCACATAATGATTTAATACAAAAGTTGTACAAACTAGGACTTAACCCCTAGTGGTTCAGTGGATATGCGGTTTGCTAAAGGATAGACACTAGGGATGATCGAACTTTTGAAAAGTTCGGTTCGGCCAGAACATCCGAACTTCCCGAATGTTCGGCCCGGATTTCAGAACCCCATTGAAATCAATGGGACCCGAACTTCGGTAATCAAAAAACACCATTTTTAAGCCCTAAAACCCAATAAATGCCCCTAAAAAGTGCCTAGGGTTCTGGGTCATGCCCCATTAACTATTAATCACACAAAAAAAAGTTCTTAAAAATTGTCATTTTTGATAAAAAAAAGAAAGCCAATTATTGAAAAAAAAAAAAAAGAGAGATTTTTTTATTTTGACTTTGGATTTAGTATCTGGGGGGTCTAAAAAGTGTACATGTGAAGTTTCAGCTCTGTAGCATGTCCAGAACCATAAAAAAAAGATTGTTTGTATTAGAAAACTTTCAGCACAGGAGGTTGGCTTCGCTGCTGTAACACCTTGCCGGTTTAATAGCAGGCATTTTTTTGGGTTCTTTGCAGTCAGGAAAACATCTGAACTTGTGTATAGTGGTACTGTGCACAAGTTCAGATGTTTTGCCTGCCTCCAAAAACCCCCAAAAAATGCCAGCAAAAACACACCTGGGCATTTCTTTTTTGACACTAGCGTTTTTTTGGCATTTTTTGGGTTCTTTTGAGGCAGGCAAAACATCTGAACTTGTGTATAGTGGTATATATACACACATAATTATATGTATATAGACACCTAGCCATATATAGGTGTGATAGTAGCAGAAATATATTACTGTAAATGATTTCATTAGCGCAAGCATATATTTCTGCTACTATCACACCTATATATGTCTAGGGGTATATATACAGACATATATGTGTATATATACCCCCTATACACATGTTCAGATGTCATGTCTGACATCAAACATGTCCTCAAAAAAGCACTGGCAGTGGCAGCCCCTGCAGCATGAAAAATGCTTGGCTGGTGAGAAGCCATATTCCTGTCCCAAAGCAACTCAGAGAAATGATCATTTCTCTATAGCGGTCACCCTGATATGGAAGGGTTTTGTCACCCTTCCATAGCAGTCACTGTCAGTTAACCCCACACTACACTACGGTCCCTTTACACTTAACACTTTCCCTACAGAAACTAAATTTTTGAAGCTAACTTAAGTGTAAAGGAGCACTCTAACTACATTAGATATCCCTTTCCTCACACTAAAAATAGCTAAATGACACTTTTAAAGTAAAATTAACAGAACTGCTTCCACTCTCTTCCATGTCCAGTATAACAATGCTAGGAATATGGCGGGGGCGATCTTATATACTGGGGGGCGTATTCACTAATGATTGGTCTAGTCATTCCAATCACATTCCTAGCATTCTCCTGCCCCCTCAATTGGCTTTTGCTAATGGTTCTGGTCCAATCACAGGCTTTTAAAGCCCATTTCCTGAAGCATTGCATTTTGTTCGGTTCTGGTTGCCGCATTCCGAACTTTTTGGGCAAAAAATTCTAAATTCGGCCCAACCTCGAACACCCAATGTTCGGGCCGAACCGATGGTGGACCCGAACCGTTCGATCATCCCTAATAGACACCAGAGTTTGGTTGTAAATGGGGTTCATTCACAACAGAGACCAGTCACTAGTGGTGTACCACAAGGCTCTGTACTGGGTCCTGTTTAATTTAATCAATACTGTATGTAAGTGATATAAGTAAAGGTTTGTTGGGGAAGGTATGTATTTTTGCTGATGATACAAAGGTGTGTAATAGGGTTGATATCCCTGGTGGTGTCTGTAATATGGAACATGATTTGGCATTGATGGAAGATTGGTCAAAGCAGTGGAGACTGCAGTTCAATGTTTCTAAATGTAAAATAATGCACCTAGGAAAAAAGAGAGTACAACATTACTACAGGGGTACACTTTTAGCCAGTACTACAGAGGAAAACAATTTGGGAGTAATTATTTCAGATGATTGCAAAATGAGCAAACAGTGTTTCCAGGCAGTGGGACAAGTGAATAGAATTCTAGGATGCATCTCTAGAGGAATCACCAGCAGGAGGAAGGATGTTCTGATTCCCCTTTATAGATCTTTAGTGAGACCTCATTTAGAATACTCTGTCCAGTTCTGAAGACCTCACTTACAGAAAGATATTGATAAGATAGAATGAGTCTAGAGACGGGTAACGAAAATGGTGAACAGTTTGGGAGATAAAACATATCAAGAGCAACTTGAACAGGAAATTAATATGTGCAGTCTGGAGAAAAGAAGGAAAAGAGGAGACATGAATAAAATCTTTAATTACATCAAGGGGTGAATAAGGTTCAGGAAGGCAGTTTTTTTCAAAATGAAACCAAAATCAAGAACACAGGGACATGACCTCAAAGTAAAAAGTTCAAAACTAGTCTAATCTTAGAAAGTATTATTTTGCTGAGAGGGTAGTTGATGCTTGAAATAAACTACCAGCAGCAGTAATGGGTCAGTCAACAGTAAATGGCTTCAAACATGTTTGGGACAAACATAGATAGTCATACAATAAAAATTAATGATCAATTCATTAAATTAATTAATTAAATAAATGTAATGGGAAGAAAACAAAACAACACCCCCCCCCCCAAAAAAAAATACCACACAGCACCCGCAGCACTCCTGCTATAAGTCCCTGATCACCGCAATTACTACAATTACTAGTAAAAAAATACAAATAAAAAATCCCATAGTTTGTAGATGCTATAACTTTTGTGCAAAATAATCAATAGATGCTTATTGGGATTTTTTAAATGAAAAAAAAATGTAGCAGAATACATATTAGCCTAAATATATGAAGAAATTTGATTTTTTTTTTGTTATTGGTGAGGTTTTATTGCAGAAGGTAAAAAATATTTTTGATCAAATACCACCAAAAGAAAGCTCTATTTGTGAGGAAAAAAAGGACATCAATTTTATTTGGGTACAGCGTCTCATGACTGCGTCAGTTAAAGTAACTGAGGGCCATATCACAAAAATGGCCTGGTCATGAAGGAGGGGTAAATCTTCCAGAGTTCAACTGGGTAATCTATCCAAGGGTTTTTTACTGTGTAAAAGGAGGATGGAAGTCTCATCTCTTGGGAGATCGCACCAGACATAAAGGGGAAAAGACACTTGGGAGTAGAAAAACCACAAGCACAACTTGTGTTGTAATTCGTATCCAGAAATTCAGTGACAGCCCCAGGTGTTTCAAAGAACTAGACATTATCATTAGTGACTACCCACAGTTTAGCAGAATAAATATTTGGGAAATGAAAATGTAGACTTCTTGAATTTTGTTTTAGGACTTCAGGTAAAATGTCCATTGTGTCAACATCATGACTTTAGTGCCATTAAAGGAGATATTTTTCACTTCACTAGATCTTCAGAAAATATTTTCTTTAACCCTGTACTGTAGCTCAGGCGATTTATACGAAAAGGTCTCTGGGGGTTGCCTGGAGGTGGGGGGCAGATGAGCCCTCTCCATTGCAAGAAATGGCGAAAGGTGTTCCTTAGCAAAGGTAACTAATAAAAAGGTGAAAAATAATCCTGCGCTGCCCAATAGTGTCAACAAACGTAAGCTGTGTGTGATCACCTCTATGTATTTCCACATTCAAAACAAATATACATTGTATATAAAAGGTCGCCATGCTGCTCTTACACTTACAAATTTACATATAAGTACATTGCTCAACCCCCATACTGTATACATTACTCAACATATGAACACAAATATGACAACAAAGTCTCTAATTTGTGATTTCACCTTCCTCCAGTGTTCCACAATTAAAATTTTCACAACTTTAGCCTGAAAAGCCTCTCACCTTTCATTGTGGACCCATGAAGGATATAGGTCCCCAAACTTTTCTCTCTATAGGGATAAAAGACTGTCAGCTCTCCTCTCGCTCTTCATCTCTGATCGACTTATATTTAAAGAACAGGTTATATTCCCCTTTAACCACTTGCCGACCGCTCACATTGAGCCTATTGTGGCAAAGTGGTTCGCTATCGTCCAGCAACGTAGACCTACGTCGCTGGGCTCCTCCCCATGTGGGCGGCGCGCGCGCCGCCGGAGGCTCGCTCCCGCTGTTTTCAGTCACAGCGGGAGTCGGGCCAGGGGAGGAGCGGCGGTAATCACTGCCGCTCTTCCCCGATCGTCGGGGATCGAGTGTGGAGATCCGCCCGCTTGTGTAAACAAAGCGGGTGGATCTCCTAAGTGACAGGCAGGGACAGGTTGCAGGATTCAGCATAGCTGAACCTGTGATCTGTGCCTGTGTCACACAGTCCCCTCCCCCCACACACGTTAGTAAGCACCAGGCATACATTAACCCCTTGATCACCAATAAAAGTTAACCCCTTCCCTACCAGTGTCATTTTTATAGCACTGATTACTGTAGTAATGTCACTGGTACCCCCAAAAGTGTCAAAAATGTCAGTCAAGGGTCCGATCTGTCCGCCGCAATGTCGCAGTCGCGCAAAAAAAATTGCAGATCGCCGCCAGATCGCTGCCATTACTAGTTAAAAAAAAACAATAAAAATGACATAAATTTCCCGTAGTTAGTAGCTGCGATAACTTTTGCGCAAACCAATCAAAATACGCTTATTGCGATTTTTTTTACCAAAAATATGTAGCAGAAAACAAATTGGCCTAAAATGTAAAAAAAATGTTGATTTTTACATTTTTCTGGGGGGGAATTTCATATAAAAAAATGTGAAAAATATTGTTATTTTTTCAAAATTGACGCTCTTTTTTTGTTTATAGCGCAAAAATTAAAAATTGCACAGGTGATCAAAATTGCACAGATGATTTGGCCACACCTAATGTTTTTGCTATCTCTCTGATAGGTTTGATTTGTTTTTTCAGCCTAATGATGGCTTGCTTCACTGATAGTGACAGCTCTTTGGATCTCATATTGAGAGTTAAAAGCAACAGATTCCAAATGCAAATAGCACACACTGGAAATGAACTCTGGACCTTTTATCTGCTCCTTGTAAATGGGATAATGAGGGAATAACACACACCTGGCCATGGAACAGCTGAGCAGCCAATTGTCCCATTACTTTTGGTCCCTTTTAAAAGTGGGAGGCACATATACAAACTGTTGTAATTCCTACATGGTTCACCTGATTTGGATGTAAATACCCTCAAAATAAAGCTGAAAGTCTGCAGTTAAAATTACCCTCAAAATAAAGCTGAAAGTCTGCAGTTAAATCACATTGTGTTGTTTCATTCAAATCCATTGCTGTGGTGTATAGAGCCAAAAAGATTAGAATTGTGTCAATGTCCCAATATTTGGGTACAGCGTCGCACGACCGCGCAATTGTCCGTTAAAATAACGCAGTGCCGATTCGCAAAATATAGCCTGGTCAGGAATGGGGTAAAATATTCCCGTCTTAAAGCGGTTAAAAATACGCTCATTGAGAATTTTTTTGTCAAAGACATGTAGCTAAATACATTTTGGCCTAAATATATGACAAAAATTGAATATATTGGATATTTTTTAACTTTCAAAGTAGAAAAATATTGTTATTTTTTAAAAATTGGCGCTTTATTTAATTAATATCGCAAAAAATGAAAAGCGCAGAGGTGATCAAATACCACCAAAAGAAAGCTCTGTTTGTGGGAAAAAAAGGACGTAAATTTTGTTTGGGTACGGCATTGCATGACCGCGTAATTGTCAGTTAAATTCGCACAGTGCCGAATCGCAAAAAGTGGCCTGGACGTAAAGCAGGAAAATCCACCGGTGGTAAAGTGGTTAAGGGGGATGTTACCCCCCACCTCCTTCAGTTATACCGATGGTATGGTGATCAAAAGGAAAAGAAAGCTTTCACTGTGCAGTAATCTCTTTACACTCATTTATCAACAGATAAAAGCAGGCACCCACAATAGATGGTGCAACCAACCATTGCAGTAGGGAGACATAGCCAGCAGAGTCAGTCTGTTGCTGCGGCACTGTCAGTGTTACTCCTGGATGTGATGTTACCCAGCTCTGGGTGTATATATGCATATATATATATTGAGCCATATATATGGCAATTTATTGGTGATTTATTCTGTGTTTGTGCATTGGCTAAATAATGTCTTAATTTATTTTTGTGCACTTATATCTTTATTTGTAAGTTGGGGTTAGTGTAAAGACCCTACTACAATGTTGTATATATAAATGTATCTTGTAGCCAGGTCTCAGCAAATCAGAGGGATTTGTGGCTTCAGCACACTTGAGGAGGCCAACTAGTCTTCTGTTATTTCACCTCAGATAAATTTCAAGATCTTCAGATTTTTGTATATTAGCGTAAGGCTACCTTCTCTTCCAGTTTAGGGGGATAGACAATATCATCCATGTCACTCTAGTGACACTCCAGGAACAAAGTGTGCAAATACACCCATTGTAATTCATGTCTGAGTAGGAACAGGTCTTCCCTGATACTCTGAATCTGGCCCATAAAACTGTTCATGAAGGTGTACCTTGCTGTACTATCTCAAAACATCTTTAAATGAAAGCTCAGGAGTCTTTCCCTTCTTTCTAGGTGGTTTGGTATTCCTCCACTGGAGTGCCACCATCGTGTGCTCCATACTCAGGGAGCCCACACCATGTTTTCTTTTTATCATGCCACAGGAATAGATTAATACCCCTTTGAGGCGTCGGGGTAGAAATCACAGGATTGGGGATGGATGAGATGGGACTAATAATTGCTACAACAGAGTTTGCAGCAGAATAATTCCAGAATGGAACATCAGAGCTTTCACACACACACCATTTTACATGTGCAGTCAGACACACTACTTCCGGGTCTTTTGGTGTTGCTGAGCTCACCGGTGCGTTCTTTCTTTTTAAGGATGTTCCAAACAGATGATTTGGCCACACCTAATGTTTTTGCTATCTCTCTGATGGGTTTGATTTGATTTTTCAGCCTAATGATGGCTTGCTTCACTGATAGTGACAGCTCTTTGGATCTCATATTGAGAGTTGACAGCAACAGATTCCAAATGCAAATAGCACAAACTGGAAATGAACTATGGACCTTTTATTTGCTCCTTGTAAATGGGATAATGAGGGAATAACACACACCTGGCCATGGAATAGCTGAGCAGCCAATTGTCCCATTACTTTTGGTCCCTTTTAAAAGTGGGAGGCACATATACAAACTGTTGTAATTCCTACACGGTTCACCTGATTTGGATGTAAATACCCTCAAAATAAAGCTGAAAGTCTGCAGTTAAATCACATCTTGTTGTTTCATTCAAATCCATTGCTGTGGTGTATAGAGCCAAAAAGATTAGAATTGTGTCAATGTCCCAATATTTATGGACCTGACTCTATCTATCTATCTATCTATCTATCTATCTATCTATCTATCTATCTATCTATCTATCTATCTATCTATCTATCTATCTATCTATCTATCTATCTATCTATCTATCTATCTATCTATCTATCTATCTATCTATCTATCTATCTATCTATCTATCGATATCACCCTTTACTCTCTCGCGCTCTCTCTCTTTCCCTCGCTCCTTCTCCCTCATTCTCTTCCTCCCTTTCTTTCTATCTAGATTTCTATGCTGAGTTTTGACCTATTGTTTTTACTAAATATCTAATGTATCTAAGACTGTTCATTGGCTGTCCATCGAACTACTGGTATAACTTGTAACTTTTAGATTGAATTCAATTTTGTTTCTATAGAATTATATGACACCCATGGTAAAGCTAACATGCAATTGTAACTCATTTACCCTCATCACAAAGTAATTATGTATGTTATAAGACTTTTTACACCAGCATTACATTAGCATTAAGGGCCTTGGGAAGAATTTGGCAGCACTTTGGATGTTGTGCTAAGGATGTCCAGGTTTTATATTTGTAATTTCCAGCTCTTGTTTAGTATACTAGAACTGTTTTAATATGCACTTATTTCTAACAACATATCTCAAAAAGATATTTTTCATAGCAAGAGGCAATAAGATTATTTTCCATATTAAGGTTGTTAAGGGACTTCCAAAACAATAAAAGAGACTTGTCAGACAAGGATAAAGCCAATAAATGCATAAAATCATAACCATAATTAGTTCCTTTCCATATGCTACCTTTTTCATGATTTTCTCTGCCTTTATCAACTTTGCTTTACCAAAGTGTTGATTTTAAGTAAAGATAGAAGTTTTCTAGATACTGACTATACCAGCTTTAATTAAATGTAATGCATTCAAATTTATAGTGATGGTATTGCTACCAAAAAAGAAAAAAAAGATAAATGTAAAAAAAGTCTGCAAAAGAAAAATCTTAATTCTTACCTCTATAAAGGGTCTTGAATCCTTGGATCTTTGTTGCCATCAGCATTAGACATATTTCTGGGTGTGCCAAATGTATGCTGTGATCCCATCTGCAGACTGATATTTCACTACCAGGCCCATTATTGATTTAGGTCCTTGTGGATGAACGGATATTGTGGGACAAGGCATCTGACACACCCAGAAGTGGCAAAACATTTTCCTAATTAAAAAACAAGTCCAGCTGAATATAGTCAAATACTTCTAGGCAGGCCTTTTTTTCTCAGAGAATAGCTGCAGGAACCCCTCCCTTCTGAGTGACCCATTGACTCCACCCAATACCCACCTCTGAGCACCGTTCCTTTGTTCCACATGCCAGTACCACCCTTTAAGAGCATACAGAACCACGTACCATTTTGTGGCCTTAATTATTCTGTATGGAATGTGTTAATGATAACAAGAAAGGCAGTAAAATATATCTATCAACAATGGACACCCCAATGACAATAGATCCACCCCAGCAACAATGGACTCCCAACAGCCAGCATTCAATAGACCCTCTAACACTCAGCAACATTAGACCCCTACTTCAACAGTAGATCCCTCCCAGCAACAATTGACCCCCTGCAACATAAGACCCACTCCCAGCTACAATAGACCCCCCACCAGCAAGAATAGACCCCCCCCCTGCAAAAATAGATCCCCTCCAGCAACAATAGGCTCCCCAGCAGCCAGCATAAGTAGACCCTCCAGCAGTCAGCAACAAAGACCACTCCCTCAACAGTAGATCCTATCCAGCAATAATCGACCCCGAAGCAACATAAGACCCACCCCCAGCCACAATGGATCCCCCACAAGCAACAGAAGACCTCCCCAGAAACAGTAGACCCTCTGCCTCTACAAAATAGATCCCCTTCAGCAACAATAGATTCCCCAGCATCAATGGACTCTCCAACACCCCTCAGCACCCCTTGTCATTACATACATTCAGTTCTGGAGGTGCCGGAACTGTGTTCCCCCACGTCCCTGCTGAAAAAAGCCCTGCTTCTAGGTAAAAATACTTCTTTTTATCACATAATAATACAGTAATAAGACTAGACTTTAAAGCATCACTGTCACTTTGACCTGGAGTAGCAACAACGCCACTTCTGTAAGAACAGTGACAGTACTTAGGCCTAAAGATTGATTAGGACCCAATTGTGCTTACCTGGAAGGAGGTCAAATTTACCTTCATACTTAGCAACACTTTTTTTTTTTTTTTAACGCATAGAATTATATTATATTGATGGTGCACATAAAGCATTTACTTACATTCTGCTGAGTTTTTCTACAGCTATACTTTGCATCATAGCTCAGAGTAATAAGTCTGAGGAGGACCACTGGCCATTCCTGCCTTTAGTTAATATTGTCCCATATGAATTTTCAAAAAAGCACTGTAAAAAGATAATCAGGTACTGCTGGGTTTTCTCATATGTGTAGCACTGTCCCTGTAGGGTTTGCTGTGTGTTGACTTCTTAGGCCTCCCTCTGATTACCTTCAGAAAGTGACTGGGGATTTTTCATATATCCCCTCTTACTCCCGTTTGCTCATTACTCAATAAACAGTCCAGGTTATTTGGTTTTGTATTTATTGTGGAACTTGGATGGGAGAAGGGAATAGTGGGATACACCAAATTAACTTTTCACAGTAGCTAAGGACAACTCTCACTTGGCCTCACCAGATTACTTGTGATAGCAGACACACTGCTTTTACATACTGCCACTAATATGGAAGAAATAAGTCTTCTTGCTCTCTCTAGCAGCAGACTTCATGCATCTACTTTATCTTCAGGATACTCTCTAACATCCCCTTGACTGACACCCATCCACTGACTTCTACTTGAAGGGATGGCCCTCACAGGACAGGCCACACGACACAGATCTGTACTCACAGTAGGCAGAATCAGATCCTTCCTGGTGTCGTCCTTCTAGTCAACTCTGCAGGACCTCTGGGTTCAGCTTCTCTATTACTTTCAAGCCCTCAGGTCTACCACCCTAATGCAGCGACTACAGAGGTGGGGCAGCTGCCCCCTCCCTCCAGAACCCCGCTATCCAGCCCAAGAGCCTGTAGGGGGGTTGGGCTACCTCCAGGCCTACCTGCCCCTATCTATCTATTAGAGTGCATGTGCTTCCACTGTGGAGAGTCTTATAAATTTATAGGAGTTAGGACTGCAGGTAAAACAGGGTGCCATGATGTGGCCCGGCAGCTTTTGCATGCGTTGCAAATGTGTGCTATCTAAACCCCTGTAAACACATACTGTTATATAGGGTAATTTGGTTGGTAAGAAAACTGGTTGGTGAATTGAGCTGGGGATTTTTTCCTGATTTTGTCTCGCATGCGTTGCCCTTCCATATGCTCTTTGCTATGAAGGCCAGTTATAGGTGGGGGCAGGGGCTATTTTGTTTGTTTTAGGGCTGTAACAATGCCTGTGCCCTCAATTATCAGGTTTCCTCCCACTGTCAAATATGCCTCCCTATTGGACCAGAGTGAAACATTCAGACAAGCTGAGCTGCACCTGAGCACCATGAACAGACCCTATCAATCGATCCTGCTCCCTGGTAGGCAGAGAGCATGCTAAGTTTACCTGACAATCTTCCTGGTAAGCAGAAATACCCAAAGACTGTACTCTCTTCTAGCACCTACCTAGGTGGGTGCTACATATGTAATCTTATTATTCTCTTCAATCAAGGTGCAATGTTGGTAATTAAAATGTTTATATGAAAGGTTAATGTGGAAGTAAACCCTAGAATTATCCTATGAACAGTCAAATGGGCACTGGCACCGTACTGCATGCAGGAGGTGTTTGACACACAGCTGTACCCTTGCAGCCACTGCATCTGCATCCTCTTCTATAGCTTGCCTGCACACAGCTGGGGGAGGATGCAAATGCCACAAAAAGATGCAGGTGCCAGCGCCTGCCTGAACAAGGTCTAACCATCTATAAATATACATGTAATTTAAAATAAAATACTTACTGCTGAAACACAAAAACCTACCACTAAACACAAATAAATTCCTACCATCTATGGTAATAATGTAAAAAGTTGTATACATAATATAAGATGCACACTGTAAATATAAATACGTAGGTTTGTTCAGAAGACACAATTGTAACAAAAAATGTATTATACCCCTACTTCCCTGTGACAAAGTGACAAAAATTCAGTCCAGTATTACATTTAAAAATAAAAGGCATTCCTATAAAGAATACCTTTGCTAAAGTGAATCATTTATTGAGCCATCCCTTTCATAACATTCAACACTTCTGTGCCAAAAGGTGCTTGAAACACAGCTCACACATTAGATTTATATGGCCCATTATTTCTAAGTGGGTCTACATGTACTCTCCATTTAGATAACTCTTCAATCTTTGCTCCAATCCACACCATTTAGAACATCTATCCTCAGGACTTCATGGCCTCTTATATCAAGACAGATCTAGGTAGACGATCTTTTTGTCTTGTTATATGCATCGCCCTTCCAATGCTCCATGCTGCAGAGACCAGTTACAGGTGTGGACAGTAACCAGTTGTTTTTGTTATAGACTATATTGACCAGGCAACGCACTGACATCTTTGCTGCCATTGTGCAATAGGCTGGATGTTCAGTGTGCCCCTGTGCCTTTAAGAAGGGGTGGGCTCCCTTCAGGTATATCTGTCCTACACCTGTCCATTAAATGCATGTGCTTCCATTGTTGTAGACTCTCAGAATTTAGAGTTAGGACCACAGATAATGGGGTGACTTGACGGGGCTCTGTGGCTTACGCATGTATTTGCAAATGTGTGCAACTAAACCCCTGTTTTTAACGCGTACTGTTGGACAGGTCAATTCGGTTGGTCGCAGATTGGTCGGTAAGGAGAGCTTGGAAATCTTTTTAACTTATCAAGGAAGTTGCGCTATTTAAATGAATGTGGACACATTATACCCACTCTTCTTCTTCTACTTGACTTCCTTTGATTGGATTGAAATTCCAACAAATTAGCCTCAAGAAGCTCCATTAGGTATGTAGGTGAGGACAATGCTATGTCCAGCTGCCAAATGTGATTGAAGAGAAGCAAATGCTTATTAGATTGTAAATTTGTGCCCTTTTTAAACACTTTCATACCCTTCCCATTGAGGTGTGGTGGCCAAAGTCATAATTTCCTTCAATACCGCATGCCGGGACCACTACTTAACCACTTCAGCTCCGGAGCATTTACACGCTTCATGACCATGTCATTTTTTTGCGATACGGCACTTCATTACTTTAACTGACAGTTGTGCAGTTGTGCAATGCTGTACCCAAATAAGATGTATGTCTTTTTTTCCCCACAAATAGAGCTTTCTTTGGTGGTATTTGATCACCTCTGCGGTTTTTATTTTTTGCGCTATAAACAAAAAAACACCGGTAATTTTGAAAAAAAAAAAAAAAACAATACTTTTTACTTTCTGCTATAAAACATATCCAAAAAAAAAATTAAAAAATCTTATTTTCTTCATCAGTTTAGGCCAATACGTATTCTGCTACATATTTTTAGTAAAAGAAAAAAAAAATCCCAATAAGCATATTGTTACAGATGTAGAATTAGCCAGTGGAAAGCAAGCTTCAGAGGGCAGAAATGGGGGCATTAGCGGTAGGGTGTTCGGAGCTCCTATGCCCAGGGTGGGTACGGGGAAAAATCAAGAGAGCAGCCTAAAAACATCAAAATTACGAGGCTTATATACCAATGCCAGAAGCCTGGCCAACAAGATGGGAGAGCTGGAGCTGCTGATGTTTGAGGAGGACTTAGATTTTGTGGGGATAACTGAGACTTGGTTTGACAGCTCTCATGACTGGATGGCGACCATTCAGGGGTATTCCCTTTATCGCAGAGATAGAGAGGGTAAAAAAGGGGGAGGGGTATGTTTGTATATTAAGAACAGTATACAGGTAAATATGAGGGATGATATTAATAATGGAGCTATGGACGAAGCAGAATCCCTATGGGTAGAGCTTCAAAGGGAAGGCACGGTGGGGAAGGTAATATTGGGCGTATGCTATAGGCCCCCCAACCAGAGGGAGGAGGGGGAGGCGGACCTCATGTTACAGATAGGATTGGCAGCAAGGATGGGAAATGTCATTATAATGGGGGACTTTAATTATCCTGATATAGACTGGGCAGAAGGAACCGCGCATTCAGCCAAGGCTAGGCAGTTCCTAAATGTTTTGCAGGACAATTTCATGGGTCAGATGGTGAATGCACCGACAAGAAACAATGCGGTACTTGACCTACTGATTACCAACAATACAGACCTGCTCACGGATATAGAAATACGGGACAACTTAGGGAACAGTGACCATAGGTCAATTGGTTTCAGTATTAATTACAGTAATAGGAAACACAAGGGTAATATAAGGACACTGAATTTCAAAAGAGCCAATTTCCCTAAACTGCGCTCGCTGCTAGAAAATATCAAATGGGATAGAACCCTGGGAACAAAGAACACGGAGGAAAAATGGGAGTGCTTCAAGAGCATACTTAACAAGGGGGTGGGCCAGTGCATTCCACAGGGAAATAAATTTAAAAGAGCAAAACTAAACCCTGGGTGGCTAAACTCCAACATAAAAATGTATATTAGAGCTAAAGAAAAGGCCTTCAAAAAATACAAGACTGAGGGGTCATTGGCAGCATTTAAGCACTACAAAGAGTGTAATAAGAAATGTAAAGATGAAATCAGGGCGGCTAAAATAGAACACGAGAGACATATAGCGGAGGAGAGTAAAAAGAACCCCAAGAAGTTCTTTAAGTATATAAACAGTAAGAAAGCGAGGCCAGAACACATTGGCCCCATAAAAGATGATAAAGGAAAAATGGCCACAGAGGACAGAGAAAAGGCGGAAGTGTTAAATAATTTCTTTTCTTCAGTCTTCACAAAGGAATCGGGGGGCTACACGAACCCAGCTTGTAAGGCCGAACTAAATAATACACCTCAGGAAGTGCCGCCATGGCTAACAGAGGATAGACTTAGAGCTAAACTAGAGAAACTTAACATAAATAAATCCCCGGGACCGGATGGCTTGCACCCAAGGGTTCTTAATGAGCTCAGCCAGGTGATTGCCAGACCATTATTCTTGATCTTTAAGGATAGTTTACAGACAGGTATGGTGCCAGCTGATTGGAAAAAAGCCAACGTGGTACCAATATTTAAAAAGGGGCCGAGATATATCCCGGGTAACTATAGGCCGGTCAGCCTAACATCAGTAGTCTGCAAAATTTTGGAGGGGATGATAAGGGACCACATACAAGACTTTAGTAATGAAAACGGTATTATAAGTAGTAATCAGCATGGATTCATGAAAAATCGTTCATGCCAAACCAATCTATTAACCTTCTACGATGAAGTGAGCTGCCACTTAGATAAAGGTAAGCCTGTGGATGTGGTGTATCTGGACTTTGCAAAGGCCTTTGACACCGTTCCCCACAAACGCTTACTGTACAAACTAAGGAAGGTAGGTATGGACCATAAGGTGAGTACCTGGATAGAGAACTGGCTCCAGGGGAGAGTCCAGAGGGTGGTGATTAATGGGGAGTACTCTGAGTGGGCGGGTGTGGAAAGTGGGGTCCCCCAGGGTTCTGTCCTGGGACCAATCCTGTTTAATTTATTCATAAATGATCTAGAGGAGGGGATATCTAGTACAATCTCAGTATTTGCAGATGATACTAAATTAGGCATGCCAATATCTTCTATACAGGATGTGGAAATCTTGCAAGCAGACCTGAACAAAATAACGGGGTGGGCAACTACATGGCAGATGAGGTTTAATGTAGAAAAATGTAAAGTAATGCACTTGGGGGCCAGTAACCAGAAAGCAAGCTACTCACTAGGGGGGGAACCTCTGGGTGAGTCTAGGATGGAAAGGGACCTGGGGGTACTGGTAGACAACAGGCTTGGAAGTGGCATGCAATGCCAAGCCGCTGCAAGCAAAGCCAACAGAATACTGGGTTGTATTAAAAAGGGGATTCACTCCAGAAATAAAGAGATTATTCTTCCACTCTACAAAACTCTGGTCCGGCCACATCTGGAGTATGCTGTCCAGTTCTGGGCACCGGTCCTCAGGAAGGATGTGCTGGAACTGGAGAAAGTCCAGAGAAGGGCAACAAAAATAATTAGGGGAATGGAGGACATCAGCTATGAGGAAAGACTACAAGCACTGAACTTATTCTCTCTGGAGAAGAGACGATTGAGGGGGGATATGATATCAATGTACAAATACTGTACTGGCGACCCTAGCATAAGGAACAAACTATTCAGAGTAAGGGAATACAATAAGACACGTGGCCACTCACTAAAACTTGAGGAAAGGCGGTTTAACCTTAAAGTGCGTAAGGGGTTCTTCACTGTAAGAGTAGTAAGGATGTGGAATTCTCTTCCGCAAGCAGTCGTATCAGCGGGGAGCCTTGATAGTTTCAAAAAACTATTGGATGGACACCTTAAAGACCACAACATACAGGGGTATACAATGTACGGTTAGCAAACACACACACACATCATAGGTTGAACTGGATGGACTTGTGTCTTTTTTCAGCCTCACTAACTATGTAACTATGTAACTATGTAACTATGTAACATATATTGATTGGTTATTGCATCTACAAACTATGCAATATAATTATGGATTTTTGATTCATTTACTTATTTTTAGTAGCAATTGTGGTGATCAACCACTTAGCAGGACTGCGACATTGTGGTAGACAAATAGGACACTAAGTGACACTTTTTTGGGAACCAATGACACTAATACAGTGATCAGTGCTAAAAATATGCACCGTCACTGTACTAATGACACTGGCTGGGAAGAGGTTAACATCAGGGGCGAATCAAAGGGTTAACTATGTACCTAGCCAGTGCTTGATTACTGTGTGGGAGGTGCTTGTAGTAGGGGAAGGCATTGATCCATGTTCCGTTTTATTTTTTCTTCCCCTCTAAGTAATTTGTAAAGTCGTATGAAAGGAGCAATTTATTATTATAACGTAAATTGGGGTTTTCTTTTTTTTTTCTTATCCTTTATAAGTCAGGATTTACTAATCCCCGATGTCCAGATATGTTACCACTCTTTGTCCAGCGCTTGTCATTGTATGTTTTAAAAGGGAGTTCCACCCAAAAGTAGAACTTTTGCTTTAAGGCCTTCTGACCCCCTGACATGCCACATTTGGCATATCATTTTTTTGGGGGGAGCGGGTGTGATGGTATTAACCGTCACTGGGAGTGAAAGACCGATGGTTTGGATTGCTTCAAATGGGGTCTGTATTTACAAGTAATGCAATGTGTATTGTACTTCATTATCAGACAGGCTCCCCCTATTGTTTGTGTTTTGAGATGGAATGTGTATTGTGTTAAAATCTACCTGTCCCATTGTTAAATGTTAATGACCTCACATTGTTCTGTCCAGATGACTAGATAATTAGTTTAGGTTAATTCTGTTTCTGTATACAATTTCATTTGCATATGGTAATGTAATCATTCAACCCCTGACCTGTGTGTAGTAATTTGATGAGGAGGGGGATGTGCTCATGTGTGTATAAATTGAGTGTGTGTCTGTTCAATAAACAGTCTGTTTTCACCCCTTCATGAAGTCTTGACTCATGTTTGGGGGGGGGGGGGATATGTTACAAGGGATTGCTATGCTCTTCATACTCCCTTGGATAATCACTAAGCTCTTGTAAGAGCTTGTTCCTGCTTCACTCTCTGGGGAAAGAGAGGTTCAGCCACTGGAACCTGGAGCCTTGGCGTAGGTCCAGGGTGAGTAGGAGGCGGCGAGACCCCAACCAAGCTGTGGCGGTTCGTGGGGTCTGAGGTGGTTATGGTGTCTGGTGGAGTGCTTGGAGCCCTTGGGAAGCACTAGGAGCATCCGTCAATGGAGGTACCCAGTCGGGGTGCCGGTTGATCCCTTACAGCGGGTACCTAGATTTGACAGGCACCCACTCCCACTTCTGCTCGGGACACCTAGGCGGCTTAAGCGTAAGTTCTCCTTTCACCTTCCCTCCGGGCAATCTTTTAGGATATGTAAGAGGTCCCAGAAGATTGCCCAGCCCTTCAGGACATGCAGCGCAACTCAGCGCAGCGCAGTGCGCACCTGACTTTTAGGCCACAAGCTGTCACAGCTGGGTGTCCACACTAGTGATGCAGGCACCACGGGGAAAAGAGGGAGAGAACCAAGGCTCCCGCTGGCCACATTGCTGGACCATGGGACATGTGAGTATGTGTTTTTTAAAAGTCAGCAGCTACACTTTTTGTAGCTCCTGACTTTTAATCAACACAAAAACGGGTGGAACTCTGCTTTAATGATGTGCTCCCAAGACCTGGAAGTGCAGGATCTCGTATTAGGTATGTGATCCTGCACAGAAGAGCCGCCTTGCCACTGTATATATATATTCACTATATGATCGGCAAGCTGTTAATTATCGCGTGCATTTAATTATTTATTTCCCTTTGTGAATTGAATTTAATGCAGTATTTACTGAGCATTTTATGATTTTGAGGTCAATATCGCAAAACGGAACAGTGAATCGACATTTTTAGCAACACATGCAATATTTATGCAATAAGATTTGGTGAACGGGGCCCAATAATATTTTTTTTTTTAATGATTTGCAGGATGCAAAAAATGTTCACTTTGCAGCATTTGCATTACAAACACAACTTATCTAATTGTAAAGTAAATTTATTGTTTGTTGTTGTGAAAAAGAGACCTCATTTTCCTTTGTTATATTTCAAACTAAAGCACATGACTAAATGGTTTACAAAAGCTTAGTATAAGCCAATGTTTTCTGTGGGATCACATGATCTCAGTGCTATACCTTTAAATAGATAAAAGGAGAGGAAATCGTGGGGGGTTTGTGGTACTTCAGGATGACATTTAAACCATGAAGCACCTACATTTCAAAATACACGAATTACAGACAATTCAATGCTGTGTCTTTGCCATAAGATTTTGTAGCAACAAATGTTTCTATTATGTAGATGGACTATTGAGCATGTTTTAGGGGCAGAAAAGAAGACCTCCAGGTATGAGATTGTGTAATTTAGATATTTGTGTGAAGGAGAACATTGAGAGGATTTCGCTTTGAGGCAATAGGAGCTTCTTTGTAAATTACGTTTACTTTTTATTACAAGCTTTAACAAAATGACAGGCTTGACAGACATATGGGTTGTTTACATTCCTAGGGCTTTTTATTTTATAAGTGCTTCTAAAATGTATCTACATGGATTATGTCACATAGCCTCTCATTAATTATGTTCTAATTCATTTAACTATTGTTTAAACTTTTGTGTAATTAAGTTACACAACATATTTCATAAAAGATTAAGTCTCTTTCGACGACTAATGTCTGAAAAGACCTTGAAGTATCAACATGTTTTAAGCTTGTATGTAGCCATGGAGGAACATTATACTTAAAATAATATCTGTCATGTATAACTCCCATCTGCCTGTACTCAGTTGGGTTGATTTACTAAAGACTTACGGACTGAGTACTTGCTGAGCATGTGCAGTTGCTCCAGAGCTTAGTAATTAGGTGGAAGCTCTGCAGACTCCCATTATCCAATGACGTGCAAGCATAAATTGTGTTTTTTTTTTTTGTGATTGGGCATTCTTTGTATATTTTTTATCACCTTATTTACTAAGCTCTGAAACAACCTCTCTAGCAAAGTACACAGTTTATTTGCCTTTAGTAAATCAACCTCTTTGTTTCTAGTACATTCTACACAATTCTCTCTCATTGAAAATATCCTGCTGCTAGCCATTTTTTTTTTTTTAGCCATTTTTTTTTCTGTTTTCTAATTTTAGTTTGGAGTAATTAGAGCACATCAGATAATTGCTGTTGACAGTCCTTTTAACAGCTGCCTTTTTCAAAGCACCTCACTGAAATAAATAAAAAATGTAAAAATACTGTGCGCCCAAAACACTGCACACCCTCTCCTAGCGTATTAATTGTCAGCTTCTCAGTCACAAATTCCCCTTCTATGTTGAAGGCCATATCTGACATACTGTATGTAGCAGGGCAGGCTAGGACCTCAAGCACATATTGGTCCCCCAATGATACATCATTGACACCCTGTAGTCCATTGAATATGATCTCTATTAAATGTTTTGGTTACAACCTTGCCATCCCTGACAGTGTTTACTTGACCAGCGCAGGGACAGTCTTGAAACAAAAAAAAAAATGACCCTGTAAATAATGCTCTATAAAAAAAAAAACATAAAAAGTGATGGTGGATGGGAAAATAGCTGGGTCTGGACCAGCATTTTTCTCGTAGCCCTATCAGAGGTCAGGTCTGGAGGATCTGGTATAAATTTTGGTGGGGACCCTGCACTGTTTTCTTGGGTTTTTCTTTTATGTCAACCATCTTCCGTGCCCCATTTGTTTACAATCACCTCTCAGCTGGAATCTCCAGGTCACCTGACCTAGGCTAATTTAACTTACTGGTTGTTAAGACGCTGGGTGGCCATTGACTTCCCAACAACCTGCCTGAGAAAACTGTTACATTTAGCAATTGTAGTAATACAACTGCTAAATATTTACCTCCCTATTACATGCAGCAGGTGGTTCAGCTCAGCATAACACTATTAGTACTGATAATGCGTTCAGTCCGAACCTGAAGCTCATCCCTATGCACTGCCATCAGTACCCTAGCCTTCCTCCTCCTCAAAGCCAGCACCCCAACTCTCTTCCTCATCAAGGGCACTGCAACCTTCTCCTCATATTCCTCCTCTGTCTCTTGCTGCCTCCTGGCATTGCACATGCTAGTGAAGGACAGGCATAGTGTTCTGGGCAAAATACTGGTGCTTGAGTACCAGCCACTGTTGTGTAGCACAGACCAGAAACTTGCAAAGCTGTTTGTGCTTTGGCAAAGCTGGCATTAAATTGCCGAACACAAGGCTGATTCGGGGACATTTACTACAGCAGAAGATACTGTAAAAATGACCAATAAAAACTGCAGAGCACCTTGGAAGAAAAATAAGAGAAATGCTTTGTCAGCCACTTTATTACTTCCTACACAATATACCACTGGCAGGGTAAAAAAAAATAAAAACAAAACTACTCTGATATTTGAGTATTTCATTAGAGAGAAACAAATACAGCAAGGAATTATTTTATTGGCAGTGATATGGCAGAACTGGGGGAAATAGGGGAGGAGTTGGAGATGGTGGAAGAGGGTAAGGAAGGAATGGAGTTGAAGATGGTGGAGGGGGAGGAGGAATAAGAAGAAATATCAGCATTGCTCACTATCTACTGCCTCCACATGCAGCACCTCCACCTCTCCTTTTACATCTGTCTTTCATTTTTTCAGAAGGAAGACAGAACTGATTCAAGGAATAGGGGGCAGTTCATGACTGTAGGATTCTATGGTTCACTTTTTTTCTGCTGCCTGGCCTTGCCCCTGGCTGTAGAATGTTCTTCCTCCATTTGCTACTGCTTGTCCTTCTTCCTGCATTGTGAAGGGCAAGTAACCTATGGCCATCATTTTTCCTCTGAAGCTTTGCCTCCAGTACCCTGACTATAGAGGAGAAAGATAACGCTTGCAAGCAGTGGCATTACAGACATGTCTGAGTTATAAGTGTGCTCAGCCTAAACACTCATGGCTTTGCAGCCTCAGCTGCACTGGACAGTGAATGAACTGGATAGTGCCCTGTGCTGAGTGGCTCCCTGTTTATTTACAAACTGAAGCACAGTAAACACAGTTTACTATGCTTCAGTTATGAATGAAGGTAGTGAATCAGTGTGTTCACTGTGTTCATTTAGAAAAAAATATATAAATGCATATGGAAATAAAATAAATAATAAAAATAATGTAAGTAAAAACCATAAAATATAAATTGGGGCTGGGAATCTGCATCTCTGAGGCAACCTAGGTCAGGGAATTTCTATTAGCATATATACAAGGTAATACACAACAAAGACTTTAGACAAAGTGGGGCTTAGAACACTGGTGATTATATCATAGCATTTGTCACATCTACAGATAACAGCTGATGCTTGCTGTCATCTGAAGCTGCACTGTCCAGCCCCTGTACAATGTTTGTGGCTATAGTCTTTCAAATAATACATTCTGTTTTGACATTCTATTACACCTTTATTACAGTGTAGTGTGGTACTGTAAAAACAAAAGTTGCAACAAACTATATTATCAATCTTTTGTGCCATACTATACTATACTGCCAATTGAAGTTGGTTGTTCAGGGCAACCCTGAAATCCCCACAAATCCTAATGTCTCCATTCTTTTTCTTGACAGGCACAACTGGTGATGCCCATTCACTTCTATCAACTTTTGTTATGATCTTTTCAGCCAATAGCTGGTCCAGCTCTGCTTCCACTTTCTTCCGCAAGGCAAAAGGTACTGATCTTGCCATCTGGGCCATCTTTCCTTTTACGGTGCCCAAAGAGTCCTCAAAAACCTTCTTAAAGCGTGACTTCAGGGATTCCACCCAATGGTCTACTTCAGAAAGCAATGTACATTGGGCAATGACAAAAAGAGGCATGCCCAGGGCTTTGATCCAGTCCCTACCGTTCACGTGTAGCCAACTCCATGACCGTAGTAAGGTCAGTGGCTTCCGTCAGATTCAGGTCGGGTTCTGTGCGTAAACGTTTCTGTATGGCTGGGTCACAGAGTTCCATGACAAACATGTTGTGGAGAGCTATGGGCAGGTAGTCTCTAAACTGACAAGTGGCAGCTAGTTTACGTAAAGCAAGGATATATATGTCTTTATATCCCCCCGGCCTGCTGCCTCCTACTGTAGAATTTAAACCACTCTGCAATTTCTAATGGCTTTTAATTGTAATGCACGTGTAGCTTCTGAATTAACTTAAGCAGGGGCTTAGAGGCCGGCTTGTTTGGAGAAAATAGGTCTCTGAGAGTACCATATGCAGCTTGACCCAATGCTGTGAGGAAAACTGCATCTTTCTTTTCTGCAGCCACACTATTTTCTTCCATATACTGCTCCAGCCTCTCAACCCAGAAGCTCCATGACTCAGCAGCAGGATCAAATGGTTGAATAAACCCTATGAAGGCCATGTGTGTTAAAATCCACAATCCTCTTTGCAACGGTTATGTCCCTTAGACGTGAGGTCTCTTGGGGTGTTGCTAGCAATGCTGCCAGTATCTGCTCAGCAAGTTACACACACAGGCTGGATGTGCTTCTTAACCATGGAGAGGTTTATTACTCACTCAGAGACATGATGACATTCTTACATGGAGGAGTCTTATTACAACAGGCTTCTGTTCCTAACAGATGCAATCTCTTCTCAGTACCATGTGTCTGCTTCCATTATCACACACACTGTCTCTGACTTCCTGGTACAGCCTTCCCCCCCCCCCCCATCATGCATCAGGAGAAAAAGGGGAAGGGTCACAGTGATCCTGCACAAACATCACATGTATGACAAACTAAAATGTCAAATGTTACCAGCATACACCTATATGGTTGTATACACCAATACCGAAAAAACTCTGGTGTGTGGTAGGAACTAAAAACTGAGAGTGTATGTGCATACACACACATAGTATAAAAAAGGCATATAAAGGAAAGTCCCGGAGGTTAAATGGATATTAAAATAAGTTCAACAACAGTCTCTGGCTGGAGCAAGGCTGCCTCTTGAAGTGGGCGGGAACCTGAACACTGAAAAAGAGGAAGGGATGGGTAAAGAAGGGGCGCCAGGCTACCAATAGTGTAACACGTCTTTATTCAAATGGATAAAAGTGAATGATAAATATGCACTCACAAACATCCATATTAACAGGCATGTAAAGCTCAGTGTAAAGCCATCAAGGGAGATTCCTCAATCTGGGCTGGAGCCTCTGAAAAGATTGAACCACTGCGGGAAGATGCAGAAAGCCGGGCAGCCCCTGGGGAACCACCATGAGGAAACGGATTACTGTGGCCAATCAGGAATGCATTTTGGAGGCAGTACCATGCCTCCTTCATCAGCCAATCAGCTGCCCAGAGGCTCAATTTTCTCGCCGTAGTTCAATTTCTACATTGTCTCCAGCACAAATTGAGGAATCTCCATAGGCTGTTTTACACTGAGCTTTACATGCCTGTTTCCATGAGCATTTGTGAGTGTGTATTTATCATTCACTTTTATCCATTTGAATAGGACTGTGTTACACTATTGATGGTTTGCCGCTACCTTCTTTCCCCATTCCTTCCTCTGTTTTTGAAGGAAATAGTATTCATAGTTTGCCAATGTATTAGCAATCTCTCAAAAAAAAAAAAAATATTTTAGAATTTTTTGGCGGAATAAAAAAAAATCAATACTCAAATATTATTAACTAGAAAGCATTTTTCTTTCTTTGCATAAAAATAACATAAAGGCTCTATAATAGTTCAAAAGGGCAAACCAGTCACAGTAGAAACTTTTTACCAACAAAACAGTATCCAATTATCAGTATAAGAAGATTCATCTAGGAAAGAACCCAAGGAGTAGCCTATTAACTAGCAATAATAGATCAATAGAGAAGAGGCAATCTCCAGCTTTACTGTGCTTTGGGGATTCTTATACAAAGAAGTCAAAACATAATTTAATTTTAAAGCAGATCATAATTTGGTTTAAGTAGATTATATTATTGTATTGGCACAAAAACACGCACACACAGTATAAACTTAGTTTTTAGTGATTTTGCTCCTTTTGCTTTAGTTGATGATCCCACAGTGATTTTGTACTTGTACTTTCCTCAAGAAAAATTAAATTCTGTGGTATTTTGAACATTCAGAAAGTCAGCTCATGGATCTCAGAGGCATTCAGACTCTTATACAGTATATCAGAGAATTCCTAATGCAATCTTAATTAAAATTAAGCTGGTTATATTTTTGCTCATGTTTATTATTTTTTATTAGTTTATTACATACGTTCAAAATGTACGTAAGTGGTTGAATATAATCTTAGCTTTCATTATTTTTATATGTATTACTGTTATAAAATAAATATAGAACAAAACACAATAGCTGTTTGAAATTGTTGTAATACATATAATGTTGTATCTGAAAAAGTCCTGTTTTAAGGGGATTATATACCAAACATGAATTCAATTTATTTAATCAAACCAGTAAGTA
Source organism: Pelophylax lessonae (assembly GCF_965119305.1). Lineage (NCBI taxonomy): Eukaryota > Metazoa > Chordata > Amphibia > Anura > Ranidae > Pelophylax > Pelophylax lessonae. The sequence continues at coordinate 270,121,919 of NC_138770.1, forward strand.
GTTCTAAGAAAGTTTTGCAAATTTGAGCCAATTCCCCTCTGAAGAAATTTTTTGCTATTTTTCACACATTAAAAAATCTTCATTTTTTACTAGAAAATTACTTAACCTGTTGCCCCACGTGTAACACATATATATGTTAGCATATTTGTAATGCCCACACATATGCATCACTAAGCAGCCAATGTTTTTGTGCTAGTAGCTGGTGAGACCGGTCCCCGATCATGTGACCACTGTGACAGCCAATCACAGTGGTTACGTGATTGCCTATCCTTCCTACCCCCCAGGCATACAGACTCTGTTAAAGTTGAATATGTTTTTATTTATGTTTTCAAGAAGAAAAACAGAACAGTGCATCATAAGAAATGAATACAAATAGAAAAATGAACAAGACCTAAATGCCTGCATTACAATGATGAGTGATCTAAAGCATTAACCCTGAAAACTGTCAATTTAATCCTACATCGTAGAGAGTATTATGATGTTAACAGATAAGAAAGAGTCCCAAACGTAGGTTAGAGAGAGCGGGAAGAAGGAAAAAAAAAAAGCAAGGAAAAATATCAAGGAAAATGTATAAAGAAGGTAAGTACAAAGAGTCTAGGTCTGCAAACCTAATGGGAAGTTAACTCTTTGACTGTCACCTATGTAGAAACTATGTCGGTAGCAGCAGGGGGTTTCCCACACACTCCTGGGGGGGTGCAGGTTCGGGAGTTTGTGTACATCTGAAAAGCTAACTGCTATTAGATTAAAGCCTTCCAGTGACTGAGCAGCTGCCTGATTACTTCCAAACACCCCTGGTAATGGCCATCCCCCATGTGCTCACCCCTGCCATATATCCTGGGCTCTGCACACCCATTGTCTTGCCTGGGATCAGCATGGTGGCTGCTACCAGGTAGAAGGGAGGGAGCAAAGTGGACATCTGTCTGCTCTCCTCCCTTTCTTCTTGCTGACCTGGTAGTGATGGGTAGAACATCACTTCTGAGTCCCCCTTACAATTTCCCTAGACTTTATGGCTGGACCAGAAGCTGATGGAATGGGATCTGCATTCCATCTGCCTCATTGAAGGACAGGTGAGACATCTGGAGCCTTTTAGACCCCTTGGTGTCCCATTAAAGAGAACCTGTCTTCAAAAATATCAAATAGGGGACCTTTTGTCCCCTATGTGATGAAAAAAGTAAAGTAAAAAAAAAAAAAAAAAAAAAAAAAAAATATATATATATATATATATATATATATATAAAAATAAAGTTGCATCCAAGCGCTCCTAAAATTCAACCCTCAAATTTTTTTGTGGCATCCCACTCCCACAAACACACACACATACACATAGATTACACACCTTAGAGGCTTTATAGTATTATTCCATCCTTGTCCTCACTTTGCAATAAATGTCAAGGTACCACTGGCACTTTCTATCACATGATGTAGAGTTGTCCCCAGGTTCTCGATTACTGGAATCAAGTCACAATCAGACTGTCCAAGGCATTTTAGCTAACCTTAACACCAAATCCTATTGTACGGTTGCTGGGTATTTATGACAATCTCCCCATTCAACAACATACTAAATTACTGCTTTTTTATGCATCTTACTGCCTGGCTGTGAAATCCGCACCTATTTACCATTTAACATGTATGGGCAGAGGCTCAATATCTAAATCTGGTATGCGTGGATAGATTCCACTTGAACATTCTCTCAGCTCTACCCCCTCATCTTTCCTTCTTCTTCTTCACCCCCCCCCCATTATTTTTCTCCTCCTCATTCTTTCCCTCCCTCTTCCATTTATCCAGGGTTTAAAAATGTCTAGATTTTTGATGATGCTTGCTTTAAAGTATGGTCATACAAGGTGTCTTGAAATATGGTTTCAGTAAGGTGTATAGGGATGACAAACTTCTCTCTATATTATTTCCTTAATGTTGACAATGATATGTGGTATAACTTTTGTCTCTATTTTTTGTTTTTGCTACATTATAACTTTAAAACTTTTATAATAAAGTTTTTTACTAATGTGAAAAAAAATTCCTGTGCTATCCCTGTGTATTAACCACCTATTACTCAACTCTATATACTATAGGAAGCAGCTAGCACCACTATGCATCCAACCACTTGTACAAAATGCAATAAATATATATATATATATATATATATAGTCACAAAAAAGTGCAGCGCTCTCCTTCAATAAAGTGCATTGAAATTATAGTGCATAAATAAATATCTGAATTAAAAACATGAGTCCATCTTTTCTTTTAACCACTTAAGCCCCGGAGGATTTGGCTGCTAAACGACCAGAGGGCATTTTGCGATTCGGCACTGCGTGACTTTAACGGACAATTGCGCGGTCGTGCGACGCTGTACCGAAACGAATTTGGCGTCCTTTTTTTCCCACAAACAGAGCTTTCTTTTGGTGGTATTTGATCACCTGTGCGATTTTTTGATCACGCGCTATAAACAAAAAAAGAGCGTAAATTTTGCAAAAATAGCAATATTTTTCCCTTTTTTTTATATGAAATTCCCCCAAAAAAAATGTAAAAATCAAAATCTTTTAATATTTTCGGCCAATTTGTTTTATGCTACCTATGTTTGGTAAAAAAAATCGCAAAAAGCGTATTTTGATTGGTTTGCGCAAAAGTTATTGCGTTTACTAACAAAGGGAAAGATTTTTGTCATTTTTGTTGTTTTTTTTTTTAACGCGTAATGGCGGCGATCTGCGATTTTTTTTGCGGTACTGCGACATTGCGGCGGACAGATCGGACCCTTGACTGACATTTTTGACACTTTTGGGGTTACCAGTGACATTTCTACAGTAATCAGTGCTATACATATGCACTGTTACTGTAAAAATGCACTGGTAGTGAAGGGGTTAACTTTATTTGAGAGGGAGGGGCTGTGTGTGTCCCTAGGGGCGTGATTCTAACTGTGATTGGCTGTGGCTTCAACTGTATGCAGAGTGATCAATGGATCTACATAGTAGATCCATGTGATCAGCTCTCATACAGAGAGGAGAATGACAGGCAGCTTGTTTACACAAGCTGCCTGACTATCTCCCTCTCCCCCGCCGATCGCAGAGTGGCCGGCGGCGATCGGGTCCGCCGGTCACGCGCGCGGGGGGGTCCGTGACCACGCGGGAGCAGGAGCGCGCCTCCGGCGGCGCGCGCTCGCTCCCTAAACCCTCACAGGCGAGCGACGTAGACCTACGTCACTTTGCCTGTGAGGGGCTGACCGCCCACGTAGATAGTCGTGCGGCGGTCGGCAAGTGGTTAAATATATATTTATATATATATATATATATATATATACAATACAATGATTTAATGTCCGGGGAAAAAAAAGGGGTGCAGTTCTATAAGCATGAACCTTTGAGAAAGCCCATTGAGCGCTACGTGTGAGGTGAGCGGTGACATAATCGCGCTGGGACTAGTTGGAGCTGTGTATGCAGAGGATTGTATTGTGAATGCTTCTGAAATGTGAGTGGATTTTTATATGGAAATATGATTTGCACTATGGTTCTTTCCTCTTGCATTCTATATGATTGACACCATGCTGAGAGCTGCTGAGAGCCACAGATTTGGAGTGTACAGCCAGTGGGAGCAGTGCCACTTATAACACTGAAAAGTGCATATAGACCTCCTTTAATTAGTGAGGTCCATTCAAGCAGGTGAGAAGACACCCATAGGTGGGGTGAAGGGCACTGTGGTGATCAGAGACAATTACTGAAGATTTTCTGGTGTATGGGACTGCACCCCTCTTTTTCATGGACATCGAATCATTTATTGATGGATTGTATATATATATATATATATATATATATATATATATTTAAAAGAAAAGATGGACTCACGTTATTAATTAATTTATTATACATAGATGATTTTTACTGTAAAAAAAAAATGCATGCTTCGGGGGCATCTACACATAAAAATGTTGATTGCCCTACACATGTTATATATTGCCGCACACACTGGAGTGAAAACAAGAATTCTAGCACCAGAGCTCCTGGGTAACTCTAATCTGATGACTTTAAGGCCTAATGCACACTGAACATTATAAAAATGCCAGTAGCATTAGCTGTAAAAAGCTGTAGCTGTGGAAGGTGTTTTTCAGCATTTTTGCAGTAGCATTTTTCTCAAAAGTTATGATTTTTTGGTAGCCTACAGAAGAGAAAAAATAATGAAGCAATTTTAGGGAACAGAGATAGAAATTCACTATATTTAAGTCATTCTAGATATTGAAAATCAATTATCAAAATGGACAGATCTTATTGTACTCCCACCATATATGGATATAGGTACCGCTAGCTCTGTTGCACCTCCAACAATCTTCTGGTAGGGAAGGAAAAATGTGATGTAAAGAGACTGGGTCTCTGTACCATCTGGTAAGAACTTTATAACACTTTTCTTGAGCATAACTCGAAATAGAGGATTTTTGTGTGAAAAGAAAGGATTTATGCCAGGGATTTAGGGGGTAATCTCACAATCTAACTTTCTGCTCCAAGCTCTCATATAGGAGAGTGTTTGAATAACATATTTTTGTAAGGGTCAGTTCATATATATGTGGTGCCAGAAATGCAGCGAATCCTGTGTGTTTCCCACACTGCATTGAATTTACACAGCATTTTCGAGAATCGCAGGGGGTGTCAATGTTGAGTTAACAACACCCAAAAACAGTTCACAAAATGCAGTGCTATTGACAAAACACCCATGTGATCTGATTCCAGTGTGAAAAAAAGGGTCCTGCACCTTTTTTTGTATGAAATTGGTGCGATTTGTGCTATACAAATGAATGGCTGAAATTACATTACACAGACATCACATGTGATTTGAATAAGAATGTGGTGCAAATGTTGGATTAGACCTGTAAAATAAAGTTTTTTACAAAAAAAATAACTGTACAGGTTCCCTGTCTCCTCCTATGCACCAACCTTACAGTATCTGTTGTAGTCATGGGCTCCCAGGAGGAGCAGGAAAGCCTGAGAACCACTTTGGGGGTCAGAACACATAATTCAAGTAAAAGTAATTAGGCAGCTTCACAGCCACTCTTAGTTTAAAGACAGTAGCTCACAGATAAAAAAAATAACACTACTATTGCATATGTGAGCTTGTTTTAACCAGTTCACCCTTTAGATGTACCAGACATATCTAAAGAGGTGAACTAATTAAACAAATGAGAACCCTAAGGCTCCTTTCACACAGTAAGTCCATCAAACGGACTCCGCTTTTCTCAGCCGCCGATCCCCCGCTGAGCAGGAGAATGACAGCTGTTCCCCGCGCTGTGTGCGGATACACAGCTGTCGCAGCCCCATAGATCTCTATGGGGGAATCGGATGGGAATGGACCGTTGGTCCGTTCTCATCCGATCCCATGCGATCCGATCCGCTGGATGGATGGAAAATAGGGTTTCCATCCGTCCAGATTTGACGGATCGGATCGTGTGTCAGCGGACATTTGGGGGACCATTCAGATCCGCCAAAAAAACGGACAGGCGGATCTGAACGGTCCGCCTGTGTGAAAGAGCCCTTAGGGGTTTATTTACTAAAACTGGTGAGTGCAAAATCTGGTACAGCTCTGCGTGATAGCCAATCAGCCTCTAACTTCAGCTTGTTCAATTTAGCTTTGGTAAAAAAAAAATCCTGGAAGCTGTTATTTTTATGCAGAGCTTCACCAGATTTTGCACTCTCCAATTTTAGAAAATCAACCCCTAAGAGTCATCTCACAGATTTTAAAGACTAAGTCCACGTTTTTGAAAAAGTACAGTATTTGCAGAAAAAAAACTCTATGTGTATTTATTATTACAACCTGTGGATGGCCGTTGCAACGCCAGGCTCCTGAAAACTCTTCCTCCAGCTCTATGTCCCTACCAAAGAAAATATTTTCAGTTGGACAGCTGAAAGAAATGTCAAATGACTATGAGTTTGGTGATCTTCCACTGGGGCAGATGAGACTCATAGTTTATTCATTCACAGATCTTTGTGAATGAATGATACAGCTGTTTGAGCAGAGCCACTCATAGCCATGCCAGTTGCTGCTGGGAAGAAGAACCCACACATGATATCAAGGAGGGCGTTTGGGGGTAGGGGGTCCTTTTGGCACAATGTTGCATGTTACACATTAAATATGGGTGTAATATGTAACATGGTCTAAATGTGGAGTTAGCCTTTAACCGCTTGCTGAGCAAGTACATTTACTGTGGCAGTCAGCCCCTCCTGGGCAAAGCGACGTAGTACTACATCGCTCGCCCAGGAGGCTGTAGGGGGTGAGAGCGCTACGTCGGAGGCGCGCTCCCGCCCCCGCTCGTTCACGGCCATCTCCACCCCGCGCGAGTGACCGGTGGCTCCGATGTCCGCCAGCCACTCGCAATCTCCCGCTAGGGAAGGGAGAAAGGCAGGCGGCTGATGTAAACAAAGCAGCCTGTCATTCTCCCTGGCGTAACAGCAGAGACTACACGATCCTGCTATGTAGGATCGTATGTCTCTGTGGTTACATCAAAAGCCACGCCCCTTGACAGTTGAAGCACTCCCCTAGGGACACACTTAACCCCTGGATCTCTAATAAAGTTAAACCCTTCCTTGCCAGTGTCATTTTTATAGTAACAGTGCATATGTATAGCACCGATTACTGTAGTAATGTCACTGGTACCCCCAAAAGTGTCAAAAATGTTAGTCAGGGGTCCGATCTGTCCGCCGCAATGTCACAGTCCCGCAAAAAAAATCGCAGATCACCGCCATTACTAGTTAAAAAAAAAAAAATGACATAAATCTTTCCCTTACTTAGTAAACACAATAACTTTTGCGAAAACCAACCAAAATACGCTTATTGCGATTTTTTTTTACCAAAAATATGTAGCAGGAAACAAATTGGCCTAAAATGTTAAAAAAATTAAATTTTTCCATTTTGTTTTGGGAATTTCATATAAAAAAAATTGAAAAATATTGTTATTTTTTCAAAATTGACGCTCTTTTGTTGTTTATAGCGCAAAAAATAAAAATTGAACAGGTGATCAAATACCACCAAAAGAAAGCCCTGTTTGTGGGAAAAAAATAATTTGGGTACAGCATCGCACGACCGCGCAATTGTCTGTTAAAGTCACGCAGTGCTGAATCGCAAAATAGGCCCTGGTCTTTGAGCAGCTAAATCCTCCGGGGCTTAAGTGGTTAAAACATTAAAAGATATGCAAATGTAATATTCTAAGTTATCTGTGGTGATTGATCATATCAAAACACTGTCATTTTTTAAAATGATTAAACTAAAACAACTGATTAAACCTTTTTCACAACAAATACGTTTCTTTATACAGTGTATAGTCCATGTCAATTTTGCAATCTGTAAGTCCAGTGCCGTGGCATTCACTTACACTACCTTAATCAAATGAGCCCTGACTATGGATGACCTACATAATTGTAATTTTCCAAACAAATTTAATGAGATACAGTGATATGCAACAATAGCTAAGATACGGACTTGGCTGGCTGAAACACATAATTGCTATAAAATAACAATGTTTTCTAAATTACTGTTTTTTGAATACTTGACTGTATGCCAGCATCTGCATTAATATCTTGATTATACAGTAGAGTCAATTATTATTAAAAACTATTTTTACTACATGTCTGGGTGTCTCATGGGAGTATTTGTTGTCATCGATCTAAACTCACAAGTAGTAGTGAACCTTTTATCAGATAACTAATGTTACACAATGAATTGTATATTTACCCAGAATAGCATATACTGGAGACCTCTACACATTCATAAAAGCTGCACCACAATTCAGTCTTTTACATCTTAATCACTAAAACAAGCATGGAGCTACACAGGACAAAAAGGGACTTGACGTGAATCTGTGTTTTCCCATGCAGCATTTTAATCCCTCCTTCCAAGTAACATGTACCTACATTTCCCTCACTACCACATTGCTCTATTCATCTACCAGAGTCATTGAAAATACTGGGTACTCTTGAATCTGGGGAAGCATATGATTCACTCCATGTGGTGAATCTATCATTAATCATCATTGCTGTCAGGAAGGAGGAAGTCCATAGCTCTTTTTAAACTTACACAAGGTGGCTTGTCTGCAGCTAAACTGAGTGGCAGCATAGCAAGGTATAAGAATGGGCTGTTTGATATGAGGGATTATTATGAACCTGTAAATTTGCCCTTCATGAGCAAAGCATGGGTACACTTTAAAGGGAATCTGTCAGGATAGAAATATAGGACTACCATAAGTGAGTAAATAACCTGGGACAAACAAGTGTTTATTATTAGTTGTCCCAAAATTAATACTGAATGAATTTCTTCATTCAGACCACTTACTCACAAATAGGGATGAGCTTAAAGTTTGGGTCCACCCAAACCCAGCCTGTTTGCAGTTCAGTGAACAAATTGCCCATATTTGGCCAGTTCATCTGCTCCAACCCCTGGGTGTTGTTTGTAAACTAGGGATGAGATTCAACTGTGCGGCAAACCCCAAGGCATCCCCTGAGTATGTTATGTAAAGTAATTGTGGATGTTCTACTGTACGTTAAGCCTTATTGAAAGAGTTGTTCCCCATTGAATGATTTTTTTTTTTTGCAGTTGTACATGTCCCCATGGCAATATCCAGCTCCTCATGCCCTTTGTTTGACTTTCCACTGCCTATTAGCCTTAAAAATGGTAGGAACCGACTTTCATGATTCACCTACCTTTGATTTCATTGGTAGGTTTCCTTAAAATTTGTTGTTTGTTTGTTTTGTTTTTGTCAACAAACTGGCCGGGGATCCTGGGAGACATCATTGACCAATTATAGGCATGACCAAAGTATGTGCTATTACCACTGTCAAATGACATATCCCTTGGTTTGTTTACAGACAGAAGCCAGCCCTGGATATTTGATGTAGCTGCAGTAGTACTACTGCTGCTAAAAGACAAATCCTTGGCTGCTGTTTGTATACAAACAATGTCACATTTAACCCCTTGTGCCCGGCTGTATACATACAGTATGTGGGGTCGCACTGAAGTCGGTCTTCCTAAGCGAGGCGTACTTGCATTTGTGCTGGTAGCACACTACACAGCATGCTCCAAACATAGAAACTATGCTTTTAGCAAGACCCCCAGATCTCATACTACCTGGTTCCTGATCACCTGATCTCTGTGATAGCCTCTGATTGGCCAGTCACTGTGCAGCCACCCCTGGGTTTTTGTTTTCACCTCTGAATGGAGAGAAAGACATGGCGTATCTTTCTCTTCTTGCCAAGGGAGAAAACTTAAACAAATATTGTAAGTTGGATTTTATATAAAATACATTTTTTTTAAGGGAAAAAATAGCTATATCAAAGTTTGATCTCAGTTAGTGTCAGGATTAATGTTAGGGTCACGGTAAGGGAAAAGGTTAATATCCGGGTCATATGTCAGGGTCAGTATATTTTAGGTAAAAAAAAAAAAAATATATATATATATATATTTTTTTTTTTTTTTAAGTAGTATCAGTGTCAGTTAGTGTCAGTGTGTTTTAGGTAGAATAAAAAAAGCAAAATATGCACTAATATTACTGGGCCCCTGTACAGGTACCAGCAACAAATGGCATACAGATATACTGTATGGTATCACTGCAATAGTCAGGAGCATGATCATTGATTTTGGGTTGCTCTTTGGTGGTAAGTTATGGTAATAGCAAGAAATATACAGCTAAATTTAAAAACATATATTCCTTTGTTTACTATTTTTGGACAGTTTTACTTTGATAATTACAAAAATCAGGAGATATTCATTACTGTTTACCACCAAATCAAAGCCCAAACTGTCCTGAAAAAAAAGCAAACTAAAATCCACCTGGCTACACAAAGTAGTTGTATAGTTTTACTAAGACATGTCAAAGTTGCAAAATTGTGTTCAGGCATTAGGATTTGTTTTACCCTCCTTAATAAAGAGGTTAAGGAGTACATCATACTACCCTTCAGTTTCACATATAGGTTTAAGACATCCCCAAAGCTTGTTTGTTAGGCCTGGGTCCATATGTGAATTGGATGCGGGTTTTCCCTCTCAAAGGAGCAGGTTCACACATCTCTGGGGAGGGCATGGAGAGAGCACTGTGGTCCTGTGCGTCTTTGGCTCCATTTCAAGTCCGAATTCAGTCAAAAATTTGGACCTGATTCCCAGCAGGATTTTTGGATATGTGCTATTTAATCAACATTAAGGCTCCATCCACACCTGATGGTATCATTTTCAGGAGTTTTTTTGTGCGTTTTTCAGTAGTTTTTTCAGGCATTTTTCAGGCATTTTTTCGGGCGTTTTTCAGGCGTTTTTTTTAGGTGTTTTTTGTGTTTTTTGTGTTTGGAGGCAGGCATTGACATCTAATAAAAATGCTTGCAATCTGCCAAAAAATAAGCTCATGTACTTTTCTGAGCTTCAGGTGTTTTGCTTCAGGTGACAAAATGCTCATATGTGAACAGGGGCCATTGAAAAGAATAGGATTTTGCTTGTTAAGCTTTTTGAGACTTCAGAGATGAGCATTTTACGAGCTGGAAAACGCTCAGGTTGAACAGGGCCTAAAAGACCCTCTGAAGGCTATTTTTTTTATTAATTTTCCTTTGCATTGGTACATGATTTTATTTATGGGTTTGCTTTTTTAAGCAAAGGCTTGTAAATTAGGTTAAAAATGGCAGAAAAAAATAATGGAAATTAGCTCCCATAGACTTTGATGGGTTTTAGCACATGTAAGGTGGTAACAAACATCCTGACAAGATTGTTGAACATCAAACTTAAAGGTCAGAATATTAGCTATCAAAAGACTGTGCTCTTTTAACCTCCCTAGCGGTATTCCCGAGTGTGGTTCGGGGTTAAATTTCAGTGCCAAAAGTGATAACCCCGAGCCACACTTGGGGTACTGCTAGGGAGATCACTGGATCCTGTAAGAGAGGGGTCTCACCTTGTCCCTGGGATCCAGCGATGTATCCCGGCAGTGTGCGGCAGCCGGATCTTCCTCCCGATGCTCTCTGTGCCCCAGCTTCCATCTCCTGCGACGTGACGGTCATAGGGGGGTGGAACCGGCAGCAAATTCGAAAAGTCAAACTCACCAAACACACTGATACATTACAAAATAAAATAAATTCACATTTGTTTGCCCCCCAGTGCCCTTTCCTGCCGTTTTGCTGTACTTTTATGTATATATATATATATATATATATATATATACACACACACACATATATATATAATGTGTATATACAGTATACAGTATATATATATATGTATATAATATATACAGTATATATATATATATTTTAACTTATTTATAGTTATTTATTATATTATAATTTATGATTTTGTGTTTCAAACTTTATCATAGCCGAGATGTTTTAAAGAAGAACGCACAGTAAAAAAAAAAAAAAATCATATGTAAATAGTTGGTTTGGGCTGCTCGTTCTTAAGAATTACATGCAAAATAATGGTACCGCTTTCAGCGCCTAAAAGCGGAAAGAATCATACCGCCAGGGAGGTTAATGTAATCTCCACCTTTCCAGCAGGTGCACATTTAAAGGTTGAAGAGGTTTTTTAAAATGTGCAGGAGAACAAATGATACACATTTTCTGGACACCTGAAAGCTCATTGGTTGATATATTTTAACCCCTATGCAAACGGATTATTGTCAGCAATGTTCTACTCAAATGCCAGAGATTTTTTAAAAAGTGCAGAACAAATGATAAACACTTTCTGTACATCTTAAAGCTCATTGGCTGATATATTTTAACCCCTATGCAAATAGGTTATTGTAAGCAATGTTCTATTCAAATGCTAGCAAAAACTATAACCAGCAAAACTCTATTTGAGTTATTTGTTGATCAGAGGTTTATGTGATTATTAAAAACCGAGTTTCTTCTATATTTAGCTGAAAATGTTAAGATGTAACTGAAAATGCAAATCATTTAACAGGTTATGCATTCAACATATCTCTCAGGATTTCCAGAATAACATAAAACCATCTCTGATTCATGGATCTCTCTCTCTCTCTTTGAGAAAAGTTGAAGGTGTTTTTGAAATGATACCGCAAAGCTTGCTAAGCGTTTGCTTTTCAAATCTGTAAGTGATCGTGTCCCTTGTGTAATGTGACCTTTAAGTTTCTTTGAATGTGTCCATCTTAAACATTTTTCTTTGGACAAACTGATTCAAAAGCTTTATTTTGTTCACTGACTTGAAGTCTCCTGAGGGTTGCAGGCTGGGAAATAATATGAAGTACTAGTTATTTAAGAAAAATGAATGCCTGTTTGAGGCCTTCTGTGACAAGCTCCATTCAATACAAACTGAATCAAATGTGTTCTATTGCTTTAATTTTTATGCTGCGTGCAATTGATGAACAAAATCTGTCTAAGTCAATTATGCACTAAGGAATATAGTTATTATAAAATCCAAAAATGATGCTCTTTGTGCTTTGTTCTCTTTACTTTGCAACTGCTGCCATATTTATGGATATGATAAGTGTATTTGGCAGCATAAACAACTAAAATGTAACTCAGGTGTAAACCTTTGTTTATTTGCAGCGTATGAAAAGTTTTAAACCACTTTTTTTTTTTTTTTTACTACTGCTTGTCATAGAGATTTCCCTGCACTTCCCAAAGACACAGAGAATACAAGAGGAAATCCAACATATGAAAATTGTCTCAAAAATGAGCATCCCCACTGGAAGGTTTCTTCCAACTTCCTCTTCTAGTGATTACTGTAACATTTTGGATTCCCTTCCTTGGTGGCAGTGGTCTACCTGATAGATTATGAAGTTAGTTAGGATAGAGACAGCAATATAAGTCAAATAGATGTGTTGTATCTTCCTCACTCTATCCACTACTAAAAAAAAAGTTTTAGTTGACTGTATAATCTGTGTAATATAGTTTGCATTATTTCATGAAGAAAGCCTGCAGAAGAGGGGATAAGTGTAATGTCAAAGGACATCAACTAACTTTGAATTCATTTCTTCTTCTGCTTTTTTTTTCATTCAAGCTAAAGAAAAGCTTCCTAGATTCCAGATATCACTGAGCATCATGCATTTTCAGCATCTTTTCACCCACTGTCAAAAGAAAAACAAAAAATACAATTAAACAGATCAAGACAGTTAACTATAACCACCAACAATTTATATATCTGCATCTACTTGGCAGACATTGTAGGTAGTGTCCTTCGATTTGCTTTTGCTTTTGAAATTGCTAAAAATTGTCACATGGCCAGTAAAATAGCTGCAAAAACCCATTTATCATGTGATTACTGTGACCAATCACAGTCAGCAATATTAAACAAAGGCTGTACTTCATACATATGTTGTTTGCTACTGTTATGGGTCCCAGCTATAACATGATACAAGGCCAATTAAATAAAAAATGAATTGTAAAAAATGTTTTTTTACACACTCTCACCAGAGCAAGTGCTATTGTGGTGACATTGTACTGCTGTGGCGATCATAATGCCCAATGGCTGGCTGTTTTAATATCATTTTATGTCCGTGCCACCGGTCATTGTCTCTAATCACCATCATACCAATTTACAGTGTACCTGATCAATGACACACCAGTCCCAATGTCCCTGATCACTGCTGAACCAGTCACAGTGTCCCTGATCACCGCCACACCAGTCACAGTGTCCCTGATCACTGCCACACCAGTCCGAGTGTCCCTGATTACTGCCACACCAGTGCCTCAGTGCCACTCTTGTCACAGTGTCCCTGATTACTCCCATGGCAGTCACAGTGTCCTTGATCACAACCACACTAATTACAGTGTGCCTGTTCACTGTCACACACCAGTCATAGTGTCACCATAAGGAGTCGTTTACATGTGTGAGGCTCTCTGAAGAGGGATCTGTGTTTTGATCTCTTCAGGGATCATTTAACACACAGTAAGGAGGCATTTTAACACCTCCCAACCACCTGCTTTAACCCTTTGGACCCCGCACAGGCACCCTCATTCACTCAAATAGGTGGTGATCAGCAAGTGTACAGGGGTATTAATTCTGCCACAGCTGAGAAGAAAATCATCACAGCTGCAGCATCTGTACACCCCCAGCCACTGCTTCTGCAGCTTACGGGGGTAGTGATTGAGAGGCAGTGGCTCAACTGCAAGATTTTACCACCCCCCAACCTCACATGTGAATGAGCCCTAAAAGTGCAGCCAGTCACAATGTCTCTGATCACCACCAAACCAGTCACAGTTTCACCAACCAGACCAGTAAAAATAGAATTAAAAAACATAGGAAACGTCTGGTACTAGGTCCTGTGGCAGTAAGTCTATTAACCAAATGTGTTAAATAGTATCAACAGTATAGTGGCAGTTTCCATATGATGTTAGTGTAACCACCTGGAGCAGTAGAAAAAGTCAAAACGTAGTCCAGTTCACTATATTCAGAATGCTCAGAACCCACATCAATTCCATGCGTTGTACAGTATCTCACAAAAGTGAGTACACCCCTCACATTTTTGTAAATATTTTATTATATCTTTTCATGTGACAACACTGAAGAAATTACACTTTGCTACAATGTAAAGTAGTGAGTGCACAGCTTTTATAACAGTGTAAATTTGCTGTCCCCTCAAAATAACTCAACACACAGCCATTAATGTCTAAATCACTGGCAACAAATGTGAGTACACCCCTAAGTCAAAATGTCCAAATTGGGCAAAATTAGCCATTTCCCTCTCCGGTGTCATGTGACTAGTTAGTGTTACAAGGTCTCAGGTGTGAATGGGGAGCAGGTGTGTTAAATTTGGTGTTATCGCTCTCACTATCTCATACTGGTCATTGGAAGTTCAACATGGCATCTCATGACAAAGAACTCTTTGAGGATCTAAAAAATAATTGTTGCTCTACATAAAGTCCCACCAAAAAGATTGTCTCTTTACTAAACAAACTAGTTTTTACCTATTGGATGACACTTTAATTGGAAATTCTTGTTGCCATAAAGTCCCACCAAAAAAGAGGGTCTCTTTACTAAACAAACTAGTTTAGGGATTAAGGCAACACTCATACCCCCAGGACGTGAACATATTTTTGCATAAGAAGATTGCCAAGACCCTGAAACTGAGCTGGTTGTCCTATCCAGAGGTTTTCTTTGGGAAATAGACCTATGAGTGCTGCCAGCATTGGTTGAAGGGGTGGGGGGTCAGCCTGTCAGTGCTCAGACCATATGCCGCACACTGCATCAAAATCGTCCCAGAAGGAAGCCTCTTCTAAAGATGATGCAAAAGAAAACACACAAACAGTTTGCTGAAGACAAGCAGACTAAGAACATGGATTACTGAAACCATGTCCAGTGAGTTGATGAGACCAAGATAAACGTATTTGGTTCAGATGGTGTAAAGCGTATGTGGCGGAAACCAGGTGAGGAGTACAAAGACAAGTGTGTCATGCCTACAGTCAGGCATTGTGGTTGAAGTGTCATTTCTGGGGGCTGCATGAGTGCTGCCAGCACTGGGGAGCTACAGTTCATTGAGGGAACCATGAATGTCAACATGTACCGTGACATACTGAAGCGGAGCATGATGCCCTCCCTTCGGACACTGGGATGCAGGGCAGTATTCCAACATTATAACGACCCCAAACACACCTCCAAGATGACCACTGCCTTGCTAAAGAAGCTGAGGGTAAAGGTAATGGACTGGCCAAGCATGTCTCCAGACCTAAACCCTATTGAGCATCTGTGGAGCATCCTCAAACAGAAGGTGGGGGAGCGCAAGGTCTCTAAAATCCACCAGCTTCTTAAGGACTCTAGTGGCAACCTGTGAAGCTCTGGTGAACTCCATGCCCAAGAGGGTTAAGGTAGTGCTGGAAAATAATGGTGGCCGCACAAAATATTGACACTTTGGGCCCAATTTTGACATTTTCACTTAGAGGGGTACTCACATTTGTTGCCAACAGTTTAGACATTAATGACTGTGTGTTGAGTTATTTTGAGGGGACAGCAAATTTACACTGTTATACAAGCTGTACACTCACTACTTTACATTGTAGCAAAGTGTATAATTTCCTCAGTGTTGTCACATGAAAAGATATAATAAAATATTTACAAAATATGAGGGGTGTACTCACTTTTGTGAGATACTGTATGATTAAATGTGCCAGTGGATAAATACAAGGACCAGCTAAAGACGTAAAATATTCCAAAGTTCTTTATTGTTAAAAGCCATACATCCAGAGTACTGTGTGACTCATAAGGTCAACAATCAATAGCACATACTGTCGAACAAGTACTATATTGTAAATTAAATTCCACAATGAAAGGAACATTCAGTGGTGATAACCATAAGCATTCCAAGCCAATATGCTTACATTGTCCTGATATGTTCTGGCAATGGTGGTAAATGCAGCATGCCAGGGTGATTTATGCTGTAAGCAAACCTAAGAAAATCCACATACAGGTCATGTGAGTACTCTCTCAAGGGCTGTATTACCACTCCCAGGGCCAGAGCTTCAGCCGCACATACCAAAAGCAACGCACCATAAGTAACTTCACAGGGTCACCGAAAGACGCCTGGGACAGAGCTTCTGGCCAGAAAAGGCAGGGAGCTTGGAGCGCAAAACAAAGCTAGTACATCATCATAACCATAACAACACATTTCTCACATTTATGCTTTTTCGAGTCACTAAATGGAGGCGGCAACAGCTATATACTGGAATAAAATTAAGAGGAGGAGCGAGCAGTAGGCAAAGTTAATCATTTAAAGGCATAGCATACACTTCTGATAGGCAACACTCCTGCTCCAGCCCTGGGACTGGTAATACAGCTGCTGAGAAAGTGCTCACATGACTTGTATTTGGAATCCCTTGGGTTTGCTTACAGCATACATCACACTGACATACTGCATTTACTATTGTTACCAGCACATATCTAGACAATATAAGAATATTGGCTTGGAATGCCAAAAACTGGGTCATTTTCTGGATGTTTAAATATTTAATTTATGCTCTTTAAAAGCCCAAAGGTGCTCCCTGGATTTTTGACCCCTCTGTGCATCTTGGCTGTGAAAAAGTCTCACACATATAGTATCCCCAAACTTGGGAGACATAGTAGAATGTGTTTTAATGTAAAATTATAAGTATCTGTATGCTGTGTGTGGGAAATGTCTTGTACAAATAACAACTTTGATAAAAAAAAAACACATTTTATTTAGAAACCTCATTTTCCATGAAATTGTGACAAAAAAAATGACAACCTCAAAAAACATATTAAATATCTTGGACTGTCTACTTATCATAAATGGGTCATTTGGGGATTATTTGTACTGTCCTGGTATTTTAAGGCATCAAGAAATTAGATAGGCAGGCAGTAAATAAGGATTGGTCAATTTTCAAATATATAAACTATAGTTTGTAGACTCTACAACTTTCACACAGTCTAAATAATATACACTGATTTAGGTTAGGCTTACCAATGAAGCAAATGTAGTAGAATACATTTTGGCCTAAATTTAGGAAGAAAGATTATTTATTTGCAAAATTGTATAACAAAAAACAATGGGAAGCTTTTTTCTTTCCTCAAAATTTTCAGTTTTTTTTCATTTATCAAAAATGTGAAGTAATCAATTTATATATGATTACCTAGAGCGCTTGCTTAAATAAATAGTAATAAAAAAATTATAACACTGTTAGATTCAAACTTATTAAAGTTCATATATAACCACATGATCTGCTATAAGTAGTGAAATAAATAAGTACACTTCACAAATACATATAAGGATAAATGAATAAAGAAAGTCTTTGCATATAAACTTCTGTACATTTTTATGAGAGTATTTTACACCTCCTGCACTATATATATATATATATATATATATATATATATATATGAACTTGCAAAATGTATTTTATTTATTTAATATTGTATTCATTTATCCTTATATGTATATGTGAAGTGTACTTATTTATTTCACTACTTATAGCAGATCACGGGGTTAAATATGCACTTTAATAAGTTTGAATCTAACAGTGTTAGACATTTTTTATTACTATTTATTTAAGCAAGCGCTATAGGTAATCATATATAAATTGATTACTTCACATTTTTGAGCACTCGCACTTTCACTATAGCAGCTGCATATCACATATATTTATTTATCAATTATTTATTTATAAATTATAGGTTTTTCCATTTGGCGCGGGAATATACTTTGTATATTTTATTTCTCACTTTTTTCATTTATATAGCAAAAATAAAAAACCCAGTGGTTGCTCTAGAGCTACAGATATGGAAAGCAGAGGGAAAATCTGAGTATAGTGGTTACTAAAAACATGTAATTAAATAGACAATTAGCAACTTACGTGATACACATGGTGATAACTGCCATGTAAGTGTAAATACACATATGTCAGCTTCTGGGGGTAAATCCTCTCACAGTAGGAAAGGCTTTCTTGAAGAAATTCCAGCCTCTGCCAAGTCATCCACTAGACCAGTGATGGTGAACCTTGGCACCTCAGATGTTTTGGAACTACATTTCCCGTGATGCTCAACTACACTGCAGAGTGCATGAGCATCTGGGGTGCCACGGTTCACCATCACTGCCCTAGACCATAGGCTCCTGCGTAGTTTCCTTGTGGATATCTTGGCTCTGCAGTAAAGTCTTAAGAATATTAGGGGCTGTCTAGGAAGGTTCATTCTTATTTCTTACTGAATGACAGCAGGCAGACAAACTTTTTTATATTCGAAAATATCCCAGAAGGGGTGAGTCATTGCTTTACATAAAGTCAAATGAGGTATATAACTACCATGACAAAGGATGAAACAAGATCTTACGAAAGGTTTACACTTTTAAGATTTGTTCAAGGAAACCCATTAGAAATGGCCACTTGCATAAATCTGAATCTCTTCTCTTAATTTTTTTTTCCTTACCTTTCAATGGTAACTATGTGTAACACTAATTGGTTGTAGTCTCTCCATGCTTCCCACTGTTAGCAGATGGTTGTATGGTGTTATAGGACTGGTCCTGTAGCCTCCTGGAATGTGTGGCATGTCCCAGGAAGCTTCAGGTGGGAGTCAAGTGCAGGGGGCATGCCTAAGTGCACGTCATTCTTACTTAGGGGAGAAATGAGGAAGTGGGAGAGGGTACCTGCCAATAAAGGTACTTGCTTTCCTTAAAACTAAAACTAAAGTGTTAGGGGTGGGGTGGGGATGAGGAGTAGGAAAAAGAACACTTTCACTTTTGAGTAAAGGACCACTTTAAGTCTTTTATTTTCTTTCATGTATGGCTTACAGCACCTTTGTTATACGTTTTTTAATAAACTTTTAAACATCTGAAGCCGACCCTTGGCTCAGGCAGAACATGGAAGATTCATGGTGCCTGACACTTCTTTTCTGACAGAGAGAGAATCATAGAAAGTATTTAAACATCAAAAAAATCCCAAAAGGTAAGGTTACACTAATTACAAAATAAGAATTAGAACTGGTGATCTAGGTCATTACAAATGATCATTGGTGATGGGTTATTTTTACATTATAGACAGAGTATGCCTAGATATATTTATACATTGACAGAGCACCCACATTTTATACAAAGCTAAGAAAGGGAGCCCGACCATAATGTATAACCATGTGCAGTGATGCACCATAAACACAGTTAAGGTTAGGTGTAACCAGAATAGCTTTTGCAACAAAAAACGGTGGAAAAAATGAAACATACACGTCTACCTCCTCAAAAAAGTTTATTAGGTATCAAAATAATTACAAGTAAAAACATTGCATCACAGGTCCCACTGCCCGCCCCCTGCCCACTGAACCTATCCAAGCAGCCCTCACAATAAAAAGATACCCAATGCCCTCCCGTGCCCACCCAGACCCCCCACCCACCCAAACACCCACTGGCCTGCAGGCTCAGCTCCCCCCTACTTAGTCCCCCCCCAACCCTCACCTACATGCACCTGTGATATATGGCCAAGATTCAACAGTGGGGAATGCCTCAGCCCAAATAAAGCTCCTCCAGGGGATGCAATAATCTCAAAGGGTAAAAGGAGGTTGAATACACCTCATCAAGCTTATCAATGAGGAAGAGATAATTTAGTTACATGAGCTGGAGGTTACAAGAATGTATTAAACTTGATGTATACCAAGATTTGGAGGAATTCAGTAAATGTAAGGATAGTTTAAGAAAAAAGGTAGAGGAGTTTCAAAAGGAACAAAAAGCAGGCAAACAGAAGAAGTTCCAAAGAGATTTGGCAGACTTTGATAGTGGTTAAGTCTTTGATTTGGAAAGACGAAGAGGAAGGAGTAGATCCCAGAGAAGATTTAGAAAGCAGAGTAGAGACAAAGGAGACTTTGGCTTGGAGGGAAACAAATCAATCTCTTTTTTAGAGACAACCTCACAGTGTGAATAGGGAGGACCCAGGAGAAGAAATGGGAGAAAAAGGAAATTAAATAGGAAAAGTAACAGAAGGGCGGGAACAGAGACAATCCAAAACGGATACCTCTACTTCCCGGGAAAAGAGAATAGCTACCCCAAATCAGAAAAAGGAGATCTAAATGTAATTAATCTAACTGATTTCCCCCTGGGCCAGGATCATTTGTCCCTGCTCAGTAAGGGTCTTGATTTTCACTGTGTAATAGAGGCAATGCTTTTAAGATATACAAATATATTAGCCTATTTTTACGGTGACGCAACTTTAAATTAATGTATTTTTTGTAAAAAAAAAAAAACGAACATGGTAGAAACAACCAAACCACTCTGTAACAGAACCTTACCTTTGACAGAGAATATTTGTGCTTACCTGGTTCATGTGTGTGAAGGATTTCCCAGCAACCATTCGGTTATTTACACTCCCTGCTATCATATCTCTCTTTGCACTGTGAGCCCCAGGAAGTGACTCCTTATATGGACATTCCATGAAGTCAAGGTATGGCCAGCTTAGAGACAGAATGTCTTCTGATTAACGATGTGCTTTTGTCTACATTATGTTGATTTGGGCTGAGGCAGCTTTTGTTAAGTGTGGTAATGACCTTACCTATTTGTCTGGGTGGATGTCAGGCCATTGTTTAAGTAGTGTCTGATATACTCCCCAGGTGTATAAAAGCCTGTAATCTTGTTTCAATGAACCATTTTTTTTTCTTGACCCTTCAAAACGTAGCCGCGTCTCGTTCCTGGAGGGGGATTTTACTGCATTATTACCCGGTCGTTCAACAGCTGAACCTGACTCTCCTCTTAGATCTTATGGTTGGGATTATACTACTCCATTACTACACAGAGACTTGCCGGGAAAAAGGACGTCTCCATCGGCTGATACCCTCTCACCACCTGGGTAGCCGTTACATTGGTTGGCAGTGGTGGGATGGTCCTTTCATCCAAAGCGCAAGCACTGAATGGATTCTCAGTACGCTAGACTGAAGAGATCCACACTGAAGGATTTATTGGAGAATCGTGGAAGGAGTGCCAGTAACAGACCATGGAGAGAGCTGATAGCTGAACTGCTGGAGCTGGACGAAATGGATAGATCCATGGAAGCAACCGAGCCCCTTGCGCCTGTCAGCGAGGAGGAGGAGGTTACCAACATTGTACAGAGGAGATTAGCCATGTACCCAGCAACATCAGTGGAACTGATGGAGAGTCTGTTCCTTGAAGTAAGAGCAGCAATTTGGGAGAAAATGGGACACGAAATTGAACTGGCAAGGGCAAGACAACCTGTCCCACAGACAGTTCATACTCCCCCTCCAACTAACACAGCAAAGAAGATACAATTTGCTGCATTTAAAGCATTTGTGGAGAATGAAGAGGAAATTGATTGTTATTTGGCGGATTTTGAGCGACAATGCTCCCTACATCAAGTACCCCCAGAGCAATGGGTCACTATTTTGTCCGGGAAACTGTCGGGCAAAGCGAGTGATTCCTTTTGGGCGCTCACCCCAGAGGACATATTACAATACCAGCGGGTCAAAGAGGCGCTGCTAACCCGATATGCCGTAACCCCAGAAACCTACCGCCGTCGCTTCAGGGAGTCCAAAAAAAAGGCTGTGGACTCCCACATGGAATGGGCTAACAGGATACAAAGGGTGGCATCACACTGGGTACGAGGGTGCAACGCAAACACCGGGGAGGAAGTGCTGCCATTATTTCTACTAGAACATTTTTTCAAAGATTTATCTGCCGACTTGCAGAACTGGATAAGAGACCGGTGCCCCAACAACCTCAACGAGGCGGCCCGGCTGGCAGATGAATACGCCGAGACTAGGAAGGTGAGCCAGGGTACCACACGACCAGCTAACAAGTTGAGCCTCGTACCCCAGCCATCACCCCTCGCCCAGAGTTCCGTTTCCCCATACCTCCAGGGCCATCTCGCCCTCAGGGGTCGAACAACTACCCCTGGACTTGTCATGAACGACTTGCCATCGGTGCAGAAACACTGGACATATTGCCCGTTACTGCAATTTGGGATCGGCCGCTATCAATTGGAGGCGCACCTCACCCAACCCAAGGAACAAAACACAACGTACCTCTGCTGCCCACTGCCTGGAGGCCGAGATGGGCCCAGAGGAATGCCTGGGCATCTTATATGAGGCGGACCCGATCCAAGCGGCATCCACAGATAACCGTCAACATCATCGTCAGGAGGTATGAGTAAATGGGCAGGTAGCTCAAGGCTTGAGAAACACCGGAGCTACCATCACACTGATGCAACGATATTTGGTAAAACCGGAGTACCGGTCCAATCGCACAGTTGCTGTACTTGTGGCGGGAGGGGCTGTGTTTCGTTTACCCATGGCCCAGGTACACCTGGACTGGGGGGTTGGGTCGGGAAAGACCACGGTGGGCATCATGGACAACTTACCTGCTGAAGTAGTATTGGGCAACGGTATTGGCCCCCTGGCTTCAGCCTACTTGCCCATCACTGCTGCTGCTTGCCCCATGACCACCCGTGCCCAGAGCCGTAACGCAGACGATCCTACAACAGGACGGGAGACCCAGGTAAGTCAAGAAACGACCCTTAGACCCCCTACGTTAGAGGGACCTTTAGCATGGGACACCCCATAGGAGTTTGGGAGGGAAACCAGAGAAGACCCAACCCTCCAAAAATACAGTGAACTAGCTGACAATGGGGGGGATGAGCGGGAACACTTTGTATGGGATAAAGACCGATTGTATCGATTAACCGAAGGTAGGAAGAGAGGCTGCGTCCCTGTGCAGAAGCGCCAATTAGTGGTACCCAGAAAGTAACTTCTCCGAATTGGCCATGATATTCCCTTAGCAGGACATTTGGGGGGTAACTGCACTACCTACAGGATCACCCAGACCTTTTTTTGGGCGGGGATCTCGAAAAGATGTGCGGCGCTACTGCAGTACATGCAACGTTTGCCGAGTAGGGAAGAGAGGGGCTCATCCTAAGGCGCGACTGTCACCTATGCCCATAATCGAGGAACCATTTAGCAGGGTGGCAGTCGACCTGGTAGGACCCCTGCCTAACCCCAGTCCCTCCGGTAAGAAATATATTCTTACCGTGGTGGACTACGTTACCCGCTACCCGGAAGCCGTCGCTCTGAAGAATATCCAGGCTGACACTGTCGCCAGTGCCCTAGTTGGGATATTCACCAGAGTGGGATTCCCACAAGAAATATTGTCTGACAGAGGGACCCAGTTTACCGCTGACCTAACCCAACAGTTATGGAAGGTCTGCGGTATTAAGACCCTCCTCAGCTCACCATATCACCCCCAGACTAACGGTCTCTGTGAACGCTTTAATGGTACCCTGAAGCAGTTACTGCGGACCTTTGCCGTGGAATACAGAGACTGGGAGCGATTCTCGCCGCAACTCTTGTTTGCATATTGGGAGGTACCGCAGGAATCCACTGGGTTCTCTCAGTTCGAACCGCTCTACAGAAGGAGTATTCGAGGACCTTTCAACCTCATCCGGGAGCACTGGGAAGGAGAGATGAAACACGAGGGGATTCCCATTGTGCCATATGTTCTGGAGATGCGGGACCGCATGGCGCTTTTAGGTCGGATGGCACGGGACCATCTCCATGCGGCCCAGGACCGACAGAAATGTTGGTACAATAGGGGCGCCCAGCAAAGAACATTCCAGGTAGGACAGAAGGTTCTGGTGCTTAGATCCGTTAAAGGGAATAAACTCCAGACCTCCTGGCAGGGCCCCTACAAGGTAGTAGCGCAAGTCTGCAACACTGCTTATGTGATTGCCAGCAGCAAGGGTGAAAGGGTTCAGAAATCCTTTCACGTTAATTTGTTAAAAGAATAGCACAAAATAGTGTAACGAGATGTATTGTTGTGCAATGGATGGATAATCCGAAGGGATGACCGAGGTCACTGATGTTAGCACTACCTTTTGAAAAAAGCATTTATGCTGAAACGCGTCAAAGCCACGCTGCTGACAGCCTAACTTTGCATCTGTATACGCTCTTTACCACAAGATGTTTGTAAGTGCAATTTGGTGTATTTTTATTTAATTAAAATGTTAGCAGTGTTACACTATTTTGTGCTCTCTTGTTTTTTGGTTCATTTCTGGCCATTTGACGGAGTGAGAGCCTCTCTGGTGTGACGGTTGATATCTGCTATCACCTCTTCACCTCAACATCAGTGACCTCGGTCATCCCTTCAGCACAACAAGCTGATTTGACTCATATGCTATATGGCATTTTGAGTCCTATTGTTCTGGTGAGCACATTATATCTCTATATCTTGTTGGTGTTGGGATCCAGTGAGCACTTCAATTATCACCGTTGTGGACTGTTTT
Source organism: Pelophylax lessonae (assembly GCF_965119305.1). Taxonomy (NCBI): domain Eukaryota; kingdom Metazoa; phylum Chordata; class Amphibia; order Anura; family Ranidae; genus Pelophylax; species Pelophylax lessonae. Next base: position 270,146,578 of record NC_138770.1, read on the forward strand.
TTTTCACTTCACATATGGAACTGTTGATTTGATGTTCACTTTTATTTATTTTGCAATTTATTTGTATTTACCTTTCTTGGTTTATATATATACACGTTTATATTGCTTGTATTTAGTAGCGCTGCACTTTTTTCCACATTTCTTTGTTTAAGTAGTGTCTGATATACTCCCCAGGTGTATAAAAGCCTGTATTCTTGTTTCAATAAACAGTTTTTTTCTTGACCCTTCAAAACGTAGCCGCGTCTCGTTACTGGAGGGGGATTTTACTGCATTATTACCCGGTCGTTCAACAGCTGAACCTGACTCTCCTCTTGGATCTTATGGTTGGGATTATACTACTCCATTACTACACAGGGACTTGCCGGGAAAAAGGATGTCTCCAATGGCTGATACCCTCTCACCACCTGGGTAGCCGTTACACACTCCAATGGAACTTGGTGATATAGTCAATTGATTACATTGAGGGCAACACATGGCTTGTTTCTGAACTCACTGATCCTCCACCAACATCAGAGCTGGCTAATAAACCCAAGTTATTTCCCAGCCCTGAAACCAATAGGTACCTTCAGATGTTCCTTGAAGCAGTAACACAAGATAAAGGATCCACTGAGTGGGGGCAAATACAACCTATCTCTGAAAATCTAACTCCAGGGCAACGCTCAGCCTTCAAGGAATTAAGTAATTTGCCTTGTTGCATAATTAAGCCAACTGACAGGGGGGGGGGGGGTATGTCGTTATCTGGCAGGAAAAGAGTTACCTGGACAAAATATATAGGCAAATTAACTAGTTCCCACCCAGGCCGATTCTGACATTTCTCTCCTACATGTAAAAATCATAATTGTTTGTGCTAGAAAGTTACTCAGATCCCCAAAGATTATAAATGTTAAATAGATAGAGACCCTAGAGAATAAAATGGCGATCATTGCAATTAGTTATGTCACACGATATATGTGCAGCAATTTTTCAAACGCAATTTGTTTTAGAAAAACCACACTTTAATGAATTTTAATGCAAATAAACACCATATATAACCCATTTTTTTTTTTTGTAAAATATAAAAGATCATATTATGCTGAGTAAATGGATACCTACCATGTCATGCTTTAAAACTGCACACGCTCATGGATTTTAACCAAACTGTAGTACTTAAAAATCTCCATAGGTAACATTTTAAAACATTTTACAGGTTACCAGTTTAGAGTAAAAGAGGATGCCTAGCACTAGAATTAGAAAAATAAATGTTGCGCTGTTAATGCGAATCATATATTAAAGTGCATATAGTGATAAAAAAATTTATCCTAAACACATGATCTCAAAAAGATTAATTCATACAACAATTCATAAAATCAGTGCCATCATGCATAACAATAAGGTGCAAAAAGACATAGAACAGTCCAATATATAATCCTTAAGGTAATATTCAAAGCGGGCTCATATATTCAAGTGCATATAGTGATAAATAATCTATTCTAAACACATGATCTCAAAAAATTATTTCATATAACAATTCATTAAACCAGTGCCATCATGCATAAAAAATATGAAGTGCAAAAGACATGGAAGAGTCCAGTATATAATCCTTAAGGTGATATTCAAAGAGTGCTCTTGAAATTCCTTAATGCTGCAAGTGATCTTTACTAAGCACTCCCTTTCAAGATGAGCAAAATCTATTTCTTACCAGAATTATAGAACCTATTCAGGTCTGTAATCGCCTTGGTGAGCTCATCCCCTCACTCTGGGTACAAGTGATCTTTGCTTTTCCAGCCACCTAATGTTAATATTTAGCGGTAACATGCCCTGTAATTTACAAAAACCGGTACTTAACAATTATAACACATCATTAATAGATACGCATGTTGCTAAATATGATTGTATTACAAATTAAATTGAAAAAAATGTATATATCATATTTACTAACATGCGTATCTATTAATAATGTGTTATATAAGTTAAGTACTGTTTTTTGGAAACTATAGGCTATGCTGCAACTTCTGAAAGTTTATACCTTAAACATTGCTTATATTGATTGGCATTGCTTGGGACTATGATAACATAATATAAGAATTTAAAATGATTATTAATCTAATTTTAAAATCCCTTAGCAGTCATACTGGGTTGCTACTTAATATTCGGTCGGACTCCAGCAATATGCCCACCGATATGTAAACAACGGGACTTCGATATCATGGCCATGCGGTTCACGGTGGTTTAAAAATACAGAGGAAGTGGTCCAGTGTCTTAAACAAAGATATTTTACGTGGAATCTGTGAGCACTGCTATTCTCATTGATGAAGTCTGTTAGGACGAAACGTGCATTGGGCGGAGGACATAGGGGTGACATCGGCATGCCCGCCAGGAAGCAGGAGGAGTGTACATACTCTGTTGTCATGTCTGTTTATGTCTTTAGAATTGTGAGTAGGATTTTAACCGCTTGCCGACCGCCGCAAGTACATATACTGCGGCGGTCAGCCCCGGCCAGGCAAAGTGACGTATATATACTTCGTAACGTCACTAGCCTGTCACCGGCTTGTGAGCCAATAGCGGGCGAGCGCGCGCCCGCTGAGGTGCACGGCCGCTGAGGCGCACGCCCGCCCCGGCTCGTTCACTAAGGAGTCCATGCGTGTGACCGGCGGACCTGATGTCCGCCGGTCACACTGCGATCGTCGGTAGAGAGGGAGAAAGGCAGGCGGCTAATGTAAACAAGCCGCCTGTCATTCTCCCCTGTGTAAAAATGGAGATCAAACGGTTCTACTATGTAGGACCGTTGATCTCTGTTTTTACAGTAGTAGCCACAGCCAATCACAGTTAGAAGCACGCCCCCTAGGACACACTTAACCCCTCCCTCTCCAATACAGTTAACCCCTTCCCTGCCAGTGTCATTTTTACAGTAACAGTGCATATGTATAGCACTGATTACTGCAGTAATGTCACTGGTAACCCCAAAAGTGTCAAAAATGTCAGTCAAGGGTCCGATCTGTCGGCCGCAATATCGCAGTCCTGCAAAAAAAATCGCAGATCTCCGCCATTACTCGTTAAAAAAAAAACACCAAAAATGACAAAAATCTTTCCCTTTGTTAGTAAACGCGATAACTTTTGCGCAAACCAATCAAAATACGCTTTTTGTGATTTTTTTTTACCAAACATATGTAGCATAAAACAAATTGGCCGAAAATGTTAAATTTTGATTTTTACATTTTTTTGGGGGAATTTCATATAAAAAAATGTGAAAAATATTGTTATTTTTGCAATATTTACGCTCTTTTTTTGTTTATAGCGCATGATCAAAAAATCGCACAGGTGATCAAATACCACCAAAAGAAAACTCTGTTTGTGGGGAAAAAAAGGACGTCAAATCCGTTTAGGTACAGTGTCGCACGACCGCGCAATTGTCCGTTAAATTCACGCAGTAAAAAATCGCAAAAAAACCCCTGGTCAGGAAGGGGGTAAAATCTTCCGGGGCTTAAGTGGTTAAATTAATAGTTTTTAGCCTATTTGGATGTTGCACAATGAGCGTTTCTTCTTCTTGTTGCTGTGCTCCATGTCACCTGGTTCAAGTATCTACAATGAGGAGTTTAAATGTTACCTCTAAATATTAACATCAGATGGTGACTGGAAAAGCAAAGATCACTTATACTCAGAGTGAGGGATGAGCTCACTAAGGCAATTACAGACCTAAATAGGGTCTTTTATTCTGGTAAGAAGCTGATTTTTCTCATTTTGAAGGGAAGCGCTTAGTGGTGATCACTTGCAGCATTAAGAAATTTCAAGAGCACGCTTTTAATATCACCTTAAGGATTATACTGTATAGTGGACTGTTCTATGTCTTTTGCACTTCATATTTTTTTATGCATGATGGCAATGCTTTTCTGAATTGTTATATGAATTAATTGTTTTGACATCATGTGTTTAGAATAGATTATTTATCACTATATGCACTTGAATATATGAGCATTAACAACGCAACACTTTCTTTTTCTAATTTACTGTTGATATTGGTGTGTGCAATATTGTGAGTGCAGCTGTCAAATCACATGTTTTTCTTGATTTTATTTTTTAAACCGAGGTACTTTCCCCTTTTTTTCTAGCACTAGAATTATTGCTCTCACTCTGACATTTGCAGTAATACCTCACATGTGTGGTGCGAACACCATTTACATATGTGATCTACGTATGCATTCACTTCTGCGTGCGAGCATGAGGGTACAGTGATGTCCCCTCCCACTGGCTGTAAAAGCAATTCAGCGGATAATAAGCTGCTAGAATGGCTTATACATTGTAGAAAATTGCTGGCTAAAAAAAAAAAAAAGATATCTGGATGATGACTATAGCTGCAGGCATCATCCAGATATCTCCACTTTAAGTCCAGGATGTCATATGATGTCATGCGGGCGGGAAGTGGTTAAATGACTCTGCTTGTTATGAAAGATGTTCTAGTAATGCCTTTCCTACCTTGGTCAATGAAACTAACTACTATATCCAGAAAGCCTTTGAAGTGGGTTTGTTCCCAAAGAAAGAATATAAATATCTTAGAGTTGATTAATATAACATTCCAACATTCTATGGCACCCCTAAGGTGCATAAAAATGCTATTAAACCACCCAGACAACCTATTATCTCTGGTGTAGGCAGCACACTTGAATGAACATTAACCAAAGTATCAAACACTTAGTTAGAAGTGACTCGGCAGATACCTTACATAGATACATAGAAACATAGAAAATGACGGCAGAAAAAGCCAGAGTAGTCCATTGAGTCTGCCTATTTTTTTTTTCTTATGTAGATTAGTTGACTTAATGATTCCTGAAGACTGCCTCCTGGCCGGTATAGATGCTTAGTCCCTATACCCCTTCATCCTACATGGAGTGGGGGTACACGTGGTGACCAAGTGGCTAGGGATCCGCCATCCATTGGCAGGCCTCCACAATGAGTTAATTGAACTATTAGAACTGGTACTAACAAATAATTATTTTATTTTATATTTGATAGGAAATGTTTCTGTCAAGTAAGAGGAGTTGTGAATAATTAAGATTCGCTGTAATTTGGCTGTCAAAATAAAAGTGTAAAACAATGAACACTAAGCCGGTTCACACTATTACGACTTGCCAGGCGACTTGGTCAGCCTGGCAAGTTGCGCACCGTCGGGTCCATTGAGTAGTACAGGACCCGTTCTAATAGGAGCAACACAAGTCGCTCCAACTTAGAAAAAGGGTCCTGTACAACTTCGGGGCGACCTGGAGGTGACTCGCATTGACTTCAATTATATGAAGTCCGTGCAAGACGCGCCGAAGTCACGGTGCACGCGACTTCACAGGTCGCCCCCGAAGTCGGAGCGACCTAATGTGAACGGGGTCTTAATAGTGACTAAATAATGTGTTCTACTATCAATGTAACAAAAGATAATAAATCCAACAATAAACATAAATTGTGAGTACTTGCGCAACAAAAACCTCCTGCACACAGGTTTGTGTATATAAAAACAAAAGTATCCAACACAGAAAAATGAAATTAAAAGGTAAAAAAATAAAGAAACAATGCTCCACAGTTCTTGTGTTCACAAAAAAATAAATGTTTAGAAAAAAGTGTCAGTGAATCCAACTTCCCACTTGTAGTTCCAGCTGGATGATGGTGATGGGAATCAATCGGTTCCATATGAGGAAAATGTCGCCACCATGATGAATATATAAATGTAAGCCGCTTACCAGAAAGAATAAGCCCACCAAGGAATCATATGTGTCAATCCTCTTAAGAAATTCAATGGCCAGTCTGCTTTGAAATAAAGAGTCAGGTTTGAGTAACTTGTTACTCCCGCATGTCACATCTCCTTGCTGCAGGGTTCTGATAGATCTGTGACTCCATTTCACATGGGGTGTTTGGCTTCCCTGTTAAAAGAAAAAAAGGGGGGCAAAGGGTGTTTAGGTGGACGCAGGAGGGCATTGGGTATCTCCATATTGTGGAGGCTGCCTGGGTAGGCTCAGTGGGTGGGGGATGGGCAGTGGGACATATGATGCAATGTTTTTACTTGTTTTCAAGAATTTTATTGGGTTTTACAGAGAGGTAACAAAAAACAAAAAAGAACAACAGAACATGAATAATGTAATACATATTTTCCAGACTTAAGTGGGAACAGAGCTTAATAATGGGTTACTTCTGATGCTTTAAACCTAGCTTTCACTTTTGTACAAAAAACCTAATTTCCTAAAAGGAACAGTGAGGCGAAGAGGGAAAAACTCACAGTAAACATTAACAAAATATCAGTGCTGTTAAGTATTTTCCTGACTGAGTCAAGGTACACTGCGAAAATAGGCAGAGAGAAGTACGTTTCTAAGTCCAAATCAGTAAGCAAAAATTATATTGCTGTTTGAGGATCAACAGCTATGTATCTATTGAAATATCAAGGAATAGGAAGTGGGGTTGAGATAAGGGATATGGAGAGGGGTAAAAACGTGAGACAGAGAGATTTGAGGATGGGTATTGTTTCCTCTAGGGTCTCATAATTGAAGGGGGGATAGTACAGAGAGCCTCAATGGTTCCATCTTCTTTGTTACTAAGGTATGCCATTTTTGGTAGTGTGAGTGTGTCATAGCTGATTCTAGGGCCTTTACGCCCCCAGATAAAATTAGTGCAAATTCTGCGATATAGGCACCGTTTGCAGTAGATATAGAAGGCGGGGGGGGGGGTTCATTCATTTTGACAATGGCGGCTCTTCCGAACCATGAAAAGAGTCCCTTACGCCTATTTCTAGATCTCTTTGGATGTCTCCTCATAATGGTAGGTAGTTTAATGCATAGAGCTCAGATAGGGAGTGCGGGGATTGAATTTCAAGGTAACTGCTTCTGCCATATAAAGGGAAATGTGGATTTACGTAAAGACACTTTGTGTGCTGGTAACGTAACATTAAGGGCGAAAGATTTGGAAAAATGTATCTGTAAGTTGGAGAGGGTGCTAAAGAGTTCAAAGTCTTTCAATAGGCTAGGTAGAGTGGATTGTGGATCAGAAAGGAACAGCAGAATGTTATCCGCAATCACCGCTATTTTATATATATGAATCTTTACATGAAGACCTTTAACATCATTGTTAGACCGGATCCGTCAAAGTCATGGTTCCAAATTTAGTACAAACAAAAGCAGCGAGAGGTGGTAGCCCTGCCTGATACAGTTTGAGATGGAGAAGGCATTTGACAGGTGCCCGTTCACTCGCACTCTGACTGTTGGAGAAGAAAAGAGTATGAGGATGTAATTGAGCATGTTGTGGCATATGCTGATGTGTTCCAGAACCTCGTGCATGTAGTCCCAGGCCACTCTGTCAAATGCCTTCTCTGCATCCAGTGATAGGAAAAACCCCTAATGCTTGTTTTTGGTTTGCCTATAATGGAGGTTTAAAGCCTTCAATGTATTATCCCTAGCCTCCCTACCAGGAACATAGGCTACTTGGTCATTGGTTATGAGGGATGGCATTAGGGGCGAATGGCCAATATTTTTGTATACATTTTAAGGTCTATATTTAGTAAAGATATAGGTCTGCAGTTGGAGACCAGGGCGGGGTCTTTCCCTTCTTTAGGGATGACTGTGATATGTGCTTCGAAACCATTATGTAGATCAGCTGGTTTGGAAGCTAGAGAGTTGAAGGTGGACAGAAAGGGGTCAGAGAGGGTGTCTGCAAATGTTTTATAATACGATGCCAAGAGACCAACAGGACCCAGACTTTTCCCAGATTTTAGTTGTTTTAGGGAAAGGGCAAATTCTTTAATAGTGAGTGGGTGGATAAGTTTTTGTAACTCTTCTTCAGGGATTGGTTTAGGGCTATATTTAGATAGAAAATCTGATATGAGCTCTTGTCTAGATGCTTGGTCGGGTTCCTAGGGGCTAATGTTATAAAGAGACGAGTAATATCGGACAAATTGGGCTATCTCCTCAGTGGATACTAGGAGTTGCCCATTGGAAAATGTATTGTGATGTACAGTGTAGGCAGCTTTCTTGGCTTACAGAGCTCTTGCTAGCAGCCTGCCGCTTTTGTTGCTGTGTTCATAAAGCAGTTTCTTGGTAAGCAGAAAGGTGCGTCTGATGGTCAGGTTCAGGTCATTAAAAAGTGCGTGTCTGGCTGTGAGTAAGTAATTTAATATATGTACCGCCTGTGATTTTTTTATGGGCAGCTTTCAGGGTATGGATATGAGCCATTAGAGTGTCTAGGTGGGCCTTTCTGTCTTTTGATTTTTTTGCAGTCAGTGCAATTATTTTCCTTTTAATCACATATTTGTGTGCTTCCCAAATTGAGATCGGGATATGGTGGGGTCTGTGTTTTCCTTGAAGTACTGGCGTCAGCACTCCCACTTCAAAGGCTTTCTGGATATAGTAGTTAGTTTCATTGACCAAGGTAGGAAAGGCATTAGTAGAACATCTTTCATAACAAGCAGAGTCATTTAACCACTTCCCGCCCGCATGACGTCATATGACATCCTGGGCTTAAAGTGGAGATATCTGGATGATGCCTGCAGCTATAGTCATCATCCGTAATGGTAACGGGAGAGTGTTTGGAGAAGAGGACTGACACCCCCTTAGATTTAGCTAGACTATTGGTAGCATGATAGACCACAGGGAAGTGCTGGTTAGTCAGTTTAGGAATTTGGTCTGTCCGAAAGTGAATTTCTTAGATAAATATAATGTCAGCCCTCAATTTTTACATCATTAATAAAAGTTGAGAGTGCTTTTCTGGCCTATTTAGTCCCAGTATGTTAAATGAAACTAATTTTAGGGTTTTAGGAATCATCATGGATTGTAGTGCTGCCATTTGGTAAGTAGAGATAAGAGCTGTGCAGTGAGGCTCCCGCTAAACGTTGACAAGTAAATGCCGGGAAGACAGAAACAATTGGCGACTTGCAGAAGAGGGTAACAACAGAAGGGGGGTAAAGATAGGTAACAGGGAGTAGGAAAGAGGGATGAGGACATAACCAACTGTAGGGAAGGTTAATCTGGAGACAGTACATGCTAACCTGTCTTAATGGGGTGTATGGGATATCCGGAGATGTTCAGTGGAGGGATGCACCACAATTCACTGATATGTTACAAATTATTGTTGTCCGCTGTGAGGGTGCGTAGTCTACACTAAGATTTGGGTATAGCTAAGGCTTCAGCATATTATAACAAAGAGTCCCTGTAATCAGAGAACAGTCCAGTTAAGGTGCAAGTGGAGAACAAGTGGGGATCTATAAGGTTGTGTGGATCATCTTTGAATGATAGTGAATGGTCTTCACAACTATGAAGGCAGGGAGATCAGCACTGGAGTCCCAGGAACCAGAAAGATTAGAGGTATTGTGAGTGGAAAATGTATCATGGAGAAAACAATTCAGAATGTGTGGTATGAGACTTTAAACAGCGTTGATAGAACAAAAAACAATAATAAAAGTGTTTAGCAACAAGTAATTAAAAAGGAAAAAAAAATCCTGGAACAGTTCTACCCTCTTAAGATAGGAAGGTATGCCAGCCAACATTGAGGGTCGGGTAAGAACAAGGGATATTGCATAACTGGGAAACACTTAGCAATAGGAGCCCCTATTCACAACCATGCAGGCCTCTTGGAGTTTAGCTGATTGGAAAATATGAGAGGAACATTTGCAGCCTGTATGAATCATAGCATATTTTGTGATAGCAGTATGGAGATTGATCTTGAGCAAGGATCCTTAAGCAACGGCCCTCCAGCTGTTGAACAACTTCACATCCCATGAGGCATTGTAAAACTCTGACATTCACAGACATGACTAGACATGATGGGAATGGTAGTTCCCGAACAACTGGAGGGCCATAGTTTGAAGACCCCTGATATTGAGTACAGTCAGAGGAGCTGTGTGCATGGTAGAATGTATTAGCATCCCTTGTTCAAATTCTTCTAATATGCATAGTGTAGCACAATTAAAATTGGTTAGCTACCCCCAATATGCGGCTCAATACCACAGGGGCATTAAGTGTAATGGTGGGTATATAAAATAAACATAACTCAAGCATTTGGAGTTAGAATAAAGCACCAGTTATAACTGAATCCTGAATGGGAGGGTCATGCGCTGAATTTAAAAATAGCTCTAGCAGTCATCTATCCCATCCATGTGGTCTCATGACTGGCAGGCCATCTAGAGCTTCAGAAACAACTCTTGCAAAGTGTAAGGTTGATAGTATATGTGGCGTTAACAGTGCAGCGAGACGGCTTCAAAGGACCATAAGGTTTAAGGGCGTGGGAAAGAGAGCCCATGTCCCTTGTTCGCATCCTTAGATTTTACACCTTACATCAAATAAAAGACGAGTCAGGCCCTTTCTCATACTGCATATTGCAGGTAGAGAACTCTATTTGCATATAAATGAGGATTGGGTTAAAACAAGTATAGTACCTTAATATTTTAGCCATGTAAGATCTCCCAGACAGAGGCATGTGTTGGAGTCTGAAAGGGAAATGTTGGTTATACCGCAAAAGGCAAAGGAAGGTATAAGGCAAACATAAAAACATAAAAACAAAAATAACAACAGCATAATGACGTTCAGGACCAAAGGATGCCTTTATCAAAGCCTAGGGATGCCTGGACCTATGCCTCAGATGGACAGTCCGGCAGCAAATCCTGGCTAAATAGATGGGGAAGGCTGTAGCTACAGTTACATACCTGGGCAACCAACACAGTTTGTCAACTAGGAGGCAGGATTACTAGTATGGCGTGTAAGTTATCAGGAAGCACTAGAGTGCGAGTCCATTTACTGTGTTCAGAATGACCTGCTGTTGCATATTGCGGTTGCTTAATGTGGGTCTGAACAGTGTCATTAAGGCAGAGACATGTATCACTTCCTAGTGCATGTACCCCTTACTCAGATGTTCTCTGTGGAATAATGTGGCAACTGTTTCAAAGCAACTAGGAGCCAGGAGCAAATACCAGGGTATAACTGCTTAAAGAGTTATATACAATGAACTGAGCCGAATAAAGGGGGTAATTTAACTGTATTGGTGAATTCTCAGTCGGTCAGAAGGTTAAGAATTTAGCCTGGGTCGGCGGTGAGCCAGAGAAGCCATGGGACTTGGTCCGAAGTGTGGCCTGCAGCCATGCGGAGAATAGGAATCAAGTCTCGGGGACCTGGAGGCTTGGGTTTCTATCCGGTCGTCATGTGAGCGCCCTCTGGCAGGTATGGGATGGTGGAATCCACTGTACCAATCTGGAACCACGACCAGCGGGATGTCTACACTCTCACATAAATGTGGAAGGTGTTCCGGTACCCCGAAAATGGCCGTTTTGCCAGCCAGGGAGGCAGATAGACTAAAAGGAACTTTCCACCTGTAATGTGCACCTTTGGCCCTCAGAACATTCAGGAGTGGGCGGAGATCTTTACGATGTTGCAGGGTGATGTTGGATAGGTCTTGGAAGATGTTAATATATGCGCCTTTGTGACAGATATGTATTCCGTTGCGAGCTTTTCTGGGGATGTCCTCTTTGAGCCAAAAGCTGGTAAAGCAGCACACAATGTCCCTTGGTAGTTCATTACTTCTGCCCCTGGTACATAGAGCACGGTGTATCCATTCCATTTCTATTGCTGCGGTTCTGGGTCTGTCCAGAAGGTCATTGAATATGGCTGTGACCAGCTGCTGGATTTGGTCTTGTTCCACAGATTCAGGGACACTGCAGACGCGGAGGTTGTTTCTATGGCCACGTTTGTCTAAATCCTCTAAGTGTCTGTGCATGTCTCTTAAGTATAGGATTTGGGCATCCTGCACTGTGTATAGCTTTTGAATTTGTACTTCCTGGTGAGATGTAATACCCTCCACTTCTTGTACTCGCTCTGCAATGACCTGAATGTCTTGCTTAAGGTCAATAATGGCAATTGAAAAAACAGCAGAGAGTGTGTCCTTTATGTCAACTGCCACAGCATGCAGGTCCTGTAAACTGAGAGCTGCTAATTAAGTGGCATTCAGCAGCTGGCTAGGGCTGCTTTTTGGAGCTGCTGCATTTGGGAGTTGTGAGGGCACCTGTGTAGGTACCTGTGTGTTCAGGGAGGAAGACGTCAACGCCATGTTGGAGGCTTGGATCTGGAAGATCTCCGGTATTTGCCTTCTCAGCTGAATCACCTGTGAGCCCTGCTCCCTCAGGGAGCGAGATCAGGAGTTGCTTCAGGAGTATCTCCCCATGTTGTACTCTCTCTGGGTTTCCGTGTCAGCTCGTCTGATGTCCCGCTGTCTGCTGGAGCTTCATGCTTAGGTGACCATTCTCGTCCTTGGCAGCCAATGTTTTTACTTGTATTTCTTTTTGATACCTAGAAAAAGTTTTTAAGAAGGTAGCCATGTGGGTGTTCCATTTTCCCTTTTTTTGCTACCCACATTTTAGGGATTGTGATGGAAAAATTAGTAGAATAATTAATGGTGTTTTTTTTTTTTTTTTTTTTTTTTGAGTGATCTGAATTTTATGTGTGGAGCTTGGATGTGTATGTATTAACATAGATTTCAAAATTCCAAAGTTTTAGATCATTGAATGTGTTATATTAGCCTCCTACTATATCTTTCATACTTTTCGTTATAGCATTGCTGGGATTACATTTCACCGTTTTTCACTCATTTACCAAAGCATTTTCAAGAGTTCATAATAATAAAAGACTTGTGTTTTACAAAAAAATGCTGGATTGTCAATGAGGATATAGATAAGCTTTATAAACAGCTTACATACTATGATTTGCGACATACACTACCTGACTGTGCTACTGGCATGTCAGAGGAGTTCATTGATCATTTCCAGTACATTTGCGCATGAAGTCGTTTCATTTGACTTGTTATGCCACATAAGATATGAACTGTAGAATAGGCTCAGTCAGGAGTGATCAATGGACTAATGAGCCTTGCCAGTGGAGTAGACAGAAGATAAGACTAGCATATCTTTTAAACTATTGATTTAGGTTTGTAGTGGAAAACAGTATACTAATATCTAGACCACATATAGCTGGCGTGAAAGTTTTCTTTGAACTTTTGTTGAGCAAAAAGAGTGATAACGAATGTTAAGTGCAGTATATACACCTGTACTTTAGTGCAGGCTAATGTTTTGAGAGGCCAGTCCATGGCTCCAGCTGCTAATGCAGCTATAAGTGTGACTGGCTCCATTTATTTTCATAAAATACTATCTCCCTAATGCATGTACAGCCTTGTGGCAACAGGTAATGCTGCGCTAAGCCTCATTTGCAACGCAATACCCAATCTAGCACTAGGTTGGTTGTCAGGTTTTTATACACTATATTGTCAAAACTATTGGGATACCTGCCTTTACACGCACATGAACTTTAATGGCATCCTATTCTTAGTCTGTAGGGTTCAATATTGAGTTAGCCCACCCTTCGCAGCTTTAACAGCTTCAACATTTCTGGGAAAGCTGTCCACAAGGTTTAGGAGTGTGTCTATGGGAATATTTGACCATTCTTCCAGAAGTGCATTTGTGAGGTCAGGCTCTGATTTTGGATGAGAGAACCTGGCTCGCAGTCTCCACTCTAATTTATCCCAAAGGTGCTCTATCGGGTTGAGGTCAGGAATGGCTGTGCACTGCTTGCTTTGTGCACTGGTGCACAGTCATGTTGGAACAGGAAGGGGCCATTCCCAAAGTGTTCCCACAAAGTTGAAAGCATGAAATTGTTTAAAATGTCTTGGTATGCTGACGCCTTAAGAGTTCCCCTCAATGAAAGTAAGGGGCCATGCCCAGCCCCTGAAGAAAAAACCCACACCATAATCCCCCTTCCACAAAATTATTTGGAGGAGTGGCCCAATACTTTTGGCAATATAATGTGGATGAGCGGGATTGGGGTGAAGTGACTTTACTAGCCTGCACAGAGTTCTGACCTCAACCCGATCGAACACCTTTGGGATGAATTAGAGCGGAGACTGCAAGCCAAGCCTTCTTGTCCAACATCAGTGCCTGACCTCACAAATGTGCTCCTGGAAGAATGGTCAAACATTCCCATAAACACACTCCTAATCCTTGTGGACAGCCTTCCCAGAAGAGTTGAAGCTGTTATAGCTGCAAAGGGTGGGCCAACTCAATATTGAACCCTGTGGACTAAGACTGGGATGCCATTAAAGTTCATGTAAAGGCAGGCGTCCCATTACTTTTGACAATATAGTGTATACATGGTTGGTGTATTATGGTAATCACTTTTGCCCCTCAACAGCACATTTGCTGTGGCAGGGAGGTACGGACAGGCTCAGTCATGTATATATACATGATTGTGCCTCTTCTGGATGGTGCACCCACGTGGTCACTCCTCATGTGGCCGCACACAGTGGATTACTGTTAGAGATGTCGCGAACATAAAATTTTATGTTCGCGAACGCGAACTTCCGCAAATGTTCGCGAACGGGCGAACCAGGCGAACCGCCATAGAGTTCAATAGGCAGGCGAATTTTAAAACCCACAGGGACTCTTTCTAGCCACAATAGTGATGGAATGTTGTTTCAAGGGGACTAACACCTGGACTGTGGCATGCCGGAGGGGGATCCATGGCAAAACTCCCATGGAAAATTACGTAGTTGACGCAGCATCGGGTTTTAATCCATAAAGGGCATAAATCCCCTAACATTCCTAAATTGTTTGGAAAAACGTGCTTTAAATCATCTAGTGTGTGAATACAATCAGGTATGTTGTTGTATCGATCAGGTAGTGTAAGGGTTACGTCCGCTTCACAGTGACAGACCAAACTCCCCGTTTAACGCACCACAAACAACCGCAAACAGTCCATTTGCAGTGGGCACAGTACAGTCTGTGGGCCTGACACTCAATGGCAGGCAACTGCAATTATATTACAGAGGAGAAATTAAATTACTTTTTTATCTGCAAGGTGCTGTGCCACCCTATATGAGTGGTGGGCAGTGGGCACAGTACGGTCTGTGGACCTGACACTTACTGGCAGGCAACTGAAATTATATTACAGAGGTAAAATTAAATTATTTTTTTATCTGCAAGGTGCTGTGCCACCCTATATGAGTGGTGGGCAGTGGGCACAGTGCAGTCTGTGGGCCTGACACTCACTGGCAGGCAACTGCAATTATATTACAGAGGAAAAATTAAATTACTTTTTTATCTGCAAGGTGCTGTGCCACCCTATATGAGTGGTGGGAAGTGGGCATAGTATGGTCTGTGGACCTGACACTCACTGGCAGGCAACTGCATTTATATTACTGAGGAAAAATTAAATATATAAATATCACTACTTGTACTAAATTAATAGACGATGTTGTAATCCACTGCGCTTTAGGAAATACAGGTAACACAAACCTGACAGAATAACACAAATAACACAAATTGCTGCTACTTAAATGAGTAAATATAATAAAAAATAAAATTCATCCAGAAAAAACAGGAACTGGCTTTTTCATTCGAATTTCAGTAGCGCAGGGATGGTGATAACCTCTTACCAAATAAATAGGATGATAACATATACCATAATATATGAATCAGATGTGATAAATATAAGCATAAAATCATAAATACATAAAAGCATGAAATCACATCAATAGGAGTCCATAAAGTCCATAGGTATAAAGTGCATAGAGCAATGAAAGTGCAAACATGAAGGATCACAGGTGCAACTTATGGGGACCACCCTTGCTTGCCACCACCACACAGTGCTGGGAGAAGTATCTGAAATTCAGATTCACCAGACGTCTATGCCTAACCACTCTCATGGACTAGCCAACAACAGCATATAGTAAAATCAGATTTCCTCCAGATCTCTGATTTGTGCTGCAAAGACTTCTCTGGAAGATTTCCAGGTAAATTTATAGTGAGTCTGAATTTCAGATACTTCTCCCGGCACTGGGTGGTGGTGGCAAGCAAGGGTGGTCCCCATAAGTCACACCTGTGATCCTTCATGTTTGCACTTTCATTGCTCTATGCACTTTATACCTATGGACTTTATGGACTCCTATTGATGTGATTTCATGCTTTTATGTATTTATGATTTTATGCTTATATTTATCACATCTGATTCATATATTTTGGTATATGTTATCATCCTATTTATTTGGTAAGAGGTTATCACCATCCCTGCACTACTGAAATTCAAATGAAAAAGCCAGTTCCTTTTTTTTCTGGATGAATTTTATTTTTTATTATAGGAAAAATTAAATGAATGTTTTATCTGCAAGGTTCTGTGCCACCCTATATGAGTGGTGGGCAGTGGGCACAGTATAGTCTGTGGACCTGACACTCATTGGCAGGCAACTGCAATTATATTACAGAGAAAAAATGAAATTACTTTTTTATCTGCAAGGTGCTGTGCCACCCTATATGAGTGGTGGGCACTGGCAGTGGGCACAGTTCAGTCAGTGGGGCTGACACACACTGGCAGGCAACTGCAATTATATTAAAGGGTAAAAATTAAATTACTTTTTTATCTGCAAGGTATTGTGCCACCCAATATGAGTGGTTTGCACACAGTACAGTCTGTATATATATATAGAAAAAAATAAATAAAAGCAGACTGATATACCAGCCCTAAAAAGGGCTTTTTTTGGGGTTCTGTCAGGATGCTGTCCTTACAGCAGGAGTGGACACAGAACACTGGCCTAGCTAATGATTTCCCTATTAATTCAGCAGCAGCAGCAGCACTCTCCCTGCTCTAACTAACTCTGCAGCTTCAGAATGAATCTAAGATGAATGCTGTCCTTGCTTTTTTATAGGAGGTGGGAGGGTCTGGGAGGGAGGGTATGCTGATTGGCTGGAATGTGTCTGCTGACTGTTAGGTACAGGGTCAAAGTTTGCTCAATGATGATGTATAGGGGGCGGACCGAACATCGCATATGTTCGCCCGCCAAGGAGAATGCGAACAAGCGATGTTCGCCGGGAACTGTTCGCCGGCGAATAGTTCGGGACATCTCTAATTACTGTTACCGGTAACCTGGTATCATGTGAAAGCTATGACTGGTCATAGCGTTTACATGATAAATATGTCAACAGCCTGTCATGAATGGCTTTCCATGTATATATATTATTAGTAACCAAAAACCTATACAAATTGCTACCCTACAAGTGCTCATCATATAGCACTGTTAAAATCAATACAGCCCTGATTGATACAGAGTGCTGACCTTGTCACTACCAATCTGAAGGTTGATTTTGCAGACAGCACATTTGCACAATATTTATGACATACATTGATATATATGAGGGCCCAAGCTGTTGCACTTTTAATAGTCAGAATGTAACACAGTGTTGGATTACTGTCTGTTTGCATAAGCGTATATTAACGTATGGTTTTTCACTTATTTACTTATTACTAATATAGCGCCCTGAATTTACACAGCGCTTTACATATATAGTACATTAACATCAGTCTCTGCCCTCAAGGAGCTTACCATCTAAGGACCCCAACTCACATTTGTACACATACTGAGGCCAATAAAGACAGGAACCAATTACCCTACCAGCATGTCTTTGGAATGTGGGAGGAAATCCACACAGGCAAAGGGAGAACATGTAAACTCCAGGCAGGTAGTGTCAAGGTTAAGATTTGAACCAATGACACTAGTACTGCTAGGTGGAAGTGCTGACTATGGTTGAGCAAACCTGGACTGTATTGTTCGTGGATCGTACCGGACTTTTGGGTATTCGGTACCTGGACACGGACCCGAACATTTCACTGTATGTTCAGGATACAGTCCGTTGTTTGGTAATGTTATTTCATGTTTTGGCGCAGTTTTAATGGCATGGTTTCAACAGCTGCAAGGCAGCCAATCAGCAAGCATTTAACTAGTGTGCCCTTAGAAGCCGTCACAGCCATGCCTAC
The DNA here is from genome assembly GCF_965119305.1 of Pelophylax lessonae. Classification (NCBI taxonomy): domain Eukaryota; kingdom Metazoa; phylum Chordata; class Amphibia; order Anura; family Ranidae; genus Pelophylax; species Pelophylax lessonae. The sequence continues at coordinate 270,164,355 of NC_138770.1, forward strand.
TTTTAGGGAAAAAAAATATTTTTCTGTTTTTCATTCAAATGTTTTTTTTTTTTATTCAATAGCGAAATAGAACAACAACAGTATCCAAACTGTTAGGCGTGCGGCGTGTAGCGGCCATGTAATGCAAGCTCAGTGCATATGTGTCTGCCTAAAGCAGAGTTCCGGACACAAAATCGACATAATCGATTTTGGGCCATCCGCTGTGGATGGGTGACGCGCCCGCACCAGAAGTAATGAGCGGGGCCGGTGCAGGCGCATTCTGGGAGAAGAGGACACGGAAGAGGACGCAGAAGAGGACGCGCTGGCTTCAGCTGCCCACATCCGAGATGGCAGCGCTGGAGAAGAAATTTTCAAGGTAAGTATTTCTTCTAAAAGGTAAGTGCGACCCGGGACAGTACAGAGGCTATCCATTGTGGAATGTACTAGCCCTGACTGACTCGGGGCTATTTTTATTGAAAAAACATTTTCGTGGCCGGAACTCCGCTTTAATCTGGATTTAAAAAAGAAAAAACTTTTTTCCTTCATATTTTACTTTGACATACAGTGTTTAGACACTGCTTTTCTAATCTGCTCTTCAAAAGGACCAATGTAAGGGGAAAATATTTTTTTTTTTCAGTTTTTAGGGGAAAGAAATATTTTTCAGTTTTTCATTCAAATGGGTTTTTTTTCAATAGCGGAATAGAACAACAACAGTATCCAACCTGTTAGGCGTGCGGCATGTAGCAGCCATGTAATGCAAGCTTAGTGCATATGTGTCTGCTTAATCTGGATTTAAAAAAAAAAAAAGTTTTTCCTTCATATTTTACTGTGACTTACAGCGCTTAGACACTGCAGTTCTAATCTGCTATTCAACAAGCACCAATTAAGGGGAGAATTATTTTTCAGTTTTTCATTCATACTTTACTGTGACACTGTCATACAGCGTTTAGACACTGCTGTTCAAATCTGCTCTTCAAAAATCACCAATTAAAGGGAAAAATAAAAATGTTTCATTCATACGTTACAGTGAGATACATCCATTGGATACTGTTGTTCTATTCCGCTTATCAATAAAAACCCATTTAGGGGGAAAAAAAAATAATTGCGGGCTTGCCTGCATATGTTACAGTGAGATACACCCATTGGATACTGTTGTTCTATTCCGCTTATCAATAAATAAGTCAATCAATAAGTCTGGCCAGCATGTGCAAGGTGCAGTTCCACCTTGTGGGCACGTCACATATGAGGCAGTGAGCGGGAAGGTGGAAGTTACCCTGCAGCTCTAACAGGTGAGCAGCAGCAGGGTGAGAACGCCGAAAGTGCGCACAGACGGTCTGCACTTTATGCAGCAGCTCTGACATATCGGGGTAATTTTTAAGGAAGCTCTGTACCACCAAATTCAGCACATGCGTCAGGCAAGGGATGTGCGTCAAACCGGCTATGCCCAAATCTGCTACGAGATTTTGACCATTATCGCACATCACCAGGCCGGGCTTGAGGCTCACTGGCACCAACCACTCATCGGTCTGCTGTTCCATGCTCCTCCACAACTCCTGCACGTTGTGGGGTTTTTCCCCCAAACAGGCACGTTTTAAAACTGCCTGCTGTCGTTTACCACAGGCTGTGCTGAAGTTGATGGTGAAGGTGTTACGCTGACCGGATGAGGAGGCAGTAGAGGGTGAGGAAGCGGAGTAGGAGGAGTTAGAAACAGGAGGCAAACTGAAGCGTCCTGCAATCCTCGGTGGTGGAAGGACATGCGCCAAACTATCTGCCTCATGCCCAGCCACCACTGCATTTACCCAGTGTGCTGTTAGGGAGATATAACGTCCCTGACCGTGCTTACTGGTCCACCTATCGGTAGTTAGGTAGACCTTGCCACAGATGGCATTGCGCAGTGCACACCTGATTTTGTCACCCACTTGGTTGTGCAGGGAAGGGATGGCTTGCCTGCAAAAGTAGTGGCGGCTGGGCACGAGGTACTGTGGGACAGCCACCGCCATAAGGCTTTTAAAACTCTGCGTCTCCATCAGACGGAATGACAGCATTTCAAAGGCCAAGAATTTTGAAATGCTGGTATTCAGGGACAGGGATCGCAGTGGGAAAGGGGGTACTTCCTCTTTCTCTCCAGTGTTTGGGAGATAGAAAGCTGAACGCTTCCACGGGACATTGTGGAGATGGTTGTTGGTGGCCCAGGTGGTGGTGTTGCTGGCAGATCCTCTGTTTGCGGGGTGGCAGGTGCCACTGTCACTACAGAGGTGGATGAAGAGGCCGAGACTGCAGCAGCAGAAGAGGAAGCAGGAGGAGCCAGAGACCTTTCTTGGTTTTTGAGGTGTCTACTCCACTGCAGCTCGTGCTTGGTCATGCAGGTTGTGCTCAGGTTGAGAAGGTTTATGCCTCGCTTCATGCTCTGATTGCACAGCGTGCAAACCACTCGTGTCCTGTCATCATCACATTGTCTGAAGAACTGCCACACTAGGGAACTCCTTTGAGCTGGCTTTGGTGTGCTCGGTCCCTTGCTGCATTGGGTAGTAGCAGGCATAGTGTCTAGGGCACGGCCGCTCCGCTTTTGCACCCTGCTCCCTCTTCTGCTGTTCTGGTGGCTCTGTGCGACCACCGCCTCTTCCTCCAAACTACTCAGGTCACCTGCATGACATTCATTCCATGTGGAGTCGAGGACCTCATCGTCCTCCACATCATATTCCACCCAGTCTTCACCCCTGCCCTCCTTGTCGGTCTCCACAATTTGGAATTCCGCAGCAGTTGGCACCTGTGTTTCGTGCTGCGATGGTCCTCCCATGTACTCATCTTGAGACATAAGTGGTTGAGCATCGGTGCACTCAATCTCTTCCACTTCTGGGGCAGGGCTAGGTGGATGGCCCTGGAAAACCATGCTAACAGAGTCATCAAAAAGAAGAAGTGACTGCTGCATGACTTGGGGCTCAGACTGCTTGGCTGATTTGCAAGGGGGTGAGGTGAAAGATTGATGGATATCGACTGCAGGTGCCAACTCTGACCTTTCAGCAGAAGACTGGGTGGGAGTCAATGTGAAGGAACTGGAGGCACTGTCAGCAACCCAATCTACTATTGCCTGTACTTTCTGGCCTCAACATTTGTAGAGGCGCATTAGGCCCTGCCAAATACTGCTGCAGGTTCTGTCGCCTACTCGAAGCTGAGAAAGGTGTTTCACTTGTGCGTGTAGCTGGCACAGATCGACCACGTCCTCTCCTTGCAACAAGAGCTCCACCAGCAGCACCACGACCCAGCACTAACATGGTGGAACAGTATGTGTGCACACGCCTAGACGTACTGAATGACGGGTCTGCCCCCTTCAACTTCTGGGTCTCCAAGTTGGGCACATGGCCTGAGCTCGCCATTTACGCCTTGGAGGTGCTGGCCTGCCCTGCAGCCAGTGTATTTCCTGAACGTGTATTTAGCACGGCTGGGGGCGTTATCACAGACAAGCGCAGCCGCCTGTCCAGAGCCAATGTGGACAAGCTCATGTTAAAATGAACCAGGCATGGATTCTACAGGACTTGTCCGTACCTTGTGCAGAATAGACATGTATACCGGCCTTACCCAGCCATTGTTGTATTTTATCTTTCTTACTCTTTTGGGGTGTACCCTCATATAAAAAAAATTAAATTATAAACCAAAGCCAGTGTTGGCTACCTCGTCCTCCTCCTCCACCGCCACCGCTGCTTCCACCTACACAGCCATATCCACTGCCACCTCAACCTCCTACTCCATATGGGCCTAGTCCTCCTCCTCCTACATCATTCAAGATTATTATTTTTTTTCTATGTATTTTATGTTATTTTAAGTTATTTCCCTATCCACATTTGTTTGCAGAGCACTTGCCATGCTCTTAAGAAGATTTTGCTGCCATTTGCAGCCCTCTAGCCATTTCCATGTGTTTTTTAGAGCCATTTTAGTGCTCGAAAGTTCGGGTCACCACTGACTTCAATGGGGTTCGGGATCGGGGTCAAGTTTGGGTTAAGTCCGGGTCACAAATCCCGGACTTTTTTTTCAAGTTCGGCTGGACCCGGCGAACCCGGACATCCAGGTGTTCGCTCAACTCTAGTGCTAACCACTTGGCCACTGTGGAATGATAAGTATATATTAACATACTGTATGTGTTTGCCATAAGTGGTTTGCACTTAATTTGCTAACACTGTGTTGTTGGTCTATATCTCAAATATAATAGCCACATTTGTTTCCTTTTTTTTCTCTTAGTCATTTTTCTCTTTTTCTTCACCTTGTGTCCTATCAGTTGCTCTTCTAAGGTGTCACACAGTCAGTGGCGTAGCGTAGGTTGTCAGCGCCCGGGGCAAGGCAAGTAAATTGCGCCCCCCCACCTGTGGAAGTCCCGCCCCGAGGGACGTAACGCATGCGGAAGGGAGGGAGGAGAGTCTGACGCCACCCGCAGTCAATAAGGAAGCGGAACAGCGGCGCTTGGACGCCGATTGCATTGTATTTTATGCTGGAATATGTCTTTTATCAATAAATGTGAAAGTTCATACAGTATCACACTATGGTCTGTCCCTTCTTATTCCATTTGGGGGATTGGAGATGACCACAGTGTGCAGTGGAGAGAGGTGCTTTGAGTCCATACCTTCTTCCCAGTGACGGCTTATATCCCTGGAGGTTGCCTGATGGATTTATATGCTCATAGACACACTCCTCAGGTGAGAGGCTGGTACATCTGGTGGAGGATCACAGCACTGTGTGTGGGCACAATTACTCAAGGTGTCATTGGGATTTTGCACGGAGCACTTTTCAAGCACAAGCAATACTGCATGGACTATATTTTATTTCTCATTTTATATGCACCCAGACCTGCCCTGCTGCCTGATCCAAGGCCGAGCTCAGCAGTGCACCATTTGGCTGCTTCCAAATGGCAACAAGTGGATTTTCTCCTCTCTGTGGATGGTTGCCAACACAGCCACTGATTGAGCGGATTTTTACCAACATGTCTGTTCAACAGAAGTCCATTGTTAGATTGACTTCCATTGAGCGGCAGTGGGGACACATGGAACACATGGAACACATACAGTATGCACACACAGACACAGTATACATACAGTATGTACACATACACAGTATACATAGACACACAATTACATACATACAGTATACACACGCATACACACACACAGTATACATACAGTATACACACGCATACACACAGTATACATACAGTATACACATACACTATACACACAGTATATATAAAGTATACACATACATTATACACACAGTATATATACACAGTATACACATACATTATACACACAGTATATATACACAGTATACACATACACTATACACACAGTATATATAAAGTATACACATACACTATACACTATACACTATATACACAGTATACACACTGCTGCTGCCCCCATTTCCTGGCATGCTGGTACTTGTAGTACTCCAGCAGCTCACAGACATTGGATATGGTAATGCAGAAGAGGAGGGGGTGGGCAGGTAATGAGTAGGGAGATGTAGCAGGGATTGGGGGAGAAGTTTAGGGCATGTCCTTCCTCCAGAAGCAGTGCACTGTTCCTCACATGAAATCTATCGGTCAGGCTCAGAGACAGGAGGAGCCCTGCAAGAGGAAACACAGCCTCAGCCCTTCCTCCTCCTCAGCAGGGTAAATACTGACAAGAAAACATTTGGTTTGTCTTCCCGAGCTCACCTTCTTCTATAAGGCTGCAGCCCGTCCTCTCCTCTCTTCTCCAGCTGTCCACGTCTTCTGCTCCGTTATCAAACAAGGCGCGCTGGGGAAGGGGGCGTGTACACTGTGATCCCATAGGCTGAGAAGACAGTGGAGAGGCGGAGCAGCTATAGACTCTGAATCTTCACAGTGAAAGGACGTCGGTAACTGACATTTCAGGGACAGCACAGCCGCCCTAACTGCGCCCCCCTGAATATTGCGCCCGGGGCGGCCCGCACCGGCAGCACCCCCCACGCTACGCCACTGCACACAGTGTATCAGGACTGCAGAACACCTCCTTCTCTCTCTTTTTCTTCATATCATAGTGAGGATATGTTCTATGATCTAGAGAGAAAAGTCAAACAGGGCTGATAACATTGATAGATGTTCCTGTTTTGATTTCAATGCAGCATTGTCAGCTAACTAAAGAAGTTATGAGCTTACTGGATTTCTGACAGGATCATCAGGCATTTTTGAATGTATATAACAGTTATAACAAAACATTTTCAATGGCATATTTAACTGACCAAAAGGAGAGTTTTTTTTTTTTTAAAAAGAGTAATATTCCTGGGAAAAGTACATACAGTATACACTGAAGCTTCTTTTTTTTTTGTTGGTTTGGCGTGTGACAAGGTGATTTTCAGGCAGGAGTATCACCAGCTTTTAAAGCTTATATAAGATTTAAGTTGTTGGGTTTTCATCTACTTACTAAAAATATATGTTTGAGATCTTTGAATTGCAGTGCTGCAGTACATTTTCTTATGTTCCTTGCACTGTGCACAGATCTGAACGCCCAAAAATCCTTTTGAGGACCGATATCTGTTTGCAACATTTGATTAATAGCTAGCTCTTCCGTTGACAACATCTAAGCTACTTTTTATATTAAATGGTGTCTCTTACCTTATTTTTTTTTCAAAATTATAAATATAAGTTTAGTGTCATTAGAACACATTGGACAGTTGCTGCTGATGTTCGTTCAATAGCTTTTTTTTTTTTAAAGAAAAACAAAGTAAATCCAAGAACAGTGTGCACCGAATCCACTTCGCATTACATCACTCACATTCACTGCTCCTTCTCCTTTTCTTATAGATAAAATAAGAGTTAGGTAAAGAACAGATAGGTCTATTATCCTAATTGAAACTATTCCGCTGCTAGACAATTTTACACTGCTGTATCCTTTATGGTATCTTCAGTTTTTTGTTTAATTTAGAAACTCTTTATGACATTGCTAAAGGAATGAAATTGATAAGTATGACTTAAAGTGGTTGTAAACCCCATTTATGAAATTTGAGCTAAGCACATACAGTATATTTGTAGTGTTTACTTATCTCTCTCCAAAGCTCTAAATGTCGTTTCTCTCTGGTGCTTCGTACTTCTGTTATCAGCATATGTCACTTCTGACAAGATCTTCGACACATGAGATAACATCAGTTCAAAATTTGTGTTGGGGAGGGAGATGAGCATGGAGCTTGTCTATTCAGAATACAGCTCTGCATGTTACTTCATTCCTCTTCCTTTGTGGAGGGGGGTATGTCTCCTGTTCCTCAAATCAGCTCTCGCGCAGAATAAGTCCAGCCTCCCAAGTCACCCCTATGTACTACTGAAAGATGAGGAGAAAAGATTTTTACATGATCTGCACTTTTCAAAGGGTGTAGAAAGAGGAAGACACAGGGTGCAGAAAGTGGATTTGTATCATCTCTATGAATCATCTGAGGCTATTCACTTCACTGGGTATATATGAGGGTTTACAATCGATCCTTCATTCATCTCTACACTTGCTTCTGTCACATGCAAAATTTTCCTTTGTTTGCAGCAGATCATTGCATGCTTGTGCAGTAAAATATTGTGCACCAAACCACCACATCTTTAGTGTACCAAAGCAACTACTCTTTTTTCTCCCTTATAAAAAAGTGGTTGCTGATCAAAGACCGACAATCACTTGCCCAGCACTAACGGTCAATCCTAAAATACTCAAAACTGCATAAACATTGATTAAAATGCATAGACTTCTTATTAGTCCCTAATAGCAGCTGCTGTAAAATTAATCAAAATCAAAAGAAAAATGTAACCAACACTGTAGCGTCCCACAAATTCCAGCATCAATCACACTCAGCAGCCCTGAATATGCTTACACATATCAAACAATATTGGTCAAATGTCCATAATAAATTGGAATGAGAAGGAAGTGAAATATTGTCCATGTACTGCTATAATTATTAGGTGAGTCTAACCCAATACAAGTCCAATATATTCAAATCAATGTGACTTGACAAACGGTGGTACTCCCAGTGCTTGGATAGGTAAGAGTGGACTAAAAATCCTTCACCACACCTCCAGTGCACCCCGTAGCAATGGGCACTCACCAAATGCACAGTAGATCACAGGCACTTGTATATTTACTCCAAGACCTCCTCATTACTTAGTGGCCAGTCATGGTTCCTCGGGTTGTACTGCCTCCCCTAATCCGATCTGAAGCCTCTTGCTTTTCCCTCGGATCATCCGGATCACATGATACCAAGCCACCAATGGGGGGGAGCAAGAATGGAACACCGATAGTGTAATAACGCTTTAAAACTTTTATTCTACATATAATACACACATTCAGTTCCCCCATCCAAATCTGCTTACATCAAATAAAAATATCCATAAGCATGTGCAGTGCCTTGCGAAAGTATTCGGCCCCCTTGAACTTTGCGACCTTTTGCCACATTTCAGGCTTCAAACATAAAGATATAAAACTGGAATTTTTTGTGAAGAATTAACAAGAAGTGGGACGCAATCATGAAGTGGAATGAAATTTATTGAATATTTCAAACTTTGTAAACAAATAAAAAACTGAAAAATTGGGCGTGTAAAATTATTCAGCCCCTTTACTTTCAGTGCAGCAAACTCTCTCCAGAAGTTCAGTGAGGATCTCTGAATGATCCAATGTTGACCTAAATGACTAATGATGATAAATAGAATCCACCTGTGTGTAATCAAGTGTCCGTATAAATGCACCTGCACTGTGATAGTCTCAGAGGTCAGTTTAAAGCGCAGAGAGCATCATGAAGAACAAGGAACACACCAGGCAGGTCCGAGATACTGTTGTGGAGAAGTTTAAATCTGGATTTGGATACAAAAAGATTTCCCAAGCTTCAAACATCCCAAGGAGCACTGTGCAAGCGATAATATTGAAATGGAAGGAGTATCAGACCACTGCAAATCTATGAAGACCTGGCCGTCCCTCTAAAATTTCAGCTCATACAAGGAGAAGACTGATCAGAGATGCAGCCAAGAGGCCCGTGATCACTCTGGATGAACTGCAGAGATCTACAGCTGAGGTGGGAGACTCTGTCCATAGGACAACAATCAGTCCTATACTGCACAAATCTGGCCTTTATGGAAGAGTGGCAAGAAGAAAGCCATTTCTTCAAGATATCCATAAAAAGTGTCGTTTAAAGTTTGCCACAAGCCACCTGGGAGACACACCAAACATGTGGAAGAAGGTGCTCTGGTCAGATGAAATCAAAATCAAACTTTTTTGCAACAATGCAAAACGTTATGTTTGGCGTAAAAGCAACACAGCTCATCACCCTGAACACACTATTCCCACTGTCAAACATGGTGGTGGCAGCATCATGGTTTGGGCCTGCTTTTCTTCAGCAGGGACAGGGAAGATGGTTAAAATTGATGGGAAGATGGATGGAGCAAAATACAGGACCATTCTGGAAGAAAACCTGATGGAGTCTGCAAAAGACCTGAGACTGGGACGGAGATTTGTCTTCCAACAAGACAATGATCCAAAACATAAAGCAAAATCTACAATGGAATGGTTCACAAATAAACATATCCAGGTGTTAGAATGGCCAAGTCAAAGTCCAGACCTGAATCCAATCGAGAATCTGTGGAAAGAACTGAAAACTGCTGTTCACAAACGCTCTCCATCCAACCTCACTGAGCTCGAGCTGTTTTGCAAAAAGGAATGGGCAAAAATTTCAGTCTCTCGATGTGCAAAACTGATAGAGACATACCCCAAGCGACTTACAGCTGTAATCGCAGCAAAAGGTGGCGCTACAAAGTATTAACTTAAGGGGGCTGAATAATTTTGCATGCCCAATTTTTCAGTTTTTTATTTCTTAAAAAAGTTTGAAATATCCAATAAATTTCGTTCCACTTCATGATTGTGGCCCACTTGTTGTTGATTCTTCACAAAAAATTCCAGTTTTATATATTTATGTTTGAAGCCTGAAATGTGGCAAAAGGTTGCAAAGTTCAAGGGGGCCGAATACTTTTGCAAGGCACTGTATATTTTTTAAGGATCCCAGACGCTACGCTACCTAACCGCATCTGCTGATATCCTCCCGGCATTAAGCGGCGAGTTCCGGAAGTGCTGCGGTCGCGTCTCTAGTATCCACGAAGACAGCGTGCTTACGATCTAACGCGTTTCATCATAGAGACTTCAACTGGTAACATTAACTAAAGAAAAATAAATGAATGCCGTTCTCCCATGTTCCTGCTTATAAATGCATTTTACTAAATATGAAAACGCTAAGGATTCTGAATTAACCCTATACACACTGCTATACACCCTTACATACGGACTATTGCACGGTTGTGCGATGCTGTACCCAAATAAAATTGATGTCCTTTTTTTCCCACAAATTGAGCTTTCTTTTGGTGGTATTTGATCACCTGTGCGATTTTTATTTTTTGCGCTATAAACAAAAAAATGAGTGACAATTTTGAAAAACAAACAATATTTTTCATATTCTGCTATATAACATTCCCCCCCCCCCAAAAAAAAAAATAAAAAATCTAATTTTTTTAACATTTTAGGCCAATTTGTTTTCTGCTACATACTTTTGGTAAAGAAAATCGCAATAAGCATATTTTTTTTGTTTGCGCAAAAGTTATCACATCTACTAACTACGGGAAAGATTTATGTCATTTTTATTGTTTTTTTTTACTAGTAATGGCGGTGATGTGTAAATGTTTGCGGGACTGTGACATTGTGGCGGACAGATCGGACCCCTAACTGGCATGTTTGATACTTTTGGGGGGGGCAGTGACATTACTACAGCAAAAATGCTGTGTTTTTGTTTTCCTTGCACGTGATTAGGTATTCTTTGTAAAGTGAATCTTTACCTCATTTACTAAGCTCTGGAGCAACTACTCTTGCAGAGTGCAACTGCACTTTACAAAGTGCACAGTCTATTCACCTTTAGTAAATCAACACTATAATGTCAATATGGGGCAGATGAGGGAGACCTATAGGTCACTGACCTGCATTATGCAATAGAAAAGGAGATATGTCTGTGATCAAATCCAAAATGTTTACATATATAATATAAGAGGTGCTAAAGTGTGCATAAGGTTCATTCTGAATCTTTAGTGTTAACTGGGGATAGGCTCAGTATTTGCTTGAACCAAACATTGGCTGTACGGTTGTTCATCTGAAATTTGAATTTTTATGGCATTCAGTGTGGATGAATGTGACAGCTTTTGGCTGTCAATGGTTTCTAAGGAAGCTTTCAACTGGCCTATTCACCTACATGACCAGGAATCTCCAGCCACACAAGAAGGTCAGAGGGGTGACATAATTGCCTACATATGGCCATATATGAGCAATAACATTGCCCAAATATGCCGGATCCATATATTGGCAATATTGTCCCCACTACCCCACCCCTTTCCCTTATATAGATGAGGACAGCTCTGGAAGCTGTCATTCAGCTAGCGGTACCATCAGGATTGGCTGTGTGAGCCAGGTCATCATTTTTATTTTCCCGCTGGCAGTGGAAAATCGATTATGGATTGAATCCATTGATTATGGATTTACAACAAGGAACTTCTTTGAGGATTTAATTTTTTTTTAATAGGACTAAAAAGGATTTAAAAAGGATTTGTGAAATGTACCCCATACTCATATAGGTAATGGGAGTTGGTACTGTTGGGGTTCCCTTATTATTAAAACAGGCTTCTAGATTCCAATAAGCATCCCAACTGCAGACCCCACAGAAAACAGACATGGTTGTGAGGAAGAGGCTCTTGTACCTATCAACATGAGGACAAGCGGATTTTGCCAGTGTGGTCCTCCCTGGCAATGCATCCCCTATGTTCAGGGCATGTGGCCTGAAATGGTCCAGGAGGGAAAACACACCGCATGCTCAGATCAATGGTCTAATATAGATTTTTAGAGGGACCTCATGCTTTTTTGTTTTTGCTTCATCTACCTGTGACAGACCACTTGGTACCCAGCCTGGGAGCCTCCGCAAAGATAGAGCTTCCTCCACTCTGGAACCAGGAACCAGGTATTATAGCTGAGCATTTCACCCAAGAACTAGGTGACACTAGCTTGAGGACAAACTGGAACTGACCCTTTATTGTAAGTTCACACAGAATTTATACCACACAAAATCAGTGCCCAAAATCAGTTCGGTTCCCCCGTTCCCCAGAAAGAATACCCAGTGCTATCCAAATCATACTTTCACTTGTATAATCTGTCCATTAGACAAGTCATCATAAGACAAAACTCATACAATGTTCCAGCAGTCTGAAAAAGTGGAATTCATTTATCTTCATTGTTTTCTTGAGGGAGATTGTTGATAAATATTTCTGTCCCAAGTGGAGGAGCTTCTCCAACTCAGTCTGCAAGAGAGCCATCATAATTCCTCTGACAATTAACCTGTAGAAGAATAAAATTACACCTTTTCATCCACTCCAGAAGGGAAACTTTATTGTCCTTATTAAGAGAATTATTCTAAACCTCACTCTCAGGGTTCATCACGTTGCCGTACATCATTATAGAATGATCTGCTCTCTCTGCTCATGGGTTCAGAGGATGAACTGAGCTCTTTTCCATGCTCTGAAATCCCCAGTGTCGTCCATGGGCCATAATCAGGGGGTAGAAGACTAGCCCCTAGTGCCCTCCAAAAGTCCCTGTCCCAGTTGGATTTGCCACAGTACCCCCAAGATCTATATCAGACACAAATGGTATGGCATGTATTTTTGGGGACTTACACAGTCCCCAAAATTTTTTTTGAATTCTTCCTACAGGATGTGCTATGGAAAAAAAAAACAGCATACAAACAACTTCAAACATCCCCCAAAATACCTAGAACATATTTTAAAGGGGTCTGTGTGTTGTTCCTAAAAAAGAGAAAAAAAAAGAAGCAAGAAATTAAATGCAATTTCTGGCAATTTTATATATTTTTTTATCTTTGTAAAAGTCATTGCTGTTGCAGCACCTTCTGTACATTACAGAGATGCACCCCTTCATATACAGGAATGTGGGGGTCCCCAGTCATTGGGCATTTTTAATGCTTCACTTTAAGCATTTAAAAATATCACTGCCGCTGGCTAAATTGAATTTTTATTTATTTCTTTATTTTTTTACATTGGTACATGTTCCCCATCATAGTTTCCATCCCTCTCCATGCTATTTTTTTATATCCTTTTACCTGTTAGTCCAGAAAATTGGCATTTTTAACCACTTGAGCTTTGGAAAGTTTTACCCCCTTCATGATCAGGCAATTTTTTGCTATTTAGCACTGCACTACTTTAATTGGTAAATGCACTGCCATGTAATGCTGTACCCAAATGAAATTCATTTAATTTTTTTTTCACACGAATTGAGCTTTCTTTTGGGGGTATTTGATCACCACAGTTTTTTTTTTTTTATCATATAACCAACAAAAACATTTTTTTAAAAAACATTTTTTTTCACTTTCTGCTATAAAACATATTCAATAATAAAAATAAAATGTCAATTTTTTTAATAAATGTAGGCAAAATGTATTTTTCCAGGACCCCGTAGCAATACTGCATGTGGGTCAGAAACGCTATAGTCTGGTGTGGAGTAGGATGCCTGAAGTGGAATGCTTTTTTGGGTCACATATGGAGTGGGATCTTCCCCTAGGACGGGACTATAGCGTTTCTGACCCACATGCAGTATTGCTACGGGGTCCTGGCAGTCTGGTAAGTGGAAATATCCCAAGGGGGGTGGAACTGCACAAGATTGCACTTCAAGTTTGCACAGATTGGCACTGAACTGTATAACAAGGAGCACTGAGCACATTGCACTTTCACTGGCCACCTGCTTAATTTGGATTTTTTGGGACTCATAAGATAAAGACTTCCTATTTTTACTATTTGTTGTATATTATGCATCCATGCAATAAGGAAAATTAGCACTTATTTGCACTTTAATTTTAACACTAAGTAACACAATATTGTAACAACTGCACCATTTCATATTTTTAGTAGCATGTATTTATGTATTTATAGTATATACACTTGAATTTTTATTTATTTATTTTTTTTATACTAGTAATGGCGGTGGTCAGAAATTTATAGTGGGACTATGATAGTTCAGCGGGCAATCTGACACTAACTGACACTGGGTGGGAGGTAGACAAACTGACCGTCTGACATTGATCACTGACACTAATACAATGATCAGTGATAACACTATACACTGTCACTGTACTAATGACACTGATTGGGAAGGGGTTAACATCTCTGGGAAATCAAGGGGTTAAGTGTGTGCCTAACAAGTGTTAATGTGTTGCAAGGAGAAGAAACAGACACAGATCATTCCCTCTGTACAGAGCCCTGTACGCTTGTCAACACAGGGTTCTAGGCTGTGATTGGATACATCCGATTAGCAGGTCTCAGCCATAAATCATTGGCTGAAAGCTGTTGACAAAATCCTGCACTGTGGTAGTGTTAGTCGGCGGGAGGAAGGGAGTGTGTACAAGCCGCTCACCCACAGTAAAATGCAGACGTGCAGTCTGTCAGTGGTTGATTTACCAGACTTGGCTCCAATTCACTTCAGTAGAGATTTTTTATTCCCCATCTGAACTTCTTTGAAGTTTCTCTAACCCTACTGGAACCAGACCCAGGGCAGTTTGGCTGATCTCTATTGTTAACATATGGGGTCCCCCCAAAATCCATACCAGACTGAAGGGTATAAAAGACCATACTTTCGGTCTGGTATGGATTTTGAGGGGAACCCCCACACCAAAAAACAAAAAACGGCATGGGGTCCCCCCAAATTCTATACAAGCCCCTTCTCCCTCAGGTCAGAAAAGGGGAAGGGACAAGCGAGCACCCCTCCTGGACAATACCAGGCCACACACCCTCAAGATTGGGGGATAGATGCTTTAGATCAGGGAGTTGCTCTGCACTCCCCCACCCCAAGGGACCTTGTCTCCATGTTGCAAGGAGAAGAAACAGACACAGATCATTCCCTCTGCGGGCAGGGGCTTATCGGAATCTGTAAGCCCCCTTTAACAAGGGGGCCCCCAGATACCTGACATCCCCCTATGTGAATGAGTATGGGGTACATTGTACCCCTACCCATTCACCCCAAAAAAGGCAGTGTAGTGTAAATAATGACAAGAGACAGTTTTGAGAAGTCCTTTATTAAAAAATCTTCTGCCGATCTTCTCCCTCAGGTTTTCTCGCTCTGATCTTCTCCCTCAGGTCTTCTCCCTCAGATCTTCTTCCTCTGATCTTCTTCTTCTGGTCTTCTGTGCCTCTGGTCTTCTCCACCGCCAACCCGGTCCTCCTCCGACGCTGTCTCCCGTGATTATGCCAGCTCCACTCCTTGTGGATTCTTATATAGCCATGGGACATGGTCACCATCGTTCATGCCAAACCAATTCGTTCATGCCAAACCAATCTATTAACCTTCTACGATGAAGTGAGCTGCCACTTAGATAAAGGTAAGCCTGTGGATGTGGTGTATCTGGACTTTGCAAAGGCCTTTGACACCGTTCCCCACAAACGCTTACTGTACAAACTAAGGAAGGTAGGTATGGACCATAAGGTGAGTACCTGGATAGAGAACTGGCTCCAGGGGAGAGTACAGAGGGTGGTGATTAATGGGGAGTACTCGGATTGGGCGGGTGTGGAAAGTGGGGTCCCCCAGGGTTCTGTCCTGGGACCAATCCTGTTTAATTTATTTATAAATGATCTAGAGGAGGGGATATCTAGTACAATCTCAGTATTTGCAGATGATACTAAATTAGGCATGCCAATATCTTCTATGCAGGATGTGGAAATCTTGCAAGCAGACCTGAACAAAATAATGGGGTGGGCAACTACATGGCAGATGAGATTTAATGTAGAAAAATGTAAAGTAATGCACTTGGGGGCCAGAAACCAGAAAGCAAGCTACTCACTAGGGGGGGAACCTCTGGGTGAGTCTAGGATGGAAAGGGACCTGGGGGTACTGGTAGACAACAGGCTTGGAAGTGGCATGCAATGCCAAGCCGCTGCAAGCAAAGCCAACAGAATACTGGGTTGTATAAAAAAGGGGATTCACTCCAGAAATAAAGAGATTATTCTTCCACTCTACAAGACTCTGGTCCGGCCACATCTGGAGTATGCTGTCCAGTTCTGGGCACCGGTCCTCAGGAAGGATGTGCTGGAACTGGAGAAAGTCCAGAGAAGGGCAACAAAAATAATTAGGGGAATGGAGGACATCGGCTATGAGGAAAGACTACAAGCACTGAAAACTATTCTCTCTGGAGAAGAGACGCTTGAGGGGGGATATGATATCAATGTACAAATACTGTACTGGCGACCCTAGCATAAGGAACAAACTATTTAGAGTAAGGGAATACAATAAGACACGTGGCCACTCACTAAAACTAGAGGAAAGGCGGTTTAACCTTAAAGTGCGTAAGGGGTTCTTCACTGTAAGAGCGGTAAGGATGTGGAATTCTCTTCCGCAAGCAGTCGTATCAGCGGGGAGCATTGATAGTTTCAAAAAACTATTGGATGGACACCTTAAAGACCACAACATACAGGGGTATACAATGTACGGTTAAAAGCAAACACACACACATAGGTTGAACTGGATGGACTTGTGTCTTTTTTCAGCCTCACTAACTATGTAACTATGTAACCTGGTGACATCAACCAGAGACCCCGCTCCTTGTGTTGTCATGTGTCATCATGTGATGACACAGGGGGTGGGGTCTCTGGTTGATGTCACCAGGTGGCCATGCCCCATGGCTATATAAGAAGTCACCAAGAGCAGAGCTGGCATAATCACAAGAGACAGCCTCAGAGGAGGACCGGGTTGGCAGCGGAGAAGATCAGAGTCACAGAAGACCAGAGGAAGAACACCGGAGGGAGAAGTTCAGAGGAAGAAGACCTGAGGGAGAAGACCTGAGGGAGAAGACCTGAGGGAAAAGACCTCCAAATTCTGAAAAGCCCCCTGCCCGCAGACCCCCACAGCCACTGCCCAGGGTTGTTGGTAAGAGGCCCTTGTTCCCATTAACATGGGGACAAGGTGCTTTGGGGTGGAGGTGTGCAGAGCCCCTTCTGCCCCAAAGCACACACCCCCCCCATGTTGAGGGCATGTGGCCTGGTATAGTCCAGGGGAAGGGGGGTGCCCGCTCATCCCCTCCCCTTTTCTGACCTGCCAGGATGCATGCTCGGATAAGGGTCTGGTATGGGTTTTGGGGGGGGGGGGACCTTAAGTCATTTTTATTTTTTGGATGGGGGTTCCCCTTACAGTTGTTCTTGGGGGGACGCCACGCCATTTTTTTTTTTATTTTTGCATTGGGTTCCCTTTTAAGAACCATACCAGACTCAAAGAGCCTAGTATGGAACTTGGGGGGGACCCTCATGCCGTTTTTTTTTCCATTTTGGCGTGGCATTCCCCTACAAGATCCTCAGAGCACAGGTTGCACCACAAGTCGGATCATCATGATCTGACTTGGATGCAACTTCCATTCAAATCAGTGAGCTCTCATAGGGAACTATTGATTTTGGCATGTTAAAAAAAAAAAAAAACTCTTGACGTGGCTTAACGCTGTATGCAGCGTTAAGCCGCATTTAGCAGCCTTTAGCAGTGTCAGATGTTTTTTACAGCTGTAATGCCGTCCCTTAGAACACGCTGGCCCTGGAATTTTTTTGCAGTTTGAAAATACCTATGCCACTTACAGCTTCAAAACTTTTGTGTGTGCATGAGGTCATAGAATTACATGAGGGGGGCATTTTTCAGCTGCAAAAAAAAAAAAAAAAGCCCGGAGCTTCTTAAAGTGGCTGTGCATGAGGACTTAGCCATACCCTTTTCAGCACAGCTTGCTGGACATGACCGCAGTTTTAGTTCCTATCTAGGGCTCCAAGTGCCCCAATGCACTGATCACTCCTGCTACATAAAGCAATAGTGAAGAGCTAAAAGAACAGGAGGAATAAGGTACAGCATGAGGATGAAGCTCTGCCTACTCTCAGCCTCAATCTGACATCATTAACCACACCTCCAATTGCCCCCTCCTCCATCTGTTCTATCAGCTAAAACATATCTCAGTCCTGCAGAGTAAATTATTCAGTTATTTCCTCTTTTTCTTTTAGAGTGCACACCCATTAAAGTTGCAACGTCCCCCTTTGGTAAATGTCTGTAGCCACCCCTGGGTCCTAATACTGCACAGAGCCAAGTAAACTGCTGCAGAAGCCATATATGGGCACGGAGGCGTTTGCTGCTGCTCCTGGATGTAGAGACAAGAGCCACTGGCAGACCTGTTCATTCTGATAGCTATTCTAGGCATATATTCAGAGCTTTTCCCTCTCACCCCCTCCACTTTTCTCTCCCTGGGATTTCTCTCTTATTAAGCAGTCTCGGAATCTGTGGATTTTGGCTTTTGGCACGCTTAAGTTGTTTTCTGATATTTTTTTAGATTGCTTTTTGGATTTATCTCTTTATTTTTTGGCTGTGATTGTAATAAAAAAAAAAAAAGGAGTCTTGCTGGAGCTGCTGGCTACTGATGCTTCCTTAACAACAAAGCCTTTATTCATTTGAAGTGAAGGTACAGCAAAATGCTTCGATTCAGCATCCTTCCAGCCTTTTATTAGGCTAAGTCAAGTATTTATGATTGCTGATCCTGGACGTGTACAAGGTAAGGCAGATGTAAGGTGCTGCTGTGCTGAATTCCTCTACAGCCTCATTGACAATGCTATAAATAACTTTTGTCTGTTCTCTGTATTCCACGGTCATTTAATTGTTTCATTACATTTAACAATTGTCCAGAGACTTGCTTTTAATGAATCAATATGCTTCAAAGTATAATAGGGATTATCACGTGCATGCTAAAGATAATTAATACACAGCATGCTAAAGTCTTTGTGCTGGATGCCATTAAAACCTAGAGCTTACACGTTTACATCAAAACCATTTGTGCTGAAACTCAAAGTAACATACTTAAAAGCATGATCTGCTGTATAATCCTTGACTGACGTCTTTCCATATTGTGTGTATGTGGGTAGCCCTTATGCTTATGTACTGTACAGTCAAAAGCTGGCCAGTTAAGCACATGGAGCCTTAGGCTGGTATAGTATGTCAAACATTCATGTGAAGAATTTAGACATATGTGTAAAGCAGTTGGTGCCTGCTAAGTACAAGTCAAGCGAGGGCAAGTTATGTCAGCGAATGTGCCTTCCTTATATCAAAACCATGCTGCATGCTTGTTCATCCCTGGTAATACACCACATGAACTAGCCTTCACTGTCTTCTATTGTTTTAGAAAACTGCTAGATACTGCTATGTTCTTTCTGCTACTACCATCTGTTCTCTCCTTGTACATTTACCATGAATGTTTCCTGAAAATGCTGGTGTATGAACGAAAACTTGAAACTCCATTAGGGTTATTATTTGCTAGGAGTGGAAGAGTAAAATGACTCCAAATACAAAATCATACAGATTGACTATATTGGGAATTTCTATTCAGCTCTTATCTGCAGTGTTTTCTGTTCTGACAGTTTGTCAGCTTAACTCTTTTCTACTCAGAATCTTAAATTCATAGATATGGAACACTTGGGTATTCTGCAGGCAAGCCATTGAAAGCGTGGAAGAGAGTATGAGAGCATCAAGCATGATGTAGGAGGGAAATAATACGTAGTGTGAGCTCATTGAGATATATGAATTACACAATTTGCTGCTCTGAGTCTGACCTCTTGTGTGTGACACAGTGTCTGCTTGAACAAAGCCCTCCCATTAATAACCAGCAATAGCAAATTAAACTGTCATTACTGGAAGTGCTACATGCTGGAAAATATATATTTGTAGGAGCCAAGATTGGAATTATTTAATTATTATATATTTACTGTAGAGAGTTCAGTTCAGTTCAGTGTTTGAAATAGATATTGCATAGGAAGATTTCCTAAATGTAACAACAATGTGCATTTACTTCTATGTAAAAAGATGTAAAGTAGTATAGTAAAAGCTGGGTGTATGCAAAGTTAAACATATAACAGGACAATCCATGAGCATTAAGCAAAAAATTGTATATTACGCTAAGTGTCCTAATATAATTATAAAGAAATACATTTGATCACCTAGTATGTTGTTTAGCTTCTGTAATGCTAACATATGAAAATAATAGTATTTGCGGTTTTCTGTTTTTAATAGATTAATATGCCCTCTACTTCTGAAATTCCATGTTGTCTCCAGTATCACTGATATCACTTTAGTGGAACTGAATATATGCCTACATTTTTACAGCTTTTTTCAGGGTATAACGAACAGTGGTAACACAGTAATGTAACAATGGTAATGGAAATTAAAAAAAAAATAAAAATCTTAAGAATCAACAATACTACATAGGAGCTTTGCTAAATGAGGTTTTTTTTTTTTTTTTTGCTTTTCAATAAATTAATACAATGATCCTCCCTATAGAAACGTACTGTAGATGTTATGTACTGAACTATTTCTTGTTATTTGTATAGAACTAGGGAAATGATTTCCTGGTAAATGAATTTACTTAGCTGAATGGCGAAGGCAGTATGGCTCAGTCTGTTGAATACCTCTGCTCAATACAGAACATCTTTTCACATTCACTTGCTTACTTCCAACAGGATGCAGCTGTTTGGGAAGCTGATTCTGCAGTTTGCAGTGTAATTTATCAAAGTATTTTCATTCCAAAACTGAGGCAAAAGTGGTGAATTTACCCATCTAAAGAACTATGATGTTTTTTTCCCATTTCTCTGCTGAAAGTGTAAATAATGAAATGCGATGATACTGTAATAGGTAGATAAAAGCATAGCCATAAAGCCCTCTAGTATTGCTTGTGGTTTGACCTTTTCTGTAGACACTGCACACTAGTTCATCAAACTGTTGTCACGTTGTGTTTGTGGGAAGGCCAGGTTCTTCATCTCATTCATCATTTTCTTTTTTTATTGGATTTGTAATGTGCTTACCTGAGTCATGCTTGAAAGACTATTATGCTTGAAAAGTATACTATTCTGACTGGGTATCTGCTAGAGCATAGTAAGCCTTCAATATCATTTTTCTCTCTTACTGTTTATAGGCCGTTGGCCTTTGCAGTTGCCATTAGACAGTAAAGTATTACTAAACCACTTCTGCCATTTCAGTGAAGGTGTATTCAAAGTATGGCTGATTGTGTCAATATAGTCTACGTAAAGTTACTAATCATAACACTAGAAGTACAGCCTTTCTTTTATCCATTATTAGAGAACTGTACTATTTTGGTCTAGTCGATTTAACTAAGTAGCTAAGACTATTTTTTTTATAAATAATTAAAAACATGCTCAGTATAAATGTGAATCAAATGACTTATTGACAGCCATTATAGCAAACCTGTCAAATCCATCAAAGTGGGTGGTGGCGAAGTAAAGGCACTCAGTGATGCTTGCAAGTACACATGTTCTTCTTTGAGTTTCATGAAGACCATGGGTCCTAACTTTGAATTGTTTACATGGGCTCATCTCTTTTTAAAAGCTCACCACACATGTTAAAATTTGACTGTACAATCTTCTTTAGAGTTAACAAAAACTATGTAGTGCAAGGGCCAGTCTGAATAGTTATGGACTGAATACATTGATTAGGAATGCCCTCAGCGTACTTGGTTTTAGTAAATCTACAAGAGATTATATAGAGATTCAAACTGATTTTAACCACTTTACCGCTGATCACTAGAGCTCTACTGCGGCAAAGTGGCTCGATAACGTCTGGCGACGTAGACCTACGTCGCCAGACATTCCCCTCTCTCAGCGGGAGGCTCGCTCCCGCTGTATTCAGTCACAGCGGGAGTCGGGCCAGGGGAGGAGCGGCGGTGATCTCTGCCGCTCTTCCCCGATTGTCGGGGAATCGAGTGTGGAGATCCGCCCGCTTGTGTAAACAAAGCGGGCGGATCTCCTAAGTGACAGGCAGGGTCAGATTGCAGGGTTCAGCATAGCTGAACCTGCAATCTGTCCCTGTGTCACTCAGTCCCCTCCCCCCACACACGTTAGTAAGCACCAGGCATACATTAACCCCTTGATCACCAATAAAAAGTAACCCCTTCCCTGCCAGTGTCATTTTTACAGTAAAAGTGCATATTTATAGCACTGATTACTGTAGTAATGTCACTGGTACCCCCAAAAGTGTCAAAAATGTCAGTCAAGGGTCCGATCTGTCTGCCGCAATGTCGCAGTCCCGCAAAAAAAAATCGCAGATCGCCACCATTACGCGTTAAAAAAACCCACCAAAAACGACAGAAATCTTTCTCTTAGTTAGTAAACGCTATAACTTTTGCGCAAACCAATCAAAATACGCTTATTGCGATTTTTTTTACCAACAATATGTAGCAGAAAACAAATTGGCCTAAAATGATAAAAAATTTGATTTTTAATTTTTGGGGGGGGGGGGATTTCATATCATAAAATGTGAAAAATATTGTTATTTTTTCAAAATTTACGTTTTTTTTTTGTTGATAGCGCAAAAAGTAAAAATCACACAGGTGATCAAATACCACCAAAAGAAAGCTCTGTTTGTGGGAAAAAAAGGATGTAAATTTAGTTTGAGTATGGCGTTGCATGACCGCACAATTGTCAGTTAAAGTTGCACAGTGCCGAATCGCAAAAAGTGGCCCAGACGTAAGACAGCAAAATCCTCCGGTGGTAAAGTGGTTAATCAGTATGGTCATCATTTTTTTAGAAAGTGATAACTGGTAGGCTTTAATTGCAGAAGAAACTCTATGGGATTGATTTACTAAAGGCAAATAGACTGTGCACTTTGCAAAGTACAGTTGCACTCTGCAAGTGCTGTTGCACCCTGCAAGTGCTGTTGCACCAGCACTTAGTAAATGAGGTAAAGCTTCATTTGGCAAAGAATACCCAATCACCTGCAAGTAAAATGAAAAAAAAAAAAACAGCATTTTTGCTTGCATGTGATTGGATGATGGAAGTCTGCAGAGCTTCTGCTCATTTACTAAGCTCTGGAGCAACTGCTCTTACAGAGTGCAACTGCACTTTGCAAAGTGCACAGTTCATTTGCCTTTAGTAAATCAACCCCTTTAGGTCTGTTCTGCAACTAAAGCTTCTGCCTTACCTACTAGCAATCCCCTTTTTCAAATGTACATTTTTGGCATGCCTTATGCTCCCATATTATTTAATATCTGGGTGTGTGCAGAGGAGTTACATCATCCCAAACCAGCTAATCAACATAAGCCAAACTTAGAAGAAGACCAAGGGAAAATGTAATCAGTGGCAACAGAGAGTTCAAAGACGTCATATTGAAGGTGGCATTAAGGGAGCACTTTGGGAGGCAAGTTTGCCATAATGTGCAAGTATGCTCTACTATTTACACTTGTGTAATTTGGCAAAAATCTTCCCACTTCCTACTTTAGTTCCATTGTTGAGGCTAAGCCCCACCTCTTCCAGCACTATCTCTTGTCAATCAACCGTAAAATTCCAGAAACTCAGTAGTAGCCAATGTCATATCTATGTGCTTGGAAACATGAGAGTCAGGCATGTTTTATGTATCTTAAGTGTAGTCATAAAACAAACTGAAACTGCAGCATGTTGGACATCTTTTTTATACTTCAGGGTAGACGGTAAAGTGTTAATGGTGCCATCAACTACTTGAGTTTATGAAAAAGCTATAATGCATTTCCAACAAGTACACATTCTAAGTTATTATGAACTTAAATAGAGACCAGTTTTTTTAATGTCAATTTTACATTTTTACCTTTTTTTACATAATTTGACCATTATTTTATATACAGAAATGTAGATGTATATTTTAGTAACTATCTATATATCAAGTCTTGCTGAACAAATGTTAGGAAAAAACAATTACTGAAAAAGCTGCCTAGACACTGTGACCTAATTTAAAGCCTAAAATACAAAGAGGTTTATACTTACCTGATCTGTGTAATGATATTACCCTTACCTCTTCTTTGGTGTTCCCCGCCAGGGCTGTCAACTCCTCCTTTTCTTCAAGTGTCCCCATGGCAAGCCATGTGCTATGGGCAGACCTTGACTGGGACACAAAATAGGCCTAGGCTTTTTAGACTGAGCAGCCTGGATGGGGGGCATTCAAAGGGGTGGTTGGTGGTGGGATTTTGGGTTTCAGGATGTATGATTTTGATTATGGTACCTTTTTTAGTTTAATGTGACAGATTGGGACCTATTTAGGTCACAGCTGCCATATGATCCTTTTTTTTGTCTTGCCTTTAACTCCAGTTTTGATGGTGGAGTCCTTAAAATAGTATGAAGCAACAGTGGGTTGCTCTTATCGATCCTTGGCAGGATGGTGCGGAAGGCCTTGGCTTCTCCATCCCTCCTCCTCTCTTGGCATCCTGGTTGCCAGGTGACTGATGGCTGCAGGGGGGCATGCGCAAACCGGAACTTAGGTTGCCATGAAGTGGCTTGGTGGGCAGGTGAAAGGACAGACTCTTTCTGCTCCTCCCACCATCACCAAGCATATGTGACAAGTATTGACGGTGCATGCCCGGATGGGACATCTAATTGCGGCCGGCCCTGCATGTCACAGACAGCTCTTGTTAATACAGGAGGCCTGGTGGCCCTGGCCCACTTGACAAATGCTGGGTGTGCCCTATGGCCAGTCCAGGTCTGGCTTTGGGGGTACCTGTGGAGACACGCTTCTGAGGTGGGCTGTGTGCATTCATAGACAAACACAGAGTGAAAACATCTGCAGCTAGGCAAAATGCTTGATAGATAGAGTGCTCAGATAAGTGTTTATAAATAGGGGGGGGGGCTGGAACAGGTAGGGGGAGCACTTTTTTTTTTACCTTGTACAATGTTGTTAATGCATTAAGGTAAAAAAGGGTTTTGGCTTATGACCATTTTAAGTGAGCTGCATATACCTGTGTTGATAAGCAAAGAGCTAAAAGAGTGATGTTAATAAATAGTACAGTTTGCCACTAGTAATGTTCACAAATGCAACCCTCTCTCAACCCTCTAGCTACTGCTTTTTCTGTGCAGCTTGGTCTGTTAAATTAAGTTGAAAAATAACATATTTACTGGATGGATCACCAGGTGAAAATAAATGAAAAAAGCCTGCAAAAGAAAACAAATGCAGCTACCAAAGGGGTGGTAAAATCGGTGGTTTAGCTGCACTTTTTTACCACACCCCAACCCCCTTCAGCTGCAGAAGCAGTGGGTGGGTGTGTACAAATGACATGGCTGAAATGCCATGGACATGAAAGCAGGAATTATATCCCCTGTCAAATGTGACCCATTCAAGTGAGCGGCACAGCTCTGCAAGTGCCCCGCAATTGCATGCAATGCATGTGGTTGCAGGGTGCTACTGTGGAGTTAAAGGAGTAAAAGCAGATGGTGAAGCGGTAATACAACACCTCTTCACCTCCTATCCAATATTCTCTAATGAGAGATCCAAACATGGATGGCCCTCAGAGAGCAAAGCATGCATGAACCACCCCTTATTTTCTTTGTTTTTTTTTTTTTTTTTTTTACAAATTTTTGAACTTTTTTTAACAACCCTGTTGGGGGGTTTTGGTGAAATATCAGGGGTCTAAACAGACTCTAATGTCTTACTTTTGAGACAAAAAAGGGTCTGAGGACACAGATTCCCCAATCCCTTTCTCTGCAGCCTTGGCTGCACTGCAGAGTGAATGAGCAGGAAGCATTCTGTAAAGAGGCTTCCTCTTCACTCACAAACTGAAGCTTATTAAACACATAAACACAGGTTACTATACTCCAGTTATGAATGAACACAAGAGCAATGGGTAGCAATCACTCACTGTGTTCATTCAGGGAAGGGGCCAGTAAATATGACATGTTTACCACTCCCTCCCACACTATTCATCCTAAACTAGATACCCCTCACAGCAGCTACAACCAGTGGGTGGGCGAGGAGGAAAATCTTGCAGTGCTGCATGGGGTGGGTGGGCACATAGGGGGATCAAAAACAGTGGCAATATAGGGGGTGTCAGAGCAGGGGGGAGGGCACAGATACTGGAACCGAATGATCACCTTGTGGCTACCCCTGCAGGGAGAGCCATAGGGGGATCAGTTTCAGCAATAAAGCAGTACAGCCAGCCCTACTGATCATCAGGTGCCCTGGCACCACTGTTCAACTGATGGGGCCTGGGCCCCCTACAGGAGGACTGGCCGTACTGCCTTATCAATGGCCTTGACTAAGAATTGGTAAACTGTGAAATATTACATTTTTGGTTTTGGGTTTAATACTCTTTTGAACACATCATGCAATGCCTAAGAAATCTATTGTTGTGCAAATTAACGATGTATTACTCTCTTATCATACTTTCAACTATGAAGATTTGTATGGTGGATATAAGAAATGTGCTTGTTACAGTTTACTAGCAGTTTCTACAAAGGAATGAAGGCTAGCATGCATACTGTAAACTCATGTTAAAACATATTGGCAGGAATTTATCAAAACTGGAGCAAACAGAATTTTGAGCAGTCGTCCATGGCAACCACTCAGCTTCTAGCTTTCATTTTCAAAGCTTACCCGAACAAGAAGATAGAAGCTCAATGGTTACTATGCAGAACAGTTCCAAATTCTGTCTGCTCCACTTTTCATAGATTTCCTCCAAATGGAATCTAAGAATGGAGCATGGGTGCATGATTGAGGGTTTAACCCCTCTATTTATAGATCATGTTTCATTCAGTGCAGCTTCTATGAGTGGAGCAGCAAAGTAGGAAGGACAAGTATAGTCAGGCTCTCTTGATGACAGCCTGTGACCACCATTGGTGAACAGCGGAGGATATGAACTGAAAGAAAACTAAAAGAAGAAGCATCAGCACAAATTACACATTCCACTGCCTGTAAGTTATGTCCTTTGTGATGATCTTTCTGTTTTTTTATTTTAGCTATGCTTAGGCTTTAACCACTCAAGGACCGCCCCAGGTACATTTACTGTGGCAGGGCGGTTCTTAAGCACAAAATCGTGTACCTGTACATTATTTCTTCCATCAGCTCTGGGGCACGCGCACACACCACTGGAGCCATGCTCCCACTGTGATTGGACACAGTGGGAGCCAATCGGCGGGTCCGGTGGCTGCGATGGCCACCGCCCACCAGCAATTGTTCAAGGGAATGACAGAACGGTGGTCTGTCTATGTAAACAAGGCAGACTGCTGTCCTGTCAGACAGGAAGACAGAGATCTTGTGTTCCTACTAATCAGGAACACAGATGTCTCCCTTCCTGCAGTCAGTCCATCCCCACACAGTAAGAAAGCATTCTCTAGGAGCACACTTAACCCCTTGATCGCCTCTGATGCTAACCCCTTCCCTGCCATTGTCATTTATAAAGTGACAGTGCATTTTCTAAGCACTGATCACTGTATTAGTGTCACTAGTCCCCAAAAAGTGTCATTTAGTGTCAGATTTGTCTGCCGCAATGACACAGTCCCACTAAATTTTGGCTCTAACTGATAAAGAAATTTGAATTTTTATTTTTTTTTATTGAATATGTTTTATAGCAAAAAGTAAAAAATATTGTTTTTTTTTTCAAAATTGTCGGTCTTTTTTTGTTTATAGCGCAAAAAATAACATAGAGATGATCAAATATCACCAAAAGAAAGCTCTATTTGTGGGAAAAAAGGACATCAATTTTACTTGGGTACAATGTTGCACTATCGCGCAATTAAGTAAGTTAAAGCAATGCAGTGCTGCGTAACAAAAAATGCCCTGGCCCGGGAAGGGGGTAAAACCTTTCAGGGCTGAAGTGGTTAAACACAAATGAATGCCAGATATATAGATGAAAATCTAAAATCTGTATCTAACATAAGACCAAAGATTTATATAGCTTTAAATATATACAAGCTGTAAAAATCCAGTCGTTCGTTTCTTGCAATATTTCCTACCAACTCTTATGATGTTAGACTATGTTATGGGTCATCTGTAGAGCAAATGTAATATAATTTGGTGATAGCATATTTCTTTCTTGTTTTTTTTTTCTCAGAAATTATTTTTTCTTCTTTTTTTCTGCTTTTTTATACTTGGCCCTTATTTGTACCTGCAATAAACATCAGTGTTAAAAGATGTGGAAACGGTATTGCCATGCAGTAGGAGAAAGAGCAATTTATTGCTTCTTTTTTGGTTCCTCCGAGGTTCTTTGCTTGCCTGAGAATCTTAGCATTTGGAGAGATGGAAAAAGCAGGCATCAGGAGCTCAGACACAAGTGAAATAGACTGAGAAAAGGATTGCCAGATGCAGCGGTTATAAAAAGAAGAAGCATAATTAGGACTAGAGGAAATGTTTCTGTTAGGAGGGGCGGGTGAAAGAAAGCAAAATGACACAAAGCTATTGAATTGAAGTCAGAGTCAGCACACACATTGTATTCAGGCGGTGACTTTCTACAGAGCTGTCTCACATGAAGCCAGTTTGATGTCATTTCATTTATGTTTCAATTAATTTTAATTAATTTATTGTGGTTGCGTTTGAAGCTCCTTTTGCCTCATTTAGCTAGAGAACAAAAATGCAAATGTTGAAAAGACGTGATCCATCCACCATTATTTATCTCTTTCTTGCTGTTAGATAAGATGAAATAGTTAAATCCCAGAATGGCTTATGTCAAGGAATTGGAATGTATTGATCCTCTTCAGAGCAGCATTATTATATGGGGTGGGCAAGAAGAAGAAGGAGCCATTGCCAAATACCAAGGAGTTCGGGACTTCATCAAAATCTTAATCAATAATCTTTTACAGGTCTTGAATCATGGACCATTTTAAAAATATGGCTCTCCTAATTAAAATTACTTCAGACATAATTCTATTTTTTGGACATTAGATTAATTTATGATAATATTCAAGCTGTGTTGCCTGTTTCTGAGTGGAAATTAAAGTACTGGGGCAAGAATATGTAGTTGATATTAAAAGGTCGGCCATTTGATCTGTTAATCAATACATTTCTAACCACACATTGTACAATCCGGCTGTACAATCTCCTTTGAATCTATCAACAACTATATTGAACAAGGGCCTGATTATCTGGATACAAATTGAATGAAAAGTGTTAGGCTGGTCTTCATTTTACATAATTTTGGTAAAGTTAAAGGAGATTGCCTTCTCAGAATTGAATGTGTACAGTGAGCTTTAAAGTGTTTGTAAACCTCAGACGTGAAATATGAACAAAGCATATCCCTCTATATCCCAGGTCTCAAACTGAGGGCTTTCCAGCTGTTGCGGAACTACATGTCCCATGAGGCTTTGCAGTTACAAGTATGACTCCCATAGGCAGAGGCATGATGAGACTTGTAGTTCTGTAAAAGCCGAAGGCCCGCCAGTTTGACACCCCTGCTCTTTATTGTGTACTCAATTAAAATCACTAAGTGTCATTTTATTCTGTTGCCTCATTCCTCTGCTATCAGCATGAATCTCTTCTGAAATGTTTTTGTGACACCAAGACAAAAATGGTGACAGGGGAACGAGCTCCAGCTAGTTGACAGTCTCAGCTCTGTTCCTGTGTGTTGTGTGAAGGGGGGGGGGGGGTGAGTCCCTTCCCTCCAATCAACTTTCAGAGCTCCTCTCGCTGACTGTAACTTCAGCTATCCGCCCCCTTTTTTTCTGAACTGTCAGAC
This sequence comes from Pelophylax lessonae, assembly GCF_965119305.1. Lineage (NCBI taxonomy): Eukaryota > Metazoa > Chordata > Amphibia > Anura > Ranidae > Pelophylax > Pelophylax lessonae. Next base: position 270,193,857 of record NC_138770.1, read on the forward strand.
AAGCTTATAAATTCAGCACTTTGAACTGATGTAAAGAAGAGAAGGCTGAAGATAGACAGATACAAGTTATGTAGGAGGATTTGTTTCTTCTCTGTGTATCATCTGAGGATAGTCCCTTCACTGGGTATATGTAAAGGTGTACAACCACGTTAAGCTAAATTCACATCTACAGTAAAATGCACAATATCGCAAAGCATAGTGAAGTATGGACTGCAGCATGGTGCCTTTCACCCCCAACTTATCACAACTCCCGTTCATTTAATATGCTAGAACGCACAGATGGGAACTGATCATGAAAAAAAAAATGTGCTCATCCATTAAAACCTGCATTGTCATGTGTCGACAGCCTATTTAAAATGTATAGGCTGCCTTTTTGCAATGCGTGTTATTGTGTGCAGTAGAGCTCTGCAAAAGTCTGAAATTCATAAAGCTGAATTGTCGCTATAAATTTGGAATTTTAAATCGCTAATATTGTATGGCATAGGTTCAATAAACTCAAAAATATTTATGGTGATCATACGTTGTACAAGTAGTGATTTGTGAATATTCTGGGTATGGATGATCACAAAAAGTGATTGGTCATCTTTTAAAGCTGTAGATAAATCTGCTTATATTTTGCATTCCCTGGTTCCTTCTTCCCTGCCTATCAACATGTTAATGAAAATTGTAAATAAAACCTTAGTCAAAGCCTTATTTTATACCTAATATTTTATCACTGTGTCTTTGTGGTTCTCAATACAATCCAAACAGATCATGACTAGTGGGAAGTGTCAGCAGAGTGCTGTACGTAACTATTTTTTTTTTCCATCAAAATAGTTTATTAAAGAGTAAGAGAAAAAGGAGTTTACAAACATTTGCTCTAATGAGCGCATTAAAATATAACATACAGGTTGTTTTTTTTTTTTTTTGGGTACGTAACTATTTTATACCAATATTGTGTCTCTGTGTTTCTCTATGCAATTTAAGCCGATCATGGCTGGTGGGAAGTGCATGCAGGGTACATAGGTTCCTAAAACCATCAAAGCACCCTGTCTCAGTACTACTCTTAATAGCCCTTAGCTCTGATGCAAGCAGCGGGTTGGCTCTTGGGAGGAGTGATACAAATATTAAAATGCCTTGGGCGGATGGCAGCCAGGAGAAGTGGAGATTCCTAGACAGACTGCATTTGCATGTAGACTATCATGGGGGATTTACACAGCTCTTTAACACAGTATAACTCTATCTAGCAGGGCAGGAGACCTGAATTTCCAGTAGCACTTACAGATCTTTGCCCAGTTTGTGACTGTGCAAGGAAAATCAGCTGTATGAATAGTTCATCAATCTGCCTCTCTGCTCGTTTCTCATATAAGTATGCTCCTTACACTGCAGAGCAATTGATTGGCTCCTTATGTTGCTTCTGTATCTCCAAATGTAGGTACAAATACCTAGACAAATGTAGGTAAAAAATAACAATGAAATGATGCATTAATGAATACAAAGCTGCATTTAATAGCATCCCTCAACCACTTGCTGCCAAATCACATACCTGGTACATCATTTGACTTCAAGTGGTTGTACCGGGTGATGCCTGCAGCTGTAGGCATCATCCTGATACCATTTTTTAGAGCCAACGCTCAGCTCTCTTGTAATAGCATCCAGAGCAGCTAACTAGCCACTTGGTGGCTATTACAGGCTTTGGGAGAAGATTCCCCCCCCTCCCACCGCCTTCTGTGGCTCTCCCTGGCTCTCCTGTCCCACTGGGAGACCTGAGCTACTAGCCAGCCCCTCTGCCAGCTAGTCAGAGACCCATACAAAACTGGAATCAGCTTTGATCGGGACTCCGCTATGGTAACCTGGAAGCGATGGCATGACATCACTTCTGATTTACGGGGATGTCAACGGCACCATCTTTTGAAAATTGAAATCATTCAAAAACGCTATTCTTGGTGTTTTGAATGCTTTCAAGTGCATAGGAGGGATTTGGGGTCCTATATACCCTATACCCCTCCATAAAAAGTATCTGTCACATGCCTTTTGCTGTCACAAGGATGTTTGGGGTTCTAAGTAATTTTCTAGTAAAAAAATATGATTTTCACATGTAAACAAAAAGTGCCAGAAAATGCTTGGTCTTCAAGTGGTTAATTTGAGTTTGTGTCAAGCCCAAACTACACACTAATAACACAGGGCATACATAAATTTTTTTGGTCCTAAATGCACACGCAGCTGCTCATTAAAGGGGTTAATACTGATTTATTATAAGGTTTTTTTATTTGTTTTCATTTTTTTTTTTTATTTTGTCTTCTTGAGGTCAGGCAAACAGGTAAAGTGAAAGCCTTTCTTCATCCATACGATCGGAGATGAGGACATATCCAAAAATAATATTACTAGAATCCATCTACGTCCAGTAATAAAGTGTAATCCAATGCATTTTGCTGGAATTCCTTCTACAGATGTTTGCAGGGCTTATGCAAGCTTTTTGCCTATAGGGATTTATCTTCAGGTTATCCACAGGTATCAAGGTAGTTCAGTGTCAGTGTGATAGTAGACAAGAATAGCAAAGCTTTTTCATGCATTGATGCCCAATTCTTCTTTATTTTCTCGCCACACTTTTTCTTTGTCTAGTAAGATTAAATTCATACTGCTTTTAATTTAAATCCTAGCACACTTCTGCACTATTTCCAGGCAACGCATCTCTAAAGAACATGTTCATTATTTTGCTCATACATGAAACTCAAGCTCATGCTTGAATAAACATTATTTTTCTGTGTAGGCTTAAAATATCCTTTGCATACCCATTTTAAACACACCATACACAGGAGATGATTGACTAAATTTAAATTTTTTGCAAGTGAATATTCCTTTAGCTTCGTAAATAAGGTAAAGATCTGTTGACTTCTATTATCTAATGATGTGCAATCAAAAATATATTATTTTATTTTCTTATATGTGATTGGTTATTCTTTTTGAAGTGCTTTTTCAATGCATTCCCTAAGCTAAGGGAAACTTCCCTTGCAAAGTGAACAGCCTATTGCCTTTAGCAAAGCAACCCCAGAGAGTTAATTGGAATTTCAGTTGTTGGTATAGACAATTTATTGTTGACACATTCTCACAGCTGCCAATTTGATTTATAAGAAACAAAGTGGACCATAATTAGAAACATTGTAATTAAATAGGAACCAACTCTAAAACACTAATCAAATTTTCTGTTTTCAGTGATATCTTATTTTTTTTTTTTTTTTTTGCTTGCAGTATACTATAAAATGAACAGCTGTTATATGTTCATCTCTTTCTTCCAATGATATGGAATGAGGAGCAAATGGAGATACAGTACATGGGTAACTAAAGCAAAAAAATGCATATTAGCAGTGCATAGTTAATTTCAATGTTTTTTATGGATGCACTACCACTTGTCTATGCTTGAAGACTATATTTTAAATACGTCTGTACATTATTATAATAAAATGCGCTTGAAGAGATTCACATTTAGTGTTCTTACTCTTTGTATGCTTATTTTTACCCCAATACATGGCAGCATGTGTTGTTTTTAGTATTGGGGGGGCAGCCTCCTACATTGGTGGCCAGTGGAAGGAATGGTCTATTACATTGGTGGTTAGTGGAAGGAATGGTCTATTACATTGGTGGTTAGTGGAAGGAATGGTCTATTACATTGGTGGCAAGTGGAAGAAATGGTCTATTACATTGATGGCCAGTGTAAGGAATACCCTATTACACGGATTGCCAGTTGAAGGCATGCCCTATTACATTGATGGCCAATGGCAGGAATGCCCTATTTCATTGTTGGTCATTTTAGTGCCTCCTGCTAAATTAAGTTGGTACCAAAACTATGCTGGCACGATTATCTTAAAAAAACAATTAGCCGCTGCTCACTGATCAAGATTACAGTATAATGCTATTACAAAAGAGAGGGTTTTTCCTCCCCTGCACTCACCTTGACACAGTAGTCACAGGAACCCCAATATCATAGTGTGGATAGGCTGTACCCCTATGTGTTGCCAGCCAAATCCACGCCTATGTCCCCAGCCAGGAGAAAAGAGTGAGTGATATCCTATGGATCAGTAACACATGTTGTTAGTAAAACACAAAATATTAATAGTTAATAAAAGTTTCACTTTTTTCAAACCCCCACACATGTACTGTAAAATGGCTCGGTCTTTCAAAATGCATACACCTTAGGGAATGGAGGCCTTTTCAAGCAACACTGTCATCTTTGTTAAAAAGTGTACACTGAGTGTATTTTATGGAATGTGAATTAAATATACTTTGTTAGGGTTATTGTATAATATATTAAAATCATATAGTATGATTTAGCTCTGTATAATTAAATAATTCATATAATATCATTTTCTAAAGCAAGTAATCCCCTGATGATTAATGGGTCATATTTTCTTGAAATACATTTTACAGCTCAGATAAATAGCCCCCAATGGATTAAAAAATTGAACATTATGTCTAAACTGCTGATAACACTTAACTGTATGAATACAGCTGGGCTGACATAATTTACTTGATTTATGTGGAATGGGCTAACAAGTTGTGTACCATGAGAGCTGATTAACAGTAAATATATCAAAATTATGCTGTTTGAGTCAAGGGAATCAAAATTGCTCTGGTGTATGTGTGCTGCATCAGCAGAAAGATTATTGATATATTTTGTATTTCAATTGAAAACAATAGGTTTTATTTGGATTCTTGGCAATTCTCGCAGCTACCTTTAAATTACACAAGAGGTTAAAGGCCTTCCAAAATACATGGGCTGTTCTCTAATAAGAAGAGGCACTTATTGGAATACATGTCAGGGTTTCTCAGCTTACAAAATTAACTTTAGAAAAGAGAATTCCATAGAGACCAATGGGTTTGGCAGTCATTGCTAGAACACTTTCTACAAGATTCTTGATGTTTGCAAAATAAACTATATCCATTATTTGTGTAATTCATTTAGTATTATATGTTATAATTGTATGTAGAAAAATATTTGTACCATATTTTTTAAAGTAATGCAGTCTAATGTTGATTCAATCTAATGGATGGTAGGCATCAAGGCACAACTTACTTAACCACTTGAAGACAGACGTGTTAAATCACTTTCCTGCTCAAGCCATTTTTTAGTTTTCTCCGTTATACATTTTTTGGTGGTTTTAAATCACCATTAGGTTTTATATTTGTTTCTTTATGAGGAAAAAAGTCAGAAAATATAGAAAAAACTGTTTCCTCTAGTTTCTGGTATACAACTTTGCAAATGAATAATCTTTCTTAATAAATGTAGGCCAGTATATTCTTATTCTTCTACATTTATTTGGTTAAAAAATATAAATAAATAAAAAATCTGTGTATATTTTTTAGACCGTGCGGCAGTTATAGAGTCTAATTTTAATAATTTATAAATTTTCTAATTAATCTAATTTCTTGAGACCCTTATATGCTAGGACCCCCAAAAAGTAGGGTAGAAGCTCCAAGGTATTTAGTAAGAAGCATGGGAAGCTTTTTTATTTCTCACACACAGTATAGACACACTTGCAATTACTCACTTGGTCAAAAACACATTCCTCAATTCCTCCTGAGAATGCAGATACCATATGTGTTTGACTTTTTCATTGCCTATACGCATGGATGAGACCAAAATCCAAGGAACACCTTCAGGCTTTCAACAGCCATATATTTTTGCATCTGATTTCCTGACTTTCAATCACATTTCCTGATGCCCTGAAGTGCAAGGACTGAATAAACATTTACAAAATTACCACATTTTCTAAAGCAGACCCTGCAACATATTTACTAGAAGGCATAGTGTATTTTTTGAAGATTTACCAGTTGCCCCAATTAAAAAAAAAAAAAAATAGATAGAAAATAAGAATGGGTTTTATAGGCAAATTGTCACTTTAACAAGATATTTCCCACACAAAGCTTGGGTATTCTTAACATTATACCCCAAAGCATATTCTGCCATAAATCTTGAGTACCAGAATACCACATGTGTGAGACTTTTTCAATGATTGGACTGATTATGTATCAGAAAAATGGTGAAACTAGCACTGGTTTGGCTATCAATTAAGAACATTGCTGCTGGCTGCACTGGTCTGGCGAAACTGACATTGATGTGGCTAGCAATCAGTAACATTGTTGCTGTCTGCACTGACTCTGGTGACAATGGCACTGGTGTGACTATCTTTTAGGAACACTGCTGCTGGCTAATTGGTGTGTTGGGGATTAGGGACACTGTTGCTTTCTGCACTTGCTTCACACTGGTACTCGTGTGGCTAGTGATTAGAAACACTGTTGTTGGATTGCACTGGTCTGCTGTGACAGGGATCAGGAACACTGTTGCTGGCTGCACTGGTCTGGTGACACTGCCACTAATGTGGTGGTAATTAGGGACACCAGGCTCCAATGCGATAAAATACTGCTCTGCGTTTTTCAAAAACGTTTTTTGGCATTCACAAAAAAATGCTCCCAAATACTGCATGCCAGATGCTTTTGTGAATTGAACCCATAGTCACTGGCTTACACTGGTGAGACTGGACTGAATTTGCTTGAGATAAGGAACACTATTGCTAGCTTAACCACTTGCTGACTGCCCTATAGAAGTTTTACTGCTATAGGGGGGCCACTGTACACAGGATCTCGTTTATTCGCTTCCACATTGCTTATGCACAGCAGGAGACGATCGTACCTCGGAGGTACATCGGATTCTATGTCTGTCGGCACCCCCCTATTGTTCGGTATAAAGGCAGAACAACGGTCTGTCTATGTAAACAAGACAGACTGCTGTTATGACAGAAGGGAAGGCATGGATCCTATGTTCCTGCAAAGCAGGGGCAAGGATCCATGTCATCCCCTAGTAAAAGCGCGTCCCGCACTGCAATAAAACACCAGCTAGGCACACAGATAACCCTTTAATCATCCCTGATTGTATCCCTTTCTCAGCCAGTGTCATTAGTACAGTGACAGAGCATGTGTTTAGCACTGATCACTGTATTAGTGTCACTGTTTCCCCAAAAAGTATCAGTTAGTGTCCGATTTGTCTGCCGCAATATTGCAGTCCCACTATCAGTCATTGATCTCTGCCATTACTAGTAAAAAAAAAAAGATAAATTCCATAAATATATCCCATAGTTTGTAGGTGATATTACTTTTGCGCAAACCAATCAATATATGTTTATTGGGATTTTTTTTTACCAAAAATGTGTAGCAGAATACATATTGTTCTAAATTGAGGAAGAAATTTGATTTTTACATTTTGTATTGGATATGTTTTATAGTGAAAGTAAAAAAACTTTTTGTTTTTTTTTCAAAATTGTTTGCCTTTTTTGTTTATAGCACAAAAATTAAAAAACTAAGATGTGATTAAATACCACCAAGAGAAAGCTATATTTGTGGAAAAAAGGGCATACATTTGGGGACAGTGTCACAGGACCACACAATTTTTAGTTAAAGTAACACAGCGCCATATTGCAAAAAATGGCCTGGTCATGAAGGGGGGTAAACCTTCTAGAGCTGAATTGGGTATACTGGTCTAGAGACAGTGGGACTGGTATGGTAAGTAATCAGAAACACAATTTTTGTTTTGCTTACATTGGTCTGGTGACATTGGGACTGGTGTGGCTAATGATCAGGAACACTGTGACTAGCTTACACTAATGTGGCAACACTGAGAATGGTTTGGCAGCAATCAGGAACACTGCTGCTGGCTTCCACTGGTCTGGTGACGCTGTGGCTGGTGTGATTAGCAATCATGGATACTGTGTTTGGCTGCTCTGGTCTGGAGACACTGTACTGATGAGAACAGCAATCAGGGACATTGTGGCTTGCTTCCAGTGACACTGTGTTGATGTAGTTAGTGATTAGGGACACTGTAAAAAATGTTGCTGTTGACCATAGTTAGGAAATACTTTGTTTCCTCTCACAGCCAATCAGTGTATGAAATAAAACAGAGCAGTGGCTGTAAAATGCAGACTATGTTTACATGTGTGACCACTGTGATTGGTCATATTGGTCATATTGGTCATATATACATATTGGCTCTGTACCCAGCTCTGTGATTTGCCATGTCCATTGAACACAGCAATCACTAGCATCCATGAGCATCACAAAGGGAGGCCATTTTGGTCAACCTCCCACCCTCAGAAAGCAGCCACCAGGTGGCTAAATAGACGTTGATGCCTTGCCCATGAAAGAAAAACTGACAGCATCTTTGAAAAAGGCAACCACTGAGATTCTTATTTACACCTTACCTGAGCTCTCTTGCAGCTTTGGCTCCAACAAGCACTGAGATCAGCTATGTCAGTGAATCAGGGAAAGGGTGACATGCCCAGTTATGGGACATAGTTCACACCCAGGCACTGTCACAGGGTAGTGGGTCACATGTTCTGGCTGTTGAGGAGCAAAAAGCATCAAGGAAGCACAGGTAGGGGTCAGAGGGGCCTTTTTAACAGCACAGTTATCTTATCCTGTTCTTTTAACCTAGAATTCCGCCAGAACATTTCCTCTTTACTTTTGGATATAAGGGATATGAACCTCTGCCAGATTTTTAAGGCTGTCTTTATCTTTTTGGGGGGAGATTTACCATCACTTCTACTGCACTATGATGGTGACAGGGGGTAAAGCGAGCCTTAGTCAGAGGCTCGGCCATGGATTTACTGCTGTCTGTTTCATTATTCAGAAGATTTTCCCTTTGTTCCTGGCTTAGTCACATTGTGTGCTCCAGAGAGTAATGGGGTGTCATCTGTGTGGGATGTGATGGGAAATCTTCCTAACAAGGACACAAAAAGAAAACCTGACAAGTTGTAACCCTTCACAATTCTATCTAAATCTAAAAGAATGTTTGACTGGAGTTGGGCATTAATCCTAGTTTTCACCAAATTAGTGGTTTGAGCTTTTCTCGGCAAAGGATACAAATATAATATTTTAGTGGGTACATGCTCATGTAATCCTTGCACCACTTATAGCTATAAATATTATACATGTGCATTATATACAGCACAGCTGGACTTGCTCAGTAAATATATGCAAAGGCCAAAATTGAGTAAAGAACCTATGATAACTAAAATTTGTTTTTTCTGTAGAAGAATCAGTTAGATGTGTTTTGTGGATTCATGCTATTTATTTATCATATATTGTATATACCCTGTGAGCTGTAAGAAATAGCATGCGCTTCTCCCAGCTGTCATGGTAGAAAACAATGAGAATTCAAACACTAGCAGCTTGAACTTATTAACTTTGAAAAATCTTTCCACATGATTTAGACATTAATCATATTTCATAGAGAAGTCTATTTAAACTGTATTATTCCCATTGTTCATTAAACACAGTCAACAGGTTTAGAGGTCTCAATGTGCCCTCTTCATCGGGGCTCAGAAATACTGTACCGAGGAAGTTCTAGAGGAAGCATTGGAAGCTTAAAGTTATAGTATGAAAGGGATACAAAGTCTGCTTTGGTCATTAGTTTAGCTGCTAGACAGCTAAAGCAAGCCTCAAGCAGGCTATACAAGCTGCCCATATTATAATTTCAGTATTCCAATCCTCCGTCTAGAACCTACCTCCAGAATATCCTGGCTCTATTTCCTACTAACCCTAAGATGTTATTTCTTTGGACCCTATAAACTAGAAAGCTTCCTAATAAAATCACTCAATGAAGATACTCATCTACACATGGGTCCGGCTCACCACTTAATATCTCTATAAGGCTCTCAGTGATAGCTATGTTGCAGTTATGAAGCCTTCTTTACTTTGTGTAATTAGGCATGATTGGAAGTTAAGCTAAACAATGTGGCCCTGCTCCAAGTTGCTCCACCACATGTATGCCTCACACACACAGGCTACCAGCATGTTTGGGCCCAGTTCACAAACCTGTACTTATGGCAAATGGAACAAACCTGGATGGACACACTAAATGCTGATTTCCATCTTTATTGGGTGCAAAACAACAAATCAGCATAAAAACACAATAGGGTTGATTTATTAAGACCGGAGAGTGCTAGCTTGTTCAATTAAGCTTTGACTAAAAAACACGAAAGCTGATTGACTTCTATGCAGAGCTGCACCAGACTTTGCACACTCCAGTTTTAGTAAATCAACCCCATTCTGACACGGGGGGGGGGGGAGTTTACGTGTTTTACATTTACTTAGCAATAAAACAGAACTTCCAACCCTTTTCCATTCTGTCCAAAGCTAAAATACCTAGGGAGATTTCACTTTATGTTATGGCTACCTGCCCACCAGTTCCAAGTTTTGTGCTAATAGCTATAAATTAGTTTTATTTTTTTTTAAATATAAGTGTCCCCAACAATGAATATAAAATGCTGTAATAGTAATAAACAACAAAGAATATAAAACGAAGTAAATTAACTATGAATGTAATCTTATAAAAATCAAAATAATAATACAAGTTGTAAAGGCACTTTTTTACAATTAGGCTGAATTCCAAATGTAAAAATCCAACTTGAGTCAAAGCTGCCACTGAGACTATAATTAGTTGCTTAGAAGTTGCCCATGACACTGCAGTTCAACAACTCCTCTTTAGTGTAATTTGGAAAATCCACTCACAAATGATTGCACTTTTACCAGTTGGCACAAGGTAAATTGATATAACATCTCCAAAGAGTATCTTATTGCTGCAGTTCCAAAAATGCCAGCTGGTAGCAGGCATACTTGTTTAGAAATGCCTAGATGCTTAAATACTAGGCACTTTTTAAATCCAACCAATTATCTCAGTTGTATATATAGGCTGAAATTAAATAAACAATACTAATCAATACATATTGCAAATGCATGTCTGACTGATTTTACTGAGCCTTTTGACATAGTAAAAGGAACAATAGCATTCAGTGACCCAATGCCAAGGATAATAATTTAAAGTGAACCTGTCATAGCTTCAACGATGTCTAAGAAAACAGTACTGCTGAAATGAGGAAGCCTTTTGGGGCCTGCAAAAACGGTACTTGTGTTCTTCAAATCAAGATGTTTGTTCCTGTGGAGCCATTTGGTTCTAAGCTTAAGTTGAACAAAGGGCCTTGAATTAAAGTCAGGTACATAAATATTGGGACATCAACACAATTCTAATCTTTTTGGTTATATACACCACCCCAATGGATTTGAAATGAAACAAACAAGATGTGCTTTAACTGCAGACTTTCAGCTTTAATTTGAGGGTATTTACATCCAAATCAGGTGAAAGGTGTAGGAATTACAACAGTTTGTATATGTGCCTCCCACCTTTTAAGAGACCAAAAGTAATGGGACAATTGGCTGCTCAGCTGTTCAATGGCCAGGTGTGTGGTATTCCCTCATTATCCCATTTACAAGGAGCAGATAAAAGGTCCAGAGTTAATTTCAAGTGTGCTATTTGCATTTGGAATCTGTTGCTGTCAACTCTCAATATGAGATCCAAAGAGCTGTCACTATCAGTGATGCAAGCCATCATTAGGCTGAAAAATCAAAACAAACCCATCAGAGAGATAGCAAAAACATTAGGTGTGACCAAATCAACTGTTTGGAACATCCTTAAAAAGAAAAAAATACTACAGTGAGCTCAGCAACACCAAAAGACCACGGAAAACAACTGTGATGGATGACCAAAGAATTCTTTCCCTGGTGAAGAAAACACCCTTCACAACAGTTGGCCAGATTAAGAACACTCTCCAGGAGGTAGGTGTATGTGTGTCAAAGTCAACAATCAAGAAGATAAAAAAAAAAAGTCAACAATCAAGAGAAGACTTCACCAGAGTGAATACAGAGGGTTCACCACAAGATGTAAACCATTGGTGAGCCTCAAAAACAGGAAGGTCAGATTAGAGTTTGCCAAACAACATCTAAAAAAGCCTTCACAGTTCTGGAACAACATCCTATGGACAGATGAGACCAAGATCAACTTGTACCAGAGTGATGGGAAGGGAAGAATATGGAGAAGGAAAGGAACTGATCGTGATCCAAAGCATACCACCTCATCAGTGAAGCATGGTGGTAGTGTCATGGCGTGGGCATGTATGGCTTGCAATAGGACTGGTTCTCTTGTATTTATTGATGATGTGACTTCTGACAAAAGCAGCAGGATGAATTCTGAAGTGTTTCGGGCAATATTATCTGCTCATATTCAGCCAAATGCTTCAGAACTCATTGGACGGCGCTTCACAGTGCAGATGGACAATGACCCGAAGCATACTGCGAAGCAACCAAAACTTTTTTTAAGGGAAAGAAGTGGAATGTTATGCAATGGCCAAGTCAATCACCTGACCTGAATCCGATTGAGCATGCATTTCACATTTTTTTTTGGATAATCACATATTTTCTGGATTTGTTGATGTTTAAATTAATTTTAGTCTGGTTTTTCACCTGACATTTTTATTCTAGTTTATCACTATTATATTTTTTTCACTGGCACACAGGCTATTGCTATTTACTGTATTTATTTATTTATTTATTGCACCTATCACTTTGTGTACACATTCACTGAGAATATATCTTAAATACTTTTGTCACTTTTACACTTTTTAATATTTATGCTTTTATGTACTGTGTATATTGCTTGTTTGTATGTGGCCATCCATACATACACAGTAGCACTTTATCCAGTGAAAACCTATTTAACCCCTTCCGTATATAGTTTTTTATTCAGCTAGGCAGCGCCATTTTACCTCACCTTACTCCACATTTACCGATATAGCCCTTTGGGCTATATTTTGAGGTTGGCTGCAGCCCATTCCTTGTCCACAAGCGTGGAATTTGTTACATCTTTAGTTGCAGTAGAGGCCTGGCAGAGCATCCCCAGGGATGAAACCCAGCGTCTGGTGATGTCTATGCGTTCCAGATTCAGGCTGTAATTGACTGCAAAGGATTTGCAACCAAGTATTAAAAAATGAAAGTTTGATTTATGATTGGTAATCTGTCCCCTTACTTTTTGGTCCCTTAAAAAGTGGGAGGCACATATACAAAGTGTTGTAATTCCTACACCTTTCACCTGATTTGGATGCACATACCCTCAAATTAATGCTGAAAGTCTGCAGTTAAAGCACATATTGTTTGTTTAATTTAAAATCCACTGTGGTGGTGTATAGAGCCAAAAAGATTAGAATTGTGTCGATGTACCAATATTTATGGACCTGACTGTATGTCCTAATCTGTACTATTCCTGCCCCCTTCTATGACTAACCTTTACCTCCTGCCATTAAGCTATGAAATAGCAGAGCCTCAATGGCATGTTTTTAGACACTTTTAAGACCAAGACACTTCCCTCAGCATTCAGGTGCTTAGGGTAGGCAAACTAATTAAATTAATGTATTTTTGCTTCAGGTCACTAATCAATCTTTCTCTTTATACTATATCTGAAAGTATAAAAAATAGCCATCAGTATCGCCAACAGATTTCTTACTCTCATGTTTCCAGTTAAGATGCAAAACTGAAAGTGAGAAGCTAATTGGTTGTTAAAGGAATAAAAAGAAATATATCCTATCAAATATTTCCAGTCATGTCTGTATTAAAGAATACAACTTTACCAGGCAAAAAAAAAAAAACTTTTAATTATGTTATAAACAGGATAAATTATCCAGGCAAGAAGTAACACTTATTATTTGTAGTCGTGAACTTTCGGGCATTGCGTTAGATTGTATTTATTGGATTAAAGGCCAGCATTAACAACATTGTTTATTCATAATACTGTGGTCACAAACAATAAATATTTGATTCTTGTATATTATAAATGAAATCATTCATTGGCTCTTAATTTTTCCTGGTGTGTAAAGGGTGCCCAAAGAGATTAGTAATGTTAAATCATTATGTATCAAGTAGTGTTAATATCGAGGGCTTAAACTTGTCTCTGTCCTCTGCTGCCAATCACTAAAGTCGATAAGGTGTTATTTATGAGACACAGCCAAGGTTAAATGGCAGCCAAAAAGACAGTCTAAGCACAAAGTAGAGAAAACCTTTATAATAAGAGTCTGTAGATAAATATCTTAACACGAATACAACATAAGAGTATCTCTATTTACAATCGCAGATTGCACCTAACCAAGCAGTTCAGAAATGAACTGTTTATTATTAGACAAAACGATGTTTCAATGTTGAGCCAAACAATTGTTTTTGGATTTGACATTTTGAAATAAATTTGTACAACTGAGTATTATGTCATCTTTATTTCCTTTTTTTTTTGGGTCATAAACATTTTAAAAACATGTGATCCAGGTGGTGGTGGTCCTCAAAGTTCCAAGGGCTCAGACAGAAAAGGTAGATTGGAGACCCATATAAAGGCCTGAGCAATCCACTTGAAAAAAAAAAAAACATTTGCCAACATTATGGTGTGTTAGTAGGTTTTCATCTCATGTATTCACACCTGAACAAAGCATAAGCAATGCATATTCCTGGTTCTGATATAAAAAACGGTGGGAAAACATGCATATCAATAATTTATAGGGAACTCATATTAAGGTCTATGAGACCAAAATGTTTAAATATGCTCAAAAAAAAGTTCATGTACTTTTTTTAAACACAAGACATAAAGTATATTGCAACTGAGCATAGAAGTGGGAAAAAGGAAAATTTGAAAGAATAGGATTCTGAATAGTCAGGCACAGTCAGATGTAAGGAAATTAGCAGAAAAGCGCTATGAATGGAGGCTAAAAGCCAACAAGTGATTATTCATAAAGAAGGTATGTGCTCAAGCCCATAACAGTCAGTCATGGAGCCGACTGAAGTGAATGTAAGCCAAAACGTTGTTTCTTAGTTAACCACTTGCCGACCGCCAGCAGTACATTTACTGCAGCAGGTCGGCTCTGTCATGTGAAACAATGGGTGCATATTTACCACAGGGGAAGCTGATCTGTGGGTCTGGCGGCCGCGATTGCCACCAGGCACCCGCAATCTCTCCCCATGGAGACAAAATGGCATTGTAAACACGGCAGACTGCTGTTCTGTCAGCAATGAACACAGGGATCCTGTGTTCCTCCTATTTAGGAACACAGGTCCCTGCGTTGATTCCATAAGTACATCCCCCACACAGTTAGAAAGCACCTCTAGGGACACATTTAACCCTTTGATCGCCCCTGGAGTTAACCCCTTCCCTGCCAGTGTCATTAGTACAGTACTAGTGCATATTTTTAGTAGTAACTACTGTAGTAATGTTGCTGGTCCCCCCAAAAATGTAAAAAATGCCAGTTAGGGGTTCGATCTGTCTACCACAAAATTGCAGTCCTGCTAAAAATCACTGATCGCCATTACTAGTAAAAATAAATAAATAAATAAAAATGACATAAATCGTTCGCCTAGCTTGTAGATGCAATAACCAATCAAAATACTCTTATTGGGATTTGGGATTTTTTTTTTTACCAAAAATATGTAGCAGACTACATATTGGCCTAAAATTATGAAAAAAATTAAATTAAAAAAAAAAAAAAAATTGGTGGGAATATTATAAAGCAGAAAGTGAAAAATTTATAAAGCAGAAACTGAAATATAAATATATATATATATATATATATATATATATATATATATTTTGAATTGTCGCTCTTTTTTTGTTTATAGTGCAAAAAATAAAAATCGCACAAGTGATCAAATACTACCAAAAGAAAGCTCAAAAAAAGGACATCAATTTTATTTGAGTACAGCATTCCACAATTGCGCAATTGTCATTTAAAATTATGCAGTGCCGAATCTCAAAAAATGGCCTGGTCATTAATGGGGAAAACATTCCGGTCCAGAAGTGGTTACAGATATAGTGAAATGGTTACATCCCCTGTCCAGTTTTTACTGCTATCTGCTCAAAGATTTACCCTCCCTTCCTATCCTCCTGGCAAAGTTTTATCAAACTGAAGGTAAGGGACACTCTCCAACAGCAACACAGACAGAAATAAAAATCATTTTCAATAGCAGAGCAATGGAAGGCATGAACCCATTCAGATTTTTTCCTGTCTGGACTTGTTGCAGATATTTCCTTGGTGTTATGTTCAGATCTTATCAATAGGTCCCAAAATTGTTGAGGGGTGGTTAACATGATTTTGATTACCCTATTTTAAGATTAGCCCTTTTTGTGACATTTGCAAGAACATATACACACAAAACACAACATGAGCATAACCTTCCATCCTTAAAGTAAAATGATGGCAATATTTTGAGAGCATTACAATTCTCGTTATGAGGTTGGAAAACGAAAGCAGCTGGTGGAGGTGTGCAGTGAAAGTAGTGTAGCCCTCTTATGAGAAATGGCCTTCCCCAAACAGGATATTGCACTAAACCTGTAGGTAGATAAGAGAATCAGAACATTTGCGAAGTGGAAAAGTGGGTTTGATAAAAAAAGTTAGCAGTGCCTCCACCCAGGACAGGGCCTTTGTGAACAGAAGGGATTCCCTAATAAAAATGATTTAGAAATATTAACAAAGTAATTGGGAGCAGAAGAACTACTGCAATCAGCATATGACATTAACCATACCTATATAGATGCACACCAGTATAAAAATAATACAAGCTTTATATAAAAAATTAATAATAACAGTACATACATTTAATGTACAAACAGGGCCCAAAAAAAGTCCTGTTGGTGTTGTGCACATATACCCAGGTATATATAGTTATTAATAGAGATTCCTCCAGATGAATGTTGCATAAAGTTCAGTTGCAGGAGCCACTGAGGATGATGCAGTATACAGTATGTATTTGTGTCAGAGACCTGAAGACAAGACCAGCAGTCATTGAAAGATCCTCCAACTGTTGTCCAACCAGCCTGGAATGGAGCTTCCCACCAGCAGTGTGGTGTAGCAGTAGAATTCAGAGTCAGTCTATCTATTCTGCCCTTTAGTCCATTTGTAATTGTTTTTAATCTGGCATCTAACTGGACCTCTAAGTACTAGAAGAGACCATTGGATACCTAACCTGGCTCTAGCCTATGCTGGTTATTCAAAACTAAACTAAACTAGCTATATAATACCAGACAAGGAGGGACAAGGTGAGCTAAAATACCAGGAACTGCAGATAAACTCTATTGCTATAAACAAATTCACCTACTAATATACAGCAAGGTGACTACTACGCCCATACAGTAGCACAGAATTAGCCGCCAGGCACTGTGCATGTGAGATAATAACAATAGGACAGAAATAAGCCTGTCACAAAGATTTATATATACACTCGAGAAGCTATAGGCAGCTGTAGTTAAGTTATTAGAACATATAAATACTTGCATAATACTCTTCTTATCTGGGTGAAAAATAGAGCAACAATAGCACCCCCTGTGTGTTTATAAGATTATGTGGCTGAGTTATCTGTCTCTCTCTACATTTCCTTCTTCTGGGGTTTTCAAATCCCCTCCCAGAAACAAGAAGTGTTCATAGGAAATTATAAATAACAATGTGATATTAACAGCTAACAGTAGAGGGCAGCAGATACTTACAGTAGACATTGTCCTTTCAGTTAAAAAAGTTTTAGTGTTTCAATGTTAGGCCCGTGTGTTTGGTACTGGTTGCCTGTTACCATGACAACCATAGCCAATTCCATAACTTCCAAACAACTAAGTAGTGAAAAAGTCTACTTGTTAGCAAACCCAAAGGTGATAATCTGTCTGTGCAATCTCCATACAATCACTATTACATTATCAACTACCACAGTATGGACCTGAAAAGGTATACCTATAAGAAACAGCTTATGTAGGTATTTATTACTTCATGCTTTCATAAAAAAGGAAATGACTACAGTGTATGATTAGTCAAATGTTTTATTTTAGATTGAATAAAATAGGGAAGGGCTAAATCCTTGGTCAGGATTGTATTGATGCCTGTGCTCCTGCTAGAGAGGTTTACACTTCTATTTGTTCTGCTGAATATTGCCATTGAAACAGACAGTGAGGGTAAATCCAAAATTTTACAGTTGTCACCAGGACAAGAAGTGAGGTAAATCTTCAAATTGGGACATATGTTTTGGCGACACCTGTCTTCAAATGAAATTCCCTTTATTTTTTTAGAGGTTTTCTCTCCCTTCCTGTTGTATCTTAAGTACAGGAAGTGAAGAGAAATCTACAGGACACTGACAGCAATAAATATAATGTCTGAGGTTTCAACCCTTACCTACTCCTTAAAGGCCTCAATCACCAGGGTGTATTAAATCATACGCTCATACAAGGTCTGCATTTGCCAGCACAGTAAGGCACATGTGTATCACAATGCATGTAAACCTCACGCTCACATTGGCATATGCTATAATGCACCAATGTGAACAAGGCCTAAAATGTAAACAAATGTTAATATTATATACACTTTATTCTTGAAGATTAAGAAATGTATATTTAAATTTCTGAGGGTTAATGTCTTACATGTGAATCCAAGAATATAAAAAGCGTATGCTACTCCATTAATTTTCCAATTGAAACGCAAGTATGTTTGTTTGTGGAGCACAGTCAGTCTGATTATACTTGGAGTTGTATATAGACACTGCTGTCTCTTTAAAAATGTAGTCAAAATGTACTAGAATGCCGATTCCTGTTGAAGAAAAATAGCTACTTCAAAGCTGCATTTGAACAGATATAAAAGCACTTTTAGCAGGCTGGGTTATGGCTGCAATGCTTCTAAATTTATGCAAATTGCAGTTTTGTAGCCGCGGAGCCCTGAAAACTGCAGTACTGAAATGATCTGAGTTTTGCTGATTCTTTATTTTAGTGAACTCAGGTAAACAGTCAATTGTATTGAATTGTACATTAAAGGTCAATTTTCCCTTACCCATCGTTTTTGATATGAAAAAATGATCATAGTAGTGCAGGCAAAATGTCTTTCTTCCGCAAATACAATTATTTTTAGTGCCATAATTATTTGAGTCTAACATTCCCATAACATATGAACATAATAGGACTTCTGGTTCAGCATTTTAAAGTTTAGTACTTAAAAGCAACTTATTAAAATTAGATTTTCTTGCAAAATAACATAGATGCCAACAAAAAAAAAAGGGAAAAACCCTTTCAGCCAGTAAGACATGCAAAGTCCTTATTTTTTGCTTTACCACTGATGAACTAATCTAAAATTAATGTTGGTGGATCTAAGCTTTCTGCACTATTCTACTGGCTCTGAGTGAAGAGACTCATAATACTTTTTGTGAATACTACAAAAATTTTGAATTAGGTGGCATGTTTGCCATTCACTTCAGCTTACATAGGTGTAGAGCTTCTTCCATGTGCAATTTGAAAGAAAAAAAAGCAGTTGTGGTCTGATACAGCCATGTATCATGGATGGAAAGGATTTTCCATCTTTTTCTCTATCTTTCCAAACTTTTTTTTTTCAAGTGCCTTTACAGGTATTCTCTCACTAACCTGTCTACCCATTTCCACCCTTACCTCCTATGGAATCAGTGAGGCATCTATTAACTTTATGGAAGGCATGTCACCTACTGAAAATCTGCACAATTTTGCAATTGGTTCAGCATGGCATTCATACTTATGGCCGGGCAGTGGTCCACAGAAGTAAAACGGGCTTGATTGACCTTGTTAAGTTGGCTTGTGACAAATTTTATCTCTAATTTTTGCTGGTAAAAAAGTGAAAACAATAATAAAATCATATGCATAAATATAGATTTTTTACTCATCTTGGGGCATCAGCTGAAAATGATCCCAATAGTATGACTAGCTAGGAATAGGTGTAGTTTTCGTCTCAGAGCTCTTTTGTCATATGATTTTTACCTTTCATCTGTTAGGTTTCGCTAGGTTTAGTTCCACTTTAGGAACTATCCTCACCAGCCAGTGCTGAGTTACCATTGAGCACTTCAGCTTCCGTCTATTACAGAAGTGAGCTAAGCCATTCTGTCTTGTTTCTGGTGATCTGACCTTTTTTGCCTATAGCTTATGATACTGCTTGTCTGTATTGGCTTATGATCCTGTCTATTTTTATGTGTATCCGATTGCTTCTCTTTATTACTCTACTTGCTACCCCCTATCTGATGTGTACTGGCCCCCTGTTAGTTTCAGTCTGTCTGTGGTGATCTGGCTAAGCAATGCATTGAGCCACATACTTGTCTTGCCATAAAAGTCCATCTTTATCTTTAATAGCTCTGGTGAATACCATGTTCTCCTGTACCTTGCACCCCAGTGGCAGCCACTTATCCCCAACTGGAAACATGGGATACATCTGTCTGCTTTTCCTGGCTATGTACCTCCACCCCAGTGTTACTTTTGATTGCCATAATTTGCCCATTGTTAAATTTCTGTCCCTAATGACCTTGCTAAGAGACTGTACAAGTTTTAGAACAAAGAGTCTTTTGTGACTTGCAAGCCTGTAATAGATAGATAGATAGATAGATAGATAGATAGATAGATAGATAGATAGATAGATAGATAGATAGATAGATAGATAGATAGATAGATAGATAGATAGATAGATAGATAGATAGATAGATAGATAGCGAGGTGTGTAATTTTATCATTATTATTATTATTATTATTAATAATAATAATAATAATAATACTAATAATAATAATAATATTATTATTATTGATAATAATAATAATATTATTATTATTATTACAATACAGTTTTTTATTATTTATAGTTTTTTTTCAACAACATTAAGATTTTGTCCTAGTAGTCATAGCAGACATTCTACCCATTGTCATCTTTTTCATATAAAATCATAAAAGATTGCCTGTAAAAGTAAACCAAATACTAGCATGTCACATAAAAGAGGAAGAAATGAAAGAACAGAGATTAATAAGTTATTAGTTGGTACCGTATATGTAATGAGACATTATGATCTACAGCTTTATTCATATCTCCCAGTTTTACCAAAAAATTTATAACAGGTATGAAAAATGCAAAAGTGAATCTTGAGAACCTGTCATATAATCTTATCTTTGTATTGACTTTTCCTCTTCATCTGGTATATATACATTCTATAGTACTCATAAAAATGTTAATATGAGTTAAAATATTTAACACTACAGGCTGACGTTGTGGAAATTACACTCTAGTGAGAATAACAACACAACATTAATAAAGTCTAAGTAAATAGCTAATCGTAATCTGTAATATTTCATTGTTTGTGTATTATTTTTTTTTTTTTTTATTATTGCAAGAGAATGCCATGTGACTGAATTGCCAGTGCCATCCTGCCTTCTTTTCAATAGACTATCATCTGTGTGCAGGAAAACATCCCAATAAGTTAAAGCTGGACTCCAGGCAAAGGATTTGCATTTCTGCCCAACTTGTCCTAAGAGTTACACAGCTTTGCCATACATCACAACCATGTCTTCCAGGGCAAGAAACCCGCTTTTTCTATACTACAATTCAGTAGCACTTACAGGTATTTTCTCTGTTCTGGCTTATGACTGATTGGCTAATCTCTCTGTCACTCTGCTCTCTCCGCCTATGCTTATCCAAAGTAGAGAGAAGTCAGGTCACCAACCAAGTACTATGAGTAAATTTTAGAACTGGTTGAACAAATTCTAGAACTGGTTCAACAAATCGCAACATTTTTTTGCAGGTTGAACTCTAAAAATGTATGAATATTTTAAAAAGATGATAGGTATTTAAATTGATCATCAAAATATCTGATTGCTAAGATCCTTTACTCTGTAGGGTAGACTGTGTGAAAATGATATAGTCTCCCAATGCTGGCATAGATTTCCTCTAGGTAGACTGTCACATATTGGTGGGATAATTGGCTTCTGCCAAGTTTACATGTATAATATATTTTATTAAACTCTTTCATGGACAAGAGTTGTACATCATGGATAATGATTTCACTGCCTGACATACATATAGCTACTGGATATAAAATGCATATAAAATACCATCATAAATTGTGGCACATCCTTAAAACATCACATACAATGATTTTAAGACACAGTTTTAAATAATTCACAATGTGAATTTGTTTGATATACACTATTTAAAGAATAGAAATTCTCAACAACATACAGTAACAATATCACCATATCATGTCAGCTGTTTTGTAATGTACTATTGTATAGTCAGTGTTCCTATTTTTTAATTATATGCTCCATAGCAAAAAGACTGTGGCATGAGGCAGCTAATTCTTAGAAGTTGCCAGGGGGCATAATTTTAATAAAGTTAAAGCAGTCACCATTGTCCGTGGATAGGTGTATGCTTCTGTTGGTCAGCACCCCTCACTTGCAGCAATACAGGTCAACCCCTCTAATGCATATTCTGCAAGTTCCAACCCTTGGTCCATCTTAGATACCCAATAGTTTATGGGCTCTTTCTTCACCTCTGGGGCTGTTGGTATCTAAACAGGAACTGATATACTTGTTGACAATTAAAGACAAGCTTGTCAGTGTTACTTGGTTTCTCACTGCTGCCTGAAAAGTAATTGCAACATAGATGTCCCCTACTGATGGTTGTGCTACTCCTACTGCTTGATTTTGGGTAGCAATGCTGTTACAGGTAGCAGAAGCATCACTGTCACCATTGGGAAAGGCCTAGTGCAAGACGTGTAAAGTTTTTTAAAGGTATATTTTTTATTTTTCATTTCTTGATTTACTGTATATCTTTATGTTTTTGTTTATCTGTCAATTTATTATTTTAACTGGTGGAACTGCCAGGTTTGAATGCTACCTGGGGCCAAGCTTGACCACTGCGGAGGTCCAGATGGTGTTTAAATGAGGTAGAGTATTGACCCATGCTGAGGTCACTCGACTCTGTCTCCAAAATATTTTAATTGTAATATTTTATTTTATTCTAATTAAATTACTTTATTTTAGAACTGCATCGTTTTTTCCTTGACTAAGTGATACATAACAAAACTGTGTCAGCGTATAGTCAAAGAATGTATTTGTCTTATAAAAATGTGAAGAAGTTGCCTGGTCTTGCATCCAATATACCAATGTCTCACATCCACCAGAAAACTTCACCTCTTTATAAGATCCTAATCTGGAAATGATCAAATTGAAGACTTAAGAGTCCCTTAACCCTTTTTCCCTTCCCTTTTCCTACTCACTTACCTCTCTTCTTCATTCCCCTTTGTTAATTTATGTTTCTTGGCTTCACTTTAGCTAGCCATACATGGATCAAAATTTGGCCAGGTCAGCAGATTTTGATTCATGTATGGCCAGGGAAGTAGTACAGAAGTGATTGACTTCTGTACAACCGCCTTGTCATATCAGTGCCACCAGCAAAACCTGGCAGTGCTGGCAGTGCTGATTAGTGTATTCTGATAGCAGGGAAATCTTCCCACTTTCAGAATACAAAAGCACAGCAGGGAGGATTCCCCATACACATCAAATGTGTGAATGGGAAAATGGGAGAATCAGGTCATTTTTTTACTTTCATCCTGCTGGTTGGGCTGCCTTACTCTATTTCTTCTCTACACTTAGCTATGGAGTTCACAATGTTGGAAAATGGGGCTTTTGATGGATAGAATTGGAAATAGCTCAGCCTCAGCACAGGAGAAGAAGGCTCCTGAAGTCTAATAGGTTAGATAGGTTTTGTTCTATTTTTTGTTCATGAGGAGGGGTGGTAGTGTAAGTGGTTTGAGGTGATTCTTGCTAATTCATTCACTTTACAAAATTGTTAAAAGCGTTTAGTTAAAATGGATGGCCAACACCAAAAGAAAATAAGAAATGGCAGACATGCCTGGTGTTTTGCAAGCTGGTATGCCCTATCACAGCCCTGCTTTTCTGCAGCTGATTTAGAAACCAATCATTCTCGCCTCCCTTGCCCAAATTCTGGCATTGTCCCTTTGTTTAGGTTTGCCTAATGGAATGCACCTTGCGATTTGGTTCAGTGTATTTTTTCAAAAGTAGTGTTTGCACTACTTTTTGTGCTTTCTGATGCAATTTGCAGCCCATTTTTTTTGTCTATTTAAATGAATGGGCTGTCAAATTGCACTGCAGAGGAACCAACAGGAATCGCATAGGAATGAGGACTGCTAGTGTGAACTGACCCTTACAATAGCATTATAAATGTTTATATTGTTATAAACTTTTACATTTGTTAATATTTAACCCATTTGCTGCTAGAATCATTGTTTCATTTTTGCACACATGTTAAAATACACATTTTAGGCCTAAGGAATACTTAAAACCTGAAAGCAGAAACCCCGTAGAATAAAATGGTGGCAGTTGCAATTTTTTTATGTCACATATTTTTAGCAAAATTGTTTATCAAACCCATTTTTCATTGAAGTATAATCAAATTGGGTTTAGTGCACACAAATACAATATGATACTTAATTTTCAGTAAAATATGAAAGATAGGATTGCATGAAGTAAACAGATGCAAAACATGTCAAGCCTAAAAATTGCAGGTGCCTGTAAAAGGGCATAAAAACAACACAACTTAATATTGAAAAGAGATAATGAGCAACTCATTGCTTGTTCTTTAACATCTTCAAAATGTATTGGTTCTCCATAAAAGGCACAGCATCAGACAGCAAATGTAAACGTGTTCACCCTTGTGGTCCTTGTTCACTACAAATGCCATGTACAACCCAAAATTGTCCATAGACATTGCTTTAAAAAACCTTTACTGTACAATTCATCAGTCTAAAAGTAATAGTGAATTAGGACCCTATAAGCACTCTAGCATGTGTGGGAATACCTATTATGTGTGATACAGTTGTCCTTTTAGTACATATGACGTTCACCTGACACGTGCATTCACGTTAATAGGTGCATGTACGTAGGGGCTGGGGGGATTTAAAAAAAAAATGTGTTTTCTTTTTTACTTATTTTGATAAACTATCAATTTACATTTTTTTTTTATTTATCACAAAAGGGGATGATAAGATACAAGTGACAGGTTGTCTTTAAGGAGACTTTAGGGGTCTATTAGACCTCTAACTGCACCTCTTTACTCTTTTGACAGATCATTCTTAATCATCTTTTGCTGGCTGGAGATTGACAGCTCTAAACCCATTTAGGTTGTTATTTTGAGCTGTGTGCTTCCTGATTTATACTTTACAAGGGAGATCAGAAAATAGATGTTAACTCATCTCCATCTCCAGTTTGTCTCCATTATGATACCCAACATGGAGGTCTTATCACCAAGAAGACACAGATACCTCCTTGACACAAGGTTGGCAGGGGTCAGGTGGTGGAGCAGCAGATTACTGTACATGTAGAAGTGATCAAATGGCTACAAGAAAGCCAATAGATTGTTTACATGTCGGCCCTTGCATCAGCTAGAGCAAATAGGTTATTGTAATATTTTTCCTGGTTTACCATATATTTTAGGATTGTAATATTTTGTTTCAAAGAGAGAGATAGCATAGGTTCTGTGAACAGACCAGGGGTGGGCCACAGCTATTCCTGTGTACCACTGCAAACTAATATTTACATTTTTGGTTTGTACAGCAATAAGAAGCACAAATGACAAGGGCCACCACAAGCAATGTTAAAAAAGGCCTAGATTCTTACCTGGGTGTATTTAATAAAAGCGGGTACTAAAATGTTGTTAGGTAAAGTTGATCCAGGGAATATCGGATTGCCTCTTGGGGGATCAGGACGGATTTTTTTCCCCTGCTGTAGCAAATTGGATCATGCTTTGCTGGTTTTTTTCACCTTCCTCTGGATCAATTGCGGGTATAGGATTATGTATATGGGATTGTATCTTTGGGTTTTTCAATACTGTTTTTTTTTTTTTTTTTGGTTAAACCAGATGGACTTGTGTCCTTTTTAACCTGACTAACTATGTAACTATGTAATGTCACATAGCCACTGGAGAGTTTTGAATTGAAACGAACAGGAGCCTACCACAAAGTTTTGGTTTTTAAAAGGATAATAATAACTCCAAGAGCAGTATATATTTTTAGACCTATCAATAGTAATGATAGAGATGTTAGTAAAGCTCTTTAAAATCGAGTTGTCCCACTTCTTGCTTATTTTTAAAAGAGCAATTTGAACTAATTTTTTCCCTGCCAGATCTAATATAATGTAACTGTGATAGAATAAGCCCCACGCAGCAATTGTATGGTGAGAGGGGAATTTAAAAAATGTATCCAGATCTGCAGCACTCGCTTCCTCTCTGCCCAGTCTAAAGTCTAGTACACACGATCAGAAAATTGGACGAAAATTACCGCTCAGAAACGCTGGTTATACTAAGTTCTAATATCCTGCAAATGTTGTAGAATATGACACACACACACAGCAATTGAAATGAGGTATTCCTCCATCCTAAAACATCCTGTCTATCTCCTTAGCACAGCACTGATCTAACAGATTGCCCGCTGATTGTTAAATGGCGGATATTTAAGGGCCTAGGGTGGGGCCATATACCAAGTGATCACAGATGTCTAATAGGATGCCTGCCACCACAAACATGGTGTTCAGACTCCATGTGGGGAGGCAAGTTTTCCCCCACATAGGATTTCAGGGCCCAGAGCATGATAGGATAGCCTGCAAAAAGCATTCCAAAACTGAAAATGCAGTATTTTGGGAGAATTTCACTTTTGCCCAAACACTTTTCCCCTTTTTCCTGGTTCAGCAATCAGTGCTGTTCACGGTGCTGAAATCAGAAAAAAAAATCACACTGCAGTGATTCACATAGTAAGACTTGGATTACAGATGTACTTTTGATTCTATCATAAATCCACTGTTAAATCTATTTTGGGCCAACAATGAAATGCCACATACACTTAAATAATCAGAGAATCCTTGCTAAAAATGATGAAACCGTCTGCTAGTGCAAACAGAAGGTCACTGAATTTTAATGTGCTTTTTATTAGCTGAGACGTTTTAAATAGGTATTGGTAGTCAAAAATAGGATTATGATGACAGACGAAGAAGATAATCCCCTGAGATAAATGTGTTGTTTATGCAAGGTTGCTTCAAATCTTCTCTAAAAATTGCCAAACATAATAAAGTTTTCCATTATTTCTTAGATATTTAATATGGGGATAGTTTCCTTGCTGCCTGCCTGCATTCTGCTCACAGAGACCTGCAGGAGATTCTGTAATGCAAATATACACAGCTGAATATGAACCTGTCTTATTTCCATATGATAGGCTTGCATGATTATTCTCTCAAGGGTAGCAGTAACCTTTGGACATACCGTAGTGTGGAGAAGGGTGGGTGACTATCTTGTCCATGTATTGTTAGCAACTACAGTCAGAAGGTAAAAAGGTGATTTTAAAGTTGTGCCTTTAACTATAACAAACTCTATCTGGTATCCATGCTATAAACAGCAGGTATAGTTATTTTTATAAACCATCAGCAGCAATGATGATATAGTAGAAAGCAGGTTATATAGTTTATTCTGTATAAAATACATTCACAATACATTATGTTACAATTAGATCACATATTTTTAAGGAAAATATTTTCAAGGCAATATAAAAAATTCTGCAGTAATGTAGCAGACAATGTAATAAAATCTGATTTTTTTATTGTATTTTGTGGCTGTGTACTCATCATGGACTTTATTCATGTTACTTTGTATACATATTCTATATATTTTTAAGGGTCTATTTCCAATGTTGTGATATGCCTGCTGCTTAGTAAAAAAAAACTATACAGAACCAGCAAGGAAGTCAGTATCATTGTATTCAGTACAGCATTTCCCATCTATGTGTGCCTTTCTGTGGGCTGTGGTTTAGCAAAATGCAGCCTGCAGTTTTTTAATTCCAGTTTTCAGCAGATGCATATTCATTGTTTTCAGAGGCCCAGCATGCAAATGGGAAGCAAATAGTATAACAAGCAGTGGTAGAACTCATGCAAACTAGAATAAAAATACATGATTTTAAAACTACAAGAAAAGAAACAGCCAGCTATTATTGTAAAGCTGAAGTTTAGCTAAAAAATGTTTGTTATACTGCACCAGGAACATAACCTAACTCTAATGACGGGTGTCCTAGTCTATTATTATTATATAAGATTTATTTAGCACCAACAAGTTACTCAGCACTTTACATTATAAAATGGAGACAGTGCAGTTACAATACAATAAAATACACAAAGGTTAAGAGGGCCTGCTATAGCCTGATAACTCCCTCCCTTCACCTATGTGGCATGCTGCTCACAGCTGTGAACTTCCAGTGCTACATGGGCTAATAGCAAAAATTATGGCGATGAAAGTCTGTTCATGCCCATCTTCCCTTATCTACCATTTCCCATTAAGAAAACATATGGTATAATTGTTATTATGTAACATGTTCTGTGAATGGGGGAAGGGCAAATGAATGACAGGATCCCTTCCTTACCCCACAGAATATGTTGCATGAGGACTGCAAGGGTGGGGTTGGGAGACTTTTACAGTCACTGCACACAACCCATGTAGCACCTGAAGTTCTCCACTGTGAAGAGTTAAGGGAGGACCAAGACCTCCACTGTGCACTAAGAATGGTAGTGGGTAATAGTAATTAATTTGCACTGTCTAGAAAAAGGCATCAAAATGTGTTTCCTAGCACCTGTAGATGCCACTCTGTCACCCGGGAGAATCTCCCATTACTGGAGCATGTGCAGACGCTATGATACATCACATATTGGTGGTTCCCATCCCATTGCCTCTGCACCCCTCATACTCAGCCTTTGGAAGTGACCTTTTACTGCTTACCCAACTATGCCACGGGCTATGGAGAGCTGAGGGATAGTGTCTGGAGCTCCTGAGGTACACTTTCAGTGACTTCTGCTAATCTGTAAGTGGAACTCAGTACCATCATTTAAACTTGGTAAGCCCATTGGTCTGTTGTCTCTGGTCCTTATTTTTTTCTATATTGACTATATTTTAATGGAAATATCCCTGTCTATCACCTGACCTTGGGTGACAGGATTAGTTATAATTGAGCCTAATACCAGATTCTCCAGATAGCACCACTATAGACTTTTCCTTTTTGGAACCAGCTGAAGAATAGGATTTTAAAACTCCCATGAATATAAACAGGCATTGGAACTGAACACAAGGGAGATAGCTCCAATGTCATTACACCCAAATGTACCTTATTTTAGCTTATGATAGAGTGTTATCAGTGTTAGTAAGTTAGGGTTCTGAGGTACTGAACAGCGCTGTAAGTCAAACGCTGGAAATATGCTTATCTCATTACTGTTATGCTCATACATTGTCCACTCAGGGGCCTAGGATTGGACAGGTAACTAGGAATATAGAAGTTTGGTAGTCATTTTCTAAAGTCCCCAAAAGATGAGTGAGCACAATGATGATGTTTATTTTGTTTGGGGAGCTATAACAGAAAAGTAGAACATACACATAAGGTGCAAAAAATTAAGATTCAAACAGATTTTCAGGTTAATACATGTCTAAAGCCATTTTTTTTTTGTTTTTAATGCATTTAACCCCTGTCAGGTTACTATGGCTGTCTGTGTCCCAGTTAGGAAGAATTACTTTATCCAATTATCTTGTGACAATTATTGCCAGGGCTAAAAGCTGGAGGAAAATCCAAAATGCGTACAGGAAAAGAGAGGAAAGCTTCCGATGAGGAAAAGGGACATATGGTCTGATGACATTTACATAAGAGTGCATTTCTCTCACTTTGAAGAGATTTCCCCTTCTTTCATGTTGTGTTTACAGGACTACAGTGAAGAAAAATCACCTAAATGGAACACAGAGAAGTAGAGATGTATAGAACTGTTCGCCGGCGAACAGTTCCCGGCGAACTTAGCATGTTCGCGTTCGCCGCTGCCGGCGAACATATGCGATGTTCGGTCCGCCCCCCATAAGACATCATTGAGGCAAACTTTGACCCTGAACTTTACAGTCAGCAGACACATTTCCAGCCAATCAGCATACCTCCCTCCCACACCCTCCCACCTCCTATAAATAAGCAAGGGCAGCATCCATCTTAGATCATTCTGAAGCAGTGTGTGTAGTGAGAGTAGGGAGAGAGCTGCTGCTGCTGCTGCTGCTGCTGCTGCTGCTGCTGTTAAGCTAGGGACAGTTAGTCAGTGTTCCTGGTCTTGCAGTGTTCTTGGTCCACTACTGCTGTAATATCAGCACCCCAAAAAGCCCTTCTAAGGGCTGGTATTTGTGTTTTTTTTTTTTTTATATATATATATATATATATATATATATATACCTAGCGTCCCCAAAAGCCCTTTTAAGGGCTGGTAATTGAGTTGTTTCTTCTTATATATATATATATATCTATATCTATCTAGTGTCCCCAAAAGCCCTTTTAAGGGCTGGTAATTGAGGATTTTTTTTATTTATATATATACATATATATATATATATAGTGTCCCCAAAAGCCCTTTTAAGGGCTGGTAAGGTAATAGAGTTTTTTCTTTATATATATATCTATATATATCTATTGTACACTGCAGTTGCCTGCCCGCTGTGTGTGAGAGGCCACAGACCTACCACAGACTGTACTGTGTGCACACCACACTCATTTCGGGTGGCACAGGCACAGTACCTTGCATTTTAAAAAATATTTTTTTTTTCCTCTGTCATAATTGCAGTGAGTGCTGTGTCAGGTCCACAGAGTGCACTGTACCCACTGCAGTGCACTGCCCACCACTGATATATATACGGTGGCACAGCATCTTGTTGCAATAAATTGAAAAAAAAAAATATTTTTTATTATTGCAGTTGCCTGGGCTGCCAGTTACTGTCAGGTCCACAGAGTGTACTGTGCCCACTGCAGTGCCACTGTGTGCCCACCCACCACTGATATATAAGGTGGCACAGCAGCTTGCAAAGTAAAAAAAAATATATATTTTTTTTAATTGCAGTTGCCTGGGTGCCAGTGACTGCTGTCAGGTCCACAGAGAGTGTACTGTGCCACTGCCCACCCACCACTGATATATAAGGTGGCACAGCAGCTTGCAAAGTAAAATAAAATATATTTTTTTAAAATTGCAGTTGCCTGGGTGCCAGTGACTGCTGTCAGGTCCACAGAGAGTGTACTGTGCCACTGCCCACCCACCACTGATATATAAGGTGGCACAGCAGCTTGCAAAGTAAAATAAAATATATATTTTTTAAAATTGCAGTTGCCTGGGTGCCAGTGACTGCTGTCAGGTCCACAGAGAGTGTACTGTGCCACTGCCCACCCACCACTGATATATAAGGTGGCACAGCAGCTTGCAAAGTAAAAAAAAATATATATTTTTTTAAATTGCAGTTGCCTGGGTGCCAGTGACTGCTGTCAGGTCCACAGAGAGTGTACTGTGCCACTGCCCACCCACCACTGATATATAAAGTGGCACAGCAGCTTGCAAAGTAAAAAAATATATATATATTTTTTAAATTGCAGTTGCCTGGGTGCCAGTGACTGCTGTCAGGTCCACAGAGAGTGTACTGTGCCACTGCCCACCCACCACTGATATATATGCCTGCAAGAGAAAAAGCCAGCCGCAGAGAAGCCGTATTCCTGAAAATATAAGAAAAATGCTGTTTTTTAGGGGTTCTGGACATGCTACAGAGCTGAAACTTGACAGGTACACTTTTTAGACCCCCCAGACACTAAATACAAAAAATGACATGCCTGCCTAAAAAAATGCCCGCTAAATGCCTGCAAGAGAAAAAGCCAGCCGCAGAGAAGCCGTATTCCTGAAAATATAAGAAAAATGCTGTTTTTTAGGGGTTCTGGACATGCTACAGAGCTGAAACTTGACAGGTACACTTTTTAGACCCCCCAGACACTAAATACAAAAAATGACAAGCCTGCCTAAAAAAATGCCCGCTAAATGCCTGCAAGAAAAAAAGCCAGCCGCAGAGAAGCCGTATTCCTGAAAATATAAGAAAAATGCTGTTTTTTAGGGGTTCTGGACATGCTACAGAGCTGAAACTTGACAGGTACACTTTTTAGACCCCCCAGACACTAAATACAAAAAATGACATGCCTGCCTAAAAAAATGCCCACTAAATGCCTGCAAGAGAAAAAGCCAGCCGCAGAGAAGCCGTATTCCTGAAAATATAAGAAAAATGCTGTTTTTTAGGGGTTCTGGACATGCTACAGAGCTGAAACTTGACAGGTACACTTTTTAGACCCCCCCAGACACTAAATACAAAAAATGACATGCCTGCCTAAAAAAATGCCCGATAAATGCCTGCAAGAGAAAAAGCCAGCCGCAGAGAAGCCGTATTCCTGAAAATATAAGAAAAATGCTGTTTTTTAGGGGTTCTGGACATGCTACAGAGCTGAAACTTGACAGGTACACTTTTTAGACCCCCCAGACACTAAATACAAAAAATGACATGCCTGCCTAAAAAAATGCCCGATAAATGCCTGCAAGAGAAAAAGCCAGCCGCAGAGAAGCCGTATTACTGAAAATATAATAAAAATGCTGTTTTTTAGGGGTTCTGGACATGCTACAGAGCTGAAACTTGACAGGTACACTTTTTAGACCCCCCAGACACTAAATACAAAAAATTACATGCCTGCCTAAAAAAATGCCCGCTAAATGCCTGCAAGAGAAAAAGCCAGCCGCAGAGAAGCCATATTCCTGAAAATATAAGAAAAATGCTGCTTTTTAGGGGTTCTGGACATGCTACAGAGCTGAAACTTGACAGGTACACTTTTTAGACCCCCCAGACACTAAATACAAAAAATGACATGCCTGCCTAAAAAAATGCCCGATAAATGCCTGCAAGAGAAAAAGCCAGCCGCAGAGAAGCCATATTCCTGAAAATATAAGACAAATGCTGTTTTTTAGGGGTTCTGGACATGCTACAGAGCTGAAACTTCACAGGTACACTTTTTAGACCCCCCAGATGCTAAATCCAAAGAAATTTTTTATTTTTATTTTTTTTTAATTTTTCCAATAATTGGCTCTCTATCAAAAAATTATAATTTTTAAGAACTTTTTTTTGCGTGATCCCTCTCCGGCATGCCACAGTCCAGGTGTTAGTCCCCTTGAAACAACTTTTCCATCACTATTGTGGCCAGAAAGAGTCCCTGTGTGTTTTAAAATTCGCCTGCCTATTGAAGTCTATGGCGGTTCGCCCGGTTCGCGAACATTTGCCGATGTTCGCGTTCGCCGTTCGCGAACGGCGAATTTTAGGTTCGCGACATCACTACAGAGAAGGTCATGGGTTGTACTTGTTGCTTAGACTTAAACAATATATTTAAATTGGTGTTAGTGGTTTGTTGAAATGTGTATGGTTTACAAGATTTTTACAAGGGGCTATGCCTAATTTAATAAACATCTCCTATTCCTAAATACTAATTCATACATGCTATAGGAAACCAGTTAGAATCCATCTAGTCCCTGTCTTATTTGAGCAGAGTTGGTTGCCATTGATTACTGCATTTGGGAATTAGCACTAGTCTAAGGTCATGGGGGGTTAATACTGAAATTGAAACCACGGAAATCTGTCATTGTAAACCAGTGTGCATTCAGTAATCAATCAGTAATAAATGAGTGATAATTCATGGGATTAACACGCTAGGACTTGCAGGAATCACACTGAACTTGATGCTAACCACAGAATACTTGATTTATTAAACAGTTTTTATTGTTTTTTTTTGTATTTTCGTAATTATCATTAATCATGTCTCTGCAGTATACTTTAGCAAAAGGAAGAGTCTTATTAGTTGCTATGAACAACAAGAAACATTCTTCCTTCAGATACTTTGTTAAATAAAATACAGTGTATTTTTGGAGCCAGGCATACTGTAAATACCAACTGCAGAGCCATATGCTCTGGCTGAACTAAACTAATATGTTTATTTAGTAACAAACTGCAATGTACTATATCCCATTGGAACTAGTCAAAAATACACTTTTTAAAGTGGATAAATACAGGTTAATATAAGCTCATTTATGATTAATTATTTTATTTGTTATACTCTGAAATTCTTTGTAAAACATACATAACAACTCAAAAACAACATAATAAAGAATTTTTTTTTTAATTGTTATTCTAAAAAGATCGCACTTTCATATACTCTCATGCAGATTCCTGTATGTTGTATTTTAAGATTTCAATTAAGATACATTTAGATTACAGCAGATTCATAACAAAAACTACAAACGCTACTATTAGTTTCTTATAAGAAATCTGGATGGCACTAAGAGAAATATATATATATATTTTTTTCATGCTTAGAACAGCGTGGATAATGTATAACAGAAGTTTCCAATCAGTGGCTTAGGTCAGAAGTTACAATATGGTTCTCCGCTACCTTTGATGTGGTTCCCAATAGCCTCTCGGCAGGTGTTCCATACTTTCTGAACACCTGTTGTATTAAAGAAATTCATAAGTGTAGCATGAAGCAGAGATTGTCTGGTTATATTATATACATAAAGTAAACTCAATTTAGATCTGAGAAAAAAGTCTTGAGTTACCTAGAGGGAACATAGCAGCCTTGCTATGAGTTTCCATTTTTTTATACAAGCACTGCTTGTGGTGCACCAAGCCACACTAATCCCACTAATTTGATGTGTTGGTACTATGGAGCTCTGGGGACCAATTTCGATTTCCCTTAAAGTGAAACTAAACTCAATTTCGTACACCAATTTTTCTAAAATATCATGTATACAATAGCTCTGTTTTTTTTTTTTTTTTTTTTGTTAAAAAGTCTTTTACCATTTGTTCAGGTTTCTTTTTTGTCCTATGCATACTCCCTATCCATGACGCACCTCTAGTGTAGAGCAAAGAGTACCATTTTTTCTGGTCACATGCTCCACTCTATATGTACTACATCTGCACATACTTAGGTGTGTATTCCATATTGGGGGCAAGCAGGAAAAGGTGGCTACCTTCACATACACAAGGGGGGCATAGAGAAAAACCATAGCCACCCTAGAACAGAAAGCCTGAGAAAAGCAGAAAAAAGCTTGCATTTTAGACATTAAACAAAGAAAAAGAGAGATACCTCTCACATTAAATCTAAGCAAACAGCTAAATAGACATCTAAAATATTTTATTCATGGATGAACTGCCCTAAACGTCAATAGATTTAAAAGTTGGTAATTCATACAACTCTGTAAGACAGCACAGGGAGGATGGTGAGACTACTTTCTCTGTTTGAGTTAAGGTATATGGCACTTAAAAAAACTGCAAATAAAAGAAGTACCTATAAAGGGGAAAGTTAATTCCCACCTATCCTATTGCCTGAGAGACTGATAGACAGACTTAGGCAGGTCATACATGGTGCAAACTTCTTTCCTGCAATCATGAGTTCCCCCATGAACACAGACAGTGCTGACAAAGGAATCAGCAATTGTCTTCTCCTGACGGGACAGGCAGGCGGGGGAAGCTGCCCCAACCGGAAGAAGACAGGAATTATCGCTTATGGCTATATCAGTCACTAGCAAAAATTGCAGGAGATTCTGGCAGGGTGGTTGTACCCAAGTTGTTTGATCGATCGATCAGTTTGGTACATTCAGCCTGCCCATCAATGGTTCAAATCTGGGCCGGTTCAGCAGGAAAATTCAAACCGTATATGGCCGGCCCTAATGGTTTCTTCTCCTGACCCCTATCGTAATACAGGACACAGCAGTGATATGGGATCATCAGCAGGAGACACAAGTGATTGACATTCTCAGAAGTGTTTGTTTTTGTAGATACTTCAGGTCATGAGTTCTTTTCAATGGAGCAGATTTAGATTTGCAGGCAGTGAAAAGGTGAGTACCGTATTTGCCGGTGTAAAGGATGACTTTTTAACCTTAAAAACATCCCCCAAAAATAGGGGGTCATGTTATACGCGGAGTATAAAATGTGAGGCCTAAAACAAACGTCCCTAACAATCTCTCAACCCGCTGGATGTGCGGTAATAATGTACGTACCGTAACGGAGTAAAAAATGTGACTACGGTACTTTACCTAAAATAAACATCCCTATTAATCTCCAAGCAGGGCAAGTACACAGGGTCTAATCTCTCAACAGGCTGGATCTGCAGTAATACTGTAGGTGTATGTACCGTAGCTTGGGCTACATACAGTATACCACGCTGAGCCAATCACAGTGGGCGATGTATTCTTTTATTAAATGCAAAGCCAGCTTGGATTGGCTGAGTCAGAGAGAGTACCATCATCAGTCTGCCTCTCTGACTCCACCAATCCGAGCAGGCTTTGTATTCAATAATAGAAAACATCGCTCACTGTGATTGGCTCAGCGTGGTATACTGTATGTAGCCCAAGCTACGGTACATATCGGTACAGTATTACAGCACATCCAGCGTGTTGAGATATTACACCCTGTGTACTTACCTTGCTTGAAGATTAATAGGCATGTTTGTTTTGGGCCATGTAAAGTACCGTAGTCCTCACATTTTTTACTCCGCTACGGTACATACATTACTACCGCACATCCAGCAGGTTGAGAGATTAATAAGGACGTTCGTTTTGGGCCATGTAAAGTAGTCCTTACATTTTATACTCCACTACGGTACAGAAGGGGGGTAGTCTTATACGGCGAGTATAGCCCAACACCTATGTTTTAACTCTAAAATTAGGGGGTCGTCTTATACGCCGGTAAATACGGTATTTACTTTCTCCTTTGCAGGTATATCTTTTATTTTATAGATAGAGTAACTTTTTATTTTGCATAATAGCAACAAAAAAAGGGAGGGAGTTTCTACACTTCCCTTGGCTCATTGCTACATTTTATGTTTCAGTGTCTCTTAAACTGTCAGAGGTTGAAAACAACTGACTCATAAACAGCGGAGCAAGTAAAAAAAAAACTGGACTGTTTCTACAGCAACTAATACGCTGTTAGCATTATTTTTCTAAGCTTCCCTGAAAATAACTGGGATCTGATTGGTTGTTAATGTGATTCAGAGAGCTCTAGATGCTAATGCAAAAGAAAACACGCTTTATATGCTAAGACCAGGTTTAAACAAAAGCTTTACCCAAATGTTATTTTGGAGAAAAACAAAAGAAAACTATTTGACTCTTTTACATTTGTAAATGTTTATAGTAGATTGTAAGGTGAACAATGTAATGCATAGTAAATGACTGTCATTTGAATTTTTTTTTTTTTTAGCTGTTTTCACAATAAATACATAGATGAACAGTGTATCGGTACCATGAAAGACACTAGAGGGAGCTACTTGTCCACTTCATAGCTGCTGGTCTGGATTTAATATGAATTGAGAAATAGTCTTAGTAAATGCAATTAAAGATACGTTTTTTGTACAGGTTGGCCTAATTATTTTCATCAGGAATCTAAACCCTTTAAAAAAAACACATGAAGATCATTCCCATGCTGCCACATCCTAGTAATACAGGGGGTCATTTCAGAGAAGAAGCATCAGTACATTTACCCTTGTCCACAGCTGTGCCATGATATTCCCTTTCATGCTTATTAAATAACATAGACATTCTATAAAAAGATCAAATGGGTATATTCTAAGAATGAGCACATAGTATTTCATAGTGGACCTGTCATGTAAAACGGAAAAACCTTGATGCTAAGGCCTGAGTAAAAGATGAATAGCGACGTATAGTTAGGGGCATAGGAAATATCATAGGATGAACTGATTTTACAGTAAAGTAGTAATAACCAGGAGATAAATTTCTTGAACTCAGCTGTGATGTGACCATTCAGAGTCAACTGCATTTCTGTGGAGCTTGATAATAATTTTGCTAGTGTCCATGAACTGTCAACCAGCAGTGAGCATGATCTGTGTTTATAAGAGGCTGTTTACTCTGTCATAAGAACACTAGAATATTTATCTGTCTAGATAAGACTGGCATCACTATGAACACATGTAAAAAGAAAGTAAACAGCTATAAAACAGCCACCATGACATTATTTTATCTATTTTATCCATTCCATTCAAGCATAAGTTTAATATACCCTTCAGGGTGCAGGCATGTTTTTGTCATTTTCTTTTATAGCATAGATTTTCAGAGCATCTTTTAACTTTTGTCTTCAATCAATAAAGGGCCCAAAGTGATACTTACAGTAAGATGAAAGTGGCAAAGGGAGCAAACACACATAGGCAATAAAGGAGATAAGGTCAGTAATATTTGCATCGTGCATGTAAAAAAAAACGCACACACACACACATATATATATATATATATATATATATATATATATATATATATATATATATATATATATATATATATATATATATATATATATATATATATATATATATATATATATATATATATATATATATATATATATATATATATATATATATATATATATATATATATATATATTTATTTATTTATATATACATATGTATAATTAAAATATACAAAATATTAAAAAACAAAAACATCATCAACATAGTTGTTTACTCAAGAGCTTTAAGAAGTGCACATTTTACAAAAACCCATATCATTATAACCTGCAGCTCATCTTTAAACAAGAATTCCAAAAATGATTCCTGGATGAGAGTAAAACATTTATTTCAGATTTTTGATGTTTTTTTTCCCCCTAGGGGTTGATTTACTAATAAAGGTAAGACTATTTACCTAGCATAGTAAATGCACAATTAATTATCCCTGAGATTAGTAAATAAGGTGAAACTGTGTTCACTTCAGTCTGCTTCCCACATGCTAGTAAAATGTGTTTTTCTTTTACACATGACTGGTTACCTACAATATTACAGATTTGCTTTCATACAAACATTCGCTTTATGAAGTGAACATTCCCAGTTGGCAATTAAGAGAATCAGGTGTTCTGCTAATTGAATTGGTCCACCACTCTAGCCACTTAAGTATCATCAAATACAAACACACCAAAGAGACATCATGTGTAAATGCACTGCACAAAATCCTACATCTGTTAGATTGGGGTCCAATTTTCGGTATATGTGAACTACTAATACAAAGATTCACATTACAAATAACATGATAGCAATGCATGTTTATAGCATTCACTATAAAAATATCCTAGGTATCTGTATCTGGTAAAGGTATCTTTAAATGTGTAAAATAACAATTCATTTTGAAATGGTAATAATAATTTTATATTCTTTGGGCAGCAGGATATTGTCCAACCCCCCCAAGGTGTCATGCACTTTTCAGAGATTTTGCTTGTTGTAGAAGTACTGGCCTATAGAATTACCATCCTCCACCCATAACATGATCATTTACAGTTTCTCCAGCCCTGCAAAGTCTGGACAATCAATTGAATTCACTATTGCTTACTGACCTTTTTGCAATGCATAGGGGTTTGGGGGAATTTTCTTTAATTGCTTGCTTTGTGACAGACCAGCTCTTTTTACATTTCTAAAATTTGTTTAACCCTTTGTGCATGCTGATTTATTTAAAATCTTTCAGGCTATTGATTGTGCTAAACTAACTATTGACCAGTCAGTCACTGGGGTATTCTGTTCCAACACTGAATCTTGGGTTTAACTAGTGAAGATTGCTGCATTACAGTGGATGTATACATCAAATCACATCAGCCAGTTAACTGAAATTGCACCTTATGATCTCAGCTGGCTGCCCTCTATCTCCAGATATACATTTTGTTTTAAAGGAGATGAATGGTATTGTTTATGACTGTGACTATGAGTTATCAAAAATAAATCATGTGAAATACACACTTATCTCTTTTAAAAAGGCTTTGCACAATAGAGTGAATGAATTTAATATAAGGTAACAAGACCAGCAAATACATTTAAAAAATGCTTGGTGTGCTTGAGCATAAATTAAATTGTTTAAACCTATGGTATTTATGTGAACAGTCATTTATTTATATGGAAGGATTGGCTACCAAATAAAAATGAGATATTGTAGCTAGTTTGTTTCTTAGATAACATACTCTTAATATATGATAAGATGTAGTATTACCTTTTTGAATATGAAAAACAAATATTTTGTTTGCAAAAATTAGAAATTTAGGAAACTGTGTAATGCATAATAATTTTAAAGCTATTGGTTTGACAGTTAGAAAAACCCAAGAATACAATAGAACTGTGTACAGGCATACCCCGTTTTACGTACACTCACTTTACGTACACTCGTGAGTACGGACACAGCTTGGTCAGCTTGGCATGGCACTACTCCCAGTTTTTAACGCTGACATTTATGGGAAATCGTGGTCAGCTTGACATAGCACTGCTGCTGGTTTTTAACATTGGCATCTGTGGGAAATCTTGGTCAGCTTGGTAAGGCACTGCTCCCTGTCTAACATTGGCGTCTAAGGGAAATCTTGGTCAGCTTGACATGGCACTGCTCTCCATCTAACACTGGTGTCTATGGGAAATATTAGTTAGCTTGATATGGCACTGCTCCCCGTCTAACACTGGTGTCTATGGGAAATATTGGTCAGTTTGACATGGCATTACTCCCGAACCCTAAGTGACAGGGTCACCAAACTTAGGGAGCACCGAGAGGGGACACAGGACTACAACATATACTGTTTTGTGGTCAGCCAGCTTGCCTAGGTAATCTACCATGTCATAGTCCTGGGTCCCCTTAACGTGCTTCCCTGTCACTTATGGTTTGGGAACAGTGCCATGTGAAGCGGACCAAGATTTCCCATAGAGCTAGTGTATTTACATGCATTTAGAAATGAAAAAAGGTATTGCTTCACTTTAAGTACGTTTTCATTTTACATACATGCTCTGGTCCCATCGTGTACCTAAAAGTGGGGTATGCCTGTATGTAGGTTATGGCAATAGAGGTTTCAGTCTACCATGAATCTGTAAATGTTGGGACTTCCGGGCAAAATCTTTGATGCAGGAAGGGCTAGTTTTTGGTACAGAGTACTTTAGAAAAAAAAGATAAGTATAATGTAAATAAGCATAAATAACAGGGAATACATTTAAATAAGGGAAGGCTAGTGCTAGGGATAGAGGAAGGGTTAGGGTGATCTTTACCGTGAAGTACTCTGCACCAAAATTCGATTTTTAGTTCAGTAATTAACATTACTTGTAACACTGTAGAAAATACAGCACATACAGTACATTATTTATTTACTCCCAGCTAACCGTTTGTTATTTTTTTAATGAGGAGGAAGGAGTTAAAAAATTGGTGTTTTCAAGAGTTTCAGGTACACATTACATTCCATTTTGGATTTCAAATCCGATTTTCCTAAAATAGGGTAAATTCAATATAGAAATAGAAACTGCCCTCTTAGAGAGTGAATGCTTACTTTAATATGTTGAAGCTGGGTTCACATGAATTATATACTTATTAATTATAAACCATTGTTTCTCTTGCCCATTAATGGGAAATAAACGTGTATACAAGTTCACCTTATTTACCATCATCCCTTTTGCAGATTACACATAAACTTTTTCAAAGTGAACATTCACATGGGAATGCAGGCCGCACCTTATTCCCCCTCCCAAATACCACAATAACTATTAAATAAAAGAGACACACACAAGTTTGCTTGCTAAATATTGGCCGCAGCACATTTATTGGTGTTGATATATTAAATAAATGAACATACTTTGAAAATTCACTTCAATTGTTAAAAATGTTTTATTTATTTTTAAACTAAAAAGCCTCAAAACATTATCGCTCAGTCATAAAGGACTCGAGCTCCAATAAAATAATTATAACAAAGGGGGCGTGGTAGGCCAGGGAGAAAGATGGCCACTTGACCCCTCAGCTCCGCTCATCCTCGGGACAAAAAGCCACACACAGTGACTCCTCTCCTCTCTCTCCTACACCGGAGGAGAGCTGACACATAGGGCAGTCGAGCGGTGTGTCTAGGAAAAAGAACGGCTGCCTCTACAAATCACGCTGCCTCACAGACTTCTTCACCCACTCAGGCATGATGCACTGCCAAGATGGCAGTAGGAGGCGTCTCCTCCTCCACAAAAGCCAGCAGACAGTGAACTGCAAGACTATGCTCCTAGCCTGGAGGCTATGGACCGCACAGGGCCCTTCACAGGCCCTCACCAAAGCTCACCTGCTGACAGAGGTAAGAGAGCAGCACAATCCCCAGTGCTTTCTCCTACCAAAACCCCACTGCATAAAAAACAGCATTGGGACACCGCTGACAGAGCTTCTGAAGGCAAGGATAATAAGGAATCCTTGGCTGCCCATCCAGCTAGTGATCAACCTGCCTCAGACAAGACCCTCATGCTTATGCTACTCTCTTTACAGATAGACCTGCGCAATGAGCACCGTTTATCACAGTCCTCCCTGCATTCCAGACTGGAACAGGTAGAGGAGCGCACAGACACCCTCAAATCACACAAATCACCAAACACACCTCAGCCCACCATGCAGCATCTCAGGCTTACCAACAACACACTGAAGAAATGTGTTTTTTACAAGCTAAAGTTGCATATATGAAGGATCGCTCCAGAAGAAATAACATCAAGTTCAAGGGAATCCCTGTAATCGTCAAACCTCCAGATTTAACTCACTATATACAACAACTGTTTCTCAAACTTATCCCTCAATTGTCACAAGCTGATATTGCCATAGATCACGCCCATAGGATTGCTAAACCAAATTATCTACCAGACTCAGTCCCGCAAGATGTGTTGGCGCACATTTACTTTTTTCAAGTCAAAGAAACGATCATGGCTGCTGCCTGATCCACCGTTACGCTGCCAGATCTCTACGCCTCTGTTTTTCTCTATACAGATATATCAGCTGCTATCCCCCAGAAAAGGTGAGAATTCACCCAAGTCACTGCAGTTCTCAGAAATCGCAATATCACATGCAAATGGGGCTTTCTTGCCAAACTGGTGGTAATATTCCAAAACTAAGCAACAAATATATACACGCCCAAAGCGTCAAAAGGCTGCTAAACTGGGCCCTCATCTCCTCACCTCCGCCTGACCTTGAGCCTCGCCATCCGCAATCCCATGGTCACGAACGCAACAATTCACACAGTGCTTCACTTTGCTAATAAACATAGATGCTAACATCTCAGCTCTACCATCAGCTGCCCTTGCTTCACAACAATGATTTAACAATTACTCTTCATCGCAGCAACAAACCTGTCCAAGATGAGTATCACTGAGTTTATTGTTTACTTTTCATTCCTGCTCTCTTTTTGAATATCCCCCCCTGAAATCACAGAGTGCTAAGCACTCTATCTTGAAATAGTATGCATTACGTTAATTGCAATTTTTTCTACTGCTTTTTCTGTTACTTGTGTTATTGTACTCACTGTTTATAGGTGCTACTGTTTGTGTTTTATAACTCCTATTCAGGTATTTGGTGTGTGTACATATCAGGTGTCTCCCCTCTCCCTTTTTTATGTCCCCCAAAATGAACAACCATTATGGCTATTAACATCACCTCCCTGAATGTCAAGAGCCTTAACACTCCCTTTAAACGTCATTTATTGTGTAAAGAAGCACTCAGACTTAAATCCGACCTCATATGTGTACAAGAAACACACTTCTCTCAAAAATCTCCACCCTGCTCCGACAAACAGTTCCTGCACTGTTTTTTTGCCAATTCACCTAAGAAAAAACTGGTGTCCTCATTACTGTACACTCCACAGAAGCATTCCAATTACTCTGAAAGTGACCTTAGCGGTAGATATGTTATTCTACATGTCTCCATCAATAATCAAACCATGACTATTGTCAATATTGAGGCCCCAAACACCCAACATAGTCAGTTTTATTAAACTGAAATGGGGAAAATTGGAACTCTTCCGACAAAACACCCTAATTCTCTGTGGAGACTTTAATCAAATAGTAGACTCAGCTCTTGACTCCTCCAACCCATCTCGTAAACAGTCCACTGCTCTCTCCTCACTACTCTGATCTGAAGATCTATTTGATCCATGGCGGTGTCTACACGATACCGAAAAAGAGATTATACTTTT
Organism: Pelophylax lessonae; assembly: GCF_965119305.1. Classification (NCBI taxonomy): domain Eukaryota; kingdom Metazoa; phylum Chordata; class Amphibia; order Anura; family Ranidae; genus Pelophylax; species Pelophylax lessonae. Next base: position 270,237,392 of record NC_138770.1, read on the forward strand.
TATTCGCACACGCAAAAAACCTATTCTAGGACAGACATGTTTCTGGTAGATAAGCATACCCTCCAAGCAATACAAGATGACAAAATTTACAATATTAGGTGGTCTGACCACACCCCAATACAGCTCAAACTCTTTCCTTCTCACCCCATGCAATCAGGAACAATGTGGAGGCTCAACACCTCCTTTATCTCCCGCCCTCATCTCCAGAAACATGTTGCACCTGAGATCGAAAAGTACTTTTTATTAAATGCCAATTCTGTATCTGACCCCACAATTTGCTGGAATGCACACAAGACGTATCTCAGAGGCCATCTCATCAAAATGGAAGCTCATGAAAAAAAAAAAGCGCAATGCTAACACCTTTTAATTACTCAAGCAAATACGCTCTCTATAAACTGCACATAAGACCCAGCCCTCCTCACTTCTAGAAACCAAATAGCGGAACACCAGATGAACTCTTAACGAACATCGGCATGCAAACTTTGACCTATCCCTAAAGAGGTTGAAGTTACACTTTTACACTCACCACAACAAACCAGGAGCTGGCCTTGTGAAACAACTTAAACGCCACCTAGTACACTCCAAAATTTCATATTTCAACTCACACCTGCCTTACCCATCCTACAGACATAGCCAACCAGATTAGTCAGTTCTACGCCAATGTATACAATCTCGCCTCTACAGGTGGAGGTCCTCCTTCTACACAAGCAGATATTGCAAGATTTCTAGACCATCTTAATCTACCATTAATATCCAAAAAACAATTACACACCCTCTCTAGTCTGTTCTTGCTGTCTGAACTTGAACAAGTCATCGCCTCCCTCCCATTACATAAAGCTCCTGGACCTGATGGCTTTAGCAACGAATATCATAAGCAGTTTTCTCAATTACTTGCCTGCCCATCGCTGCCGATCCTTCAATCATATTGTCACCACAGGCTATATCCCCCAGAAGCGCTTGAAGCTAACATCACCACAATCCCCAAACCTGGCAAACCATCTGACGATCCAGCCAGCTACAGGCCCATTTCCCTATTGAACACTGACTCAAAACTTTACGCCAAACTTCTAGCCACACGCCTCTCCTCAATCATCCAATACCTGGTACATCCTGACCAGGTGGGATTTGTGGGCGGTAGGCAAGCATCTGTTGGCACCCGTCTCTTTAGTAAGGATGGGCTGCACCTTAATGGGGATGGTACAGCTCTTTTGGGGAGAAAGATGGCCACCAAGCTGGAGGGGGTTTTAAACTAGGAGACGGGGGGGAGGGCTCAGAAGTAGAGTCAGTCAGGAGGGAGCAAAGGACAGAAGGCAGTATTAGAGTCAGCAGCGACAGTAGTTCCATAACGTCAATTGGGGGGTCTGTGCCGGAAAACCTCAGACCAAACAGGAATAAAAATAATCACCATTCACTATCAACTTCCACAAAACTAAGAGGGGTATATACAAATGCCAAGAGCCTAGCTAATAAAATGGATGAGTTGGAAATGTTAGTATATGAGGAGGACATAGACCTTGTGGGAATAACGGAAACTTGGTTTGACCCCTCACATGACTGGCTGGCCAATATCCAAGGGTATTCGGTGTACCAGAAGGACAGGGTAGGAAAAAGAGGGGGAGGGGTATGTCTCTATGTCTAGAATAATGTAAGGGCGATAGAGATGAGTGATATTATGGAAGGGATGAGTATGGAGTTAGAATCCGTGTGGGTAGAACTCCATATGGAAGAAGTAAAGGGAAAAGTAATTGTGGGGGTTTGCTATAGGCCACCCAACCAAAGGGAGGAGGTAGAGCAGGAATTAATATCACTGTTGGGTAAAGTGGCAAAACTGGGATCAGTCATCATATTGGGGAATTTCAATTATCACAACATTGACTGTGAAGAGGGGACTACACACTCACAGAAGGCCCGTTTCTACATGGAAACCTTACAGGTAAACTACATGTCTCAGTTGGTGGATTCTCCTACTAGAGAAAATGCAGTGCTGGATCTGTTGATCACTAATGACCCAGACCTAATCTCGGAGGTAGGAGTCCAGGACAACCTGGGCTCTAGCGATCACAGGATGATCACATTAAATAACAATATAACAAGGCAAGAGGGGAACATAAGAACCCTAAACTTCAGAAGGGCAAACTTTCCCAAATTGTGCTCAATGATGGAAAGGGAACTGGGACCAAACCTTAGGAACACTGACCACAGAGGAAAAATGGGAATGCTTTAGGAACATATTAAACAAATGCATCTTGCAGTGCATTCCTATGGGAAATAAATTTAGAAGAGACAAAGCCAAACCTGGCTGGCTAAACCGTAATGTTAAAAAACGTATTAGGGGTAAAAAAATGGCCTTCAAGAAATATAAATCAGAGGGCACAGTATCGGCTTTCGAGCATTACAAGGAGGCAAATAGGAAAAGTAAATACGAAATCAAAATGGCTAAAATCAAATTTGAGAGACAAATAGAGGAGGATAGTAAAAAGAACCCAAATAGATTCTTTAAATATATCAACAGCAAAAAAACTAGGGCAGAGCATATTGCACACATAATTAACGATGATGGGAGGATGGTTACAGAGGACACTGAAAAAGCAACCGTGCTGAATGCTTTTTTCTCCTTAGCCTTTAAACAGGAAAAGGAGGTGTACACTGACCATGACTGTATGGTTAGTAGTAATACACAGGACTTGCCACTATGGCTAACAGAGGGTGAAATCAGGGAAAGGCTGGATATAATTAACCCAAATAAACCACCAGGCCCGGATGGCGTACATCCAAGAGTACTCAAAGAACTTAGTAAGACTATATCTAGACCACTGTTCCTGATCTTTGCTGACAGTATTATGACAGGAAATGTACCAGGGGATTAAAGGAAAGCTAATGTGATACCGATATTCAAAAAAGGGCAGAGGCATGTCCCGGAAATTTATAGGCCTGTCAGTCTGACATCGATAGTACGTAAACTTCTGGAGGGGATGATAAGGGACTATATCATAGAGTTTGCTAAAGACAACAACATCATCAGCAGTAAGCACAGGTTTACAAATGAGCGTTCTTGTCAAACCAATCTATTAACATTCTACGAGGAGGTGAGCTGTGAGCTAGATAGGGGGAGACCAGTGGATGTGGTGTAACCGGATTTCGCTAAGGCGTTTGATACAGTTCCCCACAAGCGCTTAATTTATAAAATAAGGTCTGCAGGCATCGACCGCAAGGTCTGCTCTTGGATACGGAACTGGCTAAAAGGGCGTGTCCAAAGGGTGGTAATAAACAGCGCATACTCAGACTGGTCTGAGGTGGTAAGTGGGGTCCCCCAAGGCTCAGTCCTGGGACCAACCCTGTTCAATTTATTTATAAACAACATTAAGGATGGGATCAGTAGTTCTATATCAGTTTTTGCAGATGACAATAACTGCACGGCATGAAGCAGATATCCCACAGAATGACCTGGACAAAATAACAGAGTGGGCAACGACATGGCAAATTAGGTTTAATGTGGAGAAGTGTAAGGTTTTGCACTTGGGGACTAAAAACATAAAAGCAAAATTCACTTTAGGGGGGGAACCTTTGGGGGAATCAAAAATGGAGAAAGATCTGGGAGTCTTGATAGAGGATAGACTAAGCAATAGCATGCAATGTCAAGCGGCAGCTGCCAAAGCAGGCAGAATATTAGCATGCAAAAAGGAAGGGATGTATTCCAGAGATAAATTTATAATCCTACCACTTTATAAAACTCTGGTCCGACTGCATCTGGAGTATTCTGTCCAGTTCTGTTCGCTAGTCCTCAGGAGGGATGTGTTGGAGCTGGAGCGAGTCCAGAGAAGGGCAACTAAACTAATTAGGGGATTGGAGGACCTTAATTATGAAAAGCGTCAGCAATCGCTTGATTTATTCTTCCTGGAGAAGAGATGCCTGATAGGGGACATGATAGCAATTTATAAATACCTCAACGGTGATCTCAGCATAGAAAAAAAGCTATTCAGTTGAAAGGATTGCATGATGACTCAAGGGTATACAATGCGATTAGAGGAGAAGCGTTTTAACCTCAGGCAACGCAAGTGGTTCTTTACTGTTAGGGCGACAGGATTGTGGAATTCTCTACCACAAGAGGTGGTTTCTGCGGGAAGTATGGTTGCTTTCAAAAGACTCTTGGACTTACATCTCAATGATCTGAACATTCAGGGGTATGAGAGATGATTACGGCCACACACACCTACACAGTTTCAACTGGATGGACTATTGTCTTTATTCAACCTCAACTACTATAATATAGCAACCTATTACAATGGGTAGAAAATCATCGAACACCTTCTCTGTTCATCTCCCTAGATGCAGAGAAGGCGTTCAATAGAGTTGATTGGAACTTCCTAAAAGCAGTTCTTATAAAATTTGGCTTCTCCAGTCCAATACTCACAGCAATAATGGCACTATATTCCTCCCCTAGCGCTAAGGTGATAACTTCAGGCATTCTGTCTAATCCCTTCCAGATAACCAATGGAACCCGACAAGGCTGCCCCCTCTCCCCGCTAATTTTCACCCTCATCATGGAATCACTGGCCCACTTCATACGCTCCAACCCTTCTGTCTCAGGCATTGAAGTTGGCAATCTTAGCCACAAAATCGGCCTCTATGCCGACGATGTGATGCTTTCTATACCTAACCCCACATAATCACTGCATAATTTACATCATACACTAGGCCTCTTCAGTAAGGCATCCTTGTACAAGATCAACCACACCAAATCCTGTATGGTTGGGGCAAATATTGACCCACACTCCAAGTGCAGCATTGCTGAACTAACATCTTTTTCATGGGCTCCTGATTCTACCCTCTTATATCTAGGTATCCATCTGATTACCCTTCCCCACTCTTACTTAACTTCTCACATCTGGCATCTAAGCTACAAAAAAAATTAATGGACCTACAAATTATACAAGCCACAAGCCTCATGGGCTGGATGCATTGCACTGACCAAGATGTACCTCTTACCTCATGTATTATATATATATTTTGAACTCTGCCCATTACTTTTTTAAATTCCCACCTCAACAAATTACAGGCTATGCTGACCTCATTTATTTGGAATTGGAAATGTTCCATAATTAGACACTCTATTCTTTGTTCACCAACATCCGCCGGGGGGAATGGGAGCACCAAACATCTCAGCCTACTTCAAAGCAACTATCCCTGCCCAAGCCAAATTTTGGTGGAAAATGGATCTGCAACATACCTGGTTCCATATGGAACAACAGCCTTAGTGACCTGATCTAAACTGCTTCTTAGTGCTTTGCTTCTACAACATCATAACCAGCAATGCTATCTTAGCACCATAGCTGCAACTGTCAGAATATGGAAAGCAGCCTGTCAACAAAACTGAGGCATACCACATCATCTATTGAACTTTCTACCATTCAACACTCTACAAACTGTGATACCAGATATCCCAAAACCAATATACCAAAACTCCTCGCTCCATATTTTCCAACACCTACAAGCAGACCATCACATCCCTTTTAAAGACTTTTTCAAATATCTCAGACTTCGTTCAGCTCTCTCACATGTAATATGGTCGGGGAACCTTCTTCTGGCATCTTCTGAAATACTATAACATGGAGAAATCTCAGCAGAAAGGTATATCCTATATCTACAAGCTCATCACGACCCTACACCTGAAACTAAAACCTCTACTATGCTACAATGGGAAATCCTGTTGGCTTGCAACTATACACCCCAACAATGGCATTGTGCCCTTCGAAAACCACTAAAACTCTCCCGATACATTCTACACTGGGAAACGGTACAACAAAAATCCTCAACAATTGGTACCTTACACCTTCAAAACTGGCAAGGATTTACCCATCCGCATCGACTGCCTGTTGGAGAGACTGTGGTCACCCTGGAACACCTCTTCACATCTAGTGGACTTGTCCCAAGCTAAAGCCCCTCACAAAATGTATCATCTCTATTCTCTCCACTTCTATTTCCCTGTCCCCTCAAATGGTCCTCCTAGGTTTAGATATTGACCCTTTGCCACCATCTGCCCAAAACCATTGTCTAATGGAATTTATGTATGGCAGGGCCCATCTACAAGTCCCTGCAGTCCTTAAAAAATGGAACCCCTGGCTAGCTCACCCATATTGTACCACCTTGCCCAAAGCTACACTCTATCTGGCTTAAAAGCCAAAATCTCAATAACCAATGGGACCACCTGCTCTATTGCTTTCCTTATCAAAATATGTAGAAGAGGCGCACTTCTCAATGTATTTTCACCAGCCTCTTTGCTGATTAATGTAAATGACAATGACATGCCCTACTGTATGTATCTGTACACGTTACCTATTACCAAACTACCTGTGTCTATGGAAAATTATGTTGACTTTGTACCGTTAAAACATTTGAATAATCATTAACGTTTAAAAAAATATATATATAACAACAAGTCCCTCCTTACATAGAAGGGTGACAATACTACATAAAGTCCCCTGCGACAGGGAAAGGGGGGGGGGGCAGGGAACTTGCTGAGCTTACTCCTGACCAACTGGCAAAAAATTCCATTTGGAGGCATTTATAAATGAAGCCCCACTGATTCTGGAATATTCCAATGTGCCATGTGACCTTCCAGAATTTTCTTCTGTCACATGATACATTTTTCCCTACTAAACTTTATTTAAAATATTCCTAAATTTACAGCAACTTTATTTAAAATCTTAAAGTGAAAGCACCCTTAGTTCTGAGGTGTGTTTTTTTTTTTTTTTTTTTTTAAGAGGGCGGGCTAGCCACATGCCCATGGAATTGGACCCATATAAATGAGTTTTCCTTCTTCATTCTATGTGAACAATCTCTACTTCTTTAGTAAATAAACTTCAATGTGTTTTTTTATTATTATTCCTCATATTTTTTTGGTATATGCTTTGAGATTAAGGAATATCTTTGCCCAAATAAAGGACATATTCTTTTTGTATGAAAAGATGTTCAGTGTTCAGGGGCTAAAGGTCTAGCAGTTAATGTCCAATGTTTCCAAATTCTTTGCAGAAAGTCCTTCTCGCTGAAATTGTGCACTTGTGCACAGCTCAGTGGTTGTTATCAATAAAGGTAACATGAGTGATCTGGAGGACAGATAACTTCGTCCATCTTGTAGCAATAGTCTGTTTTGATCAGTTAGTCTGACACAATGTAATACTGAGCTATTAATCTTCTCCTTACCAAGTGCTAATCTAACATCAAGGAAGCTAATAACAGAAATCCTCCATTCTGGATACAACATTCCTGCAGAACATAAAAAGTACCTCATACATCGCAGAAGAGTGCACAATGTATTCAAAATAAAACATCCAAAATAACAAGCTCAGAATGGCAGTGGTTAGAGATGTTCTATAGAAAATTAATTTATAGAATTTATATGGTTATCATGCCTGTTTTTTTTTTTTTTTACTTAAACTCTATAATTTGTGTTCCGAATTAATTGTATAGATATATGTGTGGGTTGTGGTAAGCTTAATAAGCTTATTCGAGTGGGTTCATGTTTTACAATCCTATTCATCTGACTTTATTTAATAGTAGTGAATGGATGATTTCCTTTGCAAAGGAAGTTATTATTGAGTTTAGTAAATAAGGTAAAGCTGCATTACTTTCAGTTACCCAATCGTGCAAAAAAAAAGTCCCTTTTTCTTTTTAATTTCTCTTGCACGTGATTGGGTACATTTCAGTATATTACTGCACGTTTATCGCAGTATATTTCAGTGCGTTACTGCACCTTTAATGCAGTACATCTCAGTATGTTTCTGCACGTTTACACAGTATATTTCAGTGCACTACTGCATGTTAACGCTGTATATTTTAGGTGCATTACTGCACGTTTAATGTAGTATATTTCAGTGCGTTAGTGCACGTTTAACGCACTTAATTCATTTTTAATTTAGTGTCAGTTTATTTTGTTAATGCAGGTGTCCTAAAGTGTTACTGTATGTTTAACGCAGTATATTTCAGTGCAGTATATTTCAGTACATTAGTGCACGTTTACCACAGTATATTGCAGTGCATCAGTGCAGTTTTACTGCAGTATATTGAAGTGTGTCAGTGGAGTGTGCCTGTGTAGTGATAACTCAAGTTAAAGTGCACCAAAAATAAATGCCCCCCCCATCATGTCTGGTTCCCATGGCACTGTGAGGGGGTCAGTAGTGATGGTGTCCAAAGGCAAAGGAGGACATGCTCCATCCTTAAAGCAGGGCATCACTTCCTCTTTTTAGTGAGGTTGCCCGTTCAATCCAGCCACAGCATGCAGAGGAGGTGGTGGATTGGCCTACTAAGCCATCCTCATCCTCCGTCACCCAAGCAGAGACTAGTGTACAGTCCACTGAAGCTTCCAGAGTGGCTTATTCTGCCTCCCTGTCCACAGCTACTCCGGTCATAGCCCCAGCATCAGGCATGGAGGAGTCAGCTGAGTTTTTTTAACATAGCTTCATTCACTTGCTCCTTGTTGATGCACAGCAATTATTTGATTCAGATCTCGGTTCTGAGGTTGAGGAAAGTAGGAATATGAGCCTACAGAGAGGGGAGAATACTGATAAACAACAAATTATCAGTCATGTTCTCCCAGCCACAGCATATTGCCAAGTTGTCTCCAGTGATAATGAGGATGGAGGGGATGAAGATTATGAGGTTACTAATGCAATTTGGGTGCCAGATAGAGCAGAGGACGAAAGTGAGGATGAAGCACAACCCCAAAGAGGCAGCCATAATGGTAAAGTAGAGAGCAGCCACCTTATTTCTCCAGATTTTGGAGCTGTTATCTCCTGGTCCACTTCCCATAGCTCAGCTATTTGGGCCTTTTTTAGCACATGTGCAGCCGATCGCACTGTTGCAATTTGCAAAATTTGCCTCAAGCACATCAAACATGGCAAAAACACTAGCTATTTGGGTACCGCATGCTTGACAAGACATTTAACCTCCCACCACTCAGCTCATTGGCAAGAGCACCTGAAAGCCACACAAATGGGATGCAATCCTACCCACTCCTCACCTTTTAGGTCTACCTCCGTTATACCTCATGACCTCTCAGGTGCAGCATGTCTGCAAGGTGTTAGCACACCACCAGCTGTAGACTATAGCAGGCAAATTTCTCTGCACTATCTGCTGCAGCAAAAAAAAATACAGTCACTGCCACCCAATTGCTCAGTGTCTAAATTCAAACTTGTCAAAATTGCTGGCTTTACAACTTCTGCCTTTCCGTCTAGTGGATTCTGCCCCCTTCGTGAATTTGCAGAATGTGCTATACCACAATGGCAGCTTCACAATCTCTATTTATTTTTATGTAAGGCCATTCCAGCTCCCTACCATCACATGGAAGGCAATGTATTGGCATCATTGGGCAAGGCAGTCAGCCACAAGGTTAACGTGACTGCTGATGCGTGGTCCAGCAAGCATGGTCAGGGACGATATATATTTTGTATACTCTGTATACTCTGCATGCAACCCAGAAGGATGCAGAACAGGGTTCAGTGCTGCAGCTTATTGTGCTGCCATCTCTCTATACAGCTAGTGGTGATGATGCAAGGTTTGTCAGGTCTACCCCCTCTTCCTACTCTTGCCCTCCTCTGCTGAATTGTCCTATGAACCACAAGTACCCCTTAAGTTATTCAATGAGTCAGGCCAAATTTGCCATGCAGTGCTTCAGGACAGGGGCCACACCTGAGCAGAGATTCTTGCAGCTCTGCATGAGCAGGTCCAGAGGTTGTTCACGCCACGCCAGCTAGAGCCAGGAATGGTGGTGTGCAATATTTGCACAAACCTCCTGTCCACCCTTAGACAGGGAAAGTTGCCTAGCACATATGCTCAATTTGGTTTTGCAGCGTTTCTTAAATAGGTACTCAGGGTTGGAAGACCTGCTAAAGCAGGCCAGAAGAGTCTGTAGCCATTTCAGGTGGTCATACACAGCAAATGCTCGGGTTGATAGAAATTCAGCATGAATTTCACCTGCCCGTAAACCAACCACCTGATTTGTGACATGCCCACCAGGTGGAACCCGACTTTGGCCATGCTGCAGTGGCTGCACATGGAGCAGAGTGCTGTCAATGAGTACCTGTGTGAGTATTGCACAACGACAGGCTCAGACAAGCTTGGCTTTTTTCCCCACACCAATGGCTGCTGATAAAGGATGCATGCACTGTACTGTCACCATTTGAGGAGGCCACAAGGATGGTGAACCGTGACAATGCACGCATCTTTGATACAATCCCTGTTGTGTTCCTGCTGGAGCAGACTCTGCGGGGCATTATGGACAGGGCACTTGAGCAGAGCAGCGGTAGAAAGAGGAGAACTTCCTTTCCTCTCAAGGCCAGCTTTTTGCAGACATCATTCTTGCCATACCACAGAACACACAAGAGGAGAGGGAGAAGGAGGAGGCATTAAAGCAAAGCAAGACATTCGTCAACCCTTAGCAGATGATTTTTCATCCCCAAAACCCTTGGGAGTAGTACATGGCTGGGAGGAGGTAGTAATCCTCAGTTACCCCGAGAAGTCTGCTTCTAATGCTTGCACAAACTTGTGATGTATGGGCTCCTTCATTCTTCAGAGCCTGCTAAAGTACCTGAGAATACATGGCATCAAGAAGAAGGATCACTATTGGTTGGGGAAAGTCTCAGAACTCATCCCATCCCTACAGAGGGAGCAGAAGATGAAATCTCTTGGGGACACCTTAAAGAGGAGATTATGTAACGGCTTTCCCTACTCTGGTAGGTTACAGTCTGGTGGAAAATGTAGATTTGAGGCTTCTGTTGGTCAAAAGAGGAGCAGTGGAGAAGGGGACTGCCTTAGTGATGTCTTTAAAAATGTTTTTAGTCCTCTGTGCCCAGGGCTATCCCGTCGGCAGTGTCTGTGGGAGATTATCTAGGGGCAAAAACAGAGATGGAGAGCTTTCTAGTTGACGATCCGCTGGGTTACTGGGTCATGAGAATAGACCAGTGGACAAAACTTGCCCAGTATGCGATTGAGCTGCTGGGCTGTCCTGCATCCAGTGTGCTTTCTGACAGACTCCGTGGACCGGCTGACATTTTTTCAAAATGAATCAGTCCTGGATTAGCAGCAGCTATCAAGCTCCTTATGCAGATGTCGCTGATTAAGTTCTTTCTGCTTCTGGAATCTCTGACCGACTGTCTAGGCTTCCTAGCTTTATGGGTGTTGATTTAATCTGGAAGAAATGTCTTGCTTTCATCAAGAGTACCTCTATAGGGTGAAGGCACCACAGACACCCAAAGACCAATTTTTCTGCACCTGTTTCACAGGTGCATATCATTTCGATTTTTGACAACAAGGACAATAGGGTTGTGGAGTAAAGGCACCTCTGACACCTAAAGACCAATTTTTCCGCACCTGTTACTTCTATCCAAAGTCTGCAAAAGAGATACCAGAATTTATCCAAATCTCTAATCTTGTTCTGAGTGCACAAAATTGTGGCTATTTCATACAGACTGGCTCCCCAAGCCGTTGTTTATAAAATATAAAATAATGAAAAATTGCAGGGAAAATGTTTTTTTTTTTTTGCTTTACAAATGCATATATTGCTGCAGCAGCTTCTATACACAATACAGATGTGCCACTTTGCAGGTAGACTAAGGGGACCCCCCAGGCACTATATTTAAAAGAATTTGTCATTTTTATTGTTATTTCTTATGTTCATGGTTTCGCTTTGATCATCAGTAAATCATTGCTAATTCAAAAATGATGTTTTTTTACCATTTTTTTTCATTGATACATGTCCCCCAGGGCAGTACCTGGACCCCCATAACAATTTTATGCCAAATGACTTGCATATACAGTGGTGATCGAAAGTTTGGGCACCCCAGGTAACAATTTGTATTAATGTGCATAAAGAAGCCAAGGAAAGATGGAAAAATCTCCAAAAGGCATCAAATTACAGATTAGACATTCTTATAATATGTCAACAAAAGTTAGATTTTATTTCCATCATTAACACTTTCAAAATGACAGAAAACAAAAAAATGGTGTCTGCAAAAGTTTGGGCACCCTGCAGAATTTACAGCATGCACTGCCCCCTTTGCAAGGCTGAGACGTGCCAGTGTCATGGGTTGTTCTCAATCATCGTCTGGGAAGACCAGGTTATGTCAATCTCAAAGGTTTTAAATGCCCAGACTCATCTGACCTTTCCCCAACAATCAGCACCATGGTATCTTCTAAGCAGTAGTCTAGAAAACTGAAACTGAAAATAGTTGACGCTCACAAAGCTGGAGAAGGCTATAAGAAGATAGCAAAGCGTTTTCAGATGTCAATATCCTCTGTTCGGAATGTAATTAAGAAATGGCAGTCATCAGGAACAGTGGAAGTTAAAGCAAGATCTGGAAGACCAAGAAAAATATCAGACAGAACAGCTTGCAGGATTGTGAGAAAAACAATTCAAAACCCACGTTTGACTGCACGATACCTCCAGAAAGATGTGGCAGACACTGGAGTTGTGGTAAACTATTCCACTATAAAGAGATACTTGCACAAATATGGTCTTCATGGAAGAGTCATCAGAAGAAAACCTCTTCTACATCCTCACCACAAAAATCAGCGTTTGAACTTTGCAAATGAACATATAGACAAGCCTGATGCATTTTGGAAACAAGTTCTGTGGACCGATGAGGTTAAAATTTAACTTTTTGGCCGGAATGAGCAAATGTACGTTTGGAGAAGAAGGGGCACAGAATTTAATGCAAAGAACCTGTGTCCAACTGTTAAGCATGGGGGTGGATCAATCATGCTTCGGGGTTGTATTGCAGCCAGTGGCACAGGGAACATCTCACGAGTAGAAGGAAAAATAGGTTCCATAAAATTTCAGCAAATTTTGGATGGTAACTTGATGCCATGTGTGAAAAAGCTGAAGTTAAAGAGAAGATTGCTTTTACAAATGGATAATGATCCTAAACACACCTCGAAATCCATGGGGGATTACATCAAGAGGCGTAAACTGAAGGTTTTGCCATGGCTCCAATCTCCTGACCTCAACATAATTGAAAATCTATGGATAGACATTAAAAGAGCAGTGCGTGACAGACAGACCAGAAATCTCAAAGAATTGGAATACTTTTGTAAGGAAGAATGGGCAAAGATACCTCAAACAAGAATTGAAAGACTCTTGGCTGGCTTCAAAAAGCATTTACAAGCTTTGATACTTGCCAAAGGGGGCAGTACAAGATATTAACTCTGCAGGGTGCCCAAACTTTTGCAGACACCATTTTTTTGTTTTCTGTTATTTTGAAAGTGTAAATGATGGAAATACAATCTAACTTTTGTTGACATATTATAAGAATGTTGAATCTGTAATTTGATGCCTTTTGGAGATTTTTCCATCTTTCCTTGGCTTCTTTATGCACATTAATACAAATTTTTACCTGGGGTGCCCAAACATTCGATCACCACTGTAAGCCTTCAAAATTGGCACTTTTGGGTCCCATAGACTTCAATAGGGTTTGTTTTTAGGTTCTGAACGTTAGCGATATTTTAAAGTTCTGCCGCAAATCCAACAGGGGGTCATTTGGCCCATCTCTAATCACAATCTTATTCATGGACATTTGTATTAAGGACTGTTATATGGGGATAATTTGGATCATAATCATACACATGTTTATATGTTGCACTATTTGCTTTTTGAATGTGTATAAGTATTATATATGTTAACCACACACACACTGAAAGCATAAAGTAAGAGGATTATTAAGCCCTAGCTCACTATGGCTGCTGTTCTTTTCAGGAAATAGATAAGGAATGTATTACATCTTCTAGAGGCAAATCATTTGCCTAACTGCCTATTTTAGATTTGTATGCTCTCTATAACCTGATTTTCATTAGCAGACTGGCTATTTTTGCAACAGTTCTATTAAGCTACCATCTAATTGGTCACAACAGGTGATATGTATATATATATATATATATATATATATATATATGTACAAAAGAAATTAGTACATTATCATAGTTGAAAACATTGTTCACCCAGCTTCTCTACTTGCATATTATATTATACTATCAGAAACAAATGCAGCCACAGAAATTGAAAAATATATTCTCTTATGCAGAACTGCAATATCTATATGCAGTCTGAAGAAGGTCTAATAGAAATCCATTCCATAAGGTGAAACTATAAATAGTAAAAAATGCAGATATCTTAACAGCTTAGAAAAGCACATTCTGTGGTGATATATAAAATGTGACACTCAGAAGCCATTCAACAGGAAAAACACATTAGCAGGCTAAGGCTAATGACAAAATCATACCACCTAAAGCCAGCCGAAATGACTTCCAAGCCTCTGACCTGCAACTTGCCATATGAAGTCACCAGGCAGAACAGAGAAGGAAAACATATTTATAAAGTTTTCTGTGAAAGTGGCAGTGCCATCCTACAAGTAGACCAATATGGTAAATAATCTCAAACAATATTACTACTGCATAGATGACAGAATAGGATGAATTATGGTATTAAAAAGATAAGAAACTTAACATATACAATACTTGGCTCTTCTTATTAACCGCTTGCCGACTGCCCACAGTATATTTACTGCGGCAGTCAGCCCCTCCTGGGCAAAGCGACGTAGTACTACATCGCTCGCCCAGGAGCCTGCAGGGGGCGAGCGCATGCCGCCGGAGGCGCGCGCCCACCCCCTCTCGTTCACGGGCATCCCCACGCGAGTGACGGTCGACTCCGATGTCCGCCGCCCATTCGCGATCTGGAGAGGGAGAAAGGCAGGCGGCTGATGTAAACAAAGCGGCCTGTCATTCTCCCTGATGTAAGAACAGAGATCATACGATCCTGCTATGTAGGATCGTATGTCTCTGTGGTTACATCACAAGCCACGCCCCTTTACGGTTAGAATCACGCCCCTAGGGACACACTTAAACCCTTGATCACTAAGTTAACCCCTTCCTTGCCAGTGTCATTTTTACAGTAACAGTGCATATGTATAGCACTGATTACTGTAGTCATGTCACTGGTACCCCCAAAAGTGTCAAAAATATCAGTCAAGGTTCGATCTGTCCACCGCAATGTTGCAGTCCCGCAAAATAAATTGCAGATCACCGCCATTACTAGTTAGAAAAAAACAATAACAATGACATAAATCTTTCCCTTGGTTAGTAAACGCAATAACTTTTGCGCAAACCAATAAAAATACGCTTATTGTGATTTTTTTTACCAAACATAGGTAGCAGAAAACAAATTGGCCAAAAATGTAATAGCGCAAAAAATGTTTATAGCGCAAAAAGTAAAAATCGCACAGATGATCAAATACCACCAAAAGAAAGCTCTGTTTGTGGGAAAAAAAGGACGTAAATTTCGTTTGGGTTCGGCGTTGCATGACCGCGCAATTGTTAGTTAAATTTGCACACTGCCGAATCGCAAAAAGTGGCCCAGACGTAAGACAGCAAAATCCTCCGGTGGTAAAGTGGTTAATATTTAGTCTGTGTGAAAGTTTAAGAGTCCACAACTGTGATATATATCCAAAAATGTATAAATCCTGATGTACTAACAGCCTGTCTAATTTCTTGAGACCCTAAAATGATAGGATAGTAAAAAAAAAAAAAAAATGTCCCTTTTTTACAATTTTTTTTCGCATACTGTCTCCAGTGCAGTACAGCGACATCATATAACTGATGTGGCCGTGATCAGGGATACTGACTGACAACAGTACGAAAAAAAAAAATTAGTCAAAGTAAATCACAGAGATGGGATGTGATTGGCCCTGTTTGTATAAACAGGGCCAATCACGTATAAGCGTATTTTGATTGGTTTGCGCAAAAGTTATTGCGCTTACTAACTAAGGGAAAGATTTCTGTCATTTTTGGTGGGTTTTTTTTAACGAGTAATGGCGGCGATCTGCGGGTTTTTTTTCGGGACTGCGACATTGCGGTGGACAGATCGGACCCTTGACTGACATTTTTGACACTTTTGGGGGTACCAATGACATTACTACAGTAATCAGTGCTATACATATGCACTTTTACTGTAAAAATGACACTGGCAGGGAAGGGGTTAATTTTATTGGAGAGGGAGGGGTTAATGTATGCCTGGTGCTTACTGACATGTGTGGGGGGAGGTGACTGAGTGAGAGCTATGCTGAACCCTGCAATCTGACCCTGTCTGTCACTTAGGAGATCCGCCCGCTTTGTTTACACAAGTGGGCGGATCTCTAGACTCGATTCCCCGATGATCGGGGAAGAGCAGCGGCGATCGCCGCTGCTCCTCCCCTGGCCCAACTCCCGAATGAATACACAGCGGGAGCGAGCCTCCGGCGGCGCGCGCGCGCCGCCGAGAAAGGGGAGTGTCTGGCGGCGTAGGTCTACGTCGCCAGACGATAACGAACCACTTTGCCGCAGTAGAGGTCTAGTGAGCAGTGGCAAAGTGGTTATACCCTGATTTGGGTTATTTTTACCAAAGAAATGTAGCAGAAAACATTTTGGGCTAAATTTATGAAGAACAATTATTTATTTGCAAAATTGTATGCCCACGTACGAAGTGAATGCTTACTTAGTTTAGGCCAGCGATACACGGTTCAGTAGGAACCGGCCCAGATTCAAAATGTTCATAGGCAGGCTGAATGTACCAAGTTGAGCTATCAATCAAGTTGACTGATCGATCAACTTGGGTAAATCAGCCTTCCAGATTCTCTTGTTCAAGTAGCCCCTGCCCCCTGAGATCTTCAGCCATAAAACTCCCAGTCTGACACATAGATCGGCAGCGCTTGAGGAAGGAGCACGCATGCTCTGAATGTGAGCAGTGAGCACCCCCCTGCCACTATTGGATGCAAGCCTGGATACTGAACGCTGCCAGAAACACAGGAAGTGTCGGACTCCACCGGCACAACCAGGACCATGGCCGCCACAGTATACTTCCCTAACATACCTACAGTGTTGGAGGTGATTTAGTTGCAAATGTGTGTCAACTAAATCCCTGTTCTTTGTATCTTTATTGCTGATCAACTATCTCCTCTTTGTGAGTTACTACATTGTTTTTATGTAATAAATAACCTTTTAACCTACACTGAGGTGGTGCTGCTTTTCTTCTCCCACACCAAGGAAATTACTAAGCTCACAATAGTAAAATACTATCAGGGATCTTTATTAAAATTAGAAAAACAGTGCACTCACATGACTGAAGTCTCAAAGAGCATGCAAAATCATAACCAACTGTATGTGCAGCAAACAAATTGTCCTGCCCCTCAGCGTTAACACGTATGAATCCATGTACATGGGGATGTTACAAGAACCCACCCAACACATGTTTTGTTATGTGGACTTCGTGAAATGTGGAATAGAAATAGGAATAGGAGAATACATTTTTTTTTCCCATGATTGTATAATTGAAATTACTATTTCCACAATTTATTGTGTGAAAGTTCTCAACTCCTTCAGTATATATCCCACCGGTTCCCCCATCCATCCATTAGCAGCCATGTGCTCCCAGTGGGGAGACACTAAATTAGTAAGTGTTAGAAACTGCAGATAAAACAGGGTGCCGTGACAGGTCTACTTGGTTGGTGACAGACTAGAGGGTGAGTACATCAGGCTGGGGGCTGGCTGACTTCCATGCACCTCTTATAATCCTTCAACCTTATTTTTTTCCTTCAGTATATCAGTTTTTTTTATCTCAACAGATGTTATGAAGTTAAGCAGGCAAAAAATGTGAACACCATATCAAAAACTATTTGTTGGTAAATATTGCAGTAATAACTCGAAAAATGTGTTCTACTGAAATTTCTTTTTTATAAGTCTTACCATTGTTTATCCATTTTATCCATATTTATTTTTTGATTTAAAAGACAATACATAGTCCACAGTTTATTTCAGTATAGCATACACAAAAGAAAGAAATCTTAGTGCTTGGGTGTGTTTTTTTTTCTTCTAAACATTTGTGTGTATTACTGACTGATCTGTAGAGAATCACCCAATTTCAGGACCCAAGCATTATCATTATAGAAAGGAAATCAAATAACAATCAAAGGCAGCATGTATACTGTAACTAATCAATACACGATATATACTGTATGCGTAAAACATAATAAATAATTTCTTCAATTACGCCCACCGGAAGTGAGTGCTCAGAGGAGTCGGGTGACATTATATGACGTTTATCTTTAGGTCCGCCGCGACCAGGATCTGACGATTTCTTGCCAGACTAGCTTACACGCTTTCCTTTATGCTTTTAAATGTGAGTACATTATGTGTGAATTGATTTAATAATAAATTGTCGAAACTGAGTTACGCTATGGATACTCTCCTTTCTTCCGCATATACATGCTTATGACCTTTGAGACAGTGTTGCCTCCAGGAGCTCAGCGTGGTGGATTAATTTAACCCATTTTGAGGTTACCTGACTATTTGCCTATATATGAAAATATTAGGCATCTGCAGTTGGTGAGTCCCCAGCTGAAGGGGAGCGGTCACAATCAATCACTTGGTGTGGTGGAAGTGTAGCAAGACTCTGGAAACTTTTGTTTTTTGGACTTTTTATCTAATAAGTTTTTAACACACTGTCATGGGTGTATTTATAACATTTCTTAATCATCATTTGCATCATTTATTTAAGAGCGCCACTGTCTATACCTTTGGTGTTATGTTATTTAAATAGATCTGGTTTATTCCTTTGTTTTTAAAGTGGCAGCAGCTTTTGAATCAGTTTTCAACCACTGTCTGAACATCTAAATTACAAGAGTTAGATTTGACCTCTTATGGCGATGTTAAGGATCCCATGTTGTTTGGGTTTGTCGTTTTTGGATCCTTTGTTTTAATAGCATATATACTGTAACTAATCAACACACAATATATACTGTATGTGTAAAACATAATAAGTAAAGTTCATAAATCTCCATGCACCAAAATCTCAAAAAATGTAAAATGAGTCCTGTGGGAAAAAAAATACAAAAATACATTCAAGTAAAGTGATTGAAATTTTGATGCAGTCTCCATGCATCACTTGTGAAACCTGTAGGTGCAAAAAAAAAAATAATGACCTCCAAATTATAGGTAGGCCAAAAAACACTTTCCACATATAATACTTAGCCCTCTTTCATATAGAATGCGGCTTTGAAATCATGCAACTTAATCTGAAATCACATTATTTCAAAGCTGCATGTCAGTGTGACTTCAGGTGTGACTTGGAAGACACCTGTGCGGCTTCATGCATAGATGTCTATGTAGGTCACACCCGAAATCGCCAAAAGTAGTGCAAGAACTACTTTTTCAAATTGAAGCAGCACCGCAAAGTCGGTGTCGCAGTGATTTGAACAGTGCCATTGGAGACAATAGGGTGGGACTCTTAATGCGATTTGACCTGTGAAATCGCTTGACGAGTTGCTCCAGTATGAACAGGCGCTACATGTGTAATTCTGAATTAGCAGATACAGCAAATGGCGTCTCTCTTTATACCGTACTTTCCATATATATCCTTAGACATTAAATGGAGCAGAAATCACATAGTATCAAACAGTTACCATTTACACAAAAGCCCCTCATTAACCACTTAAGCCCCGGAGGATTTGGCTGCTCAAAGAACAGGGCCTATTTTGTGATTCGGCACTGCGTGACTTTGTGATTGTGATTCGGCACTACGTGGCAACGCTGTACCCAAATGAAACTGACGTCCTTTTTTATCCACAAACAGAGCTTTCTTTTGGTGGTATTTGATCACCTGTGTGATTTTTACTTTTTGCGCTATAAACAAAAAAAGAGCGACAATTTTGAAAAAATAACAATATTTTTCAAATTTTTTTATATGAAATTCCCCCCAAAAAAAATGTAAAAATCAAAATTTTTTAACATTTTAGGCCAATTTAATTTCTGCTACATATTTTTGGTGAAAAAAATTGCAATAAACGTATTTTGATTGGTTTGCGCAAAAGTTATTGCGTTTACTAACTACGGGAAAGATTTATGTCATTTTTATTGTTTATTTTTTCTAACTAGTAATGGCAGCAATCTGCGATTTCTTTTGTGGGACTGCGACTTTGCGGCAGACAGATAGGACCCTTGTCTGACATTTTTGACATTTTTGGGGGTACCAGTGATATTACTACAGTAATCAGTGCTATGCATATGCACTGTTACTGTAAAAATGGCACTGGCAGGGAAGGGGTTAACTTTATTAGAGATCCAGGGGTTAAGTGTGTACCTAGGGGCATGCTTCTAACTGTCAAGGCTTTTGATGTAACCACAGAGACATCCAATCCTACATAGAAGGATCGTATGATCTCTGCAGTTATACCAGGGAGAATGACAGGCGGCTTTGTTTACATCAGCTGCCTGCCTTTCTCCCTCTCCAGCTGGAGATCGCGAGTGACCGGCGGACATCGGAGCCGCCGGTCACTCGCGCGGTGATGGCAGTGAACGAGTGGGGGCGGGAACGTGCCTCCGGCGGAACGCGCTCGCCCCCTATTGGCTCGCAGGTGAGTGACGTACCGATACGTCACTTTGACCAAGAGGGGCTGACTGCCGCAGTATATGTACTTGCGGCGGTCGGCAAATGGTTAAAAACACAATTTCACAATTTTCACATTTTTCACATTTGGAAATCACATATGCTGCGCTAAACACCGCCAGCTCAAACACAGAATTAGCTTGCACAATTTCTTATAAGGTTGGAGTAGCATGTGCGTGATAACATCACCTATGCTCACCCTACAAGTTTGTCAATCTGATGTCCTCAGGAGTTTCTGAAATATATGCAAAAAATATTTCTACACTTTTTTCCATATTTTAGGTAATTGTTTTTTAATTCTGGATAACAACAATTAAAACTGATACCACAGAATATATCACAGCCTGCATATTGTCACTATGATATATTGATCGTTTGATCAGGAACCATTTTGTTTGGTTCCCAAATCATCAGCAGGGATCCAAGCTGTTGGTTAGAGACGGGATTGAGCCACACAATGGAGTTTATTTAATAAAGGCAAATCCACTGTGCACTACAAGTGCAGTCACTGTAGATCTGAGGGGGACATGCAAGGATAATAAAAAACAGCATTTTTGCTTGCACATGATTGGATGATAAAAAATCATCAGAGCTTCAACTAATTTCAGATGTTCAGCAAATGCACTTCCAAGTGCGCTTGCAATGAACTTGTAGTGCTCAGTGTATTTGCCTTTAGTAAATCAAGCCCAATGTGTCAACTGTTGGCTCTCAAAGGAAAGTTGTTTATTCCCATCGAATGAAGTATCTTGTTGGGGGGAATGATGCGAGCAGAGATTGTGGGCTGGAAAGGGTTAATGCATATTAAAAAAAAAACTGAAAGTATTTCTTCATAATAAAAAAGGTTCAATGTAAGCTCTTTTTCTCTTTTTTTAAAAAAAGACAGAGCAGCAGGTCAGCAAAATCCAAATGGCCTTAACTATTGATAGAGAATACAGTAACCCAGAAATAAAAGGCAAACAATTCTACAGTTTGTTGTTTATTTTAAAGTGATTTATGGACTTTAAGAGCCGGTTCACACTGAGGCGATCCGACTTCGAGGGGCGACCTGTGAACTGTGCACCGCGACATCGGCACGACTTGCAGGGACTTCACATAATGGAAGTCTACGCAAGTCGCTCCCAGGTCGACCCAAAGTAGTACAGGACCCTTTTTCTAAGTCGGAGCGGCGGCAAATTCAAAAAGTAAAACACACAAACACACTGATATATTGTAATCCTATTGGATTACACTACTAAATAAAATAAACTGACCTTAGTTTGCCCCCCAATGCCCTTGCCTGCACTTTTACTGTACTATATATATATAAAAAAAAAAATCATATGTAAATAGTTGGTTTGGGCTGCTTGTCCTTAGGAATTACATGCAAAATAATGGTACCGCTTTCAGCACCTAAAATCTGAAATAATAATACCGCCAGGGAGGTTAATAGTGATCCATAAAGGTAATCCTTATAAAACCAAACAAAACTTTGTGCACAGCTATTTCCTGTGTGGTGTTTGCATTGTAGCCATGTACCTAATTTGACTTCTTGATACTTTTCTGAATAAATAGTTGAAAGATAACAGGCAGGGAGTGCAGTAATATTAATGGCATTGTGCTAGGCTATAGAAAACAAAGATACATTAACTATGAAATTAAAACAAATACCTTGAAATTTGACATTCACGTGTGTAAGGCACTCATAGAAGGTCATTTTCCATTAAAAGCACAAGGCCATTGAGTCTGAACCCATACCCTTGAGTTATCTCTATGACACCTTTACCGTAAAATGTGTATATTCATGCTTCTTGGATGGATTTTCCATATGTTTTGCCAATAATCCTGTAATCTCTTTGGATTTCTCAGAAGAAAATCTATTATAAGCTATTATAACTCCTACTATTACTCCTACTACCCATTCATATTATTAAAATAATTATTAGTAGTAGTAGTAGTAGTAGTAGTAGTAGTAGTATTACTTCAGTTTATGTTAAAATATTTTTATTAAACAGGGAAGCATTGAGTAAAAATGAAATTTTTCTAACAGTCTTAGTCATTAACCTTTTTTTAGTTAATCAGGAGTTTGACTTTACTATACAGTACAGCACCATACCGACAAAGCAGTCTTCACAGCAAGGAAGATGCATTGTCATTTTAGATATCCTTATATATACTTAAACATATAGTGCAAACATGTTCTAACTGAGTTGATTAAATAGATTATAATTAACTGTAGCCACCAAGGAAATCTTACGGAATGAGTCATACATTTTAAGATATATACAGTAATTTCCATTTTATGGTGCATAATTTTGTGTGACAACTTAATAGACATTTAAAACACCGGTTATTCTTCTACATATAGTTCATGATGATGCTAGTATCTTTAAAGCCAACAATTGGGTTTTAGTTTTGGACAGAGTGGGGATAAGTTATTATCTTGTCAATTAGTTTATGTGTATGCTGCCTGTGTCCATGCTGGGGAAATTTACCCTCTCTATTCGTGCTAGTGGCCATTGTCACTGGTAGCAAAAGGGATAGGAAAATCCAACTTGTTGAGTTGTCCTTGGAACAGCAATAGAGGTGAAAGCTTAGAATAGAGACAGTTGTTGCAATAATAACTCTAGGAGACTATATACTTGACTTTCAGGGAAATATCTATTACTTCTTGGTGTGTTGACAGAACAGAAAGTTAAACGAAAACCCCCTAACGGAACACAGATGGCAAGAAAACAACCAACAGGGCTTTTAAAGTGATATTAAAGGCAGATGTTTCTTAAAAATAACAAACATACCATACTTACCTGCTCTGTGCAGTGGTTTTGCACAGAGCAATCTTAATCCTCCTCTTTTCAGCCCCCCCCCCCCCCCGACAGTGCTCCTGGTCCCTTCCTCCTGCTAAGTTCCCGCGTAGCAAGCAGCTTGCTGTGGGGACATCCAAGCAAGCTCACTCCCAAGCCACTGCTCTGTGTCCTTTCATGCAAAGAGCTTGGCTTAGTACCGCCTGCTCTCCCCTAATTGGCTTACTGGCTGTAAAGGATCCTGCTGCTGTTTCAGCTAATGAGGAGGAAGAGACCTTGGAGAGCTACTGCTCTCATGCCCATCTCTGGATCAATACGGGGCACAGGTAAGTATATTAGTGGGGTCGGGGGGTGCTGTGCAAAGAAGGTTTTTTACTTTCATGCATTCTATGCAAAAAAACATTGAGGCTTTACAGCCACTTTAACCTTTCTTTACTCAAATATAAAACAAAAAAAGGTCTGGACTTTGGATATACTTATAATATCTTGAGCACATTTGTTTAAGGGCATTTCATTCCATGCAAATATAACTTTGCAGCCTTGGTAATTTAGTGCTGGGTTAATGAATAGTATTAAGATTTTTGCATATGAGTACATTAGAGGATAGACTAATCCAAACTGAGAAGTTTCAAAGTATTGCTAGTAATGATAACTTCCTGCCCATTTATTGTTGGCTTCATAAGTTAAAAATTGTTTATTTTTGCTATATTGTGGTTATGACTACACTTATTTTTGTAAATCACAGGAAATTGTTTGCCGAATTCTTTGGATGGTCCAAAATGAGATTTATGACCCCCCCCCCCATAACAAGTTCAGTCCTGTTGAATCAGAAACAAAACCCAATATGCTACAAGCTGAAATTTTCAGCTTACAAATTGAATAATTACAAACAATATGATTTTGTGCATATTGCCATTTGACTACCCATTATGATTGCACTTTTTGTACTGCTTTTGTTGCCAAAGTTCAGCTCATTTCTAAGCTCCTCTGTCTTCCAATGCCATGCAGCTAAAAGTAGTACTAAAGGCTCAGTGTATTTACTCTAATGCATTCACAGAATTAAGGTTAAAAAAAACACCCAGCCCTTGTGCTGCCCCCTCTGCCTTCAACCAGTTGCCTGCTGTCCTTGCTTGCCTGCTGTATTGTAACCAGGTCCTCCACAATATGCTTTGTTTCCCTATATGTTATTTTTGTATAAAAGAGGTGAGGGTATGGGGGTGATTGGATCCTACAGCTGTCAGGAGCTGGAAGGAGGAAGCAGGAGCATGGCTTTTTGGGAGTTGTGTGTTTCAATGGACACACACAGCTCTGGCCAGGAGCATGTGTGCATTAATGTCCCATTTGCAGCTGGATAGACAAAGGAGAAACCACCAAACAGGGAGGTGGAGGGAGGCAGTTCAGAAACCTGCAAGTTAGCCAAGAAGGTTATTTTTTTGAAGTAAGCAGACTATACATTATATGCATGTAAGTCTAGAGTTCCTGAGCTAAAATATGAAAAATACATAGGTTTAGTATCACTCAAAGCTTCTGTTTAATAGACTAGCAAAATAGAACTAAGATGCTGGTTTTCCAGTTCTAGATTTTTTTTCCTGATGAATGGACAAGTGGGCAAGAGTAAGGTGGTCTTTTTTTTTCATGTTACTCTCTGGAAAAGCAAATCTCCTCTTGTCCTCAGTAAATTAAAGAGGACTTGCAGTTAAATGCAAATATCACTTACTATATGCTGCCCAGGCTTCATCCACTTCACAAATGATCAACTATCTGTATTAGTATTTGTAAAATGTACATGTAAAGAAACCCACATGGAAGAAAAATATATTTAAAATATATTTTTAAAAAACCTTCTTAATTTATTTTTCCCAAATATATTGGAAATATATTTGAAATGCTACCATTTTGGACATATTCAATATATTTCTAAAAAAATTTCCCTAAATATATTGGAAATATATATAACACACAGTGAACGGCAAACCTCTACCAAAGAAAAACTGTGAAATTCAGACACTTCTGGAGCAAACACACCCACAGTGAGGTCATACATAGTCTACAGGATGCCAGGAAAACATGAAAAAAGTAAAGGGAAGAGTGTATTTAAAAAATACAATCCTTTTTTACTTACAGTGCTCTACCAAACCAATCATTCTTCTGTGAGAGTTTGGTTCTACTTCAAAGAAAAAGTCTCATTAGGATTTTTTATGTTTTATTCAACTCTTTGGGGGACCAATTACATGTATATGCACCTGATCCCCTTCATGATTAAATAAAAGTTTAAAAAATGTAGTGAGAATTCTTCTTTAATAGAAATACTCTTTATTTCAGTAGATTTAGTCATAACTCTAAAAAGCCTCAGAGGGAAATTGTCTTCTAGTTGGGGTTTTTATTGAAGAATGAAACCATTGTAGAAACGAAATGACAGGAGAACCCTTTGGATTATTTATTTTAACTTTACCTTTTTTTTTGAACATACCTATTGCTTTGGGTGGGAAGAAACTTACTTACCCTCCTTTTGGGACAAGTAAGTGGTGCATAAATTACCAGAGCATTACACCTTTTTGGCACACTAATGGTGCAAAAAAGCCTATAACCTGTTAAAAGTAGCAATTGACTGCCATAATTTATGAAAACATGTAGGCATGTTTTGTTTTTTGGTTTTTTTAAATAAGTTATTAAAAGCCTTTAAAACATTCCTGCCAGATATGAACCTGGCAAAACCACTAGCAGAGTAAATCATTTAAAGTTTCCTCATTTCTAGTTATAATTATTTCCCTTTCCTAATTAGCTTTTCTATAGTAAAACAGTTTGTCCTTGTCTATATTTTTCCTGTAAAAATCAAGCTACGTGAAACAAACATTACTTTTAGACTATAAAGAATGAAGCACCGTCTCCTCACTTTATCATACCTTCAGTGTTTTATTGTACCATTGTACTTCTAGACACTGTTCCACTGACAAAGAGACACTCAGCAGGAGATAAGTCTAAATACTTCAGGAATATAACATCTATCTTGAGGAATCAATGGTTTACTCTATAAATGCATCTCTCAGGTGCTGGACGTTCACTTAAATCACAAACGATAACTTTTTTCTGTAGCTTTTTCAGACTTTTAAACTCAACATTACTTCTCTAGATCTAGCTTTATAAAACATTAACAGACAGAAATAGATGTAACAGGTAGAAAGTAGATGTAACATTTTATTTTTTTAAGCTGTTTGTAACAGACAGTAAGACATTTAAGATGAAGAAGCAGTAAGACAATAAATGTTCTGACTTTAACTAAAGCATCTAGTAGTAAAAAAAAAAAAAAGACCAATTCCAGTATTTCAAAACATATAGCACTGAACAAGTGCGCTGGAACCCCCTTCTGTGCTTTTAACCTCCCTGGCGGTATGATTCTTTCGGATTTTAGGTGCTGAAAGCGGTACCATTATTTTGCATGTAATTCTTGAGAATGAGCAGCCCAAACCAACTATTTACATATTTTTTTTTTTTTACTGTGCGTTCTTCTTTATAACATATTGGGTATGATAAAGTTTGAGACCCAAAATCATAAATTATAATATAATAAAAAACTATAAATAAGTTAAAGTATGTATGTATACATATATATATATATATATATATATATATATATATATATATATATATATCACATATACGTAATGTAATGTGAATTTATTTTATTTTGAATGGTATCAGTGTGTTTGGTGTGTTTTACTTTTGAATTTGCCGCCGGTTACACCCCCCCTGCGAGCGTCACGTCACAGGAGATGGAAGCCGGGGCACGGAGAGGATCGGGAGGAAGATCCGCCGCCACACACCAGAAACCTCGTTTACAGGATCCAGCGATGCTTCTGGCGGTACCCCGAGTGTGGCTCGGGGTTACCGCTTTTGGCTCTGAAATTTAACCCCGAGCCACGCTCGGGAATACCGCTAAGAAGGTTAACTGATCCTTTAACCTTCACTGCTAACATTTTGGACAGGTGACTGGGACCAGTTGCTTATACAGAAATTGATGCTCCTATATCTTAGTGCTTGAGATATTGGTACATGCTGACATAAGCTATAGCCTTCTATTTTCCCTTTTTATTTTTGAAAGTACTGGTAGTTATATTTTTCTCCAAAATTCAGAGTGTATAACCAAACACATGTTTCTTTACATCTGCATATGTATTATTTTAGAAAGCATGAAAATAGGCAGACACAGAAGGCACCCACTTGGCACAAATATATATATATATATATATATATATATATATATATATATATATATATATATATATACAGTATCTCACAAATTGAGTACACCCCGAAGGGGAATGTCCAAATTGAGCTTAAAGTGTCAATATTTTGTGTGGCCACCATTATTTTCCAGCACTGCCTTAACCCTCTTGGGCATGAAGTTCACCAGAGCTTCACAGGTTGTCACTGGATTCCTCTTCCACTCCTCCATGACGACATCACGGAGCTGGTGGATGTTAGAGACCTTGCGCTCCTCCACCTTCCATTTGAGGATGCCCTGCAGATGCTCAATAGGGTATAGGTCTGGAGGCATGCTTGGCCAATCCATCATCTTTAACCTCAGCTTCTTTAGCAAGGCAGTGGTCATCTTGGAGGTTGTTATCATGTTTGAATACTGCCCTGTGGCCCAGTCACTTAAGAGAGGGGATCATGCTCTGCTTCAGTATGTCACAGTACATGTTTGCATTCATGGTTCCCTCAATGAACTCTAGCTTCCC
The DNA here is from genome assembly GCF_965119305.1 of Pelophylax lessonae. NCBI lineage: Eukaryota > Metazoa > Chordata > Amphibia > Anura > Ranidae > Pelophylax > Pelophylax lessonae. Next base: position 270,265,369 of record NC_138770.1, read on the forward strand.
AATGCTGGCAGCACTCATGCAGCCCCAGACCATGACACTCTCACCATCATGCTTGACTGTAGGCAAGACACAATTGTCTTTGTACTCCTCACCTGGTTGCCACCACACATGCCTGACACCATCTGAACCAAATAAGTTTATCTTGGTCTTATCAGACCACAGAACACGGTTCTAGTAATCCATGTCCTTAGTCTGCTTGTCTTCAGCAAACTGTTTGCTGTTTTTTTCTGCATCATCTTTAGAAGAGGCTTGTTTCTGGGATGACAGCTATGCAGACCAATTTGTGGCATATGGTCTAAGCACTGACAGGCTGACCCCTCACCCCTTCAACCTCTGCAGCAATGCTGGCAGCACTCTGACATCTAGTTCCCAAAGACAACCTCTGGATATGACTCTGAGCACGTGCACTCCATGTCTTTGGTCGACCATGGCGAGGCCTGTTCTGAGTGGAACCTGTCCTGTTAAACTGCTGTATGGTCTTGGCCACTATGCTGCAACTCAGTTTTCAGGGTCTTGGCAATCTTCTTATATAGTAGCCTAGGCCATCTTTATGTAGAGCAACAATTCTTTTTTTAGTTCCTCATACAGTTTTTTGCCATGAGGTGCCATGATGAACTTCCAGTGACCAGTATGAGAGAGTGAGAGCGATAACACCAAATTTAACACACCTGCTCCCCATTCACACCTGAAACCTTGTAACACTAATGAGTCACATGACACCAGAGAAGGAAAATGGCTAACTGGGCCCAATTTGGACAGTTTCACTTAGGGGTGTAGTCACTTTTGTTGCCAGCAGTTTAGACATTAATGTGTTGAGTTACTTTGAGGGGACAGCATATTTACACTGTTATACAATCTGTACACTCACTACTTTACATTGTAGCAAAGTGTCATTTCTTCAGTGTTGTCACTTGAAAAGATATAATAAAATATTTACAAAAATGTGAGGGGGTGTACTCACTTTTACACTCATCAGATTGCTGTAATAAAAATGCCTTTAAACAAAGGATCTTGTCTCTTATACGATCATCCAAAGGATTTTTCTTCCAGTCAAGGATCACAGATTGCTTGGAGCTGATCATGTTGGAAGCTGCACCATTCTGGCCTGCAGAGCCTGCGAACCAGGACCGCTCCAAGTGTTTAATATTGTAGTTCTGGATGAATCGTTTCTTATTCTGGGATATGATATCTTGGATAGCGATAGATATGTAGGTGTTGGATAAAGTAGTGAAAATATATGAGTTATTTGGTGATTGAAATAATTTTTATGTATCTTTTTTTAACAAATGTATAGAAATTATGCTTTTTTAAATAATTGTGTCAAGTGGGTAGCTTGAAAGTCATTCTATTTCCATGCTTTAATTTTAACTGATCCTTTTAATCGGATGTGATATCAAAATGGAAGCATATTTCTATTTAGAATATATAATATTTTAGGCCTGCCATAACCATGGAGGAACTATATCAGTAGCTAATAGATATTGTATAGGTCTATAATATATATTTAATATGTTCACTTGAGAGTAAAAAGAGATTTATACTAAAATTGCTAATGAGTATTGAATAAGGATATTAATACGATGGAGGCATTACAATGGCCGTATGTGATAGTACATTGTTTTATGTGTGTTCTTTTAAAGTGGTTGTAAACCCTTACATATACATACACAGAGATTAAACAAATCCTCCCACATAAGTTGTGCCTGCTTATCTGCAGTCTTCTCTTATCTACATCCGTTCAAAGTGCAGAATTTATAAAACTTGTCTTAGCCCCGGTTCACACTTATGCGATGCGGGAAGGCTGCGAATCCGCAGCCTGTTCCCGCATCGCAAACGCACCCCCGGCAGTTCACACTGCCATATGCGATACGCTGGGGGTGTCAATGTAATCTTAACGACACCCCCAGTTTGATCGCATATCGCAGTGCGATCTTGCAGTTCGCACAGGATCGGATCGCACAAGTGTGAACCGCTGTGCGATCCGATCCTGATGCGGCTGCAAAAAAGGGTCCTGTGCGTCTTTGCTTCGGGTGCGGTGCGAATTTAGCCATACAAAGTGTATGGCTAAACTCGCACTGCACAGCCGATCGCATGTAATGAAGGAGTGCCGCTTGAGTGTGAACCGGCTCTTAGCTGTCAGAAAAATAGAGGTTGGAGAGCTGACATTATACAGTACACTGCAGAGTTTAGTGAGGAGAGGTCTGAGGGATTATTGGAGGGGAGAAATGCATCCTCCTTCACACAGCTCACAAGAACAGAGCCGAGGCTGTCAATCAGCTGGAGTTCTCTCACTTTTTTCTCTTGGTTTCAAGAAAACTTGTCAAAAGTGATTCAAGATAGCAGAAGATCGAAGCAGCAGACAGGAATGACACTTAGAGCTCTTAATTGAGACACTATAGAAGGGTATGCTTTGTTAATATTTCATGTCTGAGGTTTACAAACCACTTTAAATGTTATCAATAAAATGGTATATTTTACAAAGATGTAAACTGTAGTCTCTGGGTACCTTAAAAGTGCATACATTTATTCTCTTTTCTTTGATGTTTCTCAATTTGGGCTCAGTCGGCTTTTAATGAATTTAATACAGCTTTTTTTCCAGCTGAAGAACATAAATAAACTTTGAAGTTTAGTATCAAGCCAAAGAATACTTGATTATCTGTTACATTCTATCAAAGTGATTTGTACCATTTGGATATTTGTGAACTTTTGGCAGTTTGTACTAAAGGTTTTATTTCCACTTTTGGTGATGTTTATTAGGCTCTTCCTGACTGTCTTGCATTCTCTACCATCCTTCTTTATTACTATATGAACTTTCCTACAGACAATCAAGTGAGTTTGTGTTATCAGACACAACTCTCATAAAAAACAGTTGAAACCGTCCCCTTAATGCAATGATGCTGCACTTCTCTCGTCAGATCTATTGTCAAGTATCTGTCATCCGTCATAGTCACAGTGCACCAGAAGCTGCTGTCACTCAGTGCCCAGTTATCATCTTCATTTGTTACAGTTACAAATGCTGCATTTGCCCACTGGCAATATTCAATACAAACTGTCAGTAGTTCTCATCCAATGTGCTGAGTAGAGAAGACAAGGATTTGTTTTCACATTACTTCACATAGAAAAAAGCAACAAATATCAGGCAGCTGTAACCTGAGGGTCTATTAGCAACTTTGGGTCAGGGCAAGGAAGAAAAGCTGGGTGTTAGAGGGACAAATTCCTACCATGTGTTTTTTTGGGGGGGTTTTCATCTAAAGATACACCTGTATATGTTTAAAAACTGAAGGCTGCAGCAATAAAATATTTCTATGGTAGTTCTGGTCATTCACCGATGAGCTTCAGTGTCTGCATCAATCAATAAATCTCATAAACATGCAGTCAATTTGATATAAAGCAATGCAGAAAATAAAACTGAAATTGTCTGACACAGTTTAGCCCCTTTGGAACTGACCTGCGGTATTGTCCACAGCTCTTTCTGTTGCAGAGAAGTGTCTACAAAATTAACATGTCCTTCGCCTAGATATATGCTTGCTGATGCATCTCCTTCCACTGTGAAATGGGCTTTCTTCTCTCTGGGCCGAATCTAAAGTTAGCCATACACTATACCATCTGTGCAATTTCTGTACAATCTCCTTTAGATTTACCAAAACAATATAAGATAAGGACAAACATAAACAATCCATTCAATTTGTATCAATTCTGGCAGGCCCTTGCACTACATACCTTTCCCCGAAAATAAGACCAGGTCCTATATTATTTTGGCTACAAAAAATGCACCAGGGCTTATTTTCAGGGGACGCAATTTCCGGTCTACGACACTGTGGCACGTCACTTCCGGGACGGTGGAACGCACGCCGGGACCGAGGCATACCCGAGCGCACACCGTAGCCAGGAAGAAAGGATAGACCTGCCTTATTTATCACTATTTGCCTGATTCTGCTCTACAAAATGAGAGTGATATTCTTTTAATTCCAATAAACGATTGTTAAACGGGATTACACTATTGCCAGTTTTCTTTTTATATCTATGCATACCGGTGTGCTGAGAGCTTCAGACCTCAAAGGATTCCTTATCCAGTTCCCTTTTGGGACACAAGCCTTTTTGACCCTCTACAGCTGTATAGCCTAGGGGTCAATTCAGTTCGGTAAGTGGATATCCAAAAGGGGGATGTTTGGCACCGTTCACAGCACCGGAGTTATGGCATGATGTTGCACACCCTTCCGAGCACTTAATGCACTTTTGGTGAATTGCTATATGGACACTTGCTGATTTTATTATTTATTGGACTATCTAAGTTCTTTTGCATTTTTGCACCAATTTTTTATGGACACTTATTTATCTTTATGCAATACTCTATGATATTTACTGTGGAATTATCTTATTTGTATGTATGCACTTGGTTTGCACATGGCACTTTAAGATTATTTATGACCTATATATTTAACAATTTTTTGCACCTTTTTGCGCTGTTCTTTAGCACTTTACTTTGAGAATCTGGTTATCACCCAGTTTTTGCACAGCTGCACTTTGATCATTATTACTTTCATCCATAGCGCGGTGCATTTCTAATTTTTTCACATATTTTCAGGGGATGTCTCATTTGTCCCCCATCTTCTCTCCCCCTCTCCCTCCCTGTCAGCTCAGGAGCCAGCATCTCTGTAATCACCCAAATAAACCCTAGTTAAAGTCTTTGTAAAATCATTGTGCTGATATTTTTTTCTTCTGGTTAAATCTACAAAATATATTTGCCCTGGGGGTGACTAGGTGTTTACATGTAACTATGTAGAGCAGCACAGTGGCTTAGTGGATAGCACTTTTGCCTTATGGCACTTGGGTCCCTGGTTTGAACACAATTAGAGACACTATCTGAGTTGCTTTTCCTGTTTTTCTGTGTGTTTCCTCCAAGTAGTCTGTTCTCCTCCTGCACAATCCATAACTGTCCATAGTATGTGTGTGCATGTATGTATTCATAAACGATAGAGATCTGAGGTTCAAAGCTCATTGAACACAGGAACTGATCTGAATATGCAGTATGTAAAATACTGCATGAATTGTCAGTGCTATATAAATAACATTTATTAAATAATATTTTTCAGTCTTATAGTCATAGAGAAAAAACTTTTTTTATCATAGGCTACCACGAAGCACACTTACAAAATCAAACTCCTGCACTTTTCTTTTTCTGACAGGAAACAGTTTTGGAACATGCTGTGTCCTTTTTTCCAAAGATTCAGAAATAAAAGTAAGCAAGCTAATTCACAGTCATAGCAACCTAGGTCAATTTAAAAGTATTTTGCGTCTGAGCATACAGGTGCATACAGGATATGAGTATCAAACTTTTTTTTGCAGTCAGACAGTACAGTCTCCCAAATAATTAAAATGTGCTACTAAAAAAATGGCTGGGGGTACTTAAGGTTACTATAGGGATTCTGCTGTTGCAAAAAGACTGGAACAATGATCAAAAGAATTGGGTAAGAAGTGATTCACTTTGAGATGAGGTAGCCATTTTTTTCTGATGGTATATTATTCTTTGATTTTCTGCAATGGAATTTTTTTTTTCTTTGAGAAAGCAGAAGTTATTTTCCATACCTTGTCAATATAATGACAAACCATGTATGATAGTATTTGAATGCTTACTAGACATGGTAGACACATGGCAGACATGGCAGACCCTTTGAGTCTGAGGTTGCAAGACTTTTATGTTATGTCTTTTTTAAGTCCTCCAAAAACTCTTTACAGATACAAGCTAGACAAAAATGTTTTTTTTCTAAAAATATGTGTTGGTACAACAGATCTTCAAGGCCTATGGAGTTACCAAGTAATGATTTACTGTAACAACAAAGTCAAAAATACATATATAGCATTCATTGTTCCATTGTGTAATGATTAGACTAGAAAGGACACACAACTTCTGAGTGAAGATATAGGGCAGGGGTCTTCAAACTATGGCCCTCCAGTTGTTCAGGAACTACAATTCCCATCATGCCTAGTCATGTCTAGAGTTTTACAATGCCTCATGGGACGTGTAGTTCCGCAACAGCTGGAGGGCCATGGTTTAAGAATCTCTGATATAGGGTATGAAATCTCTCAATGCAAATGTCTGAATAATATATAACTGCATCAATCCATAAGCATCAAATTCAAAAACGAGTAAATATACATGATACACGTGTACTGTGTATCAATGGAATCTGGTTAAAACTTTAAATGAATATGTGCCATGATTATGCCTAACAAAGTAATAACTTATTATGAACAAACAAGAAAAGTAGGTTTACTTGGGGAGAAATTAATTGTCAAAATTCACAACAGAAGCTTTAAAATCTTAGCTTCCTTCCTACTACTTTCATTTGCAGTACAATCCTGGTAAGCAGTCTACCAGCTCTGTAATGTAAACACATAGCTGATGTTTCTAAGCTGTTATAAACCTGACATTAGATTCTTTGTAAGATCTTTGAGGATTGTTGAGAGTAAAAACCTTTACAAAAAAGGAGAGCTCCAGACATTTTTTGAGCTTATTAAAAGTCAGCAGCTACAAAAAGTGTAGCAGCTGACTTTTAATAAACACACACTCACCTCTCCCAGGATCCAGCGATGTGGTCACCCGAACCATCACTTCTCTCGCTCTCCTCACCCCGGAGCCGACATTTTGACTGTGGGCACCCAGCTGTGACAGTTTGTGGCTTCAAAGCTGGGTGCACACTGCGCATGTGCTAGTAGTGCTTCTTCTGGGACCTGTGACGTGTCCTAGAAGACTGCAGGGAGGGGGAGAGGAGAACTTCCACTAGTATCACCTAGGTGATCCAAGCGGAAGTGGAAGCAAGTATTTGACAAAACTAGGTACCCCCCCCCCCCCCAAAAAAACATTACATGCCATATGTGGCAAGGGGGATGCTTAAATTAGAACTCCCCCTTTTGGGTGGAGCTTCTGCTTTAAAAGCAGCTGGAGAGATCAGAGATGACTTACTTTAAAGTTCATTAACTGCTTGTTAATGTATTTACTGTACATGTTCTTAACAAGCAGGTCTTGCATTACTTGAATTCTTATATCTCCTAGATAACTTTCTGCAAAAACAAAAATCCCCATGTATGTTCTAGTCTATGCTTTAGAAACAGGTCATTAGCAAAGGTTGTTGTGTATGCTGTATTATATTTGTTACAAAGAGGTGGGAGGAAAGGTTCTTGTGTATCCTTTTGTTCCCTTCAGACCTGCCTAAACTCATATAGGCAACTGAAATTGCAATCCCTTGCATAGTTGATGATTAGGTCCTTCTCCCTAGAAATCTCTCTAAACACGTAAGCTAAACAAAATACAAAATACAATACAATAATAGCCGAACACTCCTAATAATGCCTGTGTTAGTGTCCATGCACACACAAAAGTGGAACTGAACCTTTGGAGGGCAACATATTCCATTAGACAGGGATAGCTGACAAACGCAATAGACTAAAAAACTCCTTAAGCAGGTGCCCTCTCTGGAACCCATCAACACAAAGGGGTTGATTTACTAAAACTAGCCACTTAAGCCCAGGAAGATTTTACCCCCTTCCTGACCAGGGTGTATTTTGCGATTCGGCACTGCGTGAATTTAACGGACAATTGCGCGGTCGTGCGATGCCGTACCTAAACGAATTTGACGTCCTTTTTTTCCCACAAACAGAGCTTTCTTTTGGTGGTATTTGATCACCTGTGCGATTTTTTGATCATGCACTATAAACAAAAAAATGGCGTCAATTGTGCAAAAATAACAATATTTTTGCATTTTTTTATATGAAATTCCCCCCAAAAAATTTAAAAATCAAAATGTTTTAACATTTTCGGCCAATTTGTTTTATGTTACATATGTTTGGTAAAAAAAATCGCAAAAAGCTTATTTTGATTGGTTTGCGCAAAAGTTATCACGTTTACTAACAAAGGGAAAGATTTTTGTCATTTTTGTTGTTTTATTTTTAACGAGTAATGGCGGCGATCTGCAATTTTTTTTGCGGCACTGCGACATTGCGGCGGACAGATCGGACCCTTGACTGACATTTTTGACACTTTTGGGGTTACCAGTGACATTACTGCAGTAATCAGTGCTATACATATGCACTGTTACTGTAAAAATACACTGGTAGTGAAGGGGTTAACTTTATTTGAGAGGGAGGGGCTGTGTGTGTCCCTAGGGGCATGATTCTAACTGTGATTGACTGTGGCTTGAGCTGTAGGAACAATGATCAACGGTCCTACATAGTAGAACCGTATGATCAGTGTTTCTACACAGGGGAGAATGACAGGTGGCTTGTTTACACTAGCCGCCTGCCTTTCTCCCTCTCCACCGACGATCGCAGAGTGACCGGCGGACATCGGGTCCGCCGGTCACACGCGCGGGGGGTCCGTGACCGCACGGGAGCGGGAGCGCGCCTCCCGCGGCGTGCGCTCGCTCCCCAGAGCCTCACAGGCTAGTGACGTATATATACGTCACTTTGCCTGTGAGGAGCTGACCGCCGCAGTATATCTACTTGCAGCGGTCGGCAAGTGGCTAGAGAGGGAAAATGTTGGTGCAAATCTGCTTAGAAACCAATCAGTTTCCAGGTTTTATTTTTTTTTTGTCAAAGCCTAATTGAACAAGCTGAAGTTAGAAGCTAAATGGCTACCAAGCACAGCTGCTCTTCACTCTCCAATCTTAGTAAATCAACCGCACAGAATAAATATTTCTAACTTAGAATGCCAATGTTCATAGCACAACCATCAGGATCACATCAACAGACTGATTAGTATTACTAAAACTCAGGACTTAGAGGGAACCTTAATAAAAACAAGTTTCCAGAACGTTCAATGATAAGTGTGGCTCTTTGCAGCCCTAACTAAAGAAAATCCAAACTTCCCCTAATATTGGAACATGTTCCCTGCATACAAAGTAGAATAACCAAAACAGGGCAATGGATTCTGTCAGACAACCATTTAGTGAACAAGGCTTCTTTGAAACAGAAACTTATGTTTTGATGGCTTTCTGCAATAAGAAATCTGGATGGATCTTAACGTCTAGAAACTGGGTAGAGAAGCAGATAAAACAGGGACATTAGTGCCAGTTAACTAGGCAAGAGACATTACAGTTCTTGAACAGAAATATCGGTGTATCATGCAGAATGCTTCAGATATCACCTATGTCTTTTAAAGTTCAGCTCTGTAGGTGGCAGATGATGCCTACATTTTTGCAGTGAAGGACTCTAGATGTCAGATGCCGCTTAGCGCCCTGGCAACCAATATGACCAAGTCGGTACGTTTGCACTGTATGCTGAATGAATGTTAACATTAGTAAAAACACTACATGCATAAGGTGTACAGATAAGATTTTATGTAGCGTCTTGCTGCTAGCAAGACCCAACAAAAAAGTGCATGACCCTTAAAATCATATCTCAAACAAAAAGCGAAACTGTTATATATCACAGCTTACCAGTCCTTAGATGTGTTGACTGCATTCGTTTTCTGTATTTTTTTTTCTTTATTTTTAGCTGTCTATGCATGCTCCTCTCCTGTATCTATAGAGAAGCATTATTGTCAACCTGTGGAAATTATAGTGTTAGAAGTGATATTAGATTTTTCTGGACTTAAGTAACTTACAAATGAAAGCCTAACTTTAGCTTACACCTTTTATGCAGTTACAGCTACAGTTTTATTTTTATTTTTCTTACCTTTTGGGGTAAAGGTTTTAATTATTTGAATACAAGTTGACTATTGTAAGCAACCCGTCAGTTTAAATGTTTTTTCTCGAATGGAGATGAGCCAAACATACCTGGGTTTAGTTAAAGACAGGTTTGCAGAATCTGAACCACATTGAAGTCAATGGGATCTGAATGTTTAAAACAGTGATGGCCATTATCTAGGCTCATAGGCAAGGGATTGTCAAACAAATAGCATGGAGAATTGGGTATTGTCCTGGGAAGCATGTACCAAAGCAAAAAAGTTTAAAAATATTGTTTGGTAAGGAGCAGGGATTTTAATAATGCTTTAAGAACAACATCTAAAAAAATGCAAAATTCCTTTAAATAATATGCCTAGGGGTGCTCCTACCTTTTCTGCGAAATGACATATCTGTACAATGTATGTGACCTACTACAGAAAAACTGATATTTACAAAATGTGTTTTATACTACTGGCAAATGATATCTTCCACTTCTTTATTTCTGTTTGTAAACAAACAAGTGTGGATTCCTTTCATTTATTCTAGAGCCTTATCCTAGATTAGGGTCTACTATAGATGTTAAAAGGGATCCCCACACAAAAAAAGGCTAGGGGCCCCCAACAAAAAATTACATCAGATCCTTTTGGGTGAGGCAGGTAAGCATTGCTAACTTTATTAGTTTTAGGTAATATATTGTATTTAGGTAGTAAAGTTTATTTAAGGGAGAGTCTGGTTTCAAGTCAGCTGAAAAAAAGTAACTGGCAGAATCAACATGCAATACATTTTTGGCATGAGGTGTGGTTTAAAAAAACAAGACTGTTGTGTTTTTGCAAGTCACAGACTGCATCATATATGCAATTTTTGATTTTCCCATAGTCCCATTTTAAATATTATCTTCTGCTAATCAGTTTTTGTAGAAGTTCTTTGGTACTAGAGCTTTGTGATGCATAAATTTCATGTGGCAGTGCATGTAGCTTTAGAAGCCCAAGTGGCCCAATTTGCATAACAAGCTTGTTAAACAACTGATAAACCAAAAAAAGATAATTGCTCTGAGATTAGAAATCCCACTTTTTTATTTCACAAATAATTTTATCTTCTATTTATCGCTTGACCTCAATTACTGCATTTATTTTATATATCCCTTGCAAGCTTACATAAGTAAGTTAATGAGAAACTTCTTCAGGTTTGGTTTATTAACTCTGGGTGAAATTTCTCCTGAGATTTGTGTAGGTTAGAAAGTAAAAGCAGACATCTAATTGGGTGCCCTAACCCAGTAGTGCAATGCCTTTTAAAGAAAGGATTTAAATGTGATACATGTGGTCCCCAACTCTCAACTTGCCAGTGTTTTAGAAGGAGTAAAACATTTTACTTTTTTTTTTCTTTTTACCAAAAATATTCTGTTTATGATTAACACTTTTCTATTTTCTCCAGTACTTGCTTGAGTAAGGATTTGTATTGGCATTACTGAAATTTATCCAAGACCTCCAAGTTCACCTCTACAGCATGTCCCTTCCTTCCTTTTTTTTTGTTATATTTTTCCTAAAGCAAAACCATTTTTATTACTCTCTGTGGGATTGTACATCATCAATAGGCTTGTAATTTTTTTTCAAAAGTAGCTGCTTGAAGGAGGGATAAACAGAGTGCCTTAGATTAGTTCCAATTAACATGACCCTTTTTTTCCAGCAAAACATATCATAATAACATTTTTCCTACACACAGTATGTGGGCAGGCTCTTGAGAATCAAGGTAGCACTATTGTTTTTCTGTAAGAAAAAAAAGAAAAAAGAAAAACAATGTAACCATATAGAGAGGGGTGGGGATAGGTGGGATTCTGTAGTCCAGCAGAGAAGAGTTAAGAGCTCCCGGGATTTATGGAATAATTACTAAATTTGAATATTGTCCTAGCTTGGTAAAGAATGTGAGGTTCTGTTTACCTTGGATATCCACTCGTATGCAAGCACAAAGCCTGTTTTTTGTTTGTTTTTTTCTTTAGGTATTAAAAGTTTTCTTTGGTATTCAGTATGAGAGTAACTTCAACTTATTGGCTAAGCTAAAGCTAAGCTTTCTTTTGCTAAGTGACAAAAACACAAATAAACTCTGAGCGCTAGAGCCAAAAAGCCATCAGTACATGTGAATGAGATCACGAAAGGGCTGCCCCAGGCTGCTGTCAAAAAATGGGAGATTGGCACTCAGGTTCTTTATTTGTTCCACCCACTCCCCACACTCTATGTATCACTTTAATTGTATAAATATGTGGGTTGCCAGCATCTCTGTGACTTTACAAAGTGCATGCCCCTTAAACACTTCATCAGGGCAACCCCTATGCTTTAGTTCCATGCTGGTTCCTTGTGAATTTTTTCTGTTACCGTCCAGCAGTTGGTCCTGTTGTCATCCATGGCACGCCAGCGCTCCTAGCCTGGACACACGATCTGTAGGTTGTCACCTTGCCATCCCCCCAACGGCCTCTTCAGTGGAACTTGAGCCCGAGATCCCATCACAACCTGGAGCATCTGGCATTGCTATTGCTTGCATTTATTCATTATTCTAATTACTTTTTTTTTTATATATTTGGAATAAACAAAGGTCATTCAGGGTTACTGGTCAGACTGTTCATATTCAGGGTTAGAACCATCCAATGCAATGGGGATTACCGCAATGTACTTAATTGCACTAAGGGTCCTGAGCGCTGTTTCTCATTGACTGGTCTTTTGCTAAGTGAGAATTCTATACTTCTTTAGCAAGTCACTCCCTTCCTGTCACTTAGCTATTGCTCTCTTGTTGCAACTCTATTACATCTGACTTGTATGTCTATAAAATAAATATATTTACACATTTATTAAAGTGGGGGTTCTATTTTACCAAAACCTAAATACATTGACTAAGAAATACTTTTTTTATCTCTTGTAGGCTGGAACATTTTGTGGACAATATGCAAAATGTAAAACTGTTTCCATATAAATCAAACAATAGTGAAAGTTTTCTTTTGTTTGAGAGCCAGAAACTACCGAAATAGTGTATTTGATATCCAGCTGGCTAGGCCATGGAAATAATTCTTCCCTACTTGCATGTCAAGTTTGTAATTTTGAATAATGCCATTATTAAAATTGAGTTTTCAAGAGTGTTGTCAAAGAGAGAGATTAAGGATAATTCTTGAGAGATTTATCAGAGAAAATAGCAGGAAAATAATGGTACTAATAGTTTATCACTAAAAACTTTACTATATATAATATGATGCCTGTATATATATATATATATATATATATATATATATATATATATATATATATATATATATATATATATATATATATATATATATATATATATATATATATATATATATATTGAAGCAATATATGCAAAATACTGTATCGATCATAACTGGTATTTTTTTGTGTGAAATAGCAAGGCAGTCGTTTTTATATTATCCTATAAAGGAAACTTGCACTGAGCTAAGTCTTGCTGATCACCTTCTGAAAATGCTAGTTGTCTGGGTTTCTGACTCCTGGCTAAACATGGGAGTCATAATAAAACAAGAAAACCTGATCTGAGTTAGTTACATTTCATAGAGAGAGAGTGAAGCAATTTTTTTTATTACAGGTTTTCTTTAAAAAGAGCTTAAGATTTCAAAACACAGAGGGAACAAATCCAGGCTGCCACACCATACATCAAAAGAACCTGCAGGACACACATCAGGAAATCAATTTATCACGGAATGAAACGCGTCAGTAAGAGGAGCCTATATCGAAACGTATTGACTCATGGTCAATAAAGTTTTATCTGAATCTTTTTCCTAGCGTGTAGCTCACATGTTCTTTTAATGCATAATGTGTTTGCTTGTTTTGGGGCAACATAAACTGTATGGGACAATTATCTCCTTAGGCTCTTTTGATAAATAGTATATTTACCTACCTTTGCCTTTTTTTAACCTCCATTTTATTAATAGGTTACATTTTCGGGGATAGTCTTTAGCAGCTATAATAAAGGTATTGTAAAGGCAGAAGGATTTTTTTATCTTAATGATTTCTATGCATTAAGTTAAAAAAACCCTTCTATGTGCAGCAGTCCCCCTCAGCCCGCCTAATACTTACCTGAGCCTATCTTTACCCAGCAATGTTGCAGAAGTTTCTATGCTGCCTGGGCCTCCCCTCCTCATTGACTTAGACAGCAGTGCGGTGCGATTGGTTCCCGCTGCTGTCATTTAAAGCCAGTCAGCCAATCAGGAGAGAGGGGACACATGGAGCTGTGACTCAACAGGAGGGAGGGGCCAGGAGCACAGACAAGGGACCCGAGAAGAGGAGGAACCAGGCCACTCTTTGCAAAACCACTAAACAGAGCAAGTAAGTATAACATGTTTGTTATTTTTAAAAAAGTAGCGAGACTTTCAATCACTTTAAGTAGAATTTGAGCATGCTATAAGAGAATATGATTACTTTCATATTTGAATATGAATATGTAAAAAGCAAATATGGTTGCTTCCAAGTAAAAATAAATTGCAGGAAAAGTACATTCAAGCTAAGTCTAACACCCCCCCCCCCCTCCATTTGATCCCCGTTTACTTATGAGCACTCCAGCACTTAAAATATATATACAGTGTTCAGTATAAATGATCATACCCCTTTTGAAAAGTAAGATTTTAATCAATATCTCAATGAACACAAGAACAACTACCAAAATGTTGGCTAAACTGAGTTTTATAGAACATTTGTTTAGCTCTATCACGTGAAAGTAAGGTCAATAATATAGCATAGATTACAAAATCTTCAGTTTTACTCAAATTAGTTGATGCAAAAATGAATGACCTTTATGATTTGTAAGAACAGCACCAAGTCTTCTAGGTATGGAATAAAAAAGTTGGCAATATATTGCAACATCTATCTTTTTCATTCTTCAAGAACGAACTATTTTAGAGCCTGGATGCTGAATGGAAAGTGATGCTCAACTTGTCTCTTCAGAATTCCCCAAAGGTGTTCAATTGGGTTCAGAACAGGAGGCATACTTGGCCACTGAATTACTTTGTTGTTCTTCTGCAGAAATGCAACAGTGGCCTTAGATGTGTGTTTTGGATCATTGTCATGTTGCAAAGGTGCACGATGACCAAGGGCACTGAGTGATAGTAGCATCTTCTTTTTCAATATAGAGCAGTACATCTGTGCATTCATGATACCATCGATGAAATTTAGCTCCCCGACACCAGCAGCATTCATGCAGCCCCACAGAAGGACACTGCTACCACTATGTTTTACTGTAGGCACCATGCATTTTTATTTGCACTTCTCACCTTTGCGATACCATACAGTTTTGAAGCCTTCAGTTCCAAGAACATTTATCTTGGTCTCATCACTCCAGAGTACAGAGTCCCAGTTAGTTTTTTTTTCCTTCTTTTTCAGCATGGGCTCTGGCAAAATATATATGTTTTTTTCATACATGGACTTTAAAAGAGGCTTCCTTCATTGATGGCACCTATGCATGCCATTCCGCTGCAGTGTATGCCGTATTGTGTCATGGGAAACAATCACCCCAGTTTGGCTTTCTACTTCTTAAGCTAACTGCAATTAACTTGCATGGTGATTTTCTTCAACTCTTCTCATCTGAAGACACTCCTGTCAAGCTGTTACCTTCCGTGGACAGCCTGGACATCTCTGTGAGTTGGTTACAGTTCCATCTTTGTTAAATTTATTTTGTATCACTTTTGCTACAGTATTCTGACTGATAAGTAAAGCTTTGCTGATCTTCTTGTAGCCTTCACCTTTCTTGTGTAAGGAAATGATTGTCTTTCTCAGGCCTTTCATTTCCATGTGATGCCATTGCTGACAGCATGAAATGGGAAGGGGTTTTCTTTGTTAAATTATGCCCTTCAATAATCAGCTGTCTGCAGGACACCTAATTATTGAATAAATAGACTCACCTATAGCTAAATTCGTGTTAATTTGGATTGTGTTGTCTAAAATTTAGCTTTGTTTCTAAGACTTTCATTGGGGTGTATTCATTTTTGCAACATGGCCTTGAATTCAGTTGTTAGGAAAAATACTTTTTGTTTGTGAAAATAATCAAATCTTGATTGCAATCAATTGCCCGCATTTGTGAGAGTATTTTGTAGTATAGTGTCTCATATAAAATGCTGATTCTGAAAGGAAAGAAAGTAAAGGTTGGGGTGTACACATTTGTGACAAGCATTGTATATACGTATATATATATATATATATATATATATATATATATATATATATATATATATATACATACAGTATATATATATATATATATATATATATATATATATGTACACAGTATCTCACAAAAGTGAGTACTCCCCTCACATTTTTGTAAATATTTTATTATATTTATTCATGTGACAACACTAAAGAAATTACATTTTGCTACTATGTAAAGTAGTGAGAGTACAGCTTGTATAACAGTGTAAATTTGCTATCCCCTCAAAATAACTCAACACAGAGTCATTAATGTCTAAATCGCTGGCAACAAAAGTGAGTACACCCCTAAGTGAAAATGTCCAAATTGGGGCCCAATTAGCCATTTTCCCTTCCCGGTGTCATGTGACTCGTTAGTGTTACAAGGTCTCAAGTGTGAATAGGGAGCAGGAGTGTTAAATGTGGTGTTATCACTCCCACTCTCTCATACTGGTCACTGGAAGTTCAACATGGCACCTCATGGCAAAGAATTCTCTGAGGATTGTAAAAAAGAATTGTTGCTCCACATAAAAATGGCCTAGGCTATGAGAAGATTGCCAAGACCCTGAAACTGAGCTGCAGCACGGTGGCCAAGACCATACAGTGGTTTAACAGGACATGTTCCACTCAGAACAGGCCTTGGCATGGTTGACCATAGAACTTGAGTGCACGTGCTCAGCGTCATATCCAGAGGTTGTCTTTGTGAAATAGATGTACGAGTGCTACCAGCATTGCTGCAGAGCTTAAAGGGGTGGGAGGTCAGCTTGTTAGTGCTCAGACCATATGCCACACACTGCATCAAATTGGTCTGCATGGCTGTCATTCCAGAACTAAGCCTCTTTTAAAGATGACGCACAAGAAAGCCCACAAACAGTTTGCTGAAGACAAGCAGACTAAGGACAAGGATTACTGGAACCGTGTCCTGTGGTCTGATGAGACCAAGATAAACTTATTTGGTTCAGATGGTGTCAAGCTTGTGTGGCGGTGACCAGGTGAGGAGTACAAAGACAAGTATGTCTTGCCTACAGTCAAGCATGGTAGTGATGCCGGCACTGGGGAGGTACCTTTATTTGAGGGAATCATGAATGCCAACATGTACTGTAACATACTGAAGCAGAGCATGATCCCCTCCCTTCGGAAACTGGGCCGCAGGGCAATATTCAAACATGATAAAGACCCCAAACACACCTCCAAGATGACCACTGACTTTCTAAAGAAGCTGAGGGTAAAGGTGATGGACTGGCCAAGCATGTCTCCAGTCCCTAAACCCTAGTAAGCTTCTGTGGGGATATCCTAATACAGAAGGTGGAGGAGCGAAAGGTCTCTAACATCCACCAGCTCCGTGATGTCGTCATGGAGGAGTGGAAGAGGACTCCAGTGGCAACCTGTGAAGCTCTGGTGAACTCCAGGCCCAAGAGAGTTAAGGCAGTGCTGGAAAATAATTGTGGCCATACAAAATATTGACACTTTGGGCCCAATTTCGAATTTTCACTTAGGGGTGTACTCACTTTTGTTGCCAGAGGTTTAGACATTAATGGCTGTGTGTTGAGTTATTTTGAGGGGACAGCACAAACTGTACACTCACTACTTTACATTGTAGCAAAGTGTCATTTCTTCAGTGTTGTCACATGAAAAGGTATAATAAAATATTTACAAACATGTAAGGGGTGTACTCACTTTTGTGAGATACTGTACATGCCCATATATATATATAGTGCTCAGCAAAAATTAGTACACCCCAACCCTTATTTTCCTGAAAAGTTATATATATATATATATATATAAATAGATAGATAGATAGATAGATAGATAGATAGATAGATAGATAGATAGATAGATAGATAGATAGATAGATAGATAGATAGATAGATAGATAGATAGATAGATAGATAGATAGATAGATAGATAGATAGATAGATAGATAGATAGATAGATAGATAGATAGATAGATAGATAGATAGATAGATAGATAGATAGATAGATAGGTTTAATACCGGTGTTATGGTAGCAGCTAGCTGCCATATCCTGATTGAATTTTTTTAATGTGGGATCACTTTTAGAGGCGGCGGGAGAGGTGCCCTTCCACTCCCGGCATTCCCAATTGTTTCTAGGTTTACCGGAGCCGTCGGTAAACCCAGGAATTATCCAATGTGGCCGATGGCTAGGCAGGAAGTCGAGTAATGGCAAGATGGTTCCCACTTGGCTCTATGCCTTAGAGGACTGGAGTGACCTCTGATGTCACTTCCAATTCTTGGGCATAAAGAACATTTTTTTTTTCAAGTCAAAATGCCAATTTTGTTTTTTCTTTTGCTTTTAAGGGTAAATGAGAGATCTGGGGTCTTTTTGACCCCAGATCTCTCAATAAATAGGACCTGCCATGCTTATTTCTTTTACAAGGGATGTTTACATTCCTTGCAATAGGAATACAAGTGATAACAAAATAAAAAAAAACAAAAGGACAGTGTAAAAATCAAAAATAAAATAAATAAGAAAAAAAAAGTAAAGCGCCTCCCTCCATGCTTTGTGTGCATACATAATTCACACCTGCATATGTACACAGTGTTCAAACCACACATGTGAGGTATCGCCGCAGTAATTAGAGCAAGAGCAATAATTCTAGCACTAGACCTAGCTTGTAACATTTTACGGAGATTTTTAAGTACTATAGTTTGTCTCCATTCCACAAGCGTGTACAATTTTAAATCATGACATGTTAGGTATCTATTTACTCGGTGTAACATCATCTTTACATTATACAAATAATTGGGGTAACTGTTGAGTTTTTAAAGTGTATTTTACCCCAAAAAATTGCGTTTAAAAGACAGTGTGACATAAAATCCTGCAATGATCGCCATTTTATTCTCTATGGTCTCTGCTAAAAAAATATATAATGTTTGGGTGTTCTAACTAAGTTTCTAGCAAAAATACTAATTTAAACTTGTAAACAAAAATTTGCAGAAAAGGCCTGGTCAGTGGATGTATATATACATACATACACAGTATGTATATAAATATAAAGTAATGTACATACTATATAGAATCACAATGCTGGATCAGTGAGTCTTTGGAAAACAGTGCCATAGACCCAGGAAATATAGCATATAGCAACCTGAGCTGCCGTTTTCATTCAGAGATTTTTCAAGGACAGGTTTTTCGCTAGCACATCATTGACTATTTAAATAAACACAGGCTCACCTTATTAAATAAGGCTGGCCAACCATGGGTTACAGGAAAGAAAACTGATCAATTCCCCCCTCAACACAGACAGCAGGGAAGGACTGGGCCAGGAGGCAGGGGGACAGGGGACAATTGCCTCCTGGGCCACTCTGATACTCTGTAAAAAGGCTGCACTGCTTCTGCCACAGACATTCCTAAAGAATTCCGTGTGAAGAGAAGTAAAAAGTCCCTGCCACTGACCTACTGAGTGCGGGTTGAAGACAAGGACAGAGAACAGCCCCCCCAGCATGGATGGTGTAAACTGTGTCTGAGCAGAGACCGGTTCCATGTCCCACTGGAGACTCTTCTCCCCCCGCCAGCCCTGACTAATCTGTCCCAGCTCCCCCCAACCGCCCCCTGCTGGCCAGGTCAGGAACACAGATTCAGCTGGTAAGTGGAGAGAATCTGGAGCAGGGCTTTAGCTTAGAATGGGGGTCAGGAGGAGGACAGGAAGAGGGAGAGTGGGAGGAGGCCGAGTCACTGCACCATGGGCCTCTGGTTTGTACTTGCCCCCTGGGCCGAAAGTTGCCAGCCAGCCCCTGACAGACAGTGTTGACAGGGGAATCCCTCCCGTGGAGCCATTGTGTTCTCCAAGCCGGGAAAGCCATCCCTTCCGAAAGAACAAAGTGATTATTGCTGGAGGCTATAACAGCGACTGACAATAATCACATGAAAAGCCCAACAGGCTGGTTGTACCCAAGTTCTTCGATAGATCAACTTGGGTATATTCAGCCTGCCCATACATGGTTTGAATCTCAGCCAGTTCCAACTGAACTGGTAGAGTTTCAAACTATCTACGGCTGGCCTAACATTGATTTTACAAAATGAACATTCACTCTTTACTTCCCTAGTAAATTAACTGCCTTGATTCTTCTGTGTTTTTTCACATCTCATCTCATCTCTATACCGAGGTAACTTAATTACATTTTAACACATTTTAGAGACAAAAAAAGTACATCGGTTGGATTCCATATTTACCTCCAGATGTAATAACAATGTATTTTTAAAAAATATCAAAATGTATTTAATTATCAGAAAGCCAACAGATACACATATTTATTATTTCTAAAAACAACCTGGTTGTTGGTCATATGTTTCATACATGTATTCAAACACAGTCATTTAAAGAGTCTTCCTGGGACTTGCCACTGAAGGTGTCCTAAATGCTTAACCTTCCTAGCGGTATTCCCGAGTGTGACTCGGGGTAAGATTTTAGAGCAAAAAGCGGTAACCCCAAGTCACACTCGGGGTAGCGCTAGGAAGATCGCTGGATGCTGGAAGAGGTTTTACTTACCTTTTCTCCGGGATCCAGCGAAGACTGCGAGCGGTATGCGGCGGCGGAGCTCTCTCCCGATCGTCTGCGAGCCCCGGCTTCCGTCTCCGGCGACGTGACGTCCGCCGGGGGGTGGAACCGGCGGCAAATTCGAATGTAAAACACACCAAACACACTGATACCATTCAAAATAAAAAAAATTCACATTACATTGCCCCCCCAGTGCCCTTTCCTGCAGTTTTACTGTACTTTTTATGTAAATATATGTATATATATATATATATATATATATATACATATATATATATATATACGTATATATATATATATGTATACATAATATATGTATACATACATATATATATATATATATATATATATATATATAATATATATAATAATGGTATACAGTTGGTTTGGGCTGCTCATTCACAAGAATTACATGCAAAATAATGGTACCGCTTTCAGCACCTAAAATCCAAAAGAATCACACCGCCAGGGAGGTTAAGGGGTGAGGTAGAATGCCACTTCCTCAGAACCTCTTTAGCTTTTCTTAAATCTCACATATGACACAAAACACCGTTAAAGCTATAATTGAACAAATTATTATAGTTAGTAGTAAAAAAAAAAAAAAAAAGCAAACTTACACAATTGCAATCAGAAAATCAGAAATAACAGAGGAGCAGTAGGCCAAGCATATCATAAAGCATTCAAAATACCTTAACCGCTTGCTGACCGCCGCAAGTAGATATACTGCGGCGGTCAGCCCCTTACAGGCAAAGTGACGTATATATACGTCACTAGCCTGTGAGGCTCTGGGGAGCGAGCGCGCGCCACCGTCGGCGCGCTCCCGCGCGGTCACGGACTCCCCGCGCGTGTGACCGGCGGACCCGATGTCCGCCGCTCACTCTGCGATCGTCGGGGGAGAGGGAGAAAGGCAGGCAGCTTGTGTAAACAAGCTGCCTGTCATTCTCCCCTGTGTAGAAACACTGATCATACGGTTCTACTATGTAGGACCGTTGATCAGTGTTCCTACAGCTCAAGCCACAGCCAATCACAGTTAGAATCACGCCCCTAGGGACACACACAGCCCCTCCCTCTGAAATAAAGTTAACCCCTTCACTGCCAGTGTATTTTTATAGTAACAGTGCACATATATATAGCACTGATTACTGTAGAAATGTCACTGGTAACCCCAAAAGTGTCAAAAATGTCAGTCAAGGGTCCGATCTGTCCGCCCCAATGTCACAGTACCGCAAAAAAAATCGCAGATCGCCGACATTACGCGTTAAAAAAAAAATGACAAAAATCTTTCCCTTTGTTAGTAAACGCGATAACTTTTGCGCAAACCAATCAAAATACGCTTTTTGCGATTTTTTTTACCAAACATATGTAGCATAAAACAAATTGGCCGAAAATGTTAAAAAATTTTGATTTTTACCTTTTTTTGGGGGGGAATTTCATATAAAAAAATGTGAAAAATATTGTTATTTTTGCAAAATTGACGCTCTTTTTTTGTTTATAGCGCGTGATCAAAAAATCACACAGGTGATCAAATACCACCAAAAGAAAGCTCTGTTTGTGGGAAAAAAAGGACGTCAAATTTGTTTAGGTACAGCATTGCACGACTGCGCAATTGTCAGTTAAAGTCACGCAGTGCCAAATCGCAAAATACCCATGTTCTTTTAGCAGCAAAATCCTCGGGGGGCTTAAGTGGTTAAAATAAATATACATTTCACATGATATGTGTATCTGTTGAATGTTTTTGAGTTTAAAGATGTAAGCATTTAATGAGACTTCAGACTAAAACAAACTTAGTCAAAGAGCCCAAAGCCCATATCATCATCGGATTCCTCAGATTCTTCCTTTTCCTCTTGGGCTGGTGCAGCTGAAGCAGCCGGAGCAGCAGCTGTCTCAGCAGCAGGAGCAGCAACCACAAAGGCTGATGGGTCTGCCAAGAAAGCCTTGACCTTATCTGCCAATGGAAAGCTGTAATCTGTTTCCACAGCAAGAGCAAGAACTCGTTTATACCCATTGACGATAGAGTGAGGTATAGAGGAGATAGTGGGATATCCAATTTAAAGGCAGACACTGGCAATGTTTCGAACACCCTCTAAAAAGCGAGTATTCAGAGCATCTTCAGTGATATCCAGAACTTCTGGGCTGTAGATGCTGCCGTTGTCATATACTTGTTGGATGATCAAACCAAAAGAGAAGGGGGAAATGTTGAGCATGTTCAGGAGGGTGGCTTCGCTGGCACCTACTTTATCTCCAGTCTTAATTAGCTGTACATCACTCAAGATTTCAATAGTTCCTCTAGAGATTTTCGTGGTGATTCCCAAAGCCTGGAAGAAGGATGTCTTCTCAGGGCCAAAACCAGTGTTCTGAGCAGGCACTGTGACATCACAGGGGGCAATGGCACCTGCACGAGCAGAAGCTGGCACCTTGTTTGCCAACAACATATCTCATACTTCAGTGAGATCCTCCTTAGTGAAAACAAAGCCCACATTCCCCTTTATGTGAGGCAAAAGCTTCTCCAGAGCCGAGTTGTTTTCCAAGTGACCATGGATTGCCTTGCGCATCATGGTGTTCTTTCCCATAAGGACAACAGCTTTTCCTCGCAGGGACATACGGATTTGTTGCATTTGCTTTGAGCCAACATTGTCCGCCCCCACGATAAAACATTTTGGGTAATCATCCAGCAGTTGAATGATTTTTAGAAAGTAGTTGGACTTCCATGTCGCCCTGTCTTCCCTGGGCATCTTGACAGTGCTTCCAAGGATTGCCACAAAAAGGGTTTAAAGACCTGACCTCACGCTAGGGCTCTGGAAAGCGAAAGCGTATCTGTTGAATTTTGATATTTGAATACATTTTGATCTTTTTTAAAAACACGTGTTATTACTTCTTGAGGTATCCATAAAATCCTTCCCATGTACCTTTTTTGCCTCTTGTTTTACAATAGGGATTATATTGCCTTAAGTAGTGATTAAAAAAATAGGTGATCACTCAGTTCACTTGTATATATATTGAAACACATTTTAGTTTTTTTTCCAATAAAACAAATACGTTTGTCCTTCTTAAATGCATTAGATGGTAAATTCAAGGCATGCAGACTTGAATAAGTAAATGTCATCTCCAACCTGAAATTAAAATATCAAGAAAAAATAGCAGTCAGGTTAGACTTTTGAAAAAAAAAAAAAAAAAACAGGTATAATAGAGATTGTAAACACAAATTTGTGAATTTGCGAATGTAGATACAAAAACACTGCTCATAGATCGAGGACAGTATGGGCTTTAAAAATGTTGACACTTTATCATTTCTGCCCAAATACATAAATGGCTGGATATTTACAACTCTTTCCAGTGGCATTCAAATTTTTTTTATTTTTGTAAAGATCCAATATTACATTTCAATCATTATATTATCTTTCACATTTAAGCAGTAATAATAATGGTAATAGTAATACTACTACCATAGGTGTGCGCAGCCTATTGCAGTATGGTGTGCACCCCAAAGCTCAAATGCACGTGTGTGTGTGTGTGTGTGTGTGTATAAACATATATATAGATAAACACACATACATACACAAACAGACATGCATACTGTTAGAAATAAGTGTAAATAAGCATTTCATAATTTATAAAAATATGGATGGTGTTAATAGAGCAGTGGATGGTGTCAGTAGGGTAGTGGGACCTGAGCAGTAGGGGGAATCTGCACCTGACTGGGTAATTAGAGTGAGGTCAGGCACACCTGACAACCCCCCTGCACATGCCTATGACTATTACAACTAATAATAATAATACTAATAATCATTCAAATAACAATAATAATGCTATTTAAAAAAAAATGACTCAGAATGCAATTGACCCAGAGACATAAGGGCAACTAGCATTTTCAATAGGAGGTCAGTAATAGCAGCTTGCATGATTCTCTCTGCACAGGTTTTGCTTTACATTATAAGTTACCCAATCACTAAAATCTTGTTAGGGCTTTACATGTAAATTTCAAAAGTAATTTAAAAATTTCTCAATCTGCCGCTTTCAATAAAATAATTTCCTTTCCTTTCCTTTCCTTTAATGCTGCAACACATGTTTCAGTTGGGGACTACAAGCTGTTATTTTAACTTACATTACAATGGTATGTTACCATCAGGAAACCTACCCCAAGAAACGCCATGCAGCCAATTTTGGAGTGCATACATATAGACCTAACATGGCATGCATGCAAGACATAACAAAAGATTCAAATAGTTTTTTTTTTTTAAAAGTGGTAGTTATGTATGATATACAGTGCTTTAGGAAATGGTCATTGAGTTAGGATTTACATCTACTTTAAGCTGGCCACATACTGTTAGTTTTTTAAAAATCTAGCAGATTTCTCTTCCATTCTATACAGTGCACACAAATACA
Source organism: Pelophylax lessonae (assembly GCF_965119305.1). Lineage (NCBI taxonomy): Eukaryota > Metazoa > Chordata > Amphibia > Anura > Ranidae > Pelophylax > Pelophylax lessonae. The sequence goes on from NC_138770.1 coordinate 270,290,124, forward strand.
TTTCTCTTTACAGATATTTTAATTTGACCCATTGAGTGATTTTTGACTGGTTCATTGGAAGTGGACAACATTTGAACAGTGTTTGGCAAGTTCAAGATACAATGCTGTCTCTAAATACTACCTCAACATGATTTGTTATTTTCTTCTCAAACGTTGAGACTCTAATGATTTGCACCACCCAGAGGTCTGTATAAGGTGTGAAAAAACAAATAAAACAGCTGCTGGTCATGATAAGACAAGTTAGTTAAAACTAAAATAAATGGTAATGAGATGTCTGCATGAAACAGACAATAGAGCTATCTTTACAAGCACAATGTTTATATTACCTTTGTCTTAGGTAACATACAGTGGCAAGGCAAAGGTGAACATGACATTTGACTTACTTGTACTTGTCGCTAGGGAACTACACATTTTTCTACTTGAGGTGGCCATACATGGATAGAAAATTGAATGAAAAATCGGGTTGGTAGACCAATCATTTGATTTTCATATTGCTAGTGTGCTTACTGCACCAGTCCATTTCCGTTTTAAGATAAGAAAAGGAACATGTTGGGAAATTGTAGGGCAATCATTCCAAAAAACGTTTTTACTGAAATGTGTATGAGCAGTACGGGTAGTAGTAGAAATCAATTGGAAAAAGCAATGTTTAATGTTGAAAAAGATCAGAAAAATGTTGAAATTTCCTGAAAAATTTCCGATACAATGAATAGGCCATCAAATGTCACATCGACCGTGGTCTTCATTTGGTGAGAAATAACTGAAAGGTTGCCCTTTATAATGATTTTTAACATAAACAGTCTTACACTTCTACATCTAGGAAACAAAAACACAAACTGTTTTCCCACCATGGTGACTCATTAGCAGGAGTGCTGTAGAACTTGCATACAGTAAGGTAAACCCATGAGGGCCATAAAATATAATTTAGACTCCTTATTGCAAGCACCCTAGGGGCGTTTTAAGTCTTTTAGGGAAATATAAAAGTTGGGGGTGCGGTATGAATGTAGAGTATAACATATGGTGAGTCCTGTCCACTTAAATACCAGATAAAAGGAAAGGATGGCGCACAATGGTTGTGCCGATACCCATCGCAGACTAAAAGTGACAAACCATATGAATATAGGTAAAAGTAACTTTATTCAGTATACAGAAGATTGAAAACATCCAAAGATAGGTATGATTAGGCTATCCACCAGTGCCATAACTGGACAGCCTCATTTCCATATGATGTTTGTCTGGTTCTGACACTGGTGGATATCCTAATCGTCCGGTACTAGCTGTATTCCATATTACACTGTATACAGGATTGTTGTCCTCATTGTGCGAGTATACCATTCAGCTCATTATGACTTGACTTCCATTGTACTATATTATTGCTAAGATATAATACGCATGACCTTCTGAATGTTAATATATAAAATATGATGATTAATAGTCAATATTATTTCAGAAAGTAATTAGTACCCTTTTGATATGTCTCTGAAGAAGGTCTCAACACAAATTCTAAGTCTGAAACATGTCAGACGAATTTAACATCTACACCCTCCAGCCAGTCTATGGCATTTTGCCAAGCAGCGGTACATAGTGGGATCACTATTTGTACTGGTGTATGATGCTCAATGGGTACTGTTAGAATTGTTGTTTTATAGTCACCAATGTGACTTTATATCTTTACCAATCTATGGGTGTTTTTAATCTTTTGTATACTGAATAAAGATACTTTTACCTATATTCATATGGTGTGTCACTTTTAGTCCACGAGGGGTATCAGCACAACCATTGTGCGCCATCCTTTCCTTTTGTCTAAGTCATTTAGGGAATCCATATAAAAAGAAAACTAAAAGAAATGCATATTTGCTACTTTAGCTCTGCTCTCTTACATTGCTGACATACTTTTTCAAAATTTCAATACAGTTGAGTACTGTCTGTAATCATTTTATTTTTTGACTCTAACAGTTACATTTTCAGGAAATGCTTTTGAGGTACACCCTCTTTTTCTATGGTCTAAGCAGTATAAAATTGAAATCCAATGCTTGCACTCAAAATATAACCTTTACCATAAACATGAAAGGTCTTCATTATTATGCACATATTTTTAATAGGGGTATGTTAAATATCCACTAATGAAATGACAACACTGCTCAAGGTTTACACAAAGTAAAATGTATTGCCTCTTGTTTTATCTGTCCTTTGTAGCAATGTCAGACGTCTAAATACAAAAACTGAGTGGAAGCAATTGTTGTGACATGCTGGGAAGAATATATCAAACTTAATGTCATGTAGAGAAAAGACTAACATTTTAGAGTATTATACAACCTTACATGACCTCATAACACGATTGTTTGTCTGTCTTTTATCTTTCCCAATAGGCCCTTAAAGGAAAGCAAAGGGGCTTTATTGAGATTCCTAACAGAAATAATTTTTGTTCCATTTCAGCAAATGTTTTTGAGACTGTTTTCAGCCCTCCTAACTGTACAGAAAGCTCATAATGTATTTTCACAGTGTCTTTTTCTTCTCTGTTATACAGGACCATCAGAACTGTTATATAACAGAATGGTATGATTAAATAATTTACTAAAGCTGCTGATAGATGGATTCAAATTAGGCCGGACCAGCAGATAGCAGCCAAATTTTTGTCCATCTATGGTTGTTCCTGCTTGACAGAAGTTGGGCTAACTAAAACATTTGTTGATCAGTGGTTGCAGCCAATTAGCTGCAGCAGCTGATCACTGTGGTGTGACAGCAGAGGACACCCGCTGTCAGTGGGGAGCATTCCTTCATCCACTTTGCATGTGTAAATACGGGAATCCATAATTTTTTTTTTATAAGCCCTCTGGCTCATTGAGAAAAGAGACATCAATGGTCGGTCTAAAACACACTACTTCTGCAGATGTGTTTCCTTTAAACACTCATCTGGAACCTTTACAGGCATTCTCTCAGGTGAGAGAACAGAGCAGCACAGGAAACCTAGTTTTAGCATTGGAGTAGGCTCATCCTGCAATTGAACCTGAACCTACTACTTAGCCCCAAATTGGCAATGCACAGGTTTACATTTAGGGTGTGTTAGAACTGATGATTCAGTTTTCAGGGCTGCAAGCACCTGGATTCGTAAACCTCCCTGGGCTTTTGTCATTTAATTTCCAAGTCTCAATGCAGGAAAGCAAACTTGAGATTTAGAAATCATTTTCATTTTGACTCAATGATTTTGTCTTGCGTCTGGTGGAAAAAACATATTATTTTCTATAGCACTCCTAGTATCCCAGCTCTGTAAAGGAAAAACTTACCTAAGAGTTGATAGTGTGTGTAAAATCCATTGCACGGGTCCAAATTGAAGACTACATTTCCAGTTCAACCCTATAATTTTAAATAGTTACTATTAATAATTTGACAGTGCTTTGAATATAATCACAGACTTTATGCCTCAAGAATCATTTGAAATGGCAAAAGATAAAACAAAAATATTATACTAAAAATTAACTTTGGTTAAAAAATAAGATGGGTAATACAAGAGCACCCATATTGGGCTTTATGTTATATGCCATGAAAGCAAGAAGACCCTGGGCTTGCTGGTAAATGGGGCTATGTCTTTATAGTGGATAAATTATGGTAGCATCTCTAGGGCATGAGACAATATCTGTGCCTTAAGGACAGAAGACTAAATGGTGAAAGTGATACACCATCTTAAACTGAACTTCTGCTATTAGAGGGAAAGCTAGCAATGAGGCTATAAAGGTTTACTTCTTGCAAACAACTTTCTTTCTTATTTCTTGCTTGCTTATGAAGAAAAATAAAAGTGGTTAAGAAAACAATTTTGGGTAGAGCAAATATTTTATTTACAGTCATTATGTATTTTGTTTTAAATGATTATATATATGTATTTTCCCCAAACATATTTTGTATACTGCTCTTCCAAGTAGTGTATTGTTCTGTGTAGACATAAGTCAGACTAAAGAGGCATACATACAGTTTATTTTAACAAACACAAGTAAAATCCCTGGAGCCAATGTGTGTAATATCGTCACCGATCTTGTTTACTCTTACTTATAAGAACCTGAATTTTATTTACATTATGTTAGCCTCTAGAAAAGTAATAACTCTATATTTCTAAGCATGGTTAAAAAAAAAAACACCCAATACATTCCTGGATGGGTTTCATAGTACTACCATATATATACACTACCGTTAAATTTGATTGTGTCAACTTTGCCTTCCAATTGCTAATAATTGTCCCCAAAGTCTGTACTCCTCCTATTTCCTTCCTTACCCATCCCCGGATTCCCGCTGCCCAATACAATACAGGGTCAACATACTCCCAATGCTTGTGCTGGACACAGGCACCCTGCCATTTGCATTCTCCAACGATGATCTCTTTGATTCTTCTACTCTCTAAATCAGCATACTCTTATTAAGATGCATTACAGGATCCAACTATGATGCTTACAAGGGTTGTATATCTTTATTGTATTGTCTTTATCAAATATGTAATAACACCCATTGCTTGCCTTTTTAATCTGATTCATATAACGATATGTATCCACTTGTCTCTTTAGTGAACTCCTTTATAAGTACTCTGTATTGTTCAATATGCAACTGTTTTGTATTTACGTTGGTGTTTAAGAAACATTGCCAAACCTTATATTCTCTTAACTTGCAAACTGAAATAAACAAGTTTGGAAGAAAAAAAAAGTATTATGATCGGGAAGCCTGTAAATATCAGATCCCTTAAAAATGCTCTGCTTGTAAAAGTATCCTTGAATATGCCTGATAATGATTAAGGATGAGCCAATCATGCCCAGGTTCAATTTGGGGTAGGTCTGTCAAACATTACTGAAGTTCAAATGCCAAATTGCCCATTAAAGTCAAGGGAGCCAAATGTTAAAAAAGTAACAGCCATTTTCTAGGCTAAAAGGGAAGGGATTGTCAAACAAATGGCATGGGGTGCTGTCCATTGCTCTGGAGGACATATACCAATGTAAAAAAAAAAAAAAAAAAAAAAAAACAGCAATTTTAATAATCCTTAAATAGCAACATTCAAATTTTAAAAATCTGTGTTTCAATAGTTTATTATTAGAGTAAAATACTTCTCAAATAATAATTGAGAAAAGGGTGTGTATGACCAATGTTCAAATGTGCCACATCCCTAATAGACAGTACATAGAGAGGGGTTCCCCTAAATGGGACTTTTTAGGCACAGAAAGATCTAGTATTATAGTAATCAAAAATAACTTAGATAATAATGGTGATTTTATTAAATGTGTATAAACAAAAAATTAGATATTAAAAACAGATACAAGCTATACCAAATGACACCAATGATCAACCAAATGACAGAACTTTAACCCGACATGTTTCGAAGATAATAAACTTTCTCTTCTTCTTCAGGGGAAGCTCAAGTAAGTATTCTATTAACAGAAAAGTATGTATATGAATATTATATACTAAATGTATAAAAAGTACATTTAAAGATATTGTGTTAACATTACTTACAGGGTTGACAGTGTCTAGACTTAAATAGCTTGTACAAGGGGTTAAAACCAAGGAAGCTGGGCTTGATCTGACTGGCGGTGTGAGCTGCTGATATGTATATGCAGCTTGGATGGTATGACAGGGTAAGCTGACCCGAGACCTCCAATATGGGCGTCTGAAGTCCAATAAAGTTAGGAAGCCAAACACGGTACCATATCTTGTCCCTCTTATAAATGGTGTTAAAGCCAGACAGCTGGTAAAAAAAGGATCACAAGAAAGGATTGGGTTTAGAATTCTGATAATTCAATGTATGGCAAAAGGAATGAGTATTGGAATTACTCAAAACTTGAGATTGCCAAATAATGTCGAGAATAGATTAAAGAAAGTTGTTACTTGTACCTTAAAGGATGTGTAGATGGACAGACCGATCCTCTCCAGCGAGCAGACAGCAGATACTGTGCTGCCCGAATGCTGGGAGGGGATGTATAAAAGGCCATACTAATTAGGGAGAAGGAGGCATCAGCTGGCGTCCAGGACTGGGCTTCCTGGATCGCAAGCGCCGGGCCCGCCCCCACCCGACGTGTGCGCCGCATAGCGGCACAGCGCGGAGTGGGCGGGGCCGGCGTCTGCGTTCCACCGGCACGGCGTACGAAAACCGGAAGTTCAAAAGAACATCCGGTCTTCGTTGGTGCGCACACACCCGAGGGGGAGTGGAGCTGGAAATGCACCAATGAGAGACATCGCCTGGAAGCGATGTGTCTCCACCGTGCCGGGACGCACACAGGGGAGGATCCGGGAAAAAGCTCGCAGATAAACGGCTGATAAGATGCAAAATAAAAAGTTTAATCAGAGACATTTAATCAGCCAATATAGTTGGGCATATTGATATATGTATATTTTAGATGTATGTAACACCGCTAGAGATCAAGACCAGGCCAAGGTGTTGTAATGGAGACCACCTAGAGAACACAGATAGAAAAAGAGCATCAATAATACAAATTGGAAATATTCAAGTTATACAATACAAATGTGGACATTAACATCATGGAAATGAGAAAACATCTGGTGTAATCAGAAAAAAGGTAACAGTAGAACACAACAGTGAAATTCATTATGTGTTATCTACATGTACAGAATAAAAAAGTACAATACATATGTGGACATATTACTCTGTAATTATCATTTTTCCATTCCTCCTGATTCAAAGCCTTCCAGGAATGGCTTGAAAGACAACATGCCATTTAACCCTGGTGGCTCAGTGGCTTTGAGGGAATAGATCCACCTCAACTCAAGTTGGAGGAGACTTTTGTTCCAGTCTCCTCCTCTTGGGCTGGGGTGGATACGATCAAGGATTAAGAACTTTATTTTAGGGAATTTTCCCCCGTGGACTGTGCCTACATGACGTCCAAGCGGGAGTTCTGGGTCAGACTTCCTCATGCTGAGGATGTGCCGGTAGGCCCGTCGCCAGAACTCTAATTTAGTTTTGCCTACGTAGAAACATTGACAATCACATAGCAGTAGATACACCACCCCCGCCGTGCGACAGTTGGCGAAGTGTCTAGCTGTGAAAATAAGACCGTTAGGCAACATGGGATTTTTTTGTGTCATCATGTAGCCGCAATAGTTGCAGCTGCCACATGAAAAGGTCCCTTTGTATTTACAGCAACTAGTGAGGGACTCATCCATGAATTCACTCCGAACCAACCTGTCTTTGAGCGCAGGGGCTCTTTTGAAAGTGAATTTGGGAGTGTCTGAAAGATATTGGCCCATAATTGGATCGGATGACAGAAGGTGCCAATGTTTGGCAACAATCCGTCTGATTTGAGAATGTTGGTATGTAAATGGAGTTATAATTCTGGGTTCATCACTGTTGCTGTCCGTATTTGGAACCCTCTTTGGGGCTAGTAAAGCTTTCCTATCGCTAAGAAGAGCACGCTTATAGGCATGTTTGAGTGATTTTTTAGAATAACCTCTTCGTAATAATCTATCCCGCAGCCCACCGGCTGCAGATTGAAACGAGGGTAGATCAGAGCAAATACGTCTTAGTCGTAGGTATTGGCTTACTGGGATGGAACGGAGGAGGGGTGTGGGATGGAAACTAGAACCATGGAGAATTGTATTTCCCGCGGTGGGCTTACGGAAAAGTCCGCTGTGTAAGGTACCTCCTTCGTCCCTGGTGATGGCTACGTCTAAAAAGGTGACATAGTTGGAATCTGCATTCATAGTGAATACTAGGTTAAAGTCATTTTTGTTCATTCGTACGAGGCAAGCTTGGAGGGATTCAGTGGGGCCGTCCCAGATTAAGAACACATCATCTATATATCTGATCCACAAGTGAATGTGGTCAGTATATATAGATAGTGCTTCATCCTTCAAGAAAAACTCCTCCCACTCCCCCAGGTACAGGTTGGCGTAAGATGGGGCACAACAGGTGCCCATCGCGACTCCCTGCACCTGGAGGTAGTGGGAGCCATTGAAGGTGAAGACGTTGTGAGTTAAGATATATTGAAGGAGATCCAGAATGAAAGCACTATAGGGGCCTTCCTGTCCATGACGAGATATAATATGTCTAACAGCTGCAATACCCCTGTGATGGGGTATTGAGCTGTAGAGGGCCTCTACATCAATGGTAACTAATAATGCAGTGGGAGGAATCCACAAATTTTCGATTCTATTTAAAAAATGAATCGTATCTTTGATGTACGAGGGTAGATTTTGGACAAATGGTTGGAGGAAGGCGTCTATTAATTTGCTTGCATTCTCAGAGATGGATCCCCTACCCGATATGATGGGTCTCCCCGGGCCACTAACGCCACTAACCCCCCGGGGAGACCCATCATATCGGGTAGGGGATCCATCTCTGAGAATGCAAGCAAATTAATAGACGCCTTCCTCCAACCATTTGTCCAAAATCTACCCTCGTACATCAAAGATACGATTCATTTTTTAAATAGAATCGAAAATTTGTGGATTCCTCCCACTGCATTATTAGTTACCATTGATGTAGAGGCCCTCTACAGCTCAATACCCCATCACAGGGGTATTGCAGCTGTTAGACATATTATATCTCGTCATGGACAGGAAGGCCCCTATAGTGCTTTCATTCTGGATCTCCTTCAATATATCTTAACTCACAACGTCTTCACCTTCAATGGCTCCCACTACCTCCAGGTGCAGGGAGTCGCGATGGGCACCTGTTGTGCCCCATCTTACGCCAACCTGTACCTGGGGGAGTGGGAGGAGTTTTTCTTGAAGGATGAAGCACTATCTATATATACTGACCACATTCACTTGTGGATCAGATATATAGATGATGTGTTCTTAATCTGGGACGGCCCCACTGAATCCCTCCAAGCTTGCCTCGTACGAATGAACAAAAATGACTTTAACCTAGTATTCACTATGAATGCAGATTCCAACTATGTCACCTTTTTAGACGTAGCCATCACCAGGGACGAAGGAGGTACCTTACACAGCGGACTTTTCCGTAAGCCCACCGCGGGAAATACAATTCTCCATGGTTCTAGTTTCCATCCCACACCCCTCCTCCGTTCCATCCCAGTAAGCCAATACCTACGACTAAGACGTATTTGCTCTGATCTACCCTCGTTTCAATCTGCAGCCGGTGGGCTGCGGGATAGATTATTACGAAGAGGTTATTCTAAAAAATCACTCAAACATGCCTATAAGCGTGCTCTTCTTAGCGATAGGAAAGCTTTACTAGCCCCAAAGAGGGTTCCAAATACGGACAGCAACAGTGATGAACCCAGAATTATAACTCCATTTACATACCAACATTCTCAAATCAGACGGATTGTTGCCAAACATTGGCACCTTCTGTCATCCGATCCAATTATGGGCCAATATCTTTCAGACACTCCCAAATTCACTTTCAAAAGAGCCCCTGCGCTCAAAGACAGGTTGGTTCGGAGTGAATTCATGGATGAGTCCCTCACTAGTTGCTGTAAATACAAAGGGACCTTTTCATGTGGCAGCTGCAACTATTGCGGCTACATGATGACACAAAAAAATCCCATGTTGCCTAACGGTCTTATTTTCACAGCTAGACACTTCGCCAACTGTCGCACGGCGGGGGTGGTGTATCTACTGCTATGTGATTGTCAATGTTTCTACGTAGGCAAAACTAAATTAGAGTTCTGGCGACGGGCCTACCGGCACATCCTCAGCATGAGGAAGTCTGACCCAGAACTCCCGCTTGGACGTCATGTAGGCACAGTCCACGGGGGAAAATTCCCTAAAATAAAGTTCTTAATCCTTGATCGTATCCACCCCAGCCCAAGAGGAGGAGACTGGAACAAAAGTCTCCTCCAACTTGAGTTGAGGTGGATCTATTCCCTCAAAGCCACTGAGCCACCAGGGTTAAATGGCATGTTGTCTTTCAAGCCATTCCTGGAAGGCTTTGAATCAGGAGGAATGGAAAAATGATAATTACAGAGTAATATGTCCACATATGTATTGTACTTTTTTATTCTGTACATGTAGATAACACATAATGAATTTCACTGTTGTGTTCTACTGTTACCTTTTTTCTGATTACACCAGATGTTTTCTCATTTCCATGATGTTAATGTCCACATTTGTATTGTATAACTTGAATATTTCCAATTTGTATTATTGATGCTCTTTTTCTATCTGTGTTCTCTAGGTGGTCTCCATTACAACACCTTGGCCTGGTCTTGATCTCTAGCGGTGTTACATACATCTAAAATATACATATATCAATATGCCCAACTATATTGGCTGATTAAATGTCTCTGATTAAACTTTTTATTTTGCATCTTATCAGCCGTTTATCTGCGAGCTTTTTCCCGGATCCTCCCCTGTGTGCGTCCCGGCACGGTGGAGACACATCGCTTCCAGGCGATGTCTCTCATTGGTGCATTTCCAGCTCCACTCCCCCTCGGGTGTGTGCGCACCAACGAAGACCGGATGTTCTTTTGAACTTCCGGTTTTCGTACGCCGTGCCGGTGGAACGCAGACGCCGGCCCCGCCCACTCCGCGCTGTGCCGCTATGCGGCGCACACGTCGGGTGGGGGCGGGCCCGGCGCTTGCGATCCAGGAAGCCCAGTCCTGGACGCCAGCTGATGCCTCCTTCTCCCTAATTAGTATGGCCTTTTATACATCCCCTCCCAGCATTCGGGCAGCACAGTATCTGCTGTCTGCTCGCTGGAGAGGATCGGTCTGTCCATCTACACATCCTTTAAGGTACAAGTAACAACTTTCTTTAATCTATTCTCGACATTATTTGGCAATCTCAAGTTTTGAGTAATTCCAATACTCATTCCTTTTGCCATACATTGAATTATCAGAATTCTAAACCCAATCCTTTCTTGTGATCCTTTTTTTACCAGCTGTCTGGCTTTAACACCATTTATAAGAGGGACAAGATATGGTACCGTGTTTGGCTTCCTAACTTTATTGGACTTCAGACGCCCATATTGGAGGTCTCGGGTCAGCTTACCCTGTCATACCATCCAAGCTGCATATACATATCAGCAGCTCACACCGCCAGTCAGATCAAGCCCAGCTTCCTTGGTTTTAACCCCTTGTACAAGCTATTTAAGTCTAGACACTGTCAACCCTGTAAGTAATGTTAACACAATATCTTTAAATGTACTTTTTATACATTTAGTATATAATATTCATATACATACTTTTCTGTTAATAGAATACTTACTTGAGCTTCCCCTGAAGAAGAAGAGAAAGTTTATTATCTTCGAAACATGTCGGGTTAAAGTTCTGTCATTTGGTTGATCATTGGTGTCATTTGGTATAGCTTGTATCTGTTTTTAATATCTAATTTTTTGTTTATACACATTTAATAAAATCACCATTATTATCTAAGTTATTTTTGATTACTATAATACTAGATCTTTCTGTGCCTAAAAAGTCCCATTTAGGGGAACCCCTCTCTATGTACTCTCAAATAATAATGAACATCAACAAATGCATACTTTACATAATTTGAAGGTATGGTTACATAAATCCAGCACGCATTACCAAACTTCACTGGTTATATAATCAGATATCAGAATTGACTAGTGCTTGTAAGGATAAACAATTATACTTTATACATACTTGTCAGTAAAGAGCAAAAACTATTTGTAGTCAAGATTAATGTTCATCGCATATGTTCAATAGCGGAACCAGTTTAACACACATAGCGATTACCTAACCAGGAACATGTAAGGTAAAAAATAAGGGGAGACATGGGGTGGGGGGTAGAGGTATGAGAGTGGGAAGATAAATACCGTGTTCCAAAAACTGTGCAAATTAGGACATTCCCACAGGATATGAGTGAGGTTCCCAATATACCCGCAGTGACGCCAGCAGAGGGGTGAGTAATCCGGGTATATAGTTGACAATTTATACGGCATGAGGTAGCTTTTATGAAGAATCTTTAAGTAGTTATCCCATTGGTCTGTACATCTGATAGCTGCAAAATTCTGTTGGACCGCCAGTAACCAATTTTTAAGGAGAAGGATTCACCTTACTCTCTCTCCCAGCGAAGGAAGATTGGGATTTTTTGGTTCGGGTCTGGGTATTAAAGTACGTTCTAAAACCACAATATTCCACCTTTCATCCTTTGCTTAGTACTTAGGTAATCCCATTTTACTGGATTAACTGACGCAGATTTAGAGGGGGATTTGGAATGAAAGTAATGGATTTGTATTTTTGTGTATGAGCTTTCCCACAGGTCTACTGGAAACTCAGCCAGGTCCTTATATCCTAGTCTCACCCAGGAGGTCCCATCCAGGGAAGGAATCAGATGTTCATTCATCTTAAGTGTCAAAGGGGTTTGTAGAGGATCAGGTTTAGTAGATGCCACGCTCATGAGTGATCTCCATGCCTCCAGTGAGACTTGGATGCTTGGAGTACTATTAGTTTGGAGGTTTGGGTCGTAGGATGCAGCCTGGAGAAGAGCTGGTAAATCCCTATTTTTAAGGAGTGTCTTTTCTAAAGAGACCCATAACACGTTGGAGGGAGGTTGAAACTATGACTTCATCTGGTCAAGTATTGCAGCGTAGCGATAGTGTTTCAGCACTGCTAGTTTCACCCCTCCAATGTTTTTATGCTGGGTCAGAGTTCTAAATGAACTTCGAGCTCTGCCACCTTTTCTTATAAATCTATAATAGTATAATCTTTAAAAGTATAATATCCATGTCTCTAAAGCATTTATTGGGTAGTGGGATAGGGATAGTTCAGAATAGGTACAGTATTTTAGGCAGGGCTTTTTTTCTCAGGAAAAAGGTTCAGGAACTCAACCACGACCCCCCCCCCCAAACCCAAACCCCCCTCCACAAACTGGTCAAAATTTCACTAAGAGTGGGAGGGTCTTAAAGGAGCATCAAATACCAGGAGTACATTATGTCCAGAGTGCAGAGTTTGGTGGGATTACACACAGAGTGCAGAGTTCAGGAGTGTGCTACGTGCAGAATTTGGGAGTTTGCTACGTATACAGTGCAGAGTTTAGGGGTGTGCTACACACAGAGTTTAGCCTTCTTCCACAGCTGCTTAGCTCTGCATCCCCCATCCACATCTCACTTTTACCCCTCTTCTTCTCTATCACCTCCCCTCACACTGTAAATGGCCTTGCCTATCTCATTTGCAGGGAGATAATCCAGTGGGGGTGTCAGCATTCGCACTGCGCCCCAGGCACTGATATTTCCTTTGTCCCCATACTGCACTTGGAAAACACAGGAAGCCAGAGTTCCACCAAGTTCCAGCTGAAAAAAAGCCCTGATTTTAGGAAGTGTCATCATTTTGAATGTCGTCACCCTACCTAACCATGACAATTCATGGTGTGATATACAGTGTAGGTCCTCTTTAACCATTTCTAAAAGGGGTATATAAATAAGCTTGTATGTTTTAGCAGATGGGTAAGAAAGGGTAATTCCTAAATACTTTAATGAGTGAGATTCCCATTGGTAGTTGAAGTTTGTTTTTAGATTAGAAAGCGTAGTTTTATTCACTTGTATCGAGAGTATCAAGGATTTGGTAGTGTTTATTTTGTAGTAGGAAACTTCGCTAAAAGCATGGATCACTTTTTGGACTTCCTGTAATTTCACATGGGGCTTTGTCAGGGTTAACATGACATCATCCGCCATCAGACAAATTTTATGAGATTCACCCCAAACTTGTACCCCAGATATTAGGGGGTTCATCCTGATTGCTGTGGCTAGTGGCTCCATAATCAGCATGAATATAATAGGCAACAGTGGGCACCCCTGCTTGGTTCCATTAGTAATTGGGAACACCTCAGATATAACATTTGAGGTGTATATACACGCTGATGGGTTGGAGTCAGAACCATTATCCCCGAATGATTAGTCCTGTAAGTCCAAATTTGGTGAAAACTGATCATAGAAAGCCCCAGTGGAACCTATAAAAAGCCTTCTCGGCATCCAGAGTTTGGAAGGTTGAGGGTTCACCGAGATTCTCCGGTGGGTGCCGTTTGGAGCTTGTTGGCCAAGCACAAAACCCACCTGATCCGGTTCTATAAGGGAGGGCTTCACTGTGGCCAATCTGTTTGCTAATATCTTGGCATAGATTTTTAGATTCTCAGTTCAGCAAAGAGTTCTAGTTCAGCAAAGAGTTGGGTCTAAAGTTCCTTGGGTGGTTAGGGGCCTTTCCCTGCTTAGGTAATATTATCACAATTGCTTTTAGCATTTCTTACAGAACGGAACCAGAGGATTCTGCTTTATTAAATACTGCTGTTAGATGAGGAGCGATGACTTCACTAAGAGCCTCATAGTACTCTGACTGAGAAGCCATCAGTGCCTTGTTGTTTTTCAGACTTTTATTAACTTTGGTTGTCTCAGCTATGGAGATAGGGGCATTGAGTAATTCTAGAAAATCTGAATGCACTTTGGGCATGTGGATAGTGGATAGGTAGGAAGAGATGGATCATCCGTGGGTTGGGGTGTATTAGGGTCCTCATGGAGATTATATAATGAATGGTAAAAATTCCTAAATGCTTTAGCTATGTCAGCAGGATGGTTTACCACACTGCCATCTAGTGGATTTTGGAAAGAGGACAGGTTAGTTTTACATTGCTGCTTTTGAAGTTTTCTAAGAATGTTCCTGCTCTATTGCTTTGTGAATAGTATTTTGCTTTTAAGGATATTAGTACTTTTTCATGCTCTAAAATTAGTAGGAGGCACAGCTCCTGCCTGGCTTTTATCAGAACTTTCAGATTAACTGGGTCAGGCGATGTTTTTTAATGTTCGCTAAGGTTTGAATTTTATGCAATAAATCTTTCACAGCTTGCATCCTCTGTTTCCGTGTTCTATTGGCCTGCTGGACCAGCAACCTCCTAGCCACTGCTTTGTGTGCAGACCAGGTCGAAAATGCATCCACAGAGGGTTAATTTGAAAATATTCCTGCATTTGGGTTTTAAGTCTTTCTCAAGGTTGCTTTTGGGACAGGAGGATGGTGTTATTGCACCAGAGTGTGGCTGGGTTAGATTTATAATCTTCCCGTATTTCGAGGGAAATGGGAGCATGGTCTGACCATGGTATGGAATGTATAGAGGCTTTGGAGACCCAATGTAAGAGGTGGATGGAAGGTAGGAAGTAATCAATCCTCGAGAAAGACTTTTGTGCTATGGAGAAAAAGGAATATTCACGTTCAGTTGAGATGACACCTCCACACATCATACAGTCTGGTTTTGGACACAAATGATTTAAGGTGACCTTGATAGTAGGGCTTGTGAGCTGTACTGTCCAGTACAGGGTTCATCAAGGAGTTGAAGTCTCCACAGCACCACACCTTTTTGTAACGGTTCAATCCATTTCTGAACCCTTTGCAGGAACTTAAGTTGGCCGGTGTTGGGTATATAAACATTTATAATGGTATATGTGATGTTATTGATGTCACAAACAATTGCCAGGTAGCACCCTTGCGGATCACACACAGAATTATGTAGGGTAAACTTTGTTGCCAATCGCAATAAAAACTCCTCTTCTTCTCAGGTGAGTTAGCTGGTAATAAGTGAGGATAGTTTCTATGGCTACAGTTGGGGAATTTATCATGCTTGAAGTGAGTTTCCTGGACACATAGCATATCTCCACGTAATCTTTTAGCTTCCGACCACAAGGCCCTTCGCTTATATGGACTATTAATTCTGTGAGCATTTACTGATATTATTTTAAGAGTCATTGCATAGTGTGCGATTTAGATGACAGTAGCATAGACTTTCGATTGAGCTGGAAGGGCTTTGTTTAGCGGTCTCAAGTGCGAGGTTGTAGTGGATTGGACAATCTCGTGGCCTGAGTGGATGAATGGCGACATGCAAAAATGAGAGAGGTTGCTTCTGGCACTCTCTCAGAATGATGATAGGTATGTCCTTAGGTCTTCCTGGGATGAGGGGTTGAGGGAAAAAAACACAACACAATAAAAAAAGGCAAAAGAAGAGATATAACAGTCATAAGAAAAAGTGAGCAACAACTCACCCAGTGGCCTAGGCCACTGGGTGAGTAGGGGGTACTTCAAATAAAGGATGCCGACATCCTCCGTGGGAATCTCGTCAAACTGGGGTAAAACTAAAACGGTACATGAGAGGCATCAAAACTCCGGTTCATCCCGGCCTATTTGACTTGTGGAATTCTCTGAATTTGGATGATCATTCGAGGTAGGCTGGATGCCCCATTTACTTGCCAATTTGATGCCGGCCTCCACAGAGGACACCGTAAAAAAATATTTTTTCTCTTTCAAGATGGTCAATTTCGCCGGAAAACCCCACCAATATATGATGTGGTGATTGCCTAGAAATTTAGTTACTGAATTCAATTTTTTCCTTGCTTGAATAGTGTGTTGTGACAGGTCTGAGTCTAGCCGGACATGAGGGTATTGATCCAGTAAAGGGGGGTTGTGTCTTGAGAATTGCATCAGGTCTTTCACATGGTAAAAGTGGATCCTGGCAATAACATTGCGAGGGACCTGATTAGGCAAATTAGAGGGTTTAGGGAGCCTATGGGCCCTGTCAACCCCCATTTGTCGCTCTGGGATCTCCAGCAAAAGAGTGCATATAATTTGCTATATGTAGCTGCAAAGATATGATTAGAGGACCGTTTCAGACACCCCTCTAAACTTAACATTATTTCTACGTGAGCAATCCTCGAGATCCGCTATTTAAGCTTTAAGTGCGTTGATATCCTCCTCCCTCTCATTATGGGCATCCACTAATTCATTGTGCGCTTCTGTGAATTCACCCATTTTGCGTTCCATGTAGTCTACCCAATCCCCCAGGTCAGAGACATCTATCTGCATTGACACGGGTCATACATTAAATCATTTCCTTATGTAAGGAGCCCTTTAAGGACAGCAACATATCTTTCGTGGTGGTATAGCTAATAGGCTGGCCTTGTGTGGGAAATTCTTCTAAATTATACACTATATCCCGTGTGTCCTCCATGCCCTCCATTATCTCTTCCCCATCATGCTCCCCTGACTTCTGCTTTACAGGTGGAGGCTTCTTCTTGTATTTCTGTGGGCTAGAGCCTGGGAATCCTCCATATGTGGTGGTCTGGGGTCGCCTGAGAGTCCCTCTGGTGGCACCCTGTCTCCCTTCTCTGTTCCCCTTCAGGTCCTCACATGTGGGGGTGAAAACCTCCAGCGCCATCTTGCTGCCTGTCTCCGGCAGCCGCCGGAAGAATTCAGTAAGCTTCCACAGCCCGGAGGAGACTTTTCTCTTCCCCATATCACTATGTGGAGCCCGCTCTGCGTGCGGGTGCTCAGGCTGGCAGCAGAGAGGTCTCCTGTTGCTGTTCTGAGTGAGTCCTGGAGATGTTGGCTCTTTCGAAGCTGTAGTTAGCCGTGGCCATCTTTGTCAGTGGCTAGCTCCGCCCCCTTAAAAAATCTTTAAATAACATGTTTGGGGGATGCTTGTAACTTACCTGTGAAGTGGTGTATCTGTAAAATGTATACAATTTACTACACCAAAGCAAATTTAAATTTCAGGTAAATGTCAGCTCCTGTGCACTTATTTCTGTTTTTAAAAAAAGTGCCTAGGTATTCCCTTTATCATTACCATACCCGTATCCAAGACCAATAAAAAAAAAAAAAAAAAAACAACATGGAGTTGAGGGGGGGGGGCATATACGAGGCCCCCCTTTTTATAGCATCTTGTCCCTATGTTAATGTGGACAAGCCCCTCTTTCCGACAAACTGGCCAGGTGATTGTGGGGGGCTCAGGGGTACTTATTTAAAAATAAGGGGATCCTCAGATGCTCTCCTATGCAAATGAGTAAGGGGCGGATAGAACCCCCTACTCATTCACTAAAAAGGTAAGTAGTAAATAAAGACATCACACTTTTTGACAAATCCTGTATTAAAAAAAAAAAACAAAAACTGTCAAAATATGTAAACTCCTCAAGCGTGTCATCCATTGATGCAGATCCTCATTAATCACAATGAACAATGCCAGCTGACATACTGAAAGAAAGAAACTGCCAAGCATCTGGCATGTCCAATGCTGTCGCATCTACATTGTAAATGAAAGCTCCCTGTGCTTTCATCTGGAATGTAAACAAAGGGGAAAAATATACCTGGTGATGTCATGTACCAAAGATGACCATGACCATATATTGTCAGCCATTTCCCATCCCTCTTTCTATACATGGCTGGGGTTTTCTGGTTAGCAAAATAATTGGGTTGGGTTAGGTGGTGTCACTGGTTGCTAAGGATGTGGTAGGTGATGGCACTCACTGCTTCCCTACTAAAATATTGACAGCAGAAATAGGAAGCTGTCATACATAGTAGAGGTAGAGAAAATGTTACTATATATAATGTTTGGCTCCCACAGAATAGGCTAAACATCTGGTGTTTGGGGGAACACAAAAACAAGCAAAGTTTGGACCTAACCTGGTTTTGAACTAAACCAGGAGCTCATCTCTAAAATGATCAATCCTAATAAAATGAAAATGTAAAATATGTTTATGTGCCTCCCTCAATTTATCAAACACATACATACAATTTGGCTCTATAATTTGTGTTCTTATTTAAAGAACAAGTTCCATGTTGCCTTGTGATTTTATGACAGGGAACACTAGTGGATAACTGTAAAAAAGTTCTGATGGAATTATCTGTCCCAAAAAAATTTTATTGAAAGATACCTGATGGAATTTTGATTGGAAACCTAAGAGGAGGCAAAACTGCTACGTTACCTAAGGTTGTATATGAACTTTATACATCTCTAACTTGGGTCCAATGGTTACCGTGAAGGTAATGTCCAGTAACATAAATACATTTTAATTTTAGAATTTAATGAAGTGTCATTTCATGATAAAAATTATGTCAGTTCCACCTTCTGTTTTTTTTTTTTTTTTTTTTTGTGGTAGCATTTATTTTCTGTTATATATGCATTCTTTCCAGTTAAATCTGTGCTTACACTTCCTTTATAGAAAGACTCGACTTGCCCAATTGCTTGCATTTTTGGCCTCATGTCTAAATAGTACCCAAGGGATCAATTATTTAACTAACATTGTTATTGCAATTTTAGAAAAGAATTATAAGCAATACAGCTGTTAACAGAGGGCTATAGTTATAAAAGTGGGAAATAAAATTCTACCAATTATGGTTATTTTCTAAAGTTTCTGTTTCCATGGTATCTCTGAAATCACAGTTCATCTGGTTGTGTGACTTTTTTTTTTCTAGAACTGCATTTGCTATAATAATGGATTTATTTTGTTTCTTCAAATTTATTGATAATATAGAAAATACTAAGATTACTGTAATTATCTATCTATCTATCTATCTATCTATCTATCTATCTATCTATCTATCTATCTATCTATCTATCTATCTATCTATCTATCTATCTATCTATCTATCTATCTATTTATCTATCTATCTATCTATCTATCTATCTATCTATCTATCTATCTATCTATCTATCTATCTATCTATCTATCTATCTATCTATCTATCTATCTATCTATCTATCTATCTATCTATCTATCTATCTATCTATCTATCTATCTATCTATCTATCTATCTATCTATCTATCTATCTATCTATCTGTCTATCTGTCTATCTGTCTATCTGTCTGTCTGTCTGTCTGTCTGTCTGTCTGTCTGTCTGTCTGTCTGTCTGTCTGTCTATCTATCTATCTATCTATCTATCTATCTATCTATCTATCTATCTATCTATCTAGTTCAACCTATGAGTATCTAAGTGCTCTGTTTTGCTTACCAGCCAAAAAGAGCATACAATTATATTGTTTGATTCTTGCAAAGGATGAGCTAAATGATGCATTAAACTAGTTCCCAGGCACCTGCAAAAGCAACATAGATGTTGCTTGTTATAGAAACATATTTAGGATGTTACTGTGTCTCTGGATGGATGGAGGGATGGAAGAATTTATAAGATCATATATGTTATCCAAAAAGTTTCTTGAATGTGTGTGGAAGAGCACCTGGTACAGCAGTTCATTTTCCTTTGAAAACTTCTTAAAGCATTTAAGAGCATCAGATATAGGCAACATGTTTTGGGTGGAAAAAAGTCAATTGAAACCAATTTACTTCCATCAGTATAGCTCTATCACACACATATCAGGCATATAAAAATGTTTGTTTGTCTATAGAGATTCAGAAAATGTAATCTTTCCATATAGGAAGACTGTAAATATTCTTGGGGATCTGGGGTTGAAAAGACCTCAGATCTCACATCTACACTTAAAAGCAAAAAAAAAAAAAAAAACAAATGTAATTTTTTTTCTGCAACAAAAAAAAAACAATGGGCCATTTAGAGCCGTTAGGAGGAAGCAACGTATGATGTCACTCCAGTCCTCCAAGGCCATAGAGTTGAGAGGGAGCCATCCTGCCCTCTCTCGACTTCCTGCCTAGGACCTGAAACGATGGAATTGTTTTCCCCACCACCGACGGCTCCTGTAAGGGGGAAAATTACATGAATCGGTGGGAGGGGGGTGGCACTTCTCCCGCCATCCATAAAAGTGATCCCTTGCTGGAGGTGCCGGGAGTGTTGCGGGACACTCTTTCCTATTTTCTGGTCCTGCCCTAAAATACGACCCTACTGGTTGGTAGTGAGATCCATAATTCAGAAGTTTACGGAATATGACATTTCTGATGACCCAGCTTTATTTTTTCTTCACATCTCTAACGTCCCTGCTAGGGTCTATGGGGGCTCCGTTGTTTGACACCTATTGAATGCCGCTAAGGCTTGTATCCCCCTTCACTGGAGGAAGCACTTGGTGCCATCCGTATCGGATTGGCTACGCAGAGTGGAAGATATTAATAAAATGGAAGACCTGATTCTAACCACACAACGTAAACAGGAATAATACGATAAAACCTGGGGACTCTGAAATCTATTTATTCTCTCTGAGGAGGGAAGGCAGTTGTTGGCATCATAATTTAGTATATTCCGCCCAATTTACCTGAATGGGGAAAGGGAGACTGGCTTTCTGTACCCATTAACAGCATTCTGTATTGTCTGTACTCTGTTCCTACCTGTCCTGTTCACACCCCCCTCCCCCCTTTCCCCCCCCCTCCCCCCCGATATTTAGATAAAAAGGAAGTCATTATGGGAGGGGAGAGAAAAGAGGGAACAGTATTATTTATCGGTGGTAAATGCTGGGGAGTAATATGGCATGGGATATGGAGCTTATACAGGCATTACACTTTGGACTCTTTCCCCCTGTGGGGACTCTACTTCATGCAAGATCCTTGCCTTATTCTTCCCACTTATGTATATTTTATGCATTCTATTTATGTACCATTCACTGTATCTTTCCCTCACTGGTTTCAAGCATATATAACCCGTGTTTTGGTTTGTTGTACTCTTCCCGAACCTTTAATAAAATTATATTTGATAAAAGTGATCCCGCGGCGAATCTGTCGCTGGGACCACTTTTATGTGAAAGAGGACTGCCCTCCCTGTAGGAAAATACTGGGGTTATGGCAGCTCTCTGCTGCCATAACACCTGTATTTACCATCAAAGTACCAACCTAAATACACAGTGGGAGGTCCGGAAGCGGTTAACATGCGCAGACCTGACTGATACTGACTGATAAATATATTTGGATAGTTTAAGTTCAAACCAAGAAAAGTGTATATGTGTAAATATGGATCTTCCAGTTATATATAGCAAGTAGATGAAAGAAAAATATACATTACTAATACTTAAATGCTGTTTCTATATTTGTTTGTTTTTTTTGTAGAAATACTTACTGAAAACATCTGCAGCATAGAAAATTATAGGGATAACATTAACAGATCGCTGTGATAATGGGAATTTAAAATGTATTTTCACTGTTGATGTTCCTAAAAATATAATCCACATTTTAATGATATGCAAATCCCACATATAACATCTTTTGGCACATACATTCCCATAGTTTCCTTCAGATACTCATAAAAATGTATACATATACTTGAAAAACATTCTAAAAAATAAATACCACAGTAAGATTAAATCAAGTTATGCTTTTGATGCATGTATACATTGTGACACAGAGGCTCTAGGTTCAACCTATTACCAAGGCTCTAACCATTTATAAATTCATCATTTCTTTAAGTGGACATTGTGGTTCACTGCCTCCATTTTATGAACCTAAAAACACACTGCTTGATTAACTGGCTTTGTAACATAATGTCTTAAAATGAAAAAGGACTCAATAATAGATCACAGTGCCATAATGCATACGAATAGAGAAGGACCCTTTATTTCACTGTTAATCATTTAGGCACTTCATATAGGAATTAGATTCCAATAAGAGCTGTGTCATTATACTCTGTCCATCGGTGCTCATGGTTGAAGTTAATAAGCTAAAGAAGTTTCAGGTGGTGACCAAAGAACATGCACATGCAGCTATAAGGACTGTCAAACTGGGACCAAACTGTATCTTCTTAAAGAGGCTTTCTCTCTCTCTTTTTATTTACATCTCCCTTTGTTTGAATTTTACATCAGTCTTTAACTCTTAGTTGAAAAAATATAATGAGCTCACACTTTATAATACTATGAAATGGCTCCACATAGTGTGTGCTTTTTTCTCTGGTACGCTTGTCTGACTCCAAGCTTTGCCTAAATAGCTACTATCTTTGACAGGAAATTCCCTTAGCAAGCATGAAGACCGTCTGATAAATGCAATTGTTGTCAAAACACACTTGAGCTTGGAGAAAGACAAGTGAGCTTTGGATGAGAAAGGACCTGTACCGACTGCAGTTGAAAAAAAAAAAATCTACATCACACATAATAATTATTTTTCTAATTAATATATAAATAAGCAGCCTGCAAAAAGTGGGTATGGTGCACCATGAATTTGGCATCCTATGCAAATATTAGACGGGGAAAATTTATGTACTAAACAATGCAGAATTTATGCAGTACACAATTTTAGGATGCAGGATAATGTTGAAAATAGAAAATAAAACAGTAAAACTTTGGACAAGTAATTCTATAGGGTGATTTACTTACAGCCACCTCTCCAGTATAAGACTGGAACATTTTAATCGAAGATGTGATTTTGCAGATCTGCATGGTAGATGTTTAGAACCAAAGATAAATCTTGGCTGAAGCCTTGCACAATTTCAAACCATCTTATCTTTTGCCATCTTATTTCAGGTAAAACTCTGTGGGGTGCAGATGAAAAATCATGCAAGAGGGTTTTAAAATGTAATTAATAACTAAATAAAATAATCACAAAACAATAAACATAACTGACTGCTAAAATGTTGCAAAATCAGGCATACTGGTATATACTGGAGGTCTGACAGTACAGTAAAGCAGGACAGATGTAGATCAAAATCTGTTATCAGTATAAATGTGCAGTCCATAAGCTTATAGTTTTTATATAAAGAACATTGAAAATATTTAAGACCCTATTTAACCACTTCTGGATCGGAAAGATTTACCCCCTTAATGACTAGGCCATTTTTTGCGATTCGGCACTGCATTATTTTAACTGACAACTGCACGGTCGTGCGATACTGTACCCCAAAAAAAAAATGACCTCCTTTTTTTCCCCACAAACAGGGCTTTCTTTTGGTGGTAATTTATCACCTCTGCGTTTTTTTCATTATGTGCTATAAACAAAAAAAGAGCGACAATTTTTTTTAAAAAAGTAGTATTTTTCACTTTCTGCTATATAACATTCCCAATAAAAAAATGTAAATCAATAATCAAATTTTTTCATCATTTTTGGCCAATTTGTATTTTACCACATATTTTTGGTAAAAAAAATCCCAATAAGTGTATTTTGATTAGTTTGCGTAAGAGTTATCGCGTCTACAAACTAGGGGAAAGATTTATGTCATTTTTATTTATTTGTTTTTTTTTACTAGTAATGGCGGCGATGTGCAATTTTTAGTGGGACCCTGACATTGCGGCAGACAGATCGGACCCCTAACTGACATTTTTGACACTTTTGGGGGGACCAGTGATATTACTACAGTAATCAGTGCTAAAAATATGCACTGTTACTGTAATATTGAGACTGGCAGGGAAGGGGTTAACACCAGGGGCGATCAAAGGGTTAAATGTGTGCCTAGAGGGTGATTCTAACTGTGTGGGGGCCAGACTTGGTGGATGGAAACAGGGCTCCTGTGTTCCGAGATAACAGGAACATAGGGGCCCTGTTTCAATCATTGACAGATGAGTGGTATGCCGTGTTTACAACAGCACACCGCCTTCTGTCAGTCCCTGCAGTGGCCGCCAGACCCGTTGCTTAGCTGCAGGGCTAGAGAGCGGGCGTGTGATTGTGTGCCCGAGACCGTTCCCACGAGCCACTGTACAGGTACGGCGGATTGCGTAGGAGAGCCAGCCTGCCGCAGTATATCTTCAGCGGCTGTTCAGCAACATTTCATATTCCTGATATCTATCTGCTGTACCATGTACTTGAATGAAAAAGTATCCTGTTCTCTTTATATTGCTTTCTTTGCGTGAAATACCTGGTGCCCCTGTCAGTTCCCTCTGCTTTCAAAATATAAACTGAACACACTAGGCAGGAGATCACAGCGTGGTGAGGACCCAGCCTGCTCTCCAATGATCAGACCTGTATTGACACAGCCCTTCTAGAAAGTCATGATGCACTGGAAAGGCCAGTGTCCTACTGTTTCTCCTCCCCCAGTTCGCCTTATTCAGCTGAGAGCAGAGGGTATGTGATCATTTATAAAAAAGGGGAACAAAATATATTTATTTTATACACATATATATATATATATATATATATATATATATATATATACACATGTATTACCCAGTCATTTCTATTTTCAACTGAATGGGTTGTTTTTCAAGGTGAGTGGCAAAATATACTTTAAGAAGCATAGGCACTCCAATGGTTTGAACAAACTCTGATGTAGTATCTTCCATCCTAGCCTTATATGGCCTAATTATTTGCAAATAAATGTCTTATTATGATTTATGAAAATCAGAGCAAATGACAGAAGCTTGTTGTCTACGGTTATCTCTCAGATTACTTATTTCACATTCAAATGTGTCTGTGTGAACTTTTACATGTAAAGCTATTTTTTTTTTTTTTTTTGCGAGAGAGAGAGAGTAGGAGAGGATTAAAACTAGTGTCTGATTTTCGCCATCTTTGTCTCATTAGGTATATTTCCTTCACTTCCTGTACTGTAGACTCAGGAAGTGTAAGGATATCTTGTAAAACTATAATGTGATAGTTGTCAAAATAACAAGCATCCCCATTAAAATATTTATTTTCTTTTCCTGTTCTGGTGACAATGCAAAAGTTTTGATTTCCCCTAACTTTCATTCCCCGTGACAAAAGTAACCTGGACAATCAAAGAGATTAAATCTCCCTAACAGAGACACGAAGACCAATAATAACCACTTACCACTTTATCCTAATCTAAAAAAATAAAAGTTTTGCCTTTAGTTGTACTTTCATTTCCTTGAGTTTATAAACTACTTACTGTACAACAAGTATAAAGATAGACATTCAGACTGGTTTCATATGAAAACGTTAAGAAATGTAAACACTGTTGAGTAATAGCACTTGCAGAAAAGCCATGAAGGAGTTTATTGTCAGTATGAAAAAAAAATGTAATAGTAGATAGCAGAGAAAAAAAGTGACAATATTACGGTTACCAAGAGAATTATTAACTGGAGAGAAGAAGGGGGTGGCAGTATAACTGAATATGGCAGTGAGATTGAGTTGGATTATATGGAGTATCATTTTGAACTGACCTTTGAATTTAGCGGTGCCTGGTGATCAATAACCACTAAGATAGCCAGAAAACGGTTGGCCAATAATGAAGAGAAGTCAAATTGGTTAGTTATTGCAGAGTGGACCACTCTGGGCAAAATGATTTAGGAACAGGAGACACAATTTAAATAACAGCCTTTGCAATGACAGGTAACCTTTAGACATTTTTTTTTTCTTGATTTAAAGAGTTCTTGGAAATCCATGTGTTATCAAAGAAGCAATGTACCCATAGGCCAGCGTTACAGTAATATGTCTTAGGCAAAATACTGTTGAGAAATTATGGTCTGGGAGTCAGATAATGTTTGTTGCTGTTGGAAGATTAAAGCTACATCTTCCCCAGATAAGATATATTTTGACAGGGTCCCATTGATATATATATATATATATATATATATATATATATATATATATATATATTTATATAGTAAAAAAAATTTTTTGTAAATATTGGGTAGATGGAATGCCAAAATGCTATTATTGAGCATGCCAGGATCCCAGGATCCATATTACCTTTCTATACATCAGACTCATCACAGTAAATATGTGTTTATAAGGTTTTTGAACCTGTTTGGGCTTTATTTCAGTAAGGCAAAGAACAAAGCAAAAAATCCACAGCAACCAGCCAGAAATGAATTTCTATTGATAATACTGCAATAAACGTAAAAGCTGTTTGGTTGTTGTGTGTTACAGCGCCTGTGTAGATTGTCCCTGCTCCTTACACTAGTTTATTGAATAAGCCCAGCTGACTCCTTGTAAAGAATGAAGCAGCTCCACCCAGTCACCTCTCCTCTGAGTACAATAATCCACTGTTCAAACACACATGATTGGTTTAAGCTCATCCTTTACTGATTATCCCAGATTTCCACTAGATACTTGTTATTTGCATAGGTAGGTTAATCACTGGTGACTGTAGCCTGAAAAGTCAGCTGTAACCTAATATATTCAACACAGCAGTTTGTAGATACATGTACTTCAAAACATCAATAATAAAATAAATTAGCCCTGCATGAAAGCCGTGTATAGAGAGGTTATCTCTCTCAATGATTCATTGTTCTACAAACTGAGATTCCAGCACATTTATCATGTGTTTGATTGCTGCCGCTGTTTAAGTTTTAAAGGGCACTTTGATGGCCAGAATTCGAACAAATGAATATTCTGCTGTGATTCTCAATCCTAGGCTCAAACTCCCAGCATCACTGGTATAAACTTATATATAGTAGTATTCAACATGTTACCTAAGGCAAGATCCTTCATCATACTGTGCTGAAAATACCAAAATACTGTACAGCACTTTAAACTATTAACAGTCAGGACTCCAAATTGGAGTACTGTGCTGCAAGGATTGCTAGTGTTTTATAGCTATATAATCATAGACATCAAACACAAAGGATATCATTGCATTTGAAAAATCTGGTGATTCCTAAATGATGTACATTTGTTTAAAGAGCCCCTCCAGTGTCATTTGAAAAGCTTTTTTATTCAAAGAGCTTTATTTCAATTAGAATCCAAAACCTCTGACCCATCGACAGAGACCTGCGAGGAAACATCCCTATCACCCATTTCTAACTTTGAAAGGAAATGAAGCTAATCTATTTTGGTAGATAGGGTAAGTGTAACATTTGATCTGGCGCAGCTGGAACAACTGAACCTTCTCTGTATGGTGAGAGATACTGTAACATCAAAGAAAGTATTATGTGTTTAATTCAATCGAAAGGCTGGTTGTTAAGTGAGAGAAAGGGGGATTAGCTTCCTGCTGCATACGATAGGTATGGAAATATATACAATGTTGACAATGAAGGAAATGTAGACAACCTTCTGTCGGTTTTGTCTACATATGTTATTACTTTCATTTATACAGCACTTTGATTCTGAAATAGTTAGTCTTTTGTCCCCCACTATGCTTTATGATTTGTTAAACAAAAATGTATAAAATTGGAAAAAGTAGCTATTGCTGCCATGTTGTCGAAAGTTGCATATTATGCTTCGTTTTTTTACCTGCTGACCTTCAATGTTTCATAAAATACTTTTTAACAATGTACTTTCAAACTAGAGATGCAGTATAAAGGATATTGACATGGATATGCAAGAATTCAGTATTTGCTTGGTTAAAAACAGGCATATACCTTCATATAGCATCAGAGATTCAAAGATACTGGGCAACTACATGGCAGATGAGGTTTAATGTTGAGAAATGTAAAGTAATGCACATTGGCGTCAGAAACACAAAAGCAAGCTACTCACTAGGGGGAAATCTCTGGGTGAATCTGAGATGGAAAAGGACCTGGGGGTTCTGGTGGACAACAGGCTTGGTAGTGGCATGCAATGCCAAGCCGCTGCAAGCAAAGCCAACAGAATACTGGCATGTATAAAAAGGGGGATTCACTCCAGAAATAAAGAGATTATTCTCCCGCTCTACAAGACTCTGGTCCGGATACATCTGGAGTATGCTGTCCAGTTCTGGGCACTGGTCCTAAGGAAGGATGTTCTGGAACTGGAGAGAGTCCAGAGAAGGGCAACAAAAATAATTAGGGGAATGGAGGGGCATCGGCTATGAGGAAAGACTACAAGCACTGAACTTATTCTCTCTGGAGAAGAGTCGATTGAGGGGGGATATGATATCCATGTACAAATACTGTACTGGCGACCCTAGCATAAGGAACAAACTTTTTAGAGAAAGGGAATACAATAAGACACGTGACCACTCACTAAAACTAGAGGAAAAAACGGTTTAACCTTAAAATACGTAAGAGGTTCTTCGCTGTCAGAGCAGTAAGGATGTGGAATTCTCTTCCACAAGCAGTGGTATCAGCAGGGAGTATCAATAGTTTAAAAAAACTATTAGATGGGCACCTTAAAGACCACAGCATACAGGGGTATACAATGTACGGTTAACAGCAAACACACACGCACATCATAGGTTGAACTGGATGGACTGATGTCTTTTTTCAACCTCACAAACGATGTAACTATGTAACACTAGTATAGTCATCTACAGAGGCCAGGTGAAGGAAACAGACCTGATAGGCTACCTTGAAACAAAAACCTTTTGATGGACAGCACCATCTTTGCTTGGTATTTATAAGCCTGAAACAATGCTTCTAGAAAGGCATCCTTCTTTGGAACAGACATGGTGTAATGACCTCATCTCATTCTGAGACTCAGACCATTGCAGTTATGCCTCTAGGTGAAACTAAAAGGAAATAGTCCATTTACCAAGATCTTTTCCACAGATGACAACAGCAAGAATCCATGTTGTATAAGACCCAGCCAGCCACCACCAAAGGTAGTTCTAATGTGTTACTGATTCAAATAAGAATATACTGTTTTGCAACCCAATCAGTTCACTAAACTTTACAAACACCGTATAAAAGATCTCAGTGAAGATTTATGGCTGATAAGTCCCCCCACCAGACATTTTTTGTCTTCTAATTGCATTTTTACATCAGTAAATAGAAAGTTTACTGCAATCAATTAGTTATAACATTAATTCTGATATGTATTCTCTTAGTAGCACATCATTTCTTGTTGACAATCACTTTATTTGTAGCACTGTCTTTAAAAAACCTCCTTTACTGTGTGTTCCACATATAGCAAGATTGTTCTTCTCTAGAACATAACAATGTACAGTATTTATCGGCGTATAACACGCATTTGCGTATAACATGCACCTCACATTTAGGAGGGAAATTTTAGGAAAAAAGCTTAAAATTTTAAATAAACAGCATTGAACTCAAATGCAGTCTTACCTGTGCCCATGAATGCAGCCTCATCAGCGCAGTGTCCATAAATGCAGCCTCGCCAGTGCAGTGTCCATCAATGCAGCCTAGCCAGTGCAGTGTCCTCTGCAGCCTAGCCAGCACAAGTGTCCCCAATGCTGCCTAGCCAGCACAAGTGTCCCCAATGCTGCCTAGCCAGCGCAAGTGTCCCCAATGCAGCCTCGCCAACGCAAGTGTCCCCAATGCAGCCTCGCCAACGCAAGTGTCCCCAATGCAGCCTCTCCAGCATCATTACATTGCATTACATTACATTACTTTTTAAAAAAAGCCAGGCAGCTCTGAGGCAGAGGGGGGCGGCCGTGCGAGGAGAAGAGAGTATGAGCCGCTGCTGTCATCTGACGTCCCAGCGCCTATGATAGACGTCACACGTCCCGTGTCCCAGCATTGAGCCACTGTGCTGTCTATCATAAGAGGCGGGACTTCCTATGACAGCAGCCGCTCGTCCTTCCTTCTGCTCCGCCGGGCCCGCCCCCTCCTCTTCCTCTCAGCGCTGCCCGGCTTTTTTTTTATTATACTATGACACGCACTGGTGCTTGCCCTCCATTTTTAGGAGGAAAAAGTGTGTTATATACGCCGATAAATAAGGTATATATCATATTGATGGGCTTAGAGGGAACAGTGACTCTAACTGGATAACAAAACTTTCTTACATATGCCGATGGTTTCCCATGGAGGTTATTAACATGTAATACAGGCAGAGGAAAAACAGAAAAGAAAATAACTGCTCTAGGCTGGTCTTAAAAATGGTTTATTGTTGGACCAAAACCATCATTTCATAATATACTCTTTTCACCCTCCTCACTCTCACTAAAAAATCTTTGAGTTAATTGTTTAAAACTAAATATGCTTACGGTGAATATAAAATGATTTTATTCAAACAATATATGCTGTTGCTGTGCTCTCTATCTATTATCCCCACCATGGTTGTTATGTTCAACAAATTCATAGTTGTGCAGATCTTTTAGGTATGTGGGATGATAAAATTCAAATGTTGCCCATTCTCGAATGTATGTCCCCGTCATATTTTACTTTACAAAAAGACATGTGATTATTACATCACCTTGTTTGATTTGCAATGTATGTAAGTTGCAGTGGCTGAATCCATTGTTCTGTGAGAAAATGTGAGCATAAAATACAACTTCACATCTACTCAAAAAAAAATAAAGACATATAAAGAGCACTTTAGAAAATGGTATTCAAATAATATTGGTTTTACCATACAATCCCCAGTTATTTTGTAGACATGTTCTTTTATTATGTGCTTTGAAAAAGTATTGTCCATTTCCTACATTTGTACAGACTGTACCTGAATTGCCATGAAATTAAGGTAATCACCAGTACATCAGTTCATAAAATACAAAAAGGTTTTCCAAAAGGAAAAACTAACACAGAAAAAGTCCACCTTCATTATGATGTTTTAACCCAGTATGTGCATGAAAGTCTATCTATCTATCTATCTATCTATCTATCTATCTATCTATCTATCTATCTATCTATCTATCTATCTATCTATCTATCTATCTATCTATCTATCTATCTATCTATCTATCTATCTATCTATCTATCTATCTATCTATCTATCTATCTATCTATCTATCTATCTACAGTGGCGGCCCGTGCATAGGGGGCGCCAGGGCGCCGCCCCCCTACCCCTAAAAAAAAGAAAAAAAAAAAGAAAAAAAAAATGACAAAGCGAACAAATAAAGTTTTACAAAAAAAAATTGGGTTCGCCGGCCTTTTTAATGGAAGTGGTGGCTAGGGGGGGGTGGGGTTATGTCCCAGAAGAGGCGCCGATCGGCAGCCTTCTGGGGGCGTAACCCGATCGCAAGTCCTTGCGATTGGACACCCCCACTTTCGGATATCCTGGCTGTGATTGGTCCAGTCTCTAGCCTGGACCAATCATCATCCAGGACATCCAATCCCTGACGTCACAATGGGGGCGGTGCCGGTGCGTGAGTCAGTCACTCACCGTCACCGCCGCTCGGAGGACGAGGGAGAAGCCGCTCTCCTTCCCGCCGCCGCCGCAGCAGAGAGGACGGACTGGATCGAGGAGGGAAGAACCCGCCACCGCCACCGCCAGGTAAGTGCATTAAATTGAAGGGAGCACGCACGCTGCACTCTGCATTGATTGGGGGACAATGCTGTGGGCACTCTGCATTTATTGGGGTACATTGCTGTGGCACTCTGCATTTATTGGGGTACATTGCTGTGGCACTCTGCATTTATTGGGGTACAATGCTGTGGGCACTCTGCATTTATTGGGGTATAATGCTGTGGGCACTCTGCATTGATTGGGGGACAATGCTGTGGGCACTCTGCATTTATTGGGGTACAATGCTGTGGGCACTCTGCATTTATTGGGGTACAATGCTGTGGGCACTCTGCATTGATTGGGGGACAATGCTGTGGGCACTCTGCATTTATTGGGGGACAATGCTGTGGGCACTCTGCATTTATTGGGGGACAATGCTGTGGGCACTCTGCATTTATTGGGGTACAGTGCTGTGGGCACTCTGCATTTATTGGGGTACAATGCTGTGGTGCTCTGCATTTATTGGGATACAATGCTGTGGCACTCTGCAATCATTGGGGTACAATGCTGTGGGCACCCTGCATTTATTGGGGTACAATGCTGTGGCGCTCTGCAATCATTGGGGTACAATGCTGTGGCACTCTGCAATCATTGGGGTACAATTCTGTGGCACTCTGCAATCATTGGGGTACAATTCTGTGGCACTCTGCAATCATTGGGGTACAATGCTGTGGCACTCTGCAATCATTGGGGTACAATTCTGTGGCACTCTGTAATCATTGGGGTACAATTCTGTGGCACTCTGCAATCATTGGGGTACAATGCTGTGGGCACTCTGCAATCATTGGGGTACAATGCTGTGGGCACTCTGCATTTATTGGGGTACAATGCTGTGGGCACTCTGCAATCATTGGGGACAATGCTGTGGCACTCTGCAATCATTGGGGTACAATGCTGTGGCACTCTGCAATCATTGGGGGACAATGCTGTGGGCACTCTGCAATCATTGGGGGGACAATGCTGTGGGCACTCTGCAATCATTGGGGACAATGCTGTGGCGCTCTGCAGTGATTGGGGACAATGCTGTGGCGCTCTGAATTGAAAGGGGCATGCACCCTGAATTCTGCATTGTGGGGGCACAGCACAGTGTTCACTGCATTGAAGGGGGCACAGCACAGTGTTCATTGCATTGAAGGGGGCACAGCACAGTGTTCATTGCATTGAAGGGGGCACAGCACAGTGTTCATTGCATTGAAGGGGGCACAGCTTCAAAGTCACGCAATTTTTTTACTGCGTTTTTTGTCGCGAAGCAATACCTATTACATTTTTCTTTTTGCGCCCCCCCCAAAAATTTTGAGCACCAGCCGCCACTGTCTATCTATCTATCTATCTATCTATCTATCTATCTATCTATCTATCTATCTATCTATCTATCTATCTATCTATCTATCTATCTCTTAGACTTACAACTCTTAGACTTACATCTCAAGGATCAGAAGATTAAGGGATATGTTAGATGATTACAGTCACACACACCTACACAGGTTGAACTGGATGGACTTTTGTCTTTATTCAACCTCACCTACTATGAAACTATGAAACTATCTATCCATCCATCCACCTATCCACCTATCCACCTATCCATCTATCTATCTATCTATCTATCTATCTATCTATCTATCTATCTATCTATCTATCTATCTATCTATCTATCTATCTATCTATCTATCTATCTATCTATCTATCTATCTATCTATCTATCTATCTATCTATCTATCTATCTATCTATCTATCTATCTATCTATCTATCTATCTATCTATCTATCATTCAGTTTTTCTATCTGTATACTTGTCTGTTTATCTATTTATTTATGATCTCTCTACATCAACAATGCAATAGGAGAAACTTAAATGGTAGCCTGAGGTCAACAGCTGACTTTTCACATAAACAGCTCTTGGTACTATGCCAGCTTTTAGCACAATGAAAATAACATTAGAAGAACTTATAACATATTTCAGTGACTGTGTTGTGTTGCTCCTATATTTTTTTAAAAACCATATAAATGTAAGTAGGGATTATGATTATTTCAGCATGTTATTAGGCAAAAGTAATTCACTTCAGAGGGCCAAAGGACTGACTGACAGACTATACAGAAAAGAAAATCAGGACCCCATCCTGTCATATGAGGACTTTACTGGCATAGATATGAGGCCAAATATCACTTATAAAGGATATCGCAAAATGTATTTATTTGAAGACATGTTAAAATTGTGTCACATGACATAAATGAAGCATCAGTGCATTAAAAACATAATAACAACAGAAAAAAAAACATATAAGACATGTAATCTCCAAAGGAAGGGGTCAAAACCTGACAACCAAGACCAGTATGGTGTCATGAGAAGACCCCAACCAAGGGTATTACTGGATAAAAGTTACCTACGTAGGTCTACGCATTTCGCCGTAAGCGTGTCTTCTTTGGGACCCAGACATAAAAAGGAGGAACCTATATTCTGTTGAACATAATAGCCATATATTAGATGTATATTCTCACCAATGTGGCCATATTTTACAATCATTTCTACATTGCAATTTCAATAGACATGAAAGTAAAAATACAAATGATCCATATTATTTCCATGTTTGTTACTTACAAAAGCACCAATTGAATGGATCGAGTCATACTGGAATGCCTCCCAGGAGGACACAGGGATAAGGGAAAACCTCCCCAACAAGCTCTAATAGTGCTTGTATATAACAGAGCTGTATATTAAATGTATAACCTAATAAAGGATATGAATTATGGCTTCAACATGTATATCACAATATACAGCAATACCTATAAGTTATGTGATAGTCTTTATGTAAACTGCTCTAAACTTGCAATACATAATCTACTGTGGGCAAAACACAGTACAGACCCAATACATTCTCCAATGAATACAAAACACCACTCTCCTGCGCTTAGAGGTGGGCCTCACAAAGTTATCACTCTAGGCTCTTTTACTCTTAATCTTGTCCTCCCAGGATAACTGCCACCTTGCTGCCCTCTCAAGACGGGGGATTTCTGGATACACTGGAATCAAGAAATAGACAGAGGGCGCATCGGCCTAGCGCATTATCCTAAAAAAACAAAATAAAAATAA
Source organism: Pelophylax lessonae (assembly GCF_965119305.1). Taxonomy (NCBI): domain Eukaryota; kingdom Metazoa; phylum Chordata; class Amphibia; order Anura; family Ranidae; genus Pelophylax; species Pelophylax lessonae. The sequence continues at coordinate 270,324,753 of NC_138770.1, forward strand.
AAACAGCTTAATCCTGGATTACACCTCCTTTGCATTTTGTCTGATTCTATAAATTCAAAGGCTGTGATACAGTTTAGTTGGCTCTGAGGAAGAGGCAGGACCTCGAAACACGTCAGCCAGTCATATTGAGGACATCTTATCTGCTATGCGATAATTTTGATGCTGTAACACGGGAATCGGTGTGCCTTTGTCAAAACTATGTTTGTGAGAATGAATTTGAATGTTTACTTAATAAAGCCATTTTCATTGAAGATAGTGCGCCCTTTGTCTATTTCTTGATTCCAGAATCAATACATGCTTTCAGGGAGTCCACATTTTCATTTGACTTTCCAGAAAGATTTAAAAATGCATTCAGTGGTAGGTAGGCTTTGGGACATTAGGAAAGCATATACCACAGCATTTGATAACAGCGCTAAAATTGATTTTGGTAAGTTAAAACAGAAACACAACATGGAACCACGTTTTTGGAGTTAATTACTAGACAGTACTAAAATACTTCGTTGGGAAACAGGAAATGGAGGCTGGGCTTTGATGGCCGTAAGTATTTCTGAATGCTGCCACTTTACAATTGCAGAAGTTTTTCTGACTAACAAAGTCCAAGCTCTAAAAATAGTGTTCCATTTTGTTTTTGTGTTCCATCTACATGTTTGTAACAACCAAAGAATTTATCATTCAAAAAGTAAAACCAAGGTTGGGATCCCTGATGAAGTGATTTCTGATGAAACAGGTTGGGGGGAGCTTGGAACCATGACATCACTAGGCATGCACATGCATCACAAAGAATTCTGGATTTATGTCGTTTTTATGCAAATTTCAAGACCTCTTTTGAGGGTTGCAGACACTCTGGTAAGCCTCAGAGTGAATTGTGGTGAAGGACCCGTGGTTTTATCACAGCGTTCTTAGACCCATTGGAGGTTTGCATTTCTGATTCACTAAAGGATCATGTTGTTGGTGTAATGGACTGTTTGGACTGATTGTTTGTCACTTATGTACTAATGTATGCACAAGTTATTGAAGTGCTGCACTTATTTATCACAGCATGGAACATTGTTTTTGGAGTTAATTACTAGACAATACTAGAATACTTGACAGTATATAGATTTTGTTGGGAAACAGGTAGTGGAGGATGAGCTTTATTGGCTGTAGGCATTTCTAAATGCCGCCACTTTACAATTGCATACAATTTTATTTTACTTACAGAGTCTAAGCTTTAAAAACAGTGTTCCATTTTGCTTTTGTGGCCCATCTATGTGTTTGTAATAACCAGAAAAGTTAGCATTCAAAATGTAAAACCAAGGCAGGCTTGCAAGCACTGTAAATATATGATTAACATATTCTGTAATTAGTTCTATATCAGGACAGGGATGAAAATTACTTTGGATGGCTGTACATTTGTCCAATTTACCATCCATTGACACCATTAGATGCTGCACCTATCTGCCAAGTGTAATAGGCCAGGCAGTGGATTCTGCCAATTTTCTATTGGTAATTTTCTGTCAAAATTTCTGTATAAGTCACATGAGTTTTGTACTTGGATTTTGTGTAGCATGTTAGAAAACTCATTTATCAGAGCATATGTTTGTTTTCATACATCTCATGATAAATGTTGCTGCTACAAATAAGCTGAAATCAATGAGTGGAAAATAGATACAAATATTAACAAGGGCCATGCTTCAAGGTATGAAAATGTAGCATTTGGATCAGTAATGTAAGACTTTTTTTAATTGTACACAAGCTTGAGGTTTTCTTTGGCATTTAGGGAAATGTGAGTATTGGAACAATGCCATCTTCTGACTAATTAGAGGAATAGTAAAACCTTGGGCAACATTTTCATAAAAAAAGAAAAGGATTCAGTTTATGGTATTAGACTCTATAAAAATATTAGATACATCAGAATTTAACTGTTTTATCAGCTATACAAAATGCAAGGTGCTCTAAGATAATTTATGTTAAAGAAAATGGGGCTGCAAACTTCCACTATATTTTACCAGATCAACAAAGTGTAGGATCTAGGGAAATTGCCAAAAATTGGCATTTATAAGAAAAATGTATGCCCCATACAGACATTATGAGAATTATGGCTACTGCCTTAGTTGATTTACCCTTGAGCCATCCTTCAGCCTAAACACTTAAGAACGGGCTGCATTTTTCTATTTTTCTTTAAAAATAAGAAAATTACTCAGTTAATTTAGTACTGCAATTCATTTAGTACTACAGTTAAAGGCATTGGCACCCTGATAGCAAGTAACAATGGGGTTCTTGGTTCATATCTCTAGGACACTGTATGAAGCTCACATTTTCCAACAGGTGAAGAAAATTCACAAAAAAAGGCAATTGAGTATGATATGCAATATTTTGAAAAACGAATTGGTATCCATTTAGTGTTTATATCTACTGTACTTTAACCACTTGACCTCCCAAAGGTTTACTAACCTCAAGACCAGACCAGGTCTGGTACAGCACTGTGTTATTTTAACTGACACTTGCACATTCGTGCGACACTGAACCCAAATAAAATATATACCCTTTTTTTCCTACAAATAGAGTTTTCTTTTGGTGGTATTTGATCACCTCTGCATGTTTTAATTTTTTGCGCTATAAACAAAAAAAAAAACAATATTTTTTACTTTCTACTATGAAACATATCCAATAAAAACATTGAGGAAATCTAGTTTGTTCATGAATTTAGGTCAATAATTATTCTGCTACATTTTTTTTGGTTAAAAAAAATGCCAATAAGCGTATATTGCTTGGTTTGCACAAACTATGGGATATTTTTATTTATCTAATTTTTACTAGTAATGGCCGCAAACAGCAACTCATAGTGGGACTGCAATATTGCGGCGGGCTTTCTGACACTAAACTGACACTTTTTGGGAACCAGTTACACTAATACAGTGATCGGTGCTAAAAATATGCACTGTCAATGTACTAATGACACAGACTGGGAAGGGGTTAAACATCTAGGGTGATCAAAGGGTTAACTGTTTTACTACACTGTGTGAAGTGCTTTTACTAAGGGAAAATATGTAATTTATTCCCTGCTTTGCAGGGACACAAATTACATTCCTTCCCCCCTGTCAGAACGGTTTCTGCCTTGTCTAGATAGGCAGATTGCAGTTCCGTCTTTCTCCCCGACAATCAACCGATGCCAGCAGACATTGAGTACCTGACACCCGCTGATCAGCTTCCGCTGTGTGTAATGACAGTAGAAGTGATCTGGCAGATGAGTGCCCCCTACCAAGAAGTGTTGGATTACGTATATATACATGTGATTCAGCACACAGGTGATCCTTCTAGAAACTGGAAATTACTGTAGAAGACACAAATACTACAGAGATCTTAATATGCTTCTGGGTTCCATGCTGAATGGCTGCCCAGCCTTGTGAATAGGGATGATCGAACGGTTCGGGTCGACCATCGGTTCGACCCGAACATTGGGTGTTCGAAATTCGGCCGAATTCCGAACTTTTACCACAGCAGAACCGCCCAAAATGCAATGGGACAGGAACTGGGCTTTAAAAGCCCGTGATTGGCCCAGAAACATCAGTAAAAGCCAATTGAGGGGGCAGGAGTCTGCTAGGAATGTGATTGGAGTGACTATGGGGTCCAGAGGCCAATCAGGAGTGAATACGCCCCCCAGTATATAACATAGCCCCGCCAAACCTCTAGCACTGTAATACAGAGGCTGTGGAAGAGAGTGGAAGCATTTGTGTTTCTCCTGCTGCTTGTAAAGCTCCAGTGTCATTTTGCAATTATCTTCTGCTGTATGGAGCTGTTCTTTTAGTGTGAGGAAAGGGATATGCAGTGTAGTTAGGGTACTATATACACCACTATAGTTAGATTCAATAATCTAGTTTTTGTAGGGATACCTTTAAGTGTCAGGGTGACCGTAGTGTAGTTAAGGGTGACCTGACTCTGCTGTGTCAGGGTGACTGAACTCTGCCATGTCAGGGTGACCGTAGTGTAGTTTAGGGTGAACTGACTCTGCTGTGTCAGGGTGACTGTAGTGTAGTTTAGGGTGAACTGACTCTGCCATGTTAGGGTGACCGAACTCTGCCATGTCAGGGTGACCCCACTATGCAGATTCTGGGTTAGGGGTATGTGTATATATATGTATATGTATATATACACATATATATATATATATATATATATATATATATATATATATATATATATATATATATATATACACATATATATATACAAACACACACACACACACACATATACATATATATATATATATACCCCTATACAGAAGTTCAGATGTCATGCCTGCCTTCAAACGCTGTTTTTTTTCTGGTTCTGGACATGCTACAGAGCTGAAACTTCACAGATACACTTTTTAGACCCCCCAGACACTAAATCCAAAGAAATCTCTTTTTTTTTTCAATAATGTTTTCAATAATTGGCTCTCTATCAAAAATGACAATTTTTAAGAACTTTTTTTTGCCTGATTTATAGTCCCTGGGGCATGACCCGGAACCCTAGGAACTTTTTAGGGGCATTTATTGGGTTTTAGGGCTTCAAAATGGTGTTTTTTGATTCCAGAAGTTTGGGTCCCATTGATTTCAATGGGGTTCTGGAATCCGAACCAACTTTTGGGAAATTCGGGTGTTCTGGTTGAATCGAACTTTTCAAAAGTTTGATCATCCCTACTTGTGAACACAGGATGTTGCCCACTTGACATTAGCACCATTCAGAGATCACTTTATATTTTCTTAATGAATGCAAAATGTTCTCTAATTGGACAAGGATAAGAGTGTGCCAACAACACCCCAACTCTTTACCTCATCCGGTTGGTGAACTTTCTGGATTCATTGTGAAAATGCAAAGTGCTCTTTGAATGGTGCCCATGCTGAGTGGACAACCTCCTGTTTTCACAATTCATCAGGGCAGCCTCTTGGTATGGGACCCAGAAGCAAGTGGAGGTCACTGTAATTATGAAGTCTACTATAGTCATTTCCAGCTTCTAGATGGATCCCACAAGTATGACATATGCATAGTTACATTGGCTCAAGTTGGACCATTGTAAATATGTAAAAAAAAAAAAATGTCCTCTTCAACTCTAGCCTTACCTTCAGTGTTGTACAGTTGTACAGGCTCCTCTCCTGTACTACATTGCTTACTCTGATCCATTACACACTGTGAGTATTAGAAGCTGTAGGAAGTCAGATAGAGCCAGCCTCAATTCCTAGAATAGAGGATGTTCAGCATCATGTAGATCTTTCCTCCCCATGCTGATTGTTCCTAGTCCCTTTCTTTCATTCATTGGATTCATTGGATTCCAGTTATTTTAATTATGGAGGCTTAACATCACATATGGGCATTGCATGGAGACCTGCATGCAAACACAGTCTGCGTGGGAGCATTAACTTCCATAGATTGACACCTACCCATCATTTTTATACATTATGTGCATAACTCCTTACCGAGGCAAGTTGTTGTGCCACTCTTGGAAAGCTACATACAGCGCCCTGCTGGCATCTACTATGAATCATGATCATTGCATATGGAGGCACAGAGATCCAGTAATGGTATTGCTGGTTCTAAAATAATGTATGCAATAAAAGCAGAACGTTTTTCATTTCACTAGCATGTTGAGTGGGGGGGGGGGGGGGTGGTTTAGAAGGTACCAATGAAGGAAAAATATAAGCAGATTACATTTTAACCTTAGGAAACCTGCTAGGCTTTTATGAAGCTTCACCATTACACCTAAAAGGTGCTTTAACCATTTGCCGACCAAATATACGGCTTTCTGCAGGAGCGCTCCTGGGGGCAAGAGTGTGCCACCGCCGGTACGCTCCCACCCCCACTAGGCAGTGGGGATGCCGATCCATGGCACCAATTGCCACCGGGCACCTGCGATCGCTCCCCCCCGAGAGAGAGCACCGGTCAGCTGTTTTAAACACAGCTAACCTTTGTTCTCTCTGAAATGATCACAGAGCGCCTGTGATCCTTCTATATAGGATCACAGGTCTGTGTGATCATTTCACAAGTTCCTCCCCCCACTGTTAGAAAACACTCCGCTAGGCTCACAATTTACCCTTTGATCACCACTAGGTTAACCCCTTCCCTGCCAGTGTCATTATTACAGTAACAGTGCATGTTTTATACTAATTACTGTACTAATGTCACTGGTCCCCCCAAATGTGTCAAAAACATCAGTTAGGGGTCCAATCTGTCTGCTGCAAAGTCGCAGTCCCGCTAAAAATCTCAGATCATCACCATTACTAGTAAAAAATAAATAGATAAAAATGATGTAAATATTTTCCCTAGTTTGTAGAAGCGATAAACCAATCAAAATACGCTCATTGGGATTTTTTTCCAAAAATATGTAGCAGAATACAAATTGGCCTAAAAAGATGAAAAACAAATGATTTATTTATTTTTATTTTTTTTTTGGGAATGCTATATAGCAGAAAGTGAAAAATGTTTTTTTTTTGTCAGAATTGTCGCTCTTTTTTTATTTATAGCACAAAAAATAAAAATTGAACAGGTGATCAAATACCACCAAAAGAAAGCTCTATTTGTGGGGAAAAAAGGACATCAATTTTATTACAGTACAGCATCGTACGACCGTGCAAAAGTAACGCAGTGCCGAATCGCAAAAAATGGCCTGGTCATTAAGGGGGCAAATCCTTCTGGTTCAGAACTGGTTAGAAATCTGAGGAAAGCTGTTCAAAGTTTCTGGAAAGTTGTACAAATGCTTTGTAAAAGTTTGCTGGAAACATCGTTCCTTTGCAAAATGAAGCCCATGTGTACAAAAGTCTAACCACTGATTCGTCACAGCGGTAAGTTCACATGATCCCTAAAGTGATTATAAACCCATAATTGGAGCATTGCGCAAAGTGTCAATGTGTAAATTTGCCATAGCCAGGGCTTACAATAACACAGATGTATTGGGAACCTTTATGCTTGGATTTTGTAATTTGTGTGTGTGTGTTGTATGTTTTGTGTGTGTTGTGTGTGTTATGTGTGTGTTGTGTGTGTTATGTGTGTGTTGTGTGTGTTGTGTGTGTTTCCATTTTCCTTCAACACCCCAAAAACAAACTGATAGGTAAATATTCTTCTGAAGAAATGTGTCCTAGTGCCTGTGACCAGAACATATAATGCTGGAGCAGAGCCTGCCAGGAGATTAATCTAAACTCTATAAAGCACTGTGTGATATGCCTAAGCTATATACATATATGAAGTATATACATGGCTTTATTCTCAGAGATACTGTAGATATCACTTCTATTCAAAACTTTATGCCATTAATCAGTATTTGTATTCATTTTTTGCAGACATGAAACATTTGTCACATGGTTATGAATAATATTTAACAATATTTTGCTGCTGTTTTCTTTTTATGGTTATTTATGAAATTTCCCCTGCTGCCTAACAGTTATTCGCCATGCCAGTAAGTTTAGCTAAGTGATGGAGAGAACCAGCATTTATCAGAGCATTGCATAATGGGTCTCTGTGATAAATATGCCATGGCCAGGGATAACAGTGCAAAAGAATGATGGAAGTGATTACTGCCTGAGCTAAAAGCTCCACAACAGAGCTTTATAAATAGGTAGTGGTCTGTGTCAAGGTAATTTTGAGAAATGATGCAGGGCAAGGATCACTTAGCAACATATTTTTGTAACAAATTACTTTTCTCTTTATTCTAACAGAAACTAAGCTGCTTCCTTCCTCTGTAAGCAGACATATAAGTGCATAGTTTTCCACTCCTCATATCATTCAGGCCCTTTCTTCTGTAACCGGCCACAAACGGCCATGACAGTCCATTCATTGTGAGGCACTCAAGAAAAATAGTGCTTCCTGCATAGGTAAAAATAGGTCTTTGATTTATAAGCATCTATCAGCTGTTGTTTGCTGCAGGAAAAATAATAACATAAACACAACAATAGCAATAATTATATATTTGCAAAATCAAATGTATAATAATAGCCCAATCTGTGCGTCTCAGTTCGTTATATCATACATTCAGCGGCGCTTCAGCACACACAATGTATGTGTGCAAGTATATTAGTCAGTTCCTGTAGTGCTTCAGAGCCTGCAATTGCAAACTAGTCCCAACCCACAGGATGTGCAGTCACAGCCAGCAAAAAGATTTCTCCTCTGATGTTCAGCACCAGTGATTGTACACACAGTATCACTAATCCTTCACCACACCGACTGTGCACCCCTATGAAGTGGCCACTCACCAAATTTCCCTTTGAAATATCGCCTTTATGCATAAGCTGCATGAGCCCTTGCTTCTGGTCGGTCTGTCGTCTCTTGAGCACGTCCAGATCCTATCCGTCCACCAGGGGTCACTATCAGGCTGTATATCTCCTCAGTGCAATTTGTAAGCAAACGACATGAAGCAAGAGAATAGTGTAATACTGTTTCGACTTTATTAATTAAATAAAACTTCCCTCCCCTTCAGCGTATATGCTTACATTTCAATCACCCTTTGCACGCATATCATAGACACAGAGGCTTTGAAAGGTACCGCCGCTCGCCGACCGCGAGCTAGTCCCTGCTGTGGATTACAGCGCTCCTGCGGCTAACAGGCGAGATCCAGAACAACAGCGGTATCCTCCCTTCGTCTCCTCAGCAGCAGCATACGTGCATCCTGACCGGTTTCGTCTGGTAGACTTCAACAGCATCAGTTACCTTTTACAATAATTATATATTATTTTACTCTTTACCTGCCTATGTTTCCATAAAATATATTAGGACAACTCCTATACGGTTCTGCTTTGATTTTATTGTGTTCAAAAAATGATGGCCATATACAGTGGGCTGTGGTGAAACTTAAGGAAATTATCCAAATATCTCAAAGATCTTTCTTCTTCTCTGTCCCAACCAGCATCTTTTTCACGTGTGAGTTATAATGCCAAACACCAAATTGTATCTTTACAGTGACTGCAAGAACATTGTTTTTATTAAAATAAAATGTCAAACTTGACAGATCCTCATAGAGATTCCCAAGGTATCAGTTAACTTTAATATATACTGTATACTCTGCCCTATTGCCATTAAAACTGAACACATATATGTGTATAATAAACTGCCCCCAATATAATAATGAAAAAAAAAAAAACATATTACCTGTAAAGGACAAGGTAAATTCTAACCTTTCCAGCTGCCTTTTGCCACCAAAGACTGCTGGATCCTGAGAAATCATTACTTAAAGTCTTTAGGAGACTGATACTTCTATTTCTAAGAGTATCTTACAGCTCTCGCTAACCTTTAACCACTTGCCAACTGGGCATTTATACCCCCTTCCTGACCAGGCCAATTTTCAGCTTTCAGCACTCTCACACTTTGAATGACAATTGCACAGTCATGCAACAATGTAGAGCTTTTTTTAGGGGTATTTAATCACCACAGGTTTTAAAAAAAACAAACATTTTTCATATTTTGTTATAAAATTTTGCAAACAGGTAATTTTTCTCCTTCACTGATGGGTACTGATTAGGTGGCACTGATAGACACTGATTGGCTGCCCTGATGGGCACTGATTGGCAACACTGATGGGCACTGACAGGCTGCACTGATAGACACTGATAGGTGGCACTAGTGGGCATTGATAGGTTGCACAAAGAGGTGGCACTCAAAGGTGGCACTGATGGGCACTGATTGGTGGCACTGATGGGCACTAATGGGTGGCACTGATCAAGAGGGACTGATGGGCACTGATTGGCAACAGTGATGGGCACAGGTAGGTGGCACTGGTAGGCACTGATTAGCAGTACTGATGGGCACTGATAGATGGAACTGGTGGGCACTGATTAACAGCAATGGAGACCACTGATTAGCAGAACTTGTGGGCACTAAGGGGACCGATGTCCCTCTAACAGAAGCTGGAAACAGCCTTCTTCTTTTCTTCATGCTGATAGCGTGAAGAAAAAAGAAAATCAGGTAACTGACTTATGTTTGCTTTTGTGATCAGCTGTCATTGGCTGACAGCTGATCACATGGTAAAGGGCCCGCTGTGCTTGGCCCTTTACCCTGCTCTGTAATCAGCTGAATCCCAAAGACTCAGTAAACACAGAGCGCACCACCCCTGCGCCCCACCCACAGACAGCACGAGAAAGGGAGGATGTCTATTTATGCCCTCCCAGCATTTTAAGCCTATCTTTTGGCTATAGTGTGGGCACCAAGTGGTTACGACTCAACTATGTCCTGGAGTACTGTGGAGGTCAATAGGAGGAATCAGTCAAAGCTGCGGGAGACCTAAGTAATCACAACAGTATTACCTGAGCTGTTGGTTACTTGGTTACTTACTAGCTTACTTTGGGGGATTATTTCTCGGGGTCAGAGCAGAAGTTTGCAGCTCGAGTAGTGGAAAAGGTGAATATTTACCTTTTTCTTTTAAAAGGTAACATAGTTTATACTATTCATTTTTAGGCGCATGGTCACGTTTAATCTTTGGCAGAGCTTCTAGTCAATTTCACTTAAAGTTCCCTTTTGTGTCTATTCGAATACATTGATTGATACAGGTTTTTGACTTAAATTTATATGAGGACATGAATTTATGAATTTAAAGTGGGCTTCTGACAACACATGTTTTTTTCAGTTTTGACTATGGTGGGGAAGGGTCAGAAGATCTTTCAGGTTTAAAGCTGTCCGTGTTGGAATCCTTTTAACGCACTTCACTTTAAATTTAACTTCCCTTTAATTCACTTTATGACACTTTGGAGTTGATTTACTAAAACTGCAGAGTGCCAAATCTGGTGCAGCTCTGCAGAGAAACCAGTCAGTTTCCAGCTTTATTTTTTATTTTTTTAAAGCCTAATTTAACAAGCTGAAGTTAGAAGCTACCATGCACAGCTGCATCAGATTTTGCGCTCTCCAGTTTTAGTAAATCAACCCCTTTATAACAAGTGGCAGATGGAATAGAAAACATAGAAAATATGTATTATGTATTAATAGATGTACTATAGTAGGGAGTTAGTTTAGTGTTGCTCCCCACTAGGAAGACTTCTCCACACATCGTATTCAAGTAACAGGTTTCAGACAGTTTAGGAAGTAATGAGATTTTACTCAATTCGGTTACAGACATGATAAAAAAAATGGAAAGTTTTTAAACCTTCCTTCATCTATCCAAAATTTTAACTCCAACTTGGTTGGAGTTGAATTTGAAAATCCTCTTGTAAGCAGTATTTGTCGCTGAAGAGACCACATAAAAAAAAACAAATTTAGCCATGCCACTTGTCTTCAGGGGGAATATTAGGAAAGGCACATTAACACTCCTTGTGATCACAACAGTGTTGAATACATACATTTTAGCAGTTGCATTTATACCTGACTAAAACAGTTTAGCAGTCCATGTTTGGTTAACAAAGATTAAAATTGTGTGGATGGTTTGTCAGCACATGTAATCAGATCAATTTATCAAGGAAAAAAGGTAGCACAAACAGTGCATTAGAGCCAGTTTCAACATAACCTTTGATACATTGCATTGCATTAAAGTATTGTCCTTTAATGCTCAAGTCTACTTTTGCTTAGTTGAAATAAATTTTTATCATCATCCCGCTATCCAAAAACATTTTTGAGATGTTTTGTGTTTTACAAATCACACTGTACTTATTCTTTATCCACCTACAAGTTTCCATTTCTGATCCAAATGAAGATTCAAATCTTTGCTTTTGTTCAGGGTTTATCGACTATATAATGTTAGAAATATGTATTTAAGATTTCTGCGTTGGGTTCATCTGCAGAGGCTAGACTATTAGCAGCTCGTTTTCAGCTACTGGGTGGTAATGCTCTGGGCATGCATCATCTGAGCTCTTTTATCTTCTATAAAGTAGAACTAAACTTAAAAATAAAAAAAAGAAAGGATTTGGCATATTTAGGGAACTTATATAAATGTTAATTTTGCCTCAGCAGTTCTCCCGAAAAAGTACCTTTTGTCTGGAATTCCTGCAGAAAAAAGGGAATGCACTTTCTGGTATGTGAGGGTGTCCAGCCACTCCCATGTCTAAAGTCTCATAGTTGTAAATCTGCAGTATGGAATCTAAGGCACTGTATCCTTCGAATGCAGATTTAGAGTGATATTTGGTGATTTCACTGCTATGCAACCCAACGTTTTCTTTGCTGGGAACTCTAGCATGAAGAAGCAAAGTCCTGTCTCTACCAAAATGTCTACTCCCACAGAGAGACAGCAGAACAAGGTATGGTAAGTATTGGAGAAAGGAACAGAAAATAGGTGTTAAGGTAATCGTTTTCCTAAAGTAATCTTTTATAAGGAGACATACTTTTATCACAGAGGGCGACTATGCTCTAACTTCCCATAAAAGCACAGTCCCAGGGTGGTCAAGGTTTTTTCAGCTTCAGATGCTATGTTTCAGGTAAGGGTATCAATTTAGAGCAAAGCTGAAGAATGAACTACACTTTCTAAAACACCCATTCTGTACATGGGATTGGACAGTGTAATTTTCTCTGAAAGAGAAATTTCTACTTTATGACAGTTTCCCCTTAAGGCTAATGTCCTTTTCTATTGTGTTGTTGTGCCAATCCAATTCATTCTGTTTGCTGCCACTCTGGTGCATAATAAAATTATTCCATAAAATTATGCCGTAGAAGAAAGAAAATATGATAAAATATCTAGAAAACCCCATACCGTATGCAATGCTTTGTAAAAAGTGTATTCTGTTAAATAATAGATGAGTGGAAATGATCAGCATTCTTTCCAAGCTCAGAACATAATCCCTGAGAGCCTATCATGATAGACCACAATTGTAACACACTTTAAAGACTAGATAACAAAATCATCTGGGGGAGTATCATGTTCTCAGATCACATTTGCTAATAGACTTTTAAATGTAGTTGCACATAATACTTAAACATAGCTCTGTGGAAGTAAGTCTCAAAATGACGGATTCAATCATTTTCTAACCACACACACTTTTCTTGTTGCTGTACACAGGCTTTTTAAAACAAAATAGGGTTAATGATGACATTTAGTTAGTATAATTTATCATTGTGGCACAAAATCTGTGGGATCTTTTTTCTCATCTATAAGAAAAGATGGATCTGTGATTGCTCATTTATAGGGGTATAATTATTTTTATTTTACTTTCAGCTTTAAAAAGTTTGTCATCATTAAATAATTTTTTTTCACATTATACAAGGACAAAAAAGGAAAATGACAACAGATTTGCAAACCATTACAGCAATTTAAATACAGGTGGTCCCCGGGTTACAAACAAGATAGGGACTGTAGGTTTGTTCTTAAGTTAAATTGGTTTGTAAGTCGGAACAGGTATGTTTTTTTAAGTGTAGCTCCAGCCAAAATAATAATTTGTAAGTTTTTTGGATAGCATAGGGAAGGGTTAACACCCCTGTACCATATGTTTTGCTGTCTGTGCCCCTGTTCAGAAAATTTCACCTCATTTTCTGCCCCTATGACAACTGGATTTTGAAAATTTTGGGTTGTTGTGGAAACAAGGGTTAGTATTAAAGCTTCAGTGGAGACACCCTTTTCCCATGAGAACTCTTACAGGAGTGAATTTCCCTTCCTAGGGGTAGATTTCTCCTCACTTCCTGTTGTCTCCCTCCGTTTGTGAGTAGGAGTCATTTGTAAGTCGGATGTTTTTAACCCGGGGACCGCTTGTATCTTTAAAGACTTTGGCATTATTTAATAAGGTAAAATGTGACTTGGACAAATGGCAGAGAAGGTTTAATTTACAAAAACACTTCCAAATTAGCCTATCAAAAGACAGGCAATACTAAAGTGATCCTATGCGCTCAGGAGTGTACAAATCTAACACAATGCTGCTACTTAACTAAAGATAATGTAAAAAATTGAAATTTCTATGAGAAGTTACAATATGCATACAAACATACCATACAAAATTTTCAGTAGCGCAGTAATGGTGGTATCCCCTTACCACCTTTAAGTGCTTTCTAGTGAATATGATGAAAGCACTAATCACTCTGATGCCCCAGACTATATTATGATCACCAATTAAATGCACACTTAATCATAAAATCATAAAAATCATAAAAAGTCATAAAAAGTCCTTTAAGAGTCCATAAGAGCACACATGCAAAGAATGGATTGGGAAACTCATTTACAGAGTAATACTAGTGCTTTTAGAGGGAACACCGTCACTCTCCACCACCAATGTGCCGGGATAGTGTAGCTGAATTGGAGACTCACCAGATCCCAATGCCTACCCACTCTCATGGATTAGGCATGAATAGCATGTCACCATAAATACACCTCATCCGGTATGAAACAGCACTTGTCCAGTAGTGGTTCCACGTCCAGCCGGCGGGTGTCTCCGCTCAGCTAGCTCCGCTCTCATCCCCCCCTTTAGAGAAGGTTTAATGTTGATCAATGTACAGTAATGCACATAGAAGCTAACAAAATGCATATATCAAACAATCTAGGGAAAGTACAACTGTTGGAGTCAATGACAGAGAGGAATCTTGGTGTTCTGGTGGATCTTAGACTTTATAAAAGTATGCAATGCTAAGCTGTAGTTTATAGAATAAGCAAGATATCTTACTGTACTTAAAGATTACACCAGGGGAGTGGCTGACCCATTGTAATCTCCTGAATATATTGGGTCTGAGGCATTAGCTGCACGCTCATTGCCTCATTCTGCTTATTTGTCTCGGCTAACAAGTAATTCCTCAAAATGTCTTATTGACATATCCAATGCTGGAAGGTGGAGAGATGAAAGACCTTTCAATTACACATTTATCGTAAAAAAAGGTCACCATTCTATATGCAATGGTCAAAAATCTGCATAGATGAATTACAATTCTGCTGTCACTACTGTACTACATGTCAGAGTTTTGAACTACAATAAAGAATTTGAGCATCCAGGTTTAACTTAACAAACTGATCTAGGATCAATGATCTATAGTCAAATGTATGATCCCCTAAACTTGATTTGAGTTACCTTCATTGCTGACATGCACACTGTTTTAACAACAACCAATTTTTCTGTTTAAGTAGAGTAGCATAGTTTAACCTGTCATAACAGAAAGAGCATTCCTTCTTCCTAAATACTCCATCTGTCCTTTAGCCTGAAGGAAGATGTACCTCTAAGAGTTCTGACACAATGCACAGATACTGTACTGACAACCACAGCAGAAGAATCTGACAGGCTAAGCCACAAAGAGTGCAGATAAAACATTGACATGGCATTGCATTGTTTTATGCAAAAAAAAAAAAAAAAAAAAACAGTTTTATACAGGACCTAGAGATGTCTCTTCTTCGCATTCAGAAACAATGGAAATGACGTTATGTTTCGCATTGACTTAATTAACTTCCCTTGATAATTTACATATTTATACCAAAGATAACAAAGCAAATTATCTATAACATTAATTTATAAGATTCTATATATATATTTGTTTAATTGCACTTTGTGTAAAATAGCCTGCCGAGGTTACCAAATAAGCAAAGTTTCTCCAGCTTCAGAATTCTCTAACAGAATTTTAATTTACTGAAAGGTTGAAACCCTTTTTTAAAAATGT
Organism: Pelophylax lessonae; assembly: GCF_965119305.1. Lineage (NCBI taxonomy): Eukaryota > Metazoa > Chordata > Amphibia > Anura > Ranidae > Pelophylax > Pelophylax lessonae. The sequence goes on from NC_138770.1 coordinate 270,340,239, forward strand.
ATGCAAAAGCTAAGCTCAAAACAAACGATATACAAGGGTGGATTCCCCCACCTACTGATTGGAGTAAGACAATTTAATACAAGTAAGAAAATTGCTAAAGGTCACCGATGATCTATATTCCAGCTACTCGGTTGTACTGCAGTTTCAAGGATAATTAAATGACATGTGACCGCTGTCCAAGGTGCTGTTTGCATGATGTACAGCACTTCCCATTCTGCTGCACATCATAGTCTGACATGTTAAGGTTTTTATTTTATAAGATATGCAAGCTAAAAAGAAAAAACACTTCAGAATTCAGTTTTTATATCATATTATCAAACTTTTGGAGCATGCTACTACTGAACACTTTCTATAAAAATCGGATTTGCCTTAAAGCTGAAGTTTAGTGTTTCCTTTTTGGGGTATACAGCACAGAACACATTAGTTAAATGTAATGGTGTGTGTCCCATTACCTGCAGGTGGCTGCTTCTGCTAAAAGTTCTCCCTGCTGTGCTTCCATCAGAGCTGCTGGATACTGTCCTGAGTGCTGTAACGGATAACATTAGCCACTGTTATAGGGAAAAGTTGCATTGCCTCTTCTTTCTCTCCGCCATTCACCAAACTTCTACTATATTGTCTCACAAGGTATCACATTGTGTGGATGGGCAGGGGAGATCCTGTCATTCAAATTCCTTCTTTAACAGAACAAGATGCATTGTGGGACAATAATAGTTTTACTTATGTGAAAGGCAAAGAAGGTAGGTTATAGACGGAGATGGCGAACTGACCAGTTTTCTCTGTAGTCGCTGCTGCTTTTAACCTTCACAGCACCAGAAGACAGCCTCTCCTGACAGTGTCCAGATCCTCTGAAGGAAACACTGAAGGGAACATTTTAGACAGACATAGCTGTCAGCAGGTAATGTGATACATACTATTACACATACCTAATGTTTTTAGTTTTGCATCCCCAAAAAAAAGAATACTTTAATCCTTTAAAGTAGAATTCCAACTTCACATTCAGTTGTGCAAAGTTGTACATGGTCTTGTCTGGTACTGAAATCATTTATTCTGTTTTCATTGCACTCCAAGAGCTTCTCACAGTGTTCATTAGAAACTGCAGCAAGTTAGATAGAGTCTGCCTCATTTCCTAGCTGAAGGATGACCAGCACCATCTAGCTTTATCCTCCCCAGCCTGACTGTAGCAGGTCCTTTTCATGTATCCATTGAACTTCTTTCATGGAGTCTTAGCTAGATATTTTAATATTAGCAAGATGTTTCCAATAGCCAGCTAACTGAATGTATTAAAGTACTGAGGCATGGTGCTGTGATGTTTTCTGAAAGTATTGCACTTCACCCTGCAGGCCCCTCCCACTAGCCATGACTTACCTGCATTGCATAGAGAAACAGGGACACCCAATGATGACAGCACTGGGTATAAAAAGGTATGTAATGAAAACATAAAGGTTTGAAAAAGCGGGAAAGCAAAATAAAGCCACAATAATCTTTTTACTTTTATATATATAAATATATATATATATATATATATATATATATATATATATATATATATATATGTATTTTTTTTTCTATCAGGAATATAAGTTTACAAAAAACAATATCTACTTTATTATACATACAGTCTGCCCTGTTTTTCCAGTTTTCCTCCCCCCTCTCCTTTTTTGTGCCATTCATTCCCTCCCCTCTCCACTGTCTCTTAACTTCAGCCCTTCCTTCCCCTTTACCTATTCCACCCATATTCCTGTATATTTCTCAGTTTTATTATATTCTATCCATTGTTCCCATATATTGTCAAATCTTCCTACTTCTTCCCTGCTACTCAGATACTCTATTTTGTATATTTATTCAGTCATTTTTTATACTATTCTCCTATTGTAGGTCTTTTTGGATCTAGACATTTTTTTGGTATTACCCCTTTAACTGCATTTATTAGATGTGGTAATACTGTGCTCTTATATTGTTTTTTTGTGACATTTGTATCATGGAATAAACAAACCCATGAGTCATCGGGAATCTCGGTGTCCTTAACCTTTCTTTATGTGTACTTGGACTTCCTGCCAGTATTCCCGTATCCTTGGGAATTCCCACCATAGATGAGACATAGTACCCCTCTGGTTATAACCTCTCCAGCACCGAAAAGATTTCTCTGGCTGGCATATTTGTGCCTTAATGGGTATCATGTACCATCTTGACAAACATTTATAGTTAATCTTTATTGTATTTATGTCCACTGCGAGGCTATGTACTGCACGCGATACTTTACCTACTTGTTGTTCTTTTAGCTATGTTCCCTATTCTTTTTTCCATTTTTTTATTCTTTTTTTCTTTTTTTAACTTCAGCTTTTACAAACTGCCATCCCAATTACAATTTATCACACAGTAAATACATGTCATACTTATATGTGTTTGTTGCTGATATTAGCTGTTTTTTCTATAGATCAGGGATCCTCAAACTATGGCCCTCCAGCTGTTGAGGAACTACACATCCCATGAGGCATTGTAAAACTCTGGCATTCACAGACATGACTAGGTATGATGGGAATTGTAGTTCATGAACAACTGGAGGGCCATAGTTTGAAGACCCCTGCTATAGACAGATTAAGCAGCAGCCTACAAGTGGTACAATATACAAAAGGTATAATGTTATAGCCAAATGAATGGACCTCATCAACCAACAGAATATACAGAAACGAAAAATGCAGGTCTTTTGTCACTATCTGGGAACTGTATGCGTAGGGGTTACAGTACAGACTACTCTAAAGCTGGGGCCACTATACAGTATGTTTAAATGAAATACGATTTAGAAAAATATACATTTGGTATGCAAAGACATTTTACTGATTCTAATTTCAAAACTGCAGAATAACTTATGGCTCGAAAAATATATATTGGCAAACTGGTTTAGCCTGAGGAAAGGATACTTTAATATATTGCTTCATGTATTTATTCTGGTGGTAGTCAAGAAGCCAACAAAATAGTTACAACATATGCAGAGTACCAAGATCTTGTTGAAGCAACAAACCTTTTGATCTTCTACTTTATATGGTTTGGAGCAAATTCTGCCGAGAAAACTCTGTAATTGGTTAAACATTTTAAAATCAATAGCTCTGTGCAATGATTTATTGATATTGCTAATTACAGCTGTATTGCAGCAAAGTAAACACAAATCATTTTTATATATTTTTTCACGATGTAATTTGTACAAGCATGGAAAGACGTGCTTTGGCTTTTTGTATCCAAAAAATGCATCTCAATAAAATGTTACAGTTAACATAAACTTAAAGGCCAACACCACCAAAAACGGATGTTTAAACTTTATTTGCTTGTTAGCAGATAGAATCACTTGCTGATTTCTTTTATCTTTTCAAATCCCTTTACTGCAGCAGAACTCCCAGTTCCACCCAACTTTTGCAGCCATTATGAGGCCAAAGGATGATGTTATGGTCCTCAAAGAATTTCACATAGTGTAGAACAAAATAATAATAAGAGACACAAGCTAAAGTCACAGGTTCACTTTGACCCAGTATGAAAGTCTATTTAAAAAAAAAGAAGGTTGGATTGAACTCCCCAATGCTCAACAATAAGTGACATATCAGTTTGTACTTGTGGTGCCATTAATATATTGCAAAATTGTTAAGGGCAGTGAAAAATCACTTCACCAATATTCAACTAATGAAAGCTGCTGTTTAAATTAAGGTAAATCTGCCAAGTGAAGCAAGAAATCAGTATACAGGAACAAAGGGCAAGGTCTAAACCTATACTGGACACTTGCACCTCTCCAGAAAATGTTCAGTCAAAGGGGTTGATTTACTAAAGGCACTTTCAAAGGGAAGTTGCACTTTACAAGGGAGTTTTGACCAGAGTTTAGTAAATGTGGCAGAGTTTCACTTTGCTAAGAATACCCAATCAAGTCCAACATGTAGAGTCTCTTGGTGCAAAATATGTGAATTCATTTGCTCAACTGTGAATTTAACTGCGACTTTAACTGAATATAAGGAAAGCTTCACTCAAACTTTATTATACACATTAGAAATAAATGTTTAAATCTTGAAGTGGTTATCCCTTTAAAATAAAAGTGAATTTCAAAGTAAATAGGTGTAACTTATATATCAAAAATATTGTACAATTAAAAGTGTTTAACAATGTGCTTCATGCACCAACTATAACAAAGTGCGAAAACACAGAAACCATACAGTTTCTCAACATCTCAAGTGAAAGTCCATGGTTTAATTCAAGGTAGAAAGCAGTGTCTATTTCAAACAATCTGGGATGAACTCCACCCTAAAGCTGTGTTTAAATTAGTGCTCCACTACCAGTGTACAAATAAACTCCTTACCAGATAACATTGACCTCTTATGTTTGAGGTCTATAAGGCTTTAAGAGTAAGTGAGATGTCACTGAATCAGTGTCACTGAATCACTGAAATAGGTGAAACGTATATCTAAAAAATACTGCTTAATCAAATCAATGTTTCATGCACCAACTATGACAAAGTGTTACTACACTAGCGAGCAGAGCCCTCTGAGTCCTACTGTAGTAAAGTATATTGCATTTGAACCCTAAAGCCAAACAATTGCCTCTGAAGCAGCCGGCTTGTCCGGCAAAACCGGTCTGGCACCGGCACCGCTGAGATCATCTTACTTACTTACTGACTGCTTTATGTTACATTGTGCAGGTCATAGTTTTTTTGATATTTTTGACATTCTTGACCTCTTCTGTTTTTCTTTGAATTTTTTTCACTGAAGTATAATTTTTCCTATTCAGTGAGTTTTTGTATTTTCACTAATATGGTTTGGGTGGTTGTAGTAACTGAAACCAGTGTTCTTATTCAGACTTTCTCAATTGCACTTTGACTGGTTTACTCCCCCCTCTCCTGTTTCTAATTGTTTGATTACAAAAGGATTTTTTCTTTTGAGTTACAAGTCCTTGAGGGCCCATTACTGAGTTTTCTATATTGTATTTGTACTGTCTACTTTAAGTTGTAAAGCGCTGAGTAAACGCTATATAAATCCTATATAATAATAATAATAATAATAATAATAATAATAATAATAATAATACACCAAAACCATCCTGTTTCTCAAAATTGAAGTGAAAGTCAATAGTGTAATTCCACTAAAACTGTGTCAAATTTAGTGCTCCACCACCAGTGTACAAATAAACTCCTTACCAGATAACATTAACCTCCTATGTTTGAGGTCTATAGTGCTTTAAGAGTAAGTGAGATGTCACTGAATCAGCATTTTGCAGGAATGATGTCAATCACATAGAGGCTCACATCAGTCTCGGCCATAGACAAGCATGTAGAGGGAACAAAATGGGCTACATAGTATTGTACTGTTAAAACCAAATGTTTTCCATGACAAAGCACCTGAAGGAATAAAGTATGTAAAATCACTCCACTCAGTCTGGGGGATGCGGTAATGTCAGAGCTAGGCTCTGCTTTATACATTTCATCACAAAAGGGATGTCCATTCACTGATGAAACATGAGGATGCCCCTGAGGATGTCTGCCTTCTTAAGAAACATGTAGGATAGAGCCTTGTTCTTCCATCATCACATCTGCTGAGCAGTGCAGAGTGATTTTACATGCTTTATTCCTCATGTGTGAGTACCCTCTTCTAACGCAAAAAATGTGGCGGTTTTAGCAGTGCTATACTATGTAGCCCATTGTGCTCCCTATCCATGCTTGTCTATGACTGAGACCAACGTGAGCCTCTATGTGATTGACACCATTCCTGGAAAATGCTAATCCAGTGACATTTCCCTTACTCTTAAGCACTATAGACCTCATATATAGGAGGTCAATGTTATCTGGTAAGGAGTGTATTTGTACACTGGTGGTGGAGCACTAAATTTGACACAGTTTTAGACTGGAGTTCATCACAGATTGTTTGGAATGGACATGGCTTTCTTAATGGAATCACACTATTGACTTTCACTTGATATTTTTAGAAACAGGATGGTTTCGGTGTATTATTATTATTATATAGTATTTATATAGCGTTTACGCAGCGCTTTACAACTTGAGGGTAGACAGTACAAATACAATATACTTTATTACAGTAGGACACAGAGGTCCCTGCTCGTTAGTGTACTCACACTTTGTCATAGTTGGTGCATGAAACATTGATTTGATTGTATGGTATTTTTTAGATATAAGTTCCACCTTTTTACTGTGGCATTTACTTTTAATTTAAATGGAATAGCAGCAGTGTTGGGGGTAACTAGTTACAAAATAACTGATTACAGTAACTACATTACCTTTTTTGGTAACTAAGTAAAGTAACTAGTTACAATACTAATATTGGTAACTACACTACTTTACTAGGCTATAGGAAGTAACTACACTACTATACTAGGCTATAGGAACGCGCTTTCCTGCGTTACCTAAGCCGTGCGATACAATCGTTATTTCGAAGAATAGAGAGGGATGAAGTTTATGAATTTTTGTTGCACTTTATGTTTTATTCTGTTTTTTCAGGTTTTGTTCTCATGTTTCCCAAAGCCTGTGTTTATACAATAAACTCTATGAAGAAAGAGTGTAATCTATCTTCTTCTACACGGTAAATTAAGAAAGAGGAAAGTAAAGTAATAAGTAGTGAAGTTACTTTTCAAATGCAGTAACTGGTAAAGTAATCTTGTTACAATTTACAGAAGTAACTAGTAACTAGTTACATTTTTTGAGTAACTACCCCAACACTGAATAGCAGAACTCTGAATACCTAATCAAGTACAGGGAAAATTAAAAAAAAACAGCATTTTTGCTTGAACATGATTGGACGATGGAAGTCAGCAGAGCTTCAACTCATTTACTAAGCTCTGGAGCAAATTCTGTTGTAAATGGAAACTTCTCTTGCAAAATGAACACACTATTTGTCTTTAGAAAATAAACCTCAACATTTTCCATGTTAAACTAAACCTATGAAATCCCCTCTGATCTTATTCATAGTACTTACTGTTATAACTTGGAATAACAGTGATCCCCACTGTATTTTTATCTGATGTCCATCCTTCACAGTATGTAGAAATCTATTGTCCAGTAACATGTATTGCTATAAAGAAACAGGTAAATTCATAGCACAATTATAAATATACCTGCATACATTAGGCCCATTTGCCCTAACATTTTACCACTAGGGAAAAATAACTGCACTTACAATGTAAGTGTTGTCCCTGTACATCAATTTAGAAATGCTTTAACACTTGTGCAAACTCAACTGACAGGCATAATTCTTCAAAGTAAGTCAGTGCCCTTCAGTTTAGTCAAGATCATGATTACTGGTTGTGACTGTCAGAAGAAACACATTGAAGTAACCAAAAAGCAAATTCTAGGAACTAACTGTAAAAAGTTTAACGTAGTGAACTACTAGCCTCCTTTTTAACAATTGTTTAGGTTAACCACTTAAGCCCCGGAAGATTTTACCCCCTTCCTGACCAGGGGGTATTTTGCGATTCGGCACTGCATGACTTTAACGGACAATTGCGCGGTCGTGCGACGCTGTACCTAAACAAATTTGGCGTCCTTTTTTTCCCACAAACAGAGCTTTCTTTTGGCGGTATTTGATCGCCTGTGCGATTTTTTGATCACGCGCTATAAACAAAAAAAGAGCGTAAATTTTGCGAAAATAGTAATATTTTTCCCTTTTTTTATATGAAATTCCCCCCCAAAAAAATGTAAAAATCAAAATTTTTTAACATTTTCGGCCAATTTGTTTTATGCTACCTATGTTTGGTAAAAAAAATCGCAAAAAGCGTATTTTGATTGGTTTGCGCAAAAGTTATTGCGTTTACTAACTAAGGGAAAGATTTTTGTCATTTTTGTTGTTTTTTTTTTAACGCGTAATGGCGGCGATCTGCGATTTTTTTTGCGGTACTGCGACATTGCGGCGACAGATCGGACCCTTGACTGACATTTTTGACACTTTTGGGGTTACCAGTGACATTTCTACAGTAATCAGTGCTATACATATGCACTGTTACTGTAAAAATACACTAGTAGTGAAGGAGTTAACTTTATTTGAGAGGGAGGGGCTGTGTGTGTCCCTAGGGGCGTGATTCTAACTGTGATTGGCTGTGGCTTCAGCTGTATGCAGAGTGATCAACGGATCTACATAGTAGATCCATATGATCATCTCTCATACAGAGGGGAGAATGACAGGCAGCTTGTTTACACAAGCTGCCTGACTTTCTCCCTCTCCCCCGCCGATCGCAGAGTGGCCGGCGGACATCGGGTCCGCCGGTCACACGCGCGGGGGGGTCCGTGACCACGCGGGAGTGGGAGCGCGCCTCCGGCGGAGCGCGCTCGCTCCCTAGACCCTCACAAGCTAGTGACGTAGCCCTACGTCACTTTGCCTGTGAGGGGCTGACCGCCGCCGTAGATAGTCGTGCGGCGGTCGGCAAGTGGTTAAATTAGGCACACAGGGAGTACATTGCTTTTAATGGGTTGGCAGACCCATAGATTTTGCTTTAGGAATCTGCAAAGAACAAAGCAAAGCATGAGTATGTGAGGAGCAAGTATTGTTAGGCCATGGGAATTTTTTTTATATAAAAATGTTTGAAACCTTAACAAAGATTGTTAAAATTGTTTACATCATGCTGCTCTCTTCTACACACATTATGTTAATTATTGTTAACATACTATACGTTGCTCTTAGGGATGTCCTGTTCTCCAAACTCATATCATTCATCATATCGGTAAACAGATATGATGGTTCAAAGGTAGCCACCACTCTGTCTTACATCTGAAATTATTTTATTATTAGCCATAACTGACCTAGGGAAAGACAGTGATGCACTATAATAGCACATCACATTTAAGGACTTTTAAACTGAAATAAATAAATTACAATTTTTTTTTTTTGTTTAATTCTGCTTTCAATAAATCAATACAATAGCATTAAAATATGTTGCATCCATATTCTGTATAGTTTCCATGGTAAACATCCCAAAACACATCTAATAATTTATTAACACTTCAAATACTGGGCTAAGTTCACCAAATGCAAATGACCTGCAGCTACAAGTAAAGGATCTTCCTGTTACATGTTGTAAGAACGTCTAAATGGAATAATGTACAGACCCACAGTTCTCTTGCAGAGTTAGATGAAGGGACATATTAGCTTATCTAATAAGTTTAAAAGCATGTTTAACTTTGCAAAAGAAAAATCCCTTAGTTTAGTGACTGATGCTGATGGAAAGTTGTGCTGACTTTAATTGTCCAATTATATGCAAGCAAAAATTCTGTTTCTTTAATTTTCCTGGCACATGATTTCACTTCACATCATTTGCTAGGCTAAGTGAAATTATACTTTGCAAAGTAAAAAATTACTTTGTAAAGTGAACATATTCTACCTCCTAAGTAAATCAACCCTGCCATCTGTTGAAATACAACACAAAGTGAAAATGTATGTTGTAGTTCTACTAAGCTAATTATTTATAAAATAAAGTTCTGTATCTTCTCTGTATATTGATTTTCCAGACATCACAGCCTCCATTGTTGGTGTTGTTAACCATCCAGATGTCCAAATATATAAGAATAGGGTCTCTGAAAAGAAGTATAGTTCTCAGTATACGCTCTGTGAGATATGGTGATTACTGGCTGTAAGACAATAATTTGAAAACATCTACTTTATAGAAATATTGACACTGGAAGTAAAAAAATCTGAACCTAATATACTGTAGCTAAAAATTTACATTTACTATACCCCAGCTAGGTTAGGACTGAAACAGTATTGGACCCTGGGCTTTACCCTTTCGCTGCCAGGTACGTATGGCCCTGCAATTATCCTCTGCTATAAGCTCCTGGTCACTCCAGTGACCATGAACTTATGGCAGAATTGTTCAGCAGACTCTGCTGAACAAAACAATAGCTCTGATCAGTGGATGACAATCCACTGATCAGAGCTATTTACCTACAATGTGACTATCTGCACCCTCCGCCACTGCCTGCCTGTCTACTTCTCTTTGTACATTCACCGAACCTGCTGCCTGGCCGCTAAAATGCCCTTCCTCACTGGACACCCCCCCCCCCCACAACCTTTATCACAGCCAGCACCAGCCACTTCTCGCCCTCTGGCAGCACTGATCTCCGTGGCTGGATGCAATTTTTAGCTTCCCTGCTGCCGCACCCACCAACAATTGCATCCAGCCAAAGTGCTAAAAATGTAAAAAGGCGCAAATAATCCCCCCCCACTCCCCCTCCCTTCAGTGTTCCCTTCCTCCTCACCGATTGTCTGCGTCCCATTCATGCATGGCTGCTGGCTGGCTGTCCCTCCACCCTCTCCTACAGCTGCTGCCCTGGAGATCGGCAACTGTTCGGCTGGAGAGTATGGGGGGGCGAGGGGGGGGGGGGTAAGGGACCCGGCGCTTCACAGATCATGTTAAAGGGCCAATGACAGCGGCCCTTTACCACGTGATCGCTCCATCCAATGACGGAGCGATCAGTTGTCAACAAACCGGCACATGTTCGGTTCAGTTCTCTCCTCTCTTCACATGCTGTACACAGTGATCGGTACAGCAAGGAGAGGAGGGAGGCTGCAGCACCGCTCATCCCCTGCCTCCTCCATGCCTCAATCATACCTCAGTCATGCCTCAATCATACCTCAGTCATGCCTCAGTCATGCCCATCCATGCCTCAATCATGTCCATTCATGCCTCAGTCATACCTCAGTCATGCCTCAATCATGCCCACCCATGCCTCAATAATACCTCAGTCATACCCATCCATGCCTCAATCATGCCCATCCATGCCTCAGTCATGCCAATCTGTGCCTCAATCATGCCCACCCATGCCTCAATCATGCCTCATCTGTGCCCACCCATGCCACCTCAGTGCTCATCCGTGGCTCGTCCATGCCACATCTGTGCTCATTCATGTCACATCTGTGCTCATCTGTGCAACATCCATGCCACATCAGTGCTCATACGTGCCATGTCAGTGATCATCTGTGCCACATCCATGCCACGTCAGTGCTCATTCATGCCTCAACCATGCCACATCAGTGCTCATCCATGCCACATCCATGCCACATCAGTATTCATCTGTGCCACATCCGTGCTCATCCATGCCACATCTGTGCTCACCCATGCCACATCAGTGCTCATCCATGTCACATCCATGCCACATCAGTGCTCATCTGTGCCACATTCAAGCCACATCAATGCTCATCCGAGCCAAATCCATGCCACATCAGTGCTCATCCTTGCCACATCCACACCACATCAGTGCTCATCTGTGCCACAGCCATGGACAACTTTGTGCAAGAAAAATTGCGTTTTCATTTACTTTCCACTATTTCCAAAAACTTGTGGAAAAAATGACTTGTTCAAAGGACACATTATGCCTCCTATATTATGTGTTGGGGTGTTTTCTTTCCAAAATGGGGTCATTTTGTGGGCGTTTCCATTGTCCTGGTGCTCCAGGGCCTTCAAAATTGTGATAAGTTGTCAGGAAATTATATGTGTTTGCTCCTAGAACACCTGGAGGTGCTACTTGGATGTTGGGCCTCTGTATGTGGCCAGGCTGTGTAAAAGTCTCACACATGTGGTATCGCCATCATACGCAGGAGTAGCAGAATGTATTTTGAGGTGTAGTTTCAAGTATGCCTATACAGTGTGTGAGAAATAACTCGGTAATATGAACATTTTGTGAAAAAAATCTTCATTTTTGCAAAGAATTGTGGGAAAAAATTACAACTTCAAAAAACTCACTACTAAATACCCTGGAATGTCTACTTTCCAAAAAGGGGTCATTTGGGGGGTATTTGTACTTTCCTGGCTTGTTAGTGTTTCAAGAAATGAGATAGGCCGTCAGTATATCAGGTGTGATCAATTTTCAATAATTGACACCATAGATTGTAGACTCTATAACCTTCACAAAGACCAAATAATATATACTTATTTGGGGTATTTTTTTACCAAAGATGTGTAGCAGTATAACTTTTGTCCAAAATTTATGAAGAAAAATTACTAAATTTGCAAAATGTTTAAACCAAAACTAAGAAAAATGCATTTTTTTTTACAAAATTTTTGAACTTTTTTCATTTATATTGCAAAAAATAAAAAAACCCAATGATGAATAAATAGTAGTAATTGTCATTCAAAATGTGAGAGTACTGAAAGCTATCTATCTATCTATCTATCTATCTATCTATCTATCTATCTATCTATCTATCTATCTATCTATCTATCTATCTATCTATCTATCTATCTATCTATCTATCTATCTATCTATCTATCTATCTATCTATCTATCTATCTATCTATCTATCTATCTATCTATCTATCTATCTATATATATATATATATATCTATATATTATCATATGATCCTGCGCACAGCGATCACCCTCTCACAACTCCATGAGCAGCTGGCTCAGGCTCTCAGAGGCTCGCTGAGAGGCTCAGCCAGGCGCAGATCCAGGCATGTGGGTGGATCCCAACTCCATTGTCATGATGTTGCCTGAGCCTGGACCAGCTTCGTGACACAAGCCAACAGCGGGCTTCAGCAGAAAGAACTGCACTCCTGTGATCTGCAGGAGAAGTACAGCCAAACAAGCTTTGGCTGTAATGCTCCTTTAACTGCAGACATGAAGATATAGTGTTTACCATAGAGCAGCTACAAACTTGTAAACACTGCCATCTACTGGTTGATGTAGTTGTTGCACATAATATATTAACAATGTGTTTCAATAATATCACCTGAGGATAATCACTTCAGTGGGCTTTTGTAAGGGTTTATTATCACTTTAAACTTCACTTTAAACAAGGAGCATGGCAGATGCCTGCACTTTATTTATGCCTACTGTCATAATGAGATCATGTAAATATTTCATCACTGCAATCTATAAACAAAACAGAACATTTGTCTGGGTGAGATGACCATATATGGTCAAGGATGTCACCCTGGATCACTCCTGGCTTGTTTGAAACTTCCAGCTGCATCTGACAGAGGTTCTGGTGAGTGAATGAACAGATCAAATATGGTCAGTTGGTGCGCTTGTTTGTTGAACTGTGAACAGGTTGGGTTTGAGTCAAACTCATGTTAAACCTGCACCTGAAGTTCATCACTAATCACCTCTAATACCAGTGTAAGCTGCCAGCTAGCTCTAGGTAAACATACTACTTTATAGAGGTAAATGTGAAATTCAGTAACAAGTCACAAAGTTACACAAAGAGATGTCGTCAAACTTTTATTTAATCTAGGTGATTGTTTTTGAGAAAACAAATGGCATTTTTTGGGAAAAATAGATACTTTTCAATTTGCAACTAACTTGAAAAAAACTAAAGTTATATTAAAAGTGAGTGACCATGCCAAAATGTAGGGAGAGGGCCCACATTTTAGACTTTTTTGCCGCTATGAAAGAGGATTATGTAGGGTGGGAAAGTTTAAATTAGTCTTTCTTAGTCAACACTCAACATGATCCATCATGGCAGCAGATCATCAAATAGGGAATTGATTTTAGCACTCCCCGGGTTACAAACATCCGACTTACAAACGATTCCTACTTACAAACATTCGACTTACAAACGATTCCTACTTACAAATGGAGGGAGACAACAGGAAGTGAGAAAAAAAATCTACCCCTAGGAAGGGAAATTCACTCCTGTAAGAGTTCTCATGGGAAAAATGTGTTTCCACTGAAGCTTTATCACTAATCCTTGTTTCCACAAAAACCCAAAATTCTCAAAATCCAGTTGTCATAGGGACAGAAAGTGAGGTGAAATCTTCTGAACAGGGACACAGACAGCAAAACAAATGGTACAGGGGGTGTTAACCCTCCCCTATGCTATTCAAAAAAACCTAAAAATTATTCTTTTGGCTGGGGCTACACTTAAAAAATGTACCTGTTTGGACTTACAAACAAATTTGACTTAATAACAAACCTACAGTCCCTATCTTGTTTGTAACCTGGGGACCACCTGTATTTAAAGATGTAAAAAAAAAAAATAATATAAGTATATTTTAGTTGGAATATTACCAACAAATGTGAATATTTGCCTTGATGCACCCCTCAAAGTAGTATTTTAATTGGACCTCCCTTGTCTCTGATACAACTACTTTTTTTTTTATTTATCCAAATCTGTGGCAGTGAATTGGAACAGTGAAATGAAAAACCACAAAAAAATAAAGATAATTGGCATTACTTTCCCCAATTAAGACAGAGGTTAATGATAATAACTCCAGCATAAAAGTGTTTCTTTTCAAAATGTGCTTACACATTTCAATAAGCATATTAATCTTAGCGGATTGGATTTTTATTACATAGAGGAAAATGTGGTTAGTGCGATGCATTGTGCGCTGTTCTGAATTACATTTAATTAATTTAAAAAATTACATTTATAAGAACACACTCACGTTGCTTACCAAACACTATGCTAATGAATTGTTGAATTATTCAGGTTTTTTTCCACTTTATTTATGGTGCTTGATGGATTATTTAACACTTGAAAACAGTAAGCGAGTGACCCAATCTACTCTAGACATCATTCAACTCACCATTCAGTGCTGGCTTTTTTTTTACATTTGTGTATAGCAGTGAACATGTATAAAAAGACAAAAACATGAATGTCATTTCACACAAAAAATTCTACCTGACTAAAATATGCACACTGTATTTACAGTAAAGGAAAGTATGGAAAACAAGTCTTACTTAGTAAGGCAGTACAAAGTGCACTGATGGCCTGCAAAGTGCAGAATTGTATAGCTACCAATAAAATCCCATCTGTCAGTTATCTAACTGTATTGTATTGAAATCTTACTGGTTACTTAGTGTTAATGAAAAATAAACAAAGGAACCACGCTCATATGTCATGAATTACACATCACTATAGTGAATAAACAAACACATATTCATTTAAAATTACAATATAAAAAAAAGTAAATAAAATAAAAATTGTTAAGTTCATGTATAAATCCCATATGTGAATAACGTCCTTAGTGAGTATAGAAAATGTTATATTTGGAATTTCCCATATGCGCAATTTGACTCCCTATAATAGGGGTCAAGTTTGGTGAGTGCCTAATGTGTCTGCATGCTAGTGGAAAGAAACCTTTCCTATACTCACTAAGGAAGTTATCCACATTTGAGATTTATTCATGGACTTCACAATTTTTATTTTATTTACTTTTTATATCTTTGTAATTTAAATGAATATGAATTTGTTTATTCACTATGGTAATGTGTAATTTATGACATATGAGCAAGGTTGTTTTGTTTCTTTTTCGCATATTAGGTGTTTTACACTTTACAACATGCAGCTCTTTATTGTAGTTTATTCGTTTTTTGGTGAATGACTTATTGACCTACTGATTTTTATTTTTTGCACGGGTTTGGAACTTATTGGTCCCGATATTTTTAACTTAGTGTTAATGCTTTAAACCTTTACACTTTTAAATATGTAAGCATATATAATTTTAATGCCTACTATTTTTTTTGATCCTTTAATTAAAACACAGTGTAAATCAATGAACGCAGTGTACAATTTTAGTATTAAAGATCAGGCTAGCAATCAAAATAATACCTTATTACATATTGATAGTATTATAAGGTTTATCTAAAAAAAAAGAAAAAAAATCTTACCTGTGAGATCTCCTCTTAAACTGCTTTAACCAGTTCCCGCCCCTCAGACAAATGACGGCTGGGCAGGGCATTCACCGATCCACTATGTGCGCAGCCCAGACACAGCGCATGACTAATCAGTGTACCAGCCGCTGCCATGTACCATGTGATCGATGTGACCAATCACAGCAGATCACATGACAATTGTACACAATGGATGGCTTTCATTCATGACATCCATTGTGTACTATTGTGTTGATCTCTGTGATTTGTCACAGTAATCACATGGTACAAACAGGGCCAATCACAACCCATCTGTACCATAATATTAGCTGTGTCCATTCACAGCTAACCACAATAGTAAACACTGAATGAATTGATTTCATTCAGTAAAAATGGTTGAAATTCACTGATATAAGCAAAAAAAAAAATGTGTAAAAAAAAAAAAAATCCTACTCACTTCCCCAGAGTAGTACAGTGTAGACATTTCCAAAAAATTACAACTATATAAAACTTGCCATGCCTCTTATTGAATACAGTACCTTGGACTGTCTACTTTAAAAAAAGGGGTCATTTAGGGATATTTGTACTGCCCACATTTTTGTGCATCAAGAAATTAGATAGGCAGTCAGTACATCAGGACTGATCAGTTTCAAATATTCAGTATATACCATAGTTTGTGGACACTATAACTTTTCTACAAACTAAGGCCCCTTTCACACAGGCGATCCAATCTGATCCGCTTATCAGTTTTTCAGGCGGACCAAATCGGATGCTCCATGCATCCCTATGGGGCAGCGGATGTCAGAGAAACATGTCCGCTCATACCCGCTAAATAAATGCTAAACCCGCTGCTATCCGATTCTGATCCTGTCTGTGAAATCAGGACGGATGGAAACCCTATTTTCCATCCATCTGGCGGATCGGATGGGATCGGATGAGAACAGACAGGCGGTCCGTTCTCATCTGATCTCCCCCTAGAGGACAGCGGGGATCTTACAGCTCCATCTTCTCACACAGAGCGGAAACAGACCTGTCATCCGCCTGCTCAAAGGGGATCGGCGGATCTATCCCCCTGCTGAGCAGAATGGACTCCGTTGCGTATGAAAGGACCCTAAAAAATAAACACTTATTTGGATTACTTTCACCAAAGAAATGTAGCAGAATACAGTTTGGCCTGATTTTGTAAAAAAAGATTATTTGTTTCCAACATTTTTTAACGAAGAAAACACGTTTTCGTTTTTTTTTTTTTTTTTTTTTTCAAAATGCTTGTGTTGTTTTCATTTGTTTAGCATTTATTTAGCAAAAAAAATAAAAAACAGTGGTGGTTAAATACCAGCAAAATAAAACTCTATTTGTGTGAAAATAATTGAATATGGGTAAAGTGTTGCATGATCGCACAATTGTCATTCAAAGTGCTACAGCACTAAAAGCTGAAAATTGGCATGGGCAGGGAGGGGGTGAAAGCGCCCCCTTTAAAGTGGTTAAAAGTTGATAATGGCATGTTTTTGAAGTATGAACAGCCTAGATTTAGTAGGTATTGAACTTGAAAATGGTTATTCCTTCTATGAACCTATATGAGCTTGTAAGGGTTTTCTTTTGGATATAATGATTCTATAAAACTTTAATGATAGGTATTAGAAAAAAAATTATGTGGTGCTTGCTGACACACTGGGTGACTATGAAACGAATTTGCACACTGGTGACCAGAATTACAAATTATGGCAACACAAACACAAAACTATATATATGATCATACGTGGGTGTAGTCTACTAGCCTTTTTCAAACAAAGGATATCTAGACCCCCCCCACAAAATGTAACATATTGCAGTTTATCAGTTCTTAGATGTAGTAGCTGCATTATTTTTTCCTTTTAGACCTTTTCCCCTAAATTTTTCTACTGGTAATCCTGCAAATTACACACTTCTGCCCTTCATGCTATTGCATTTATGGAGCTATGGTCGTCACACAGTGAAGTGAGAAAACGCTGCTCCAGGTGTGTGATGGTAGCTTAGAGGTGGAATATCCCATAGAGTGCTAGCCCTGGCCCACCTCCGTGGAAAACTTGTAAGAAAAGAAACGGCCGCACATCCAGGAATTCCAATTGCCTTTAATTTCCAAAGTGATGACAAAGTGATGACACCAAAGACACCAACATAGGGTCACGTAGACGCGTTTCACACATACATCTTGTGCTTAATCATTAACATGTCTGCCTTTGTTCATCTCTATTACATTGTGGATTGATGAGACTGGTAGTTACACAATAAAGATAAGGATGTTTGTGCTTTCTTTTTAACTCACAGAAAGTTACAAAGACACTGCATTTTTGGCAAAAACAAAAGGAAGGTCCATTGCATTTAGAGGATATAGAAACACAGCAAATACATATTATAACTCAAATTGCTGTGTACCAAATCTTTAGTGTATAAGTATTTACCTAAAAGGGTTGTGCTATAATGATATGTAAACAAGTTTAACAATATTTAAAAGTTCAGTATATATAGTATGACCCTCAAGTAGAACAGAGGTTCAAGAAAACAGTGTCTTAGAATGGGTCAACTTGGCAGACCCAGGCAGCTGGGGAACTGACAATATATGTCCTCAGATATTGTATTTATTTTTATTTTATTTATTTCTTTATTACAAGTATTTATATAGCCAAATTGTTTTACATATATTATACATGCACATCAGTCCCTGCCCTCAAGGAGCTTACAATCTAAGGTACCTAACTCACATTCATAGTAGGACCAATTTAAACAAACAAATGTTGTCTCCTGGAAAGTATTCATCCTAACTCAAGGGGTGGGAGACTGTGAGTGTAGATGGATACTAACTCTAGTAGCTTCTAAATCCTTAAGTTGGAATAAAGCCCTTAATTTTGCCTTTTTTATGCTTTTTTCCCCCTTTTCCCTTATGTTGCTCCTTACAACCTTTACTGATCATTTTTCTGTTATGTTGTCTTGGCTTAACTGCTAGTTTAGTATTTTATGGAACTGGAATTATATTGAATTAACTATTAAATTGCTTGTCATAGCAATAATAATGCATTTGTTTTTTGCATAAATATTTAGCATTTATCATGTCTTTCAATTGGTCCATGCATCTACCAGTCATGTTTTCCAATGGTTCGGTGTAGATTTGTGAAGTTTATTGAAAGGACTTGAGATCTTTCCGGGCACTAGCATGAAGCTTTTAGGTATTTTGCTACTCTGTTACTTCTGGGAACCCTTTTACTTTCTGGGAACACCTAGACATACAACCTTTCTGCTTTCATAAAATGCCATGCAGGTTGTATTGTTATCATGCATGTTATTATGTATTGCCAGTTTGATACACAATATATTTTAACAGTATTATTATTGGTAGATAGAAACTGCTTGTGCATTCATACAGGCTGCCTTTATTTACAATTAGAACCAATCTCAGAGGCCTTTTCCATAGGGCTTAGGTGTGAGCATATTCACATGGGACTTGCAACTGTTAAACAAGTTATTATGCCTCTTATGGGATGTCATTGAATGAACTAAAGTGCATGTTTGAAACTGTGGTCAGATTCTACATCTGAACAAACATATTGGCAGCTCCCCAGCTGGGTGGTCTGCCATTCCACTTTGCTTTGAGACATTGCTTCGCTAAGCCTCTGCTCTAGTTGAGTCACACACTGAATATTGAAGCTATCCATATTTTCGAACGTATGATTTTATCATTTTAATACTGCTGGAAGAGGTTCATTACTATTGATTGAAAGGACCACAGTCTATCATTGCATGTGTGTACCTGTGTGTGGATTTTATATCTGTGGACCCATAATGTAAACACTCCAGCTGGGAAGTCTGCCACATCCACTTATTCTGAGACACTGGGGTTGATTTACTAAAGACAAATAGGCTGTTCACTTTGCAAGGGAATTTTCCCCATAGCTTAGTCAATGTTGAGAAATTTCACCTTGCATACCTAATCACAAGCCAAGAAAATAAATAAACAATACCCAATTAGGTACAAGGAAACCTAATTTTCGCTTGCATTTGATTGGATAATAGAAGCCAACAGAGCTTCACCTCATTCACTAAGTTCTGGAGAAAATGCCCTAGAAAAGTGCAACTTCCCTTGGAAAGTAAACAGACTATTTCCTTTTATTAAATCAACCCCATAGTGTGAGCAAGCCCTAAATCGTATCACATGCAAGAAAATTCATTTTTTTAATTTTCCTTTCTTCACCCTTCTTACTAAAATCAGTCCCTCGAATTCATGAAGACTGAGGCAGATATAATTTGTGAATGTGTCTCTGTATTCTAAAAGTGGTGAAAAATGCAGAAAATCTGTTTACCTGTGTAGAACTTGTACCTGAATTTGGTTCATGCTGCACCACTTTTAAAATGTACTCGAGATACATTCACAAAATCAGTCTGAGACAGTTTTTCTCTCTGTGCGCCAAAAGAGAGTTGGTCTTAATAAGCTTCACTACTGCATTTGGTGCATTCAGTGTGACACAATATAACGTGGCACATTTCATGTGACACAACGTAAAAATGGCACATTTTGGAACTAACTGAATTTGCTGCATGAGTCGCTGTCAGTACCAAAAGAGTTGCAAATGCTTCATGAATTTGGCGCTATACATTAACAAGAGGGATTAACGCCAGAAAAGTGGCACAGTCGCTTTATTGAATTCCCCCAGTGAACGTTAATAGTCTAAAATCTTTTAGTAATTCAAGTCCAATTCAGCCGGTAATTTGTTTTAACACTTTCCACTCTAAAAAAGCAAGAATGGTTGGAGTTCAACCATTTCCAGAATTTCTTGAATTCAAGACCATGAGGTTGACTCACTAAAAACTATTGTTTTATCCTAGAATAAAGAAGTTTCCCTTAATATAATCCCAACACTTCTCACATAATAGGTGTACTTTACCAACCCATAGTTTAGTTTTCATACTTTTGTTTGTTAACATTTTATAGTTTCATAATGTACTGGATAGATCGTGTTCATTTGATCATTCTGACATCTGTTGATCTGGTTAACAAAGAATGCTTTTGTGGGTGTGTGTAAATATTTTTACATAAATATTGCTGCGCCAAGTGAAAAATTAATAAAAGTACATATTCAAAATAGACAATATTAAACATATTAAAAGCAAATCAATGCAGATAATAGGTGCAATAAGGTGCAAAAAAGTCCCAATATCAGTGATCAAGTGAATGTTGGATAATAAAACCCAAGGATCAGTGAATAAATAAATAAAAATAAATTTTAAAAGATCTTAATCTTCATCTGTGTTCTGTAATTAAAGTGCCACAGTGCTCCACACTCCACACTCCACACATGTGCTCCTGTTGACTGGTGCCAAAATAGCAGCTCACCTCAAGGATAGACTCCAAGGAGTCATACACGCATAGATATCGTTTAGATCAGCAGCCTATATACTCCACGTCTTCCACTTTAACTGCCCTCCGAGTGCGATAGGGATCACAGCAGTACTCAGCAGAAAAATAAAGGGAAGATAGGATCTAATGCTCTCAGTTTTAAATCTTTTATTGGAAAATCAAAAGGACAAATAAACTCACATTCTCTTGCACTTAAGCAGTGCGGGCTCGAAATGGCAGACAGATCGTAGTAACAGGGCTTCCTGGAAACAGACGTGCTGTGAGTAGACTCCTCCCCCATACGCGTTACGTCACAGCACGTCTGCTCCCAGGAAGTCCTGTTACTACGATCTGTCCATCTATGCTTGTATGACTCCTTGGTGTCTAACCTTGAGGTGAGCTGCTATTTTGGCACCAGTCACCAGGAGAACATGTGTGGAGTGTGGAGCACTGTGGCACTTTAATTACAGAACACAGATAAAGATTAAGATCTTTTTGAATTGATTTTTAGTTATTTATTCACTGATCCTTGGGTTTTATTATCCAATATTCACTTGATCACTGATATTGGGACTTTTTTGCACTTTATTGCACCTATTATCTGCATTGATTTGCTTTCCTAATAGATTTAGCAATATTCTCCTCTTTCTGTGCTTTGGCAGCACTGATAATGTGTTTGGCCACCTTTTGTCTATTGTTATACTCTTCTCTGTCAGCTTTAACTTCTGTTTCCTTGAATCTTTTATATGCTCATTTTTTTTCCTTTCCTTAACCACATTGTTTTTTTTCCTCCAATTTATTCTTATTAACCTGCCTGATATATAATCTAGTTGCCTCCAGGATGGTAGACTTAATAGTGCCCACTGATTACTTAGACCTGTCATTATGCTCCAACCTTCCAATTAAATCTTTACAAATTTCCCCATTTCAGCAAAATTTGTCCTTTTGAAATCTAAAACCTTTGTTTTTTTATACAATTTTTCAGTTCTCATTTCAATATTAAATCAAAGACATCGCCGATCACTAGAACCCAAATTCTCTTCCACCTCAACATCAGACAGTCTATCCCCATTTATCAGTAGTAGGTCTAGAATTTGGTCACCTTGAGTTGGGCTTTTTACTAACTGTTTTAGAGAAACCCCATTCAGCGCTTCCATACCATCCCTGCTCTTGCTTGTAATAGCAGTTTTAGAATTCCAGTTAATGACAGGCATGTTGAAGTCACCCATAATCAAAACCTCTCCCTTTATTGCCGTTTGAGTTAACTCATTAGGCAACAAGTTATTATAATCTTGCATTTGTCCTGGTCATTCTCTATACTACACCAATTCTAAGGTAAGATCCCTTTCTGATTGGAAGGCAGGCCCAGAGGGTTTAGAGTATTTCATTTGTTTTTGTTTTTTTTTAATTAATCTTAGCGTTATGCTATTTTTGACATATATGGCAACTCCACCTCCCCTCTTCCCTACTCTGTTGTTCCTGTATAGTGTGCACACTGGTATTGTTATTTCCCAGTCATTTGAATCCTTGAACCATGTCTCTGTAATTGCAACAAGGTCCAAGTTGTCAGCTCACAGCTTGTTGCCTAAACTATGAGCATTAATGCACATGACATGACAAATACTGCTATCTACTGCTTTATTTTTACCACCAGAAACTTCAACTGAAGTGACCATCCCATCAGCCAAATCCTTAACAACACAACCTTACATTTGTTTCAACCTGCTGGGGACAGAAATGCTCAGCATCAATTAAATCTCTGCCCCCATTTCTCAGTTTAAATGCATGTCCCTTACTATTACAATTGGTCCATTACTGTAATAGGGAGCCTCATTGGCCTATACTTTAGATTGGATATAAGAAGCCATTAACCCATGAATTAAAAATAATTCAAAACATATGGGGATTCAGGGAAGGGGGGTGCTTACATGTAAAAATACCTGATTTGTAGGCACTTTGAGGTGCTTGTTACATACTGTGCTGCATTTTTTTAGTATTATTATTGTACAGAATTTATACAGCACCAACAGTTTGTACCACCCTTTACAACATGAGGGCAGATGATACAGTTACAATATAATTCAATACAGGAGAAATCAGAGGGCCCTGCTCGTTAGAGCTTAAAATCGAAGAGGGAAGGTCAAGTGATACAAAAGATAACTGTAGGGGATGAGCTGATGGAAAACATAAAATACAGTTGCTAGAGGGGGTCAGTATAGGCTTCTCTGAAGAGGATGATTTTCAGGGATTGTCAGGGAAAAGCAGACAGAATAGGAGATAGTCAGACAGATTGTGGTAGGGAGTTCCAAAGGATTGGAGAGGCTCAGGAGTAGTCCTGGAGGCGTGCATGGGAGGAGATGATGAGGAAACTAGAGAGCAGGAGGCCTTGGGAGGAACATAGAGGACAAATTGGTTGGTATTTTGAGACTAGGATAGTGATGTAGCTGGGGGTTGAGTTGTGGATGGTTTTGTAAGATGTTGTTAGTTATTTTGACATTTGGCAATTAATTGAAACTTTCGGAATTAGGTTACCATTTGGGTTGAGGTTAGTGGTTATACAGTATTTAGAAATTACTTAAATTGGGGACTTCGTTTTAGAATAATGATACATTAGTGTTCAAGGCTAATGTATTTCTTTTTGATAAATTATTTTAAAGGTATAAACATGTCTAATTAGGAACAGGGAAAGGAGTACATGTAACATGATTAAAAACACCACTATACAATAAAAATAAATGTTATAGCACTTGTAAAATATATTTTATAACATATAAATATTATTTTAACATGTCACTAAATGTTAATGTTAGATAGATTTTCTTTGAATTCTTGAGAGACTGCTTTTAATTCAAGCAAGCTGTTTGTTTTTGCCCATCTGTAATATATCAATGTCTCCTAAGTACACAATATTCTGGGAATCTTCTACCCATTTCAGCAGAAAGTCTCATAATGATGCTCAAGATAGATCTTAGTTCTAGATTATGAGTTTTAAGTAAGACATAAAAAGCATTTAATTGTAGCTAAAGTAAGCAAAGCTATTAACACCTTTCTGCTCATCAATTTATGGGACCGATCTTTGATCCAAGATTTTCAAGAGGATTAAATTGTGTCTTTTACTTGTAAAGAAAACATCAGAAATGTTTTTTTTTTCAGTGGTTATGCCTTTTAACTAAGCCCATCCAATCTGTTCCATGGTTTAATCACAGGTGTAATTCAAAACTATATAGTATCAAAGGAAGAAATATGCAATTATATTACTCGCTTCTGTCCTTCTCAAGAAAGTGACATATGTTGTGTCAGTTTGGGTACTGTAATCACAGTCACATCTATGAGCATATTATTTTACGCTGTGATGCTAAACAATGTTTTTTTTTACACAAAACAACAGGCTGAATACAACATCAAAGTATTTTCTTGAAGTACAATACCTTTGGGGAAAATACATTTCCTCCCTGTGGTTTCCAACTGGTTCTATTCTAAAAGGTTCAGTAGGACAGTGACTATGAGAAGATGGCAATAAGCTCTATTCTTGTCATCCAAACGGAAGGCATCAGAATAACTGTGCACTTAAAGTTGATGTCTGGGCACACTAAACAATATTTTTAGAACATACAATAAAATACATGCATATTTTCCCATTATGTGTTTCCTTAAAATCTGTTCAATCACAGAAAAAAAAAAAAAAAAAAAGAAATCTTCTAGAAATCCAGCAAGCTCCCTACTTCCTGTAGTGAGCTGAAAATTCTATGACTAATGCAACTCCATGGAGCCATTCCACAACTGTGTGCAATGCACATGATTTCAGTGCGGTACTTCGGCAATTTTAGGGTTAAATCATGCCTGTCAAACACCTCTGAAAAGCAATACTAGCATGGATCGCTTTTTAGAGGAGAAAAAGTCCCTGCTGCACTTGTGAACAAGCTCATTAGATGGCTATCAGAGGAAGAGGGTTAATTTTTGTGTGTCTATAGCTAGTCTAAAAGCCACATTTCTTCTAACATATTAGCAGCTACATGCAAATATATCAAGGTGATGTATACTATGGGCCCCTACAGAAATATTTTCAGCTATTTGTAACTGAGATTAAAAGAGAAGTGTGGCATCCAATGCTGCAGCTGTCCCCTGCCAGCTCTAACACTGAGAACTGAGCGATCGTGTGACTGCTGATCGCTCAGTTCTTGGTCCACTGTCAGTCACCGCTCTCTGCTCTGCTTCTCCAGTGCTCATTGGTGAGGGAGTGGCCAGCTTAGGCTTTCAGTGCTCCGTGATCTGCAGGCTTATTTGCAGGACAAGATGGCAGGCAAAGGGAACTGTCAGTTAGCCTGGCCATGTGGCAGCATAAGTCACGCTGCACACTGCCAGGCTGGCTGATGGATCACTCTGCCTGTCGGCCTAACTGATTACTAAGCAGGGTTACCAGTCCCCCACAACTTTTTTTTTACTAAAAATGTTTTTTTTAAAATACCGACAAAGTGCCTTTTTACTGACAACCTCAAATATGACAGAAACTTCTATTGTGAAAGGTACAAACAGTATGTAAACATAGACAATACCCACAACAAGTCAAAACAGTGTTAGCATTACCAAAATAATGAAAGACCTGGGGCTCCCTGGAATACCACAGGAAAGCAAGTTCTGTGACGTGCATGGCACACCATGGTGAGTGGTGAGCCCAGTCAGATTTCACCTAACAGTGAGAAGGGCCTAATGGGGCATGAATAAAGAGAATCATTTTAAAGAAATAAAAAATTTCCATCACACATGCTTTTCTGCACACAGATAGATATCACTTTGTATGTCTGAAACTGCCTTAAGAGGTTGTAAACCCTCTCTTGGAACTTGTACTTATAGATAAGCCTTTAATAAGGCTTACCTATAGGTACTGTAAATTCCTAAACTTGCACCGTTTAGGAGATATTTCCTTTTAATGCAGCCAATGACATCATAGGTGCATGCGCTCTGAAGGAACGGCCACCCGTGCCATTCCTTCAGAGCCCTGTGCCATGAACAGCAGGAGTGATGTAATCGCGCCTCTGGCCAATCAGATGGCCGGAGGACGCAAACCAGGAAGCAGGATGGCCGAACATGTCGGCTGTCCTGTCGCTGAGCGGGCAGCACTGCGGGGGCTTCATTCTAAGCTAAGTATTTTATAATGAGCTAGTATGCGATGCATACTAGGTCATTATGCCTTCGTAAAGGGTATTTTTTTTCTTTTTTTTTTGGGAGGGTTTACTTCCTCTTTAAAGAGCTAGTAAAATTAACACCTTGGTCAGGACTATGTAATGTACAACATAGTGTTTAGAGTGCAAGGGTCAGGATTAAATAATATACAAAAAAAACATATAGAGTACAGCAGTCTGGATGAGACCCCCCAATTACATTAGACCCCCCCCACTTCATGAGTCCCCATCAGAGTCCCCCTTACATCAGGGTTCATAGTGTCACCCCTCCTTAAGATAACCCCACATTATATCAGAGCCCCTCCTTACACCAGGGTCCCCAGGGTTCCCCTTCTGTCTTACATAAAGGTCCTAAGCATCCATCCCCTTACATCCAGGTCACTTTCCCTTGCATCAGAATCCCCCCTTTCATGAGGCTCTCCAGAGTTCCCCCAAAGTCCCCATTTTACATCAGAGCCCCCCCACTTTCAGTAGGGTCTCCAAAGTCCCACCTTCATCAAATTCCATCCTTTCCATCCTTCCATCTGTCCGCAGCGTAAAATCAGCATCTTCAGAGTCCCCCCTCTTTACATGAGGGGTCCCAGTGTCACCTCCTTACATCAGGTTTCCCAGAGTCCCCTCTCCTTAAATAATGGTCCCCAGAGTCCCCCTTACATTAGAGTCCCCAGAGCTCCTCTCCTTAAATCAGAGTATCCCTATTTCATGAAGGTGCCCAAATTCCCCTCTTACATCAGGGTCCCCAGAGCCCTCCCTTACATCCAGGTACCCTCCTTACATTAGGGTCCCCAAAGTCACTCCCTCCCTTCTGGGTCCCAAAAGTTCCTCCCTTACATCAGATTTCCCCCCTTTCGTTAGGGTCTTCAAAATTCCCCTTACATCAGGGTTCATAGAGTCCTCCTTATGTCACGGTCCCCAGAGCTCCCCCTTAGATCATGGTCCCCAGAGATCCGACATACATCAGGGTCTCAGTGAAGCAGGCAGCTACAAAACAGATAGGTTGAAGCTGGGGCATTGGGAATGGGCAGGTCTGGAGGAGGAAATTCCTTTCTCCTGATGAATGCCAGGGCTTGGGTGTGGGACAAGCAATTGATTAGCTGCTAGGATGCCACCAGGCCTAGAAACAAACCACTAGCACTGACAGCGTATTTTTGCTGACAACCCTGATTGCTGCAACCCCTCTACTGTTGCTGAGGCTGAGCAGCGCAGCCGTGGCAGCAGGGAAATTGCCTAGGCATTTGTGCAGAACACTCTGGAGGGGCTTGGAGCCCCCTAGCTTCACCTGGTAGCAGAGGTAGAGTCAGGATGCAGGGTGCAGCTCACAATCTGGGGCCCTCCTCCAACCTCGAAAGAATGCGCCCAGGGCAGTGGCTCCTCCCACCATCCTCATCCCCTCTTTGTCCTGGGCCTCCTGATAATCACTTAAATACAGCACATATACATATCTGTTGCACTTGGACCCAGCTAAACAATGAATAAAAAAAAAAAAAAAAAAAAAACTTAATTGCCATTATAAGTCATTAGAAGAAAACAGAAAAAATGTCATCTTAAATGAAATGCCAGGAATAGAGACCTTCACCATGGTCACTTTAATAATAGTTTGAAAGAACCTTTGTTTCTCAACGAAGAGAAAGTCATCTCTCAAGCATATATCTTTATGCAGTGAGGCTGTACTGAGACCCCTCTGTCTGTTTAATGTAAATACTTAAAGTGTTACTAAACCCAGGACCCTGCATTCATTATATCTGGTCTTCCACAGTACACAGAACATGGAAATGCAATAGTTTTAGTAAATATAAACTGCTAACTACTTTTCGCATCAGCAGTATATAGCAGTCTTGTCTGGTTCAAACTTGTAGGAGGAGTTCTCCTCTGACTGTCCTATGAGGCTGCAGGACCCCTGACCCTCTGTTTGGACAGTGCTGACTGGCCCTGTCCTGATCACATGCACCCTCCCAAGGGTTCTATCAGGAGATCAGGAGATGGATTTGGGACAGTGGAAGAAGGGGAGCAATAGAGAAGACATGTCAAACAGATTTTTTACACAATGCAGAGAATAAACCCCCTTAGGTTCCACAGAGAGTATAAAAAGCATGCTGTACTGCATATACAGACTGATTTTACTGTTGTGTGTTTAGTAACATTTGAAAGCTTCTATGTTTGTATTTTTTTTTTAATTTTCTTCAGTGGTTTTATGGTAGACGATATTTAGATTCAGGAGTAAAACAGAGTATATGATTTATTTGTTCATTCATACTAGGTAATCAATAAAATCAAATGAGGTACCTGTTTGTTTGCAACAGTTAACTTTATAATGGTTTATTTGTTTTCACATTTAATTGCCATTTAATTGTCATTAATACAGAGAGGACCATATGCTATAGCCTAGTGGACTTGAAATATACACATCTTATTTACTTGTTCAGTTTTAGTTAGAGAAGTGAATTACAGCCACTCACATTATTACTGCTGGAGCTAAGGAGATGGTGGGGAGGAAGAGGATGTGTGGATTATGATGACGAGCTGTTTTGCTTGGAGTGTAGGCAGATGTTATGATAATAATAAGCCAAAAGCAAGACAGTTTCCAAGGCAATCTGTATATTTTGTGTAGTACCTTTTGTGGAAAAAGAATGAAACAACCTTTTAAACCTGCAATGATTTGGATACATAGATAATAGAATAAAACATTTAGCCAAAAACAATAAAAAACAAAATTTGAACCGCTTTTGGATGCAGATTTTATTTTCGAAACTTTTGGAAAGAATTGACGACATAAAAATAATCTTTGTACCGGTTATGAAAAATAACATTTAATGCCACACATATTGTTTAAGGTAATAAAACAACAGATGTTTACTCAGAAATAATTAAATGGGAGAATTAGAGCGCTAAACCAAAATTTGCAAAAATGAAAAAGCCATGGTTTCACAAACCTGATAATACAATTTTCTTGGTATGTTACACTGAATTTAAATAATTATAGACATGTTATAATTGTGCATATAGGTAAATTAGCCCTCTGTGAATGTACCGTGCATTATAATATTAGGAATACAGGTTAGACAGCAAAGTATCCCTTGAAGTTCTACTAGGTAGAAATGATAAATATAATTATGCATAAAATAAAAGCTCATACATTTACAAAATAACATAAGTATTCCATCTGTATATGCAGAGAGAGAGAGAGAAAGATGAAAGGTCACAATTTATTTGTTGAAAATGCTCAATAGTACTTTTTTGATTTTTGTATTGTAACTATAAATCTTCTGTCTGTGTACAAATAAACTCTGACCTTTCACTGGCAAGCAAAGACTGAGAAAAGATCTGGCCTCTGGCTCATTTTATATCATCAGATTTAAATGTGAAGTCATACACACTGATTCACATAGTTGTAAAGCACCACAGTTTTATGTGTGCCCCCTCCTTCTTCAAGAAATACAATCAACTAATTACAACATTTAATGGATATTTGTACAATTGTGTAAAATGGAATATGTATACACACAGTGGGTTTGATTTACTAAAGCTGGAAAGTGCAAAATCTTGTGCACCTCTGCATGGTAGCCAATCAGCTTCTAACTTCATCTTGTTCAATTAGGTTTTGACAGAAAACCTGGAAGCTGATTGGTTTCTATACAGAGCTGCAACAGATTTTTCACTCTCCGGTTTTATTAAATCAACCCCAATGTATTGTTAGGACTGTATTAAGCATGAAACATTCCTTTTGTGGTGACTTGGGGACAAAGAAAGACTTTCTGGTAAAAGTCCAAAGAAATTTACTTGATTAAAGCCATAATTTTATTCATGTTTTGAACTACATTCAAATATTATAAGCCACGTCTTTCAATGAAAATTTTTGGATTTGCAACATTGGATACTTAAAAAATGTACTCACTAGATTATCAATTATCAGGCTAAACTGATATATTAACCTTCCTAGCGGTATTTCCGAGTGTGGCTCGGGGTTACATTTCAGTGCCAAAAGCGGTAACCCCAAGCCACACTCGGGGTACCACCAGAAGCATTGCTGGATCCTGGCAGAGGGGTTACTTACCTTGTCCCCGGGATCCAGCGATGTATGCGGGCGGTGTGCGGCGGCGGATCTTCCTCCCGATGCTCTCTGTGCCCGAATTCCATCTCCTGCAACGTGACACTCGCAGGGGGGTGGAACTGGCGGCAAATTCAAAAGTAAAACACATCAAACACACTGATACATTGCAAAATAAAATAAATTCACATTAGATTGCCCCCCAGTGCCATTTCCTGCAGTTTTACTGTACTTTCTATGTATATATATATATATATATATATATATATATATATATGTGTATACAGTATATATATGTATATATATATATATATATATATATATACAGAATATATATATACATACATACTTTAATAGTCATTTATTATATTTTCATTTATGATTTTGTGTTTCAAACTTTATCATACCCGAGATGTTATAAAGAGGAACGCACAATAAAAAAAAAAACAAAAATCATATGTAAATAGTTGGTTTGGGCTGCTCATTCTTAAGTATTACATGCAAAATAATTGTACCGCTTTCAGCACCTAAAATCGGAAAGAATCATACTGCCAGGGAGGTTAAACAAGAAATTGAATATGTCCATATTGAAAAGAATAAATCCAAGCAAAAAAAATGTAGGTAAATAAATCAAATACATTTGGTTTTCTTATAACATGCCAATTACTCGTTTAAAGATATTTTATGATGGTGTAACAGTGAGAATGACCTCAGTAAATGTGACTGGGGAACATCTGTCCTCCAATTTCTCCTAAGATAAATAAACCTGGAAGTTTATGGGGATGAGGAGTATTATGATACTTCTGGGTTCACAGCCGTTATTCGTTAGCTCTTGTAGCCTGTGCTTAACCACTTTCTACCTGCTAAATGTAGATTCACTGATAGCGAATGGCAGCTGCAGGCTCAGCAACGTACTGGTATACCACTGAGCACATGCACACTGATGTGCCCCCTGGGGCACAAAATGGCACAAAACCATGACCACTGTGTCCAGTGGACACAGCGTATCATAGTAATTAGTAACCAAAATTAAAAAAAAAAAAATGTTTAAAAATGTATTTGTTTGCAAAATTTTATAACAGAAATTAGGAAAAATGTTTTTTATTTTTAAAAAAATATTCTGTATTTTTCCATTTATATATAAAAAAACCCCAGAGGTGATTAAATGCCACAAAAAGAAAGCTCTGTTTGTGTGAAAAAATATATAAATTGAATTTGTGTACTGTACAGCATTGCATGACCAAGCAATTCACAATTAAAAGTAGCACAGTGCTGAACAGCAAAAAATGCCCTGGAAATGAAGGGGGTAAAACCTTTTGGAGGTCAAGTGGTTATTTAGCTGCAGTCAAGGGCAGGGAAAACCTTAGGGGTCTGATAGACCCTTGCTATCCCCAAAAAGAGGACCTGTCAACTGCCCATGCTATGACATAGGGGGCTTTTAACCGCTTTGTGATAGCAATAAAGTTAAATGAAAGTTAAATGAAAAAAAAGTACACTAAAAAAAAAAAAAAAAATGTGAGGCACCCTCCCACCTCCATGTACACCCCAATGCATATGTGCAGCACAGAGCCTGCATGTGTATGTCAGGTAAATTGTGCCTAGGCTTGAAATGTTTGGTATCTATTTACTCACCACAACCCCATATTTTATATTTTAAAAAAGAAAAAAGGTACTAAATTGTGTTTGTTTGCATTAAAAATGTAATGTACTTTTTCCTGAAAATATGTGATGGATTTACAGATGCGCAGGTTATCGTGCTATGCAAAAAAAAACACTAGCAATGTTTTGGTCTACAGGGCCTCTGCTTTCAGGAAAATTGCTCTGGTAGTCAAGTGGATAATGTGCACCTGTGCCCAGACTACAGACATTAAAGCATTTATATATTCCTAATAATCCATAACAATCCATTCACACCAGTGCACAAAATCAAAAAGCATGTCACATTTGCAATTCCTTTCATTGGTAAAACACGACAAGCAGACATGCACTTTTACATGCAGAAAAAACACGCAACAAACACAAAACATCCGGTTAAAAACACACAGCAAAAATCTACAAGAGCTGCTTTGCTGCATTTGTTGCAGGTAGGACAGTCCATTA
Source organism: Pelophylax lessonae (assembly GCF_965119305.1). NCBI lineage: Eukaryota > Metazoa > Chordata > Amphibia > Anura > Ranidae > Pelophylax > Pelophylax lessonae. Next base: position 270,372,491 of record NC_138770.1, read on the forward strand.
AAAACAAATGAGGGGGTGTGGCTTGGCAGCGGATGTAGCTGGACGCAAGACTCGCCCGCACCACTGTGTATCCGCTGCATTATCCTGAATTGTAGACGATCCTTGCTGCTGACGGTGATCAGATTCATTCAATGTACTCTTCTTACTCTAGAGGTGTCAGTATATTGGTGGGTCCACATTTTACATTCTTCTGCTTGGTTCCAGTCATAGACCCTCATGGTCGATACATTTTCTTGCAATCCAATTTAGACGGTCTTGAATGTATGTTAGCAAATATGTATATCCTGCCTCCCATCTCCGCTGAGGTCCTCAAACATCTAGCCAGTTTCTTAGCGAATCATCCTAGCTTGCCTGTCTTGGTGGTGGGAGACTTTAATAACTACTTAGACCCCAGGATGGACACATTTTCTAAAACTGGTGCTTCACCTGTCATGAGGGATGGGCCTACTCCTTTTGCTCGGCTTCTGGTGGAGATGGGATTGCGGGATGTGTGGCGGATACATAACCCGCAGGTGAAAACTTTCTCCTGCTACTCCAAGACATATGGGGGCCTTTCCAGAATAGACCTGGGACTGGGCAATGATGCCATGCTTCCACTAGTAGCTTCAACTGAGTATGGGGCAAGATTCATTTCAGATCGCTCCCCAATGTCTATCCGGATCCGCAAGGTCGGGGATTCAAAAGATAATACTGGAGAATCAACCCCTTCTGGCTGTCCTTGTTTCCCGTCATTGATCCTATACCTGCCTCCTTGTCCCCCTTCCTCAGTATTAATCAACACTCTGTCTCACTGGGAATCTTATGGTACACGCTAAAGGCTTTCTTGCAGGGGCAGTTTATCAAAACGATTTCGTCCATTAAATCTAGAACTAAATCTTAGGAAACAACAGTGATGCAGGAGATCCAGAGGGCTGAGTCAGTATTCGTGGCAGACCCCTCCGAATGTAATGAGAGGTCTTGGGTTGATGCTCAACGTATTGCCAAAGACGTAGTATTAATTAAAGGTTTTTTGAGGAGGGGGAGAACACTGGCCACTTGCTGGCAATGATGGCGAGGTCCAACAGAGGATCCTCGCACGTTGCCGCAATTACTGATCAACAGGGAAATATTGCTGATATTCTTTCAGGTTTTAGAGACTTTTATGCAGACGTTTACTCTTCCAAGGTCTGGCCATCACGAGAAGAAATACAGGCCTTCCTTCAGAATAGCAGGGTTCCTCAGCTTTCTAAATTGGATAGGGACATATTAAATGCGCCCCTTACTTATACAGAGCTCCATGATGCATTGGCCCTATCCCCCCCCCCGGCAGATGGCCTGCCCGCCGAAGTATATAAAAGGTATTTGGACCTATTATTGCCCTGGTTGAGGGGGGTTTTTGCGGACTCGTTTGAGAGGGGCTCACTTCTTGCCTCTATGAATGAGGCCATAATAATATTGCTATTGAAACCTGGGAAGGATGCTCTTTCTCCGGAGTCATACAGACCCATCTCATTATTGCACACAGATGTTAAATTATTAGCTAGAATTATGGCCACATGCCTGGCTAAAGTTATACATAAACTCATTCATGAAGATCAGTCCGGCTTTATCCCTTCCAGATCCACTGCAGTTGATATTAGGTTCTTAAACCTTCAGGTTCCTGTCACTAACCCTGGTAACAGGGTTACCAGGGTTTGAGGCAGCCAAGGCTTTTGATAGTGTGGAATGGCCCTATCTCTTGGAGATGTTGCATACTTTTGGGTTGGGGGAGGGATTCAAAAGTTGTGAGAATTCGTCTCTCCTCCTTACAGCTTAGGAAGGATCAGGGAGGCGCAGCGGTACCCAATATCCAGCTCTATTTTTATGCTTCCCAACTTTAACATCTTAGTGGGTGTGGGATTTCAGGAGCTACAGACCTGTCCAGCGCCATCCTAGCTGCTGGTGCCCATCCCTACTGTCCTGGCAGGTTTGGAATCTAGTTTTCTCAAGTTCCAGAAAAACATGCCAACTGTCACTCTGCTCAGAAAGCTCTGGGATATGATCAAATCTATGTTGGGTATAGTGGGATACTTGGAGGAAACATTGCTTTGGCCTTATTCAATGCTAGGAGAAATCTATAGTTTGGAGGGGTTTAGAATGTGGGAAGAGGCTGGTATTACCCGGATCTCTCAATTAAATATAGCCAGGATGTGCTAGAATCTTTCTCTGATCTTCAGATGGAGTTTTCTCTGCCTGGGTCACAGTTTTACCGTTACCTCCAATTGCGCCACGCCTTGCAGGCCCAACAGTACGTTAGCTTTGTCATCTCGCCCACTGGTTAAGGAAGTTGCTTACAGAACTAATAGGAAAGGCATGATATCCCATATATATTCTACACTGTCATCACCATACAGAACCCAGCGATACTGCCCTCTATACGGGGATGGACAGGGGATCTGGCAAACATAGAGGATGATACCTGGGAATGGTGTTTGCAATCAGTGCCACTTATAGCAGTTTCACAGTCACACAAGCTGTCTCATCTGTTTCTATTGCATAGGGCATATCGCACCTCTGTTCAGTTGCACCGCTAAGGCAGGAGGGATTCTCCTCTGTGCCCCAGATGCTGCATAGAAGAGGGCTCTCTAATTCATCTCATTTGGCGCTGTCCAAAACTGTATCGCTATTGGAAGGACGCAATAGCATATAGCAACCATCTCTGACGTATATATGGTGGGGGTACCTATGGATCCTTGCATATGTATTCTAGGTGCAATAGATGAAGAAACCTTTGCTCCTCCCACCAATATAGTGATCATTAGACTCTTATATATAGCACGAAAACTGGTAGTTGTCCTGGCATGTCCCAACCTAAAAGCAATGGATAGAACAGGTTAACTATATACTGGTGAAGGAACAATTGATGTACCAATACCGAAATGATCCCAAAAAGTTATTTTCCATTTGGCAGGCCTGGTTGAATACCCCAGATCTTGCTCTACCCCAACTGATTATGGACAGAATTCTGCAAATGTAACTAGAGGATTTCCTCTTTTTGTCAATATGTTCCTGGTTATCATGCCTTGTATTCTTACATAAGGCCCAAGGTGGGGTTGCTTGTATCGTGGGTGGGGGAGGGGAGGAATTGATGGTTTTACTTATCTGGCATGTAGGCCATAAGTGATTCTGGCAGTTACTTATCTTTTTCTTTTCCTTTTCTCTTTTAATTTCAACTTTTCCCTTTTTCTGGTTTTGTTGTTTAAATGTTATTTGTTTACATTGGGCATTTATTTGCCACTCAGGTATTTGATTGTATCCCAGTACACTTGCAGTGCTACTGTGTTACGTCTATGGCATGGGTAACAATACTACTCAAGTTATAAGAACTTGTGCTCCTTTCTAGAAATGTGTATTTTCACCTGCGTTCATTATTCCTATGTAATTGCACTGTGATTTTGATTTTCCTTTGTTTTATGAATACTAGACACAATAAACTTTCTTTCTGATTTAAAAAAAAAAAAAAAAACGAGCCGCCCTGTGTGCAGAGCGTAAGAATGCCTGCAAAATTGCAAAATGCACACAGATGTGTCAGGATTTTGCACCCATTTTCAATACACTTCATTTAGTTTTTAAGCATTGGAGGGATCAAACTGACATTTGTTTATGACCAGAGTAATGAGAAAATGAAAAGGAACAGAATGGAAACTTTTTCTCAACCAAGTGAATTTCTAGCAGTGTATATAGCTTTCTTTTGGGAAATTGCATTCATTTCAAAATGGAATGTTTAAAGTAAACAAAATGTTAAAGTACTTTTGAACTACATTAATTCAGTCCTTGAATGTACAAAGAATTTTTGAATGAACCTCCCAGTTAAAAGCCCTACAGTGAAAGCCTTGTTTGCCATAATATAACCGCTGTGTCACTCTACTGGTTGGCTTTACCCCCAGCATTAAAGTGGTCTTCTACTTTTTTGTATATGTTATGTTTGGCTTTTTGGCAACACCTTACAGGTGATTAGGCATTATTAGAATGGCAATTCATACTACCCTCCTGTTCTGTTGGATTTTTTTTTCCTTTTTTGGTGCTGTAAGTATGTGAAGATACCTACAGGTACAGGTTTCTTTATTTAGTATAGTGACAGAGATGTTATTTATTTATTTATTTTTTCAAGAAACTTACCATGAATAAAATGCTGTGGCTAACATTGTGGACTTTCCTTTGAGAGTTCTAGTTGCCTGACTTATTTTTTGAGCCATATATAACAAGTAGGGGATCAGTGATGTAATGCCAAAATCAGACAGCCTAATCAGGTCACTGACTTGGAAGGCACTGATGTCAAAAAATAAGCATGACAGCCAAGCAATCAAAATACCTTATTCTGAAGCCTCTGGTGGAAACAACCATTCACTAAATCCTTTTGCTGCATAAAATAGCTGGGTCGGCAGCATTACTCACAGTGAAGTTAATGCAGCTCAAGAGGTAAAGAGTGGTTGTTTTCAAGGCTTCTCAGACAGGTTATTTGAGAGATTTCTTATAAGAGACATGTATATCATAGCAGGTAAGCAATCTGGCAATTTACAGCTGAATCTTTGCTAAGAGCAAGCAACATCATATTGGTTTTAAAGCCACATGTGACCCACTAGCAACCACCGATTAAGGATGGTCTATAGTTTTACTTAAAAATAAGCCTTCTGTTATCATTGAACATATGAAAATACAGCAGTTAATACATTTTAAAAGTACATATTGTATGCCCTGAAAGTATTATGAAGAGAACAGGTAAATCTGATATGAAAATACAATTTAGAACGTAAGTCTGTGAAGACTAGATCTATTTGGGCAATACAAAAAATGTTTTCACATTAAAGAGCAGAGAAACAACAATGTTAAAAAATCCATTTCCTAAACTCAGCAGTGTTCATAGAAAAGTTGATACAGAACAATAAAATAATTGAATCCAAAGTTAACTGTGCTTTCTTATAGAATTGATTGAATCTGAAAAGCAAGGTTCACTTATTACATCAACCACCACCCTCCCAATAGAAAAAAAAAACTGTGGCAAAACATTGCATCATACATGTAAAAAAAAAAAAAACTTGTGGAGAAAAGTTAGAAAATATATACTAGTATGCTTCCAAAAATACAAAAATAATATTTTGTGCTTAGTGTGAAAAAGTGTACAGAGAGCCACACCCACAAAACATCAGAATATCGGATGTCAGAATCTTTATATACACGTACAATTAGTGCGCATCCACATTGAAAAAAAAAAATCCACCAAGATCAAGTTAAAACATCAGTCATGTGCAAATCTTCTAAAAACAGTAATGTCCAGAAACAGGTGAAAACATTCAACTATCCACTTACTCCGTTAATGTATCTTGAAGAGGCAACCAAGACACTTGTGCCCTTTACCACGAATAAGGTTCGCCTCTTGGCCACAAGGTGAGTACGCTGACGTCACAGGTTAAGCCCTGCCTAACATGTTTTGCCATCAAACAGCACCATCAGGGGAACAGGAGCAAACACCAGTGACATCGAATGCAGTTTTTATAGATTCCCACGCTGCTACCACAGTACATCCATGAAAAGAAGGCTTCTTTTTATCAATGTACAATGGCAGCAGTGTGGGAGCCAATATAAACTACCATAGATGTTACTGGTGTTTGGTGAGCCTTCTTTTTTGGGTGTAAAATGGCAGCAGCGAGGGAGCCTTTATAAGCTGCATTATATGTCACAGGTGTTTGCTCCTGATCCCCTGATGACGCTGTTTGAAGGCGAAACATGTTGGGTGGGGCTTAATTGTGACATCAGCATACTCACAGTGTGGGCAGCGGCGAAGCATCAATACATGCTGTAACATGCTGTATTTTCTTTTACCTCTGTAAGTCTATTTTTTAAATAAATTGTTTGGTGGTTCTAAACTATGTGTGGCCTCTGTTCTCCTCCATGAGTGCATATATGGCCTTATCTGACATGCTGATTCTTACAATCACTGCAACAGGAATTTTGTGTCCCGCTATTGCTAATGATAAATGTCTGGAGGTCTGTTACCAGCTTGACCTTTTCTGGAACTTTTTGTTTAAAACTTTAAATCAGTATTTTTTTGCTAGAAAATTACTTAGAGCCCCCAAACAATATATATATATATATATATATATATATATATATATTTTTTAAGCAGAGACCCTAAAGAATAAAATGGCAATCATTGCAATGTTTTACACTGTATTTGTGCAGCGGTATTTCACATGCAATTTATTGGGGAAAAAATATACTTTAATTAATAAAAAAATCAAAACACAATAGTTACCCCAATTTTGTTATACACTGCTCAAAAAAAAGGAACACTTGGAAAACACTTCAGTCCTCAATGGGGAAAAATATCATTCTGGATATCTGTTCTCATATGGACTGAGTAATGTGTTAGCAACGAAAGGATGCCACATCATTTGATAAAAATTAAAATGATCAACCTATAAAGTTTGTTTAAGGAATCTACGCTACGGTTAATATATCTCCCTGGCTGCAGCCTACCTCTATATTATCTCAATAGAGAATATGATATCAAATAAAACCGGGAGGTAAATGGTGCTGCCTGGGGCAAGAAAATATGTTTAAGATGATCTAAATTGGAGATAGATGGATAAATCGCACTCTTCCTAGAATCTCAGTGATGCTATAATACAAATAGACAGTGGAAAAAATAATTCTAATGTACACAGAAGAATATATTCATAAATAGTACTAATGATAAAACATGATTGGCAAAATAGTCAATGTTAAAAAACGCATGTTGATTCTCTTGAAACAATGAATAGCATGACATTAGTGCAGTACGTACATACATTGGATTGTAAACACGTCAGTAACATATTGAAAATCATAATACATGTAAAGAACAACATAGCACATTGCATAGTGTGATATAAAAGAATGTTCTCCATATCATGAGATCACTTCAAAAGCCGGATGATGAAGTATCAGCTGAATCAAAGAAAAGGGCATGTAGAATCATCTATCAAAACAAGGTGCATCTAAATAGGCCGATTTCATTGATTCACTCAACTTCTTCAGGGGCGGATGCATCAATAATCTACAAAGAGACATAATTATGCCAATATGGTCTAATGATGTACCCAAATATTGGGGAAGGAATTGAGTAGGAGAAACAAAGTTACCTGTCCCTTTAAATACTCACATGTCAGCTGTATGTGGATCATGTGGAACTGGAATTCAAGGGCTGCTTGTAATGACTGTCCCAGCAGCTGTGGTAACAGGGACCCATGGGGGGATCGGGAGCACAATGATAAATGATCATAAAAAGGAAAAGTAACCAAGTAATAATAGGTATGGTCTCCACTTCTGTAAAAATGAATAAATTATATATAACAATAAGTGTATAATATAAGTATACTGATAAAAGTGGGAGGGGACCATAACAAAATAGAGTGAAGGACATATGTGAAAATGCAATTAGACCCAAAGAAGCGTGACCAAAGTGTGAGGGAGAATGAAGAAGAGTATCATGAGACTACAGTGTGATGTGATGTATGGAAACAACTATATATATATATATATATATATATATAAAATTAAAAGAAAAAAAGTGAAGAAGGGTGCTAAGAAAGCAGAAAAGCTAGTAAACTGAAACACACTGACTAGTTACCTTCTAGTGCTACAAAGCGCCATAGTCCAAGTGCATTAAGGTGTGCTACTAAAGGGACTTGCTAACTCCTGAAAGGGGGTGTTATATGCTCCCAGCCTATCCAAAGAGTCCCTCCCAGTGTCACACTGGCATGATGAAGGAGGAGAGCCATCCTAACTGGAGCAGTTGCTGCCACCCACCGAGGCTCAAACACAGCTCCTCATGTGTCAGCCAAGATGGCAGTGAAACATGGCACCAATGCCTACAATGCCTACAAACCCACACCAACCTGAACCCCCGAGTCCAGCCAATGTGAATGGGAGGGGAGTGGGGCCGAAGCACACAGCAGCTCTCGGCAACAGACAACTGCGAGCCCAACAACTTCAGATCACAATGCTTTAAACAGATTAAAACCGGGACTGGGATCACATATACGATTTCCAAAAGTAAAAGTATCCAAGTGATAATAGGTATGGGCTCCAATTCTGTAAATATGAATAAATTGTATAAAACAATAAGTGTATAATATTGATATACTAAATAAAGTGGGAGGGGCCCATAACCAAATAGAGTGAAGGACATAAAAACTGTGTGAAAAATCAAGTAGGACCAAAGGAGTGTGACCAAAGTGTGATGGAGAATGATGGAGAGAATCATGGGACTACAGTGTGATGTGATATAGGGAAACAACCATATATATATATCATTAAAGGAAAAAAAAAGTGAAGACGGGTGCTCGAAAAAGCAGAAATGCTAGTAAACTGAATAGCACAGAGTGGGTACCTTCTAGTGCTACAAAATGCCATAGTCCAAGTACAACAGTGCATTAAGGTGTGCTACTAAAGGGACTTGCTAACTCCTGAAAGGGGGTGTTATATGCTTCCAGCCAATCTAAAGAGTCCCTCCCAGCATCACACTAGCGTGTGGGGAGAGGCGTCCTAACCAGGGTGGTTGTTGCCGCCCACCGTGGCTCATATGCAGCTCCTCATGTGCAAGCCAAGATGGCAGTGAAACACGTGTCACACTACGATGCCCGCTAGGACATCACGTGCACGGAGCAGAGGCGTGGCGCCAATGCATAAAAGCCAGATGAGGCTGGGCATTGTTATGCACCAGGAGGAACCTAGGACCCATTGCACCAGCGTAAAATCTGACAACGGGTCCAAGGATTTCCTCCCGATACCTAATGGCAGTCAGGGTGCCATTGTCTAGCCTGTAGAGGTCTATGCATCCCTCCATGGATATGCCTCCCCAGACGATAATGACCCACTACCAAACTGTTCATGCTGAACAATGTTACAGGCAGCATAAAGTTCTCCACGGCTTCTCCAGACCCTTTCAGCGTCTGTCACATATGCTCAGGGTGTTCAATGGCAAATGGCAATCGATTTTCATGGTGCCGGAAAGTGAGCACAAGGCCTACTAGAGGATGTCGGGCCCTCAGCCCACCCTCATGAAGTCTGGTTCTGATTGTGTGGTCAGAGATATTCACACCAGTGGCCTGCTGGAGGTCATTTTGCAGGACTCTGTAGGTGCTCATTCTGTTTCTCCTTGCACAAATGAGCAGATAACGATCTTGCTGATGGGTTAAGGACCTTCTACGGCCCTGTCCAGCTTTTATAAAGTAGCTGCCTGTCTCCTGGAATCTCCTCCATGCTCTTGAGATTGTGCTGGGAGACACAGTAAACCTTCTGGAAATGGCACATATTGATGTGCCATCCTGGAGGAGTTGGACTGCCTGTGCAATCTCTATAGGGTCCAGGTTTCGCTTCATGCTACCAGTAGTGACATTGACCCTAGCCAAATGCAAAAATAGTTAACAAAAGTCAAAAAAAGATGAGTATGGAAAGAAAATGTCAATGGCCTCCACCTGTAAAACCATTCCTGTTTTGGAGGTCATCTCATTGTTGCCCATCTAGTGCACCTGTTGTTAATTTAATTTACACCAAAGCAGCTTAAACTGATTAACAACCTACTCTGCTCCTGAACTGACCAGATCAATATCATAGGAGTTTAATTGACTTGATGCTATACTCTGATTAAAAAGTGTTTCTTTATTTTTTTTTGAGCAGTGTATAATGTGAAAGATGATGTTACGCCGAGTAAATAGATATCTAACATGTCATGCATTAAAATTGCACATGTTCATGGAATAGAGACAAACTATGGTACTTAAAAATCTCCATAGGCGACACTTTAACATTATTTACAGGTTACCTGTTTAGAGTTACAAAGGAGGTCTTGCACTAGAATTATTGCTCTAGCTCTATAATTTGTAGCGATACCTTACCTGTGTGGTTTGAACATGGTTTACATATGCTTGAGTGACTTACATATGCGTTCACTTCTGTGCCCGAGCACAAAGAAAAACATTTTCTTATTTATTTTACTTTTTATTTTTTATTTTTTCACTGTCCCTTAATTTCTTTTTTCACGTTTATTCCTGTTACAAGGAATTTAAACATCCCTTGTAATAGAAATAAGGATGACAGGTCCTTTTTTGAGATCTTGGGTCAAAAAGACCCTAAACTCTCATTTCATTTTAAAAGCAAAATGTCAAAAAAAATATTTTTGAACTGTTGCTTCAACAATAAAAAATATTTACTATGGCTCAGGAACTGGAAGTGAAATCAGAAGTCGCTCCAGTCCTCCAAGGGCATAGAGATGAGTGGAGGCCATCTTGGCCTCACTCTTCTCCATACCCAGCCAACAGGATCATCGGATCGCTTCCAGGCATCACTGATGGGTCAGGTAAGCCCGGGAGCGACCTGTAAGCTGCGGGTACCCCTCCAGCCACTTCTAAAAGTGATTCCGTGGCGCATCTGCCCATGGGACCATTTTTTTCTTACAGAAAATTGGCGGTAGTAAAAAGAAAATACTGGGGTAATGGCAGCTAGCTAGATAGGATGACATCACAATCATTTCAGTGAGGTCCTATAAACTCTGAGTATCACAACTGTCGTAAGAAGATGGTTTTGCCTAGTGCAGGATCATTCCCAGGATATCACTGGAAAAACTAAGCTATCACCCTTCTGGTACCTCACACAGAACCTGGGTGGAAAGTAAGTATATTTTCTAACTTTTCTTCACAAATGTCTCTCTTTTACATGTATGGCGCAATGTAGAACATCGGTGTCATGATGGAGGTCATGCTGTAATAAGAAATCCTGCTTTTTAGTGAAAGGTTCATGTTAACCTGACAGGAAAATTTTAATTTCTGTCATCAGCCCTAATATCTCTCCAGCATTCACCACCCAAATGCAACCAAAGCCAGGTACATTGTATCAACAGGTTGAGCCCCTGATTGTCACCCTTTATGAGCCAATACCCATTACCACAACCATGTTTTCATGACAGTCAGCCTAGAAAGCCAAATAGGAAAGTTTTATACAACATGGAAAGACCTTCTGTGCCCAAATTTACCTCACTGCTTGTATTACAGGCGATATTATGATAATAATAAAGAGATGTTTACAATAAAAAATATAAGATGCAATAAGATGTATCACTATTCCAATTGTCCTTTTGTTCATGAGGAACTAGATGGAAGAAAAAATACACCAGACTTGTTATGCCAGCTCATGCCAAGACAAATTGCTATCCTTGGTTGCCTACCACTTAGATGTTGTTTCTTCATCTGGACTCCCTCCAAATCTGCATAAATGTTTTTCTGTTCGCTTCACTGCGTACATTCATGAAGTGCCCAGAGCATGTAAAGAGCATGCAGGAAATATCAAGGATGTAATTAATGTATGGTGTTCGACACGTGGAAGAAAATCTAAAATGCTGTGGTTTATATCTGCGATCTGCATCTTTTCGTACTTGAATGTTCGCCCAATGGCAAAAAAAAAAAAAAAATCTAAAAGCTTTTATTAATCAAAGAATTACTTTGCAAATAGCAAGTGAAATTCCGCTCACTTGGAAAATTGGCAGGATTTATATGATAATGATGAATTAATCACAGAATATTGCAATACAGTCTTTTTACATCACATGCATTTCCTATTACTTTTGGATAATGGTGTTGATTATTATTTTTACAATGGATGTGACACAAGATGTATAAGGAAGTACTTTAACTTATATTGAAATGTTTAGCCTTACTAGCCCTTACTTTTGCACCGTTGCACTTCATTTGTAGAATGTTATAACTGTAGCCATATGCATAGTCTGCAGAATTTACTTAGATGTAACTTTGATCATTATAATTTATTTTAAATTGAAACTATGAATTCTAAATTAAACACTTTTGCTTTTGTGAACTATAGCAATGAAACTAATCCAGGCCCGGTGTGAGATGGGCTTGGACCCTGCCATTGAAAAGACAGGAACTCACTGCTCAAGGTGGTGTAATTGCCTGATGACTCACACTGGTGCATGCCCCTGCTCACCTCCGTGAAAACTTGATAAAGGAAAAGGAATTGGCAGCACTCCAGGTTGAGTCAAAATCCAGATTTATTGACTGGACATCCAAATATGACAATCGTGACAAGGTAGACGTGTTTCACACACTGACTGTGTGTTTAATCATTACAAAATTAAGCACTCAGTGTGTGAAACGTGTCTACCTTGTCACGATTGTCATATTTGGATGTCCAGTCAATAAATCTGGATTTTGACTCAACATGGAGTGCTGCCAATTCCTTCTCCTTTATCATGGACCCTGCCATGTTGCCTTATCTTGAGGATGCTAAAAATCTTCCCAGACAGGATGAATATAATAGACATACTTATTGTATATAGCAAAATGAAAAAGATGGTGCATAGGTCAAAGGGGTGGGAGGTTTATTTTCATGGTTCCAGTCACAGTTAAACATTAACCAGTTGCCGACCACCCGCCGCAGTTTAACTGCGGCAAGGTGGCTCGGCTGCGCGAACCGACGTAACTGTATGTTGGTTGTGCATGGGGCTAGGGGGGGCGTGCGCGCCTGCCTACCGTCCCTGCAATTTGCTGATTCGGCTCAGAACCAATCAGTCATCTGGTCCAGGCCAATGGTCTTTGGCCTGGACCTAGGGATCAGTTCTGACCAATTGTAGAATGTCCTGTGCCTTTGTAATGTAAACACAGGCACAGGAAATTATGCAAGGAGCCCATAGTGTCCTTCCTGATGCGCTTGCAAATCCTGATTGGGTGCCCACCACTTCTGCAGCACCCTTAATTCCCTCATTAACTGGCCAATCAGGAATTCAGGTGGAAACAGCCAATTTAATTCCCTTGATTTTTTTGAGCTGATGTTCACGAAAGATCTGCACAGATCTCTTATGGACCAAAGCAATTAATATGCCAATCAATTCATCACCGCAAATCCAAATTTGACCCTTGCGAGAGAATTTGCATTGAAACGTATCACTGTTTCGGAATTTAAAACCTTTCTGGGTCTATCCCTCCTCTTGGGCATTACTAAAAAGAGTGAGTTGCCATTGGTCCACTGACCCAATTCATCATATGCCCGTGTTCTCTGCTGCCAGGACCAGGACTAGATACAAGCATTGCACTTCAGTGACAATGAACTTTGTTGTCCTTGTGGTGACCCTGGATATGACTGTCTCCACAAAATTCTGCCCCTTGTAAATCACTTCAACCCAAAGTTTGCAGCCTTGTATACGCCCCAACAAGCTGTCTGCATTGATAAGTCCCTAATTCAATTTTCTAGCCACCTTGATTTCAAACAGTTTCTAGCAAGTATGCCAGATATGGGGTAAGGATGTATAAGCTCTGTGACAGGGCAACAGACTATACATGTAGTTTTCAGATTTACGAGGGAAATTATAGCAATGCGGAGCCCCCCGACTGCCCAGACTACATGGGGAGCAACAGCAAGATTGTTTGGGACTTGTTGTCACCCTTATTCAGAAAGGGGTACCATTTATACGTGGACAATTATTACTCTTCTGAGCAGGGCCCTCTTAATCCTCTTGTATTTTATTGTATTGTAACTGCATTGTCTCCCTTTTATATTGTAAAGCACTGTGTAAACTGCTGCCGATATAGAAATCCTGAATAATAATAACAATAATAATACACAAGCGTGCCACGTTTTAGTCACCTTTTTGATTCTGGAATTGGCAAATGTGGCACAGTGTGACTTAGACGGGATAGTGAGCCTGCTTGAAGTGTAATAAATTGCTTGCAGTGAAGTGGAGGGACACACGGAATGTTTTCGTTCTGTTCTCCATTCACGCAGATACGACAGTCCAAATTGCAACGGCGACTGGTGTTGTTGAGAAGCAGTTCTGTGTCCACAATTACAACTTTAACATAGGAGGGGTGGACTTCAATGACCAGATGATGGGGCCAAACTTATTTGCCAGTAAGGCCAGACGCTGATGCAAAAAATTGTCTGTATACTTATTCCAATTGGCTCTGCTGAATGCTTATGTGCTATACAAAGAGTCAGGAAGAAGTGGATCCTTCCTAAAATTCCAGGAAGAGATCATCACAGCCCTTCTGTATCCAGAATGGACAAATAAACCAAAGCTCAGGGAAATCAAGTATTAATCTGGTGATGGAAAATACTTGGCAGAGTAAAAGTCCATAAAGGGTAATAAAACGTCTATAAAAATCTGAATAGTCCGCTGGTGATAAAGGAGTATGTAACACTTGAATAGAGGCAGCTCTTCTCAGAAGTAAGGCAAACTCTGGAAAGAATATCTAAAAAAGAAGAAAAGTGCCTCTAAGTGTATAACTTTATTTCCAAGACACAGCAAGGATAATAAGCAACTCACTATATGAGAGTGGATATGGGCTCAGCTCAGCAATAGACTAGAAAGATCTCCTGCAGGTGAAAAGTCAATCCACGCCAATCTGACATCCAGAGACCACATCTGGCAGCCTCCTATTCTTTCCGGGTTGAGCCGCAAGATGGACCGCAGCACGGGGAGAGGGTGTGACGTCACTGGGGATCAAGACACAATGCATTTCTGAGCATGTGCAAAGTTCATACTGAGCATGTGCGCTCCTTTGTCAAGTGTACAATGGGGAAGTAAGAGCCACAGATATATACACAGTATGGTGAAAAAAAGTATATATATATATATATACAACAAACCGCTTGATAGGGGATATCCCGTTCATCAAAATAAAAATAAAATTAAAATAAAAATCAATAAAAATATGGTCCATAAATAACAGTTTATAAGAAGCAGTTCATAAAAAACAGTTCATAAAAGAGTATTAGTGTTCTAATTAGGACCACTATGCCGAAGCATTGCTGTTCATAGTGGTACTTTAGAAAAAAAAACTTTTCCAATAAACACCCCTTTGTGCGGTGAATTCCAGTGCTTTCACTCGTGTCCCCCTCTGGGATTGCACTCACCAGCTTTGTTTATCTGCCTTTAAGGGCGACTCCTCTCTCCTCACCTTCAATCAGTAACTGTATCTCCCCATGGACATAAAAAGAATATTCTCCATAGTGTAATGCCATTTA